>NC_079873.1:59826457-60508258 GCF_023065955.2 Ursus arctos
TATATAATATATATATATATATAATATATATATATATAAAATTGAATACAGTGAAAGGAAGCCAAAAGTGAAGAATATATTTATAAAATGTGAATGTAAAAACTGAAAGTTAAAAAAGACTTAAAAACAAAGAGTTGATAAAACAAGAACCTAGTTGAAAGGGGGAAAGAAAAGAAGTGGAAATTTTTAAACTGAAGGATAAAGGAATCATGAGAGAAAAAAAAAACTTTGAATTTTATATATTATTTTCCCCTAGCACTGGAGTTTTACAGTCCTGTGTGGTCCGTAAACTTGCTGTTCACCTGTTCTTCCAGGTGGTCTTCTGGGGGAGGGGTCTGCTGCCGTGCTTCTCAGGTGTCTTTGCTTGGGCAGAGTTGTACTGCCCCTTGTCAGGGGTCTGGGCTCAATGTAATCTGTTTTTAGTTGCTCTGTGTGGCTTCTGTTCCCTGAAGGCTTTCCACACCTCTTTAGAGGATCAAAATGAAAATGGCCATGCCTAATCTCCAGGCCCAGAGTGGAAAGATCACAGTCCCCTCTTCAGTAAACCCTTAGGAATAAATGGTCTTCACTTTTGTGTGTGCCAAAGTCTGAAGACTCCTGTGGTGTGTACCCACACATATCCTCCCAGGGGAAGGAGAAGGGTCCTGCACTTCTACACTTTGTAGGGCCCTGGCATGGAGAGCAGTTCTGATCATGGTGTATCTGCTCCTCCCTCCACCATTTATCTTTTGATATATCCCCTCAGAATCACTTCTCTGCACAACCTACCTTGCAAAAAGTGGTCGCTTTTCTACTTGTAGTGTTCCAGGTATTTTTTTCTTACATCTTGGGTTGAATTCATGGGTGATCAGAATGATTTGATAGTTATGTAGCTAAATTCAAGGGACCAATTGAAACGAGGTGCCCTACTCTTCCACCATCTTACCTCCCCTCCCTCTTCAGAGTCTTTTGCAGTTTTTTTTTTAACCTGTAAAATTGGCAGCGATGTCTTTCATTCCTTTTTTTTTTTTTCACTTATTTGAGTCTTCACTATTTTGTTACTGGTCAGTCTAGTTTAAAAATTTAATTTTGTTAATCTTTCCAAAGAATCAACTTGTGGCTTTGTTAATTTTTTCTACTGATTTTGTATTCTCTATTTCACTGCTTTACGCTCCAAATTTTCTTTCTGCTAGCTTTTGGTTCACTTTGCTCTTCTTTTTCTAGTTTCCTAAGGCAGAAGTTTATGTTACTGATTTGAGATATTCCTTCTCTTGAAATATAGGGATTTATAGCTATAAAATTCCCTTGAATGACACTGTTAGCTGCATTCCATACATTTCTGTTTTTCCATTTTCATTCGTCTCCAAATATTTTCTAGTTTCCCCTTGTGATTTCTTCTTTGACCCATATTTAAAGTGAGTTAATTTCCTTCCAAAGTCTCCATGTTTTCCTCCTCTATTACTGATTTCTAATATTTTTTTTTACTGTGGCCAGAGAACATGTTTTGTATGATTTGAATCTTTTAAAAATTTATTGACACTTGTTTTTTGGCCTAGCATTTGGTCTATCCTGAAGAATGTTCCATGTGCACTTAGGCAGAAAGTGTATTCTGTTTAAGTCTTCTATTTCCTTGATCTTTTGCCTAGTTGTTCTATCCATTATTGAAAGAGGCCTTGAAATTATTGTTGAATTGTCTATTTCTCCCTTCAGTTCTGTCAGTTTTTGTTTCATGCATTTTGATAGGTTCTTAGGTGCATATGTTTTAAATTGTCATATCTTCTTGAGAGATTGAATTTCTACTCATTATGAAATATACCTTTTTATCTCTAGTAGCATTTATTGGTTTTAAAGTTTATTTTTTCTGATATTAGTTTAGGCGCTTCAACACTTCTATGGTTAATTCTTGCAGAATATATATATTTCCCATCCTTTTAAAAAAAGATTTATTTATTTGAGAGAGAGAGTGGGGGGAGGGGAAGAGGGGGAGAATCTTTAAGCAGACTCCCTGCTGAACACGGAGCCAGATATGGTGCTCAATCTCACAACCCATGAGATCATGACCTGAGCCAAAACCAAGAGTTAGACACTGACTGAGCCACCCAGGCACCCTTCCCATCCTTTATTTTCAACCTATTTGTATCTTTGAATATGAAGTGCTTCTCCTATAGACAGGATACCTGTTGGATCAATTTGGCTTTTGATTTTTAAATTCAATCTTACAATCTCTATTGCTACATCTTTCACTTTAATTTTTTTTCTTTTTTTTAATATTTTTTATTATATTATGTTAGTCACCATACAATACATCCCTGGTTCTTGATGTAAAGTTCTTCTATATGCCTCATGTCTTTTTTTTTTCTATTCCTACTTTATTGCCTTCTTGTATTAAGTGGATATGTTCTAGTGTAACATTTTGATCCCTTTAATATTTTCAGTATATTTCTTACAGTTACTTTCTTAGTGGTTGTTCTAGGGATTAAAATATACATCCTAACTTCTCAGAATTTACTTCATATTTCCACTGATTAGTTCCGGTGAAGTATATAACCTTTACTTCTATATAGCTCCTTTCCACACCACCTTTTTATATTATTGTTGTATGTATTATATCTATATGTTACATTTATATGTGTATCAAACTCAACAATACATAGTTAAAACTATTAGTTTATATGATCTTATATCTTTCCAAACATCTAAGAGAAGGGCAGGTGTATATTCATAGATTTTGTTATATTAATCATTGTATATACCATTTCTGGCTCTCTTCATTCATTCTGTGGGTTCTGGCTATCACCTAGCTTCATTTCCAAGAATTACTTTCATTACTCCAAGACAGCTTTGTATCCACTCCCAACAAAAGAATACATATTGCTTCATGTGGTTGTTTTCTAAGTCAACTTAAGTGAAGTTTTAAAATTTTCTTGCTCTACTGGCAGCATTCTGTGGCAGAATATCTCATAGGAAATTCTCTATTCCCAGGTATGGGTCCCTGGGCTTCTTGCCCCAGAAATGCAGTAGCTGGCACCATGGAAGGTGACAAGCTTCCCCAAGGATGACTCTTCCAAGCCTATCCACCTTACAGCTTTCCTCGGCTACAAGGCTGGCATGACTCACATTGTGTGAGAGGTCAGCAGGCCAGGATCCAAAGTGAAAAGGAAGGAAATTGTGGAGGATGCAACCATTGTGGAGGCACCATCCATGGTGGTGGGCACCATGGGCTATGAAGAAACCATTCAAGGTCTCTGTACTTTTAAGACCATCTTTGGGACGCCTGGGTGGCTCAGTCGGTTTAATGTCTGCCTTCAGCTCAGGTCATAATCCTAGAGTCCTGGGATCGAGTCCTGTGTCGGGCTACTTGCTGAGCGGGGAGCCTGCTTCTCCCTCTGCCTGCCACTCCCTGTGCTTGTGCTCTGTCTCTCTGACAAATAAAAAATATTTTAAAAAGACCATCTTTGCTGAACACATCCATGATATAAGTACAAAAGGCACTTCTATAAGAACTGGGGTAAGTCTAAGAAGGCCTTCAATCAAATACTGCAAGTGGCAGGATAACAACGGCAAGCAGCAGCTAGAGGACTTCAACAGCATGAAGTACGGCCAAATCATCCACGTCATCACCCACACCTAGATGCCCCTGCTTCCTCTATGCCAGAAGAAAGCCCATCTTATGGAGATCCAGGTGAATAGAGGCATAGTGGCTGAGAAGCTGGACTAGGCCTCCGAGAGCATGGAACAGCAGGTGTTTGTGAACCAAGTGTTTGGGCAGGATGAGATGATAGATGTCATTAGTGTCACCAAGGGCAAAGGTTACAAAGAGGTCACCAGCCACTGGCACACCAAGAAGCTAACCTGCAAAACCCACCAGGGACTGTGCAAGGTGGGCTGTATTGGGGCATGGCATCCTGCCCAAGTGGCCTTCTCCATGGCATGGGCTGGGCAGAAAGGCTACCATCACTGCACTGAGATCAACAAGAAGATCTACAAGATTGGCCAGAGCTACCTCATCAAAGATGGCAAACTGATCAAGAACAATGCTTCCACTGATTATGATCTGACAAGAGCATAAACCCTCTGAGTCAGCTTTGTCCACTATGATGAAGTGACCAATGACTTTGTCATGCATAAAGGCTGTGTTGATAACCAAGAAGCAAGTGCTTACTCTCCACAAGTTGTTGCTTGTGCAGATCAAATGGCAGGCCCTGGAGATTGACCTTAAGTTCATTGACACCACCTCCAAGTTTGGCCATGACTGATTCCAGACTGTGGAGGATAAGAAAGAATTCATGGGACCACTTATGAAAGACCAAATTGCAAGAAGCTGCTGCTTAATGTCAGGAGCAGATTGTGCAACTGGTGGGGATCTCAATAAACATTATTTTTCAGTGGAAAAAAAATTCTCCTAAAACAAAGAAGAAACACGCAATTATACTGTCTTTTACTAAGTATCTACGTGTGACTTTATTGGTGCTCTGGTGTGTGTGTGTGTGTGTGTGTGTGTGTGTGTGTGTGTATTTGAATTACTGTCTGGTGTCACCTGCTTTTTGCCTGAATAATTCCTTTGTACTTCTTGCAATAGAGATTTACTAGCAATGCATTTTCTTTTTACTTATATGATAACATCTTTATTTCACCTTCATTTTTGAATGATAGTTTTGGATATAATATTCTTGATTGATAGTTTTTTATTTAAAAACATTTTTAAGGGTTTTTATTTGTCAGAGAGTGAGCATAAGCACAAGCAGGGGGGCCTGATGCGGGGCCTGATCCCAACACCCTGGGTTCATGACCTGAGCCAAAGGTAGACACTTAACCAACTGAGCCACCCAGGCATCCCTTGATTGATAGTTTTTTAAATTTCGGCAATTTGAATATGCGATCCCTGTCTTCTGGCTTTCACTGTTTATGAGAAACCTCACCTGTTAATCATATTGGGGTTTCCCTATATGTGAGGAGTCTTTTATCTATCTCTTACTGCTTTTACAATTTTCTCCTTATCTTTAGCTTGGAACATCTGTGTTTTTCCTAAATGGTGTCTGTTGAGCCTTTTTGACATGTTATATTTTTCATCAAATTTAGATGTTTCCATTCATCTCTTTGAATATTTTTTCCTGCTCCTTTCCTCTCCTCTGCTTACAGTTTGAATACGTTGGTATTTTCAATGGTGTCCTACATTTCTCTTGAAGACATTTTTCATTTTTGTCTCTGTTCTTCAGATTGCATAATCTCTTGATTTATATTCAAGTTTGAGGACTCTTTGGCCAGCTCAAATATACTATTGAGTTCCTCTAGTAAATTTCTCATTTCAGTTACTGTACTTCTCAACTTCAGAATTTCCATTCAGTTCTTTTAAAGTAATTTCTATTTCTTTATTGATAAATCTTTATATGCTATAGTTACCATCCAGGCCCCTTAAAGCACTATTTACTGCCTGTTTTTCCTGTGTATGCATGATACTTTCCTGTTTCTTTGCATTTCTTAAAATCTTTTGTTATAAAGCAGACATTGTATTATAGTATCTTATAGCAACTCTGGATAATGATCCTTCTCCTATAAGGAATCAGCATTTGCTTGGTTATTTCCCCTGCAGCATGCAGCATGATGTTACCTATCTTTTAGTCTAGCCACCTAAGGGTTCTCTCTGGGTCGGTATAATGCACTTATTGGTGGGATTTTTACCCTTTACCATTGGATGTGTATGTGCTTGGAGGCTGCTATTTCAGGGAGTATTCTTTTGACCCACGTTCAGCGAGGGACTAGTAATTGGGAGTTTCCTTCTCTGCTCTGGGAGGGCACAGTTTTAGACATATACATAGTCTTCCAGATTGCCAAGGAGTGTGATTTTATTTTTAAGCCTGTGTTCCTAATAGTCACCTCTAGATCAGAACAATTTATTATTCAGTGTTTGGTCAAGTTCCTTGTGCCAGCAAAGCTTTTGCTCTGTGTTGATGGGTCTGCATGTACTGGGAAATGCTTTTAAGTCTGTCCCACGTTCTGCTCTAATTGTCCTGAGTAGGTAGGTGCAGCCCAGCACATGCACACAGTCTTTTCAATCCCCAGAGTTGACTGTGCTCCCAGGAGGGCTCTTTTTGGTTCCCTCTTGGTTTCTGTTTGTTAAAACTCGGGCTGCTCTGCTGCTTTGCTTGCACCAGCTTCTCCTAATTGCTCTCCACCAAGATCTCCATTGTTTTTGACAATGTCCTTAGGGACAGAGTTCTCCATGCTGTTTCAAATGAAGTCAGTCCCCCAGGAAGGGTGGTGGAATTCTTTGTCCTCATTGCATACCTTCCCACTTAGAAAGAACCTGTGCACCACTGAACCAAAGATGGGGGGTGGGAGGCAAGGGGCCTAGAGTGAAAACACCACTCTGAGAGGGCACTGGGGCATGGTGTCAGTCCCTGGTATTCTCAGTTTTCCTCTCCTTCAGTGAAACATCCAAACTTTGACTAAGCTAGGGTGGAAAAAATCAGGGCCTCAGTATTAGCCTGCACACAGAATAGTGCTTCCACTCAAAGAATGGAGGCTGGGTGGTGGAAGGTATCACCAGTCCTCTTGGCTGTGCCTATGTGGAATAAATTTCCGCAACACAGAGTTGGGGGGTAAGAAATGCAGGCAGCTACCCCTGCCAGGGTGAAACCACAGCCCTGGAGTGGGAGCTTCGGGGAGGAGCCCTACCTCCTCTCAACATCTTCACCACACCTGCCTAAATGGAGTACCCAAAGTCAAGCTTCTGTAACACAGACCTGGTATGATAGAGGATATGCAGGTAATTCTTCAAATGCCAGAATCTTGCTATTCTTACTGATATTTAATAGGTTTCTTGAATCCATGTTTTTCTAATTGATACATGCCCTTTGGGCAATTTCTATAGAGATTTTAAATTATTGTTTTTAACAAATAATTTCAAACAGTAAAGTTGTTTTGCTGGAGAGAAGGTCTACCGAGCTCCTCACTTCAACCTTCTAGAAGTCTCAGCCCTCAATATATTTTTCAACTTAGCTTCTGAGTGGAAAAGTTCAGCAAAAAGAGAAATGGAGTAGGTGTCAAGAGCCAGGGTTTTCATTCCAAATTGGTCTCTAGCAAGACCAGTGATTTCTCCTGAAATTGTTTCTGAATGAGGAAATTACATTAAAGGCTTTTATATTCCTTCCAACTCTAAAAATCCTATGATTTTATGTAGTAGAAATGGAATAGAAACTAATCAGTGAAAAACATTGTTCTGTAGCTGTGTGCGAACAGGATATATGAAAACAATCCACTGTCTTTTTAAACCAAAACTGTTCCGACTTGTTTTTAATTAGAACAATTAATTCCAATTCTACTTAATCAAAATGCTAGTTTTGTATGCTTTGCAGTCAAGAAATTTCTCTACCCCAAAGGTTTCCTTCATAACCATTAGAACTGAAAAACTTGGGGCAATGGAAAGTTGCCTTTCACTGATTGGTCATCAGAAATATGACAGCTTAATGCTAAGTTAAAGCACTATAATTTACTACCATTTTACCCATATTATGAACTCTGCAAACAATTACTTTCTCTTTGAGGCAATTCCAAGTTTTCACCTTCTGCATAAGGCTCTAAAGCCATACCCCCAGAGTGTCTATTAATTATCTATACTTGATCTAAAAGTGTGAATGACAAAATATCAGTTCTCCCTATGCATTGCAGAAAAGAGTTCCTTCAATGGGCCATCCATTTCTAGTCACAAAGACATATTGTTTATTTAGTAATGATTATCTGCACAAATTGCTGTAACAATAAAACTGGCAAAGAGCCTCCCTTGCTGAGTCATTTTGTCTTAACTAATCAGTTTTAACCAGCTTATTTGACTTAATATTGTCATTTACTATATAGTTTACATTCAAAATCTATGTACTCAAAGCAGGGGGAAAAGGGACTTTCTATAATTTAAGAAAGCTCCCAAAACAAATATATTTAAAAGCTTTCAACTACTAATCTACAACAGAATATCCTATGACAAAGGTAGAAGGTATATATGAATTATAAATATACACTGGCAAAAGCTGCTACTCACTGACACATCCAGGAATTAGGAAGGATGACAGCAAGATGACAACATAAACAAAGTGATCCAGAAACAAGAATTCATATAATCTTTAAATATCTTATCCTTAAAGCAAAATTAATTAATTTGGGGGGGGGATGGAGGCAGAGAGAGAATCTTAAGCAGGTTCCATGCCCAGCTCAGAGCCCAATGCAGGGCTTGATCTCACGACCCTGAGATCATGACCTGAAATCAAGAGTTGAACGCTTAACAGACTGAGCCACGGAGGTGCCCCTTAAAACTTATTTTTAAACTAGCCATTTGTACAAACTGATCTTTGTCAACATCTAAGGAAAAAGGCAAAATATTTATCTTAAGGTATATAAAAGGTGCACATCCCTGTAGAGGAAAAGTAAATGCATACTTTGAGTTTGTCCAAATGCCTACACCTCTTTCTGATTCTCACAGCTGACCCTCAGACTTGAACTGTTGAAAAAACTTCCAAATGAACCTATCTGTTCATCACCAAGATATTTCTATTTTGAAAACCTTCAGGAAGGCATCAGTTTTTCTGATCACAAATTACTCTTGTTCCAACTTAATTTTTGTAAACTGGGCTCCCTTAGGAAGGAAATACACTATTTTTAAAATACAGGGATATAAGAAATAAAACACTATCATCTTGCTCCATTTTCAGAGCCCATATTCTAAAACTATAGCTTATTCATCCCAATCCATTAAAAAATATTTCAACATGGATTTAAAAATTTATACTTTATACCCTTTTATATGAATATGTAATATGGTAATGTAAAATTATGTTATAATAAATGCCCCTTTTCTTGACACTTTCGTCTGAGTCAATCATCCTAGGAAGCTTTTCTTTTGTCTATTATTTCACTGTATAGAACCATCTTAATATGATGAAGTTAAAAGAAAATATTTAAGACTTAATGGCCCCTACAATAACTGTGTTTTTTAGGTTATTCAAGTTTTTATTAGCTGAAAATACTGGTTAATGACCACATGATCCAATGGTTTAGAGACCACCTCTAATCATATGAAAAGAAAATAGCTTCTTTAAAAAGAAAAGAAGCTATTCAAGCTGGAAAAGAGAAGAGCTTCTAAGTGAACATATACCAACATTTTATTAACAGGTAAAACTTGATCATTTTGTTTGGGCTCTTCCTTGTTATGTCACATTTAAAGGAACTCATTAACTAAAAAAGGAAGGGAAGACCTAATAAATTCTGACGTGTCACTGATTAAAGTCCCAATCATCTAGAGTACATATACATAATATTCTATTTACCTCAAGGTCATTAATTTTTAAGTGGTTGAGGCTTTATATACAAGTGTTAGCATGTGCACACACATATATGTGCATGCATACATTCCATTTAGTTGTTTCTCTATGTAACGTCAGACAGCAAAAGCACTATAGTTAATATGGAAATAGAAGGGCAATTAACTTCCTAAGCATTTTAGATCATTCCCAGTATGACAACTGTCAAATTACATCAGGGTTTTAAGTGTTTAAAGGGAAAGGTATAAATTTTGGTCCCAAACAAGAGCAACAACTCATTTTGATGAAAAATAAAACTCCCACCACTAGAGATGCCGGTTAATGATGAAGAACATTCTACATATATACATGAGAATTAAGGTTTTTCTCCCAAAAGATAACAGTGGCAAAGACTTTAAAAATGAAAGTGTAGGTATCTATCACTAAACTATGTCAGTGGAGAGGGAGAAGGAGAAACAATGAACAAACATTGTCTTTTTTTTTTAAATGGATACTTTTCATCTAAATTGTCAGCATAAAGGAGATTTTAAAAACTACTAAAATTTGTAATCCAATGTAATTCATCTGGTTATGGATATCAAATGGCTATCAGGCCCCAAAAATAGAAATGGAGCAAAGTGAAATAGTAACAAAAACTATGCTTTGGGCACAACGAAGACAGTCACAAGAAAATAATCTGGGGCTAAATACAGATATCACCTTAAATATTGTGAAAGATGTAAAACTCAAAATTCTTTTTCAAATAAATCTTATCTAAAAAAGGATTATAGAAAATGGGAATGTATGATTTTTTTAATAAAACAATTCTGCTTTAGTGCAAATGTGTCAAAAAAAAATGTCTCGTGTAACTTAGCAGGAACAGTTTCCACAGCCTTTCACACTGTTGACAATTTCTTCTTGTAGCTTCTTCCTTTCCTCCTCTTTGGACACATTTTCTTTCTTTGCATCCCATGTGGGGTTATTATGGTTCTGCACACGGCTACTCTGTGTATGCCACATTTCTGAATAGATACTGCCAGGGTTTGCAAGCAAACCATGGTGGGTACCACGTTCAGCTATCTTACCCTAAAAAGCAAAAGCAAGAGAAACATAGAAAAAGGTCATATAACTAGCATAATAACTGAAAATACCTCTCCCAATTCCTCATCCATAGTACAAGTGGGAAAAATTGATGTGGGAATGCTTTCTTCACTGTTAAGCTATTAGTCCAGTGAATAAACAAAAAGTTATGAAATCCCATATACTGTAAACCATTTCATTTAAAAGAAATAAAATTTTAATGTTTTATTTTTAATTTTGAAGGGCAGAAAAGGAAGGTGAAAAATTTTAAAGGTGACTGTAATTGGTAAATATTTAATTAAAAGCACTGTTATTTATTACAGGGACTTAAAAATAATACCCTGAAATCCTTATGTATACTTTAAAATAAAAAAGATTTCTCCATGAAAAGCTTACTTCTTCCAGTAGCTATTTTTGTTAACAATGGATATTAAACTTAACATTTCAGATTTGGTATAGATTCCAAACTCTTATCTACAATTAATTTGTCTCTTGACAGCTACTGTTAAACATGGTGGGAGACAAAAGGAGTTTTGTCACTTTTACTGGTACTCCCAGCTATAGGACCTTTACAAATATACCCTTAAGCAAAACAACTAAAATTTATTCCCACAACTGAGTGGTTAATTTCAGACTCTTCTTTCATTGCCAGCTAGGCAGTTTAAAAGAGAACTATTCTGCTCCAGCTTTTTAAATTTCTCTGTATTGTGAAGAACATAGTTCTCAACCTTGGTATGTGTGGACCACTACATTGGCACAAAACTCCCCATGGATTACATGTTTTATATTTTTTGATTTGCCACTGTCAAAAACAAAATCCTCAGTGAAAACTTCATCAAAAGCTACTAGAAAAAATGGAATTATTTTTGTGGAAACACCAATGAAATAAATCACAAATAATTATCCTGTAGTAAAAATGTATAAAATATACTTTAAATTATTTATATTTGTACTAAATCACAAATGTATAGATCTTAAAAAGTTACATAAGATTAAAAAGCTTATAACAAAAAGGTCTTTTGTCTCCTCCTTCATGCCTATCTCCTTCCTATCCCCAAATTCATAGCTATTTCTTCTGGTATTTACACATACATATATGCATATATACATGTGTTATGAAATTCAGCTCTCCTATACTATCCCACATTACCACTGCTTCATTTTTACACTCTTCTAATAACACTGGTTATAGCACAAGTGCTGTTTAAGTTAATATTCAGTGTTTACCTTATTACGACCTGTTGAATCAAGTAGGTACTAGAATTTTATATATTTTTTCTTGTAAAATTTTTGGTTCTTCCTGGACTTAGTAATTGCCTTGTTTTTTCATTTTCTTAGTTTTATATGTCACTATTGGTAATTCTCTCTAAACCTTCTTCCAGAAATATAAAGCCCATCTGAATACTATTTTTCTCATAATCAATTATATTAGGTAATCTATTATTTAAATCTCCCATGAATACCTCCCCTTTGAGACATTCCTCTCACAACTCTTAAGGTTGTTTTATTTATCCTCAACTCTGAAATTTTGTGATAATGTGCTCTGGTGTGGGTGTGTTTTCCTTTCCATTCATCATACTGGGTACTTGGTAGGTCCCTTCAATCTGGAAACTCATGCTTCTCCCAGTTTAGCAACTGCCACATTGGCTTTTTCTCACTTCATCCTCTAATTTTACACTATTTTTTTGCTAATTCATTTGAGAATGAGTTACAGACATTGTTACATTTCACTCCTAAATATTTCATTAGCACATATCTCCTAAAAACAAGAATATTTTCATACTGACTAGAATACAAATATTATCACACCCAAGAAATTTATCTAACATATAGTCCATAGTCAGATTTTACCTACTGTTCCAATAATATATCCTTTATATACATATTTTTCCACCCAGAATCCAATTAGGATCAATACATTGAATTTATAAGTTTTTAAGTCCGTGTTGGATATGTGCGACACTGATATTTCTAACATATCCAAGTGCATTTTTTAAAGAATGCCATTTAAGTTGTTTTTGTTTAGTTCCTGATCATTAGATCCAGGCTAACCATTTTTGGTAGAAATACAATATATGTGATGATGCACCCCACTGCATCAGATCAGGAGGTACACAATGTCAATTTACTCCACAATTAATATTAAGTCTGATCATTTGGTTAAGGGACTGTACCAGATTTCTCTATTTTAACGATACTTTTTTCTTTTTGAAATTAATAAGTAATCTATGGGTTACATTTTCAAACTGTGTAAATATTCCATTACCCCATAATTTTTTTCACCATATGGTTTTAGCAACCAATGATGATCCTTACCTGCAGTCATTATTACAATGGAAGTTGCAAAATATGATTTTCTAAATTTATCATTCCTTCTACAAAGTTGTTAGTTGGCATTCTTCTTAAAGAAGAGCTTTCCCTGTCCCATACTTTTGTATTGTTGTGAAATTATAGGTTAGTTTTTTATTGAACAAGTTGTAATTCTTAAGTATCTTTTTTTTTTTGACATTCGAATTATCCCACATTGGGCCAGTGGGAGCCCACACAAAATGGTTCTTGTGTCTTTGTGATAGGTATTCATTAGTTTTCTCACCCCAGATACTGAATTGTCATTTATTCAAAGAATTTTGGTTCCTTTTAGTGAGGAACAGTACTTAGTGCTCAAAATCTATGTGCTAGTTTTACTTATTACTACTAGGATTTCACTGTTTCTAGGCCTTTTCAGTGAAAAGTTAGGAACTTCTTTATCATCTTGAATTCATACTGATAATTCTGTCCCAATATAACATCACAAGGTCGCTCCTCTTCTTCTTGCATCCACTATTTTTATCTTTCTTCTCCCAAGTAAGACCACTGTTTTACAACATCGACATATTTATTCATATGCTCACTCTTAAAATATACAAAAAACAATTTCAAATAGGCTACTTCCATACTACTACTAACAACAAAATTAGGTTCAAATTTTGTTTATTTTTGTCCTTACATTCCACTAAGGGTAAATAATCAGAGTAATGTGTTCAACAGTTACTTGGATTGTTTTTCTTCTGCATGTTTGTTATCAATTTGTTATGCAGTTAGTTTCACTTCTTTCTGTTTGTAATCACTTTTTGCTTTTCTCCATCCTTGCTGATTTTCAAAATTTTAAATATATAAAAACATTACCATGGTTCAAAAGTAAAAATAATATAAAAAAGGAGCTAAGATGGTAGAGTAGGAGGACTGTAGGCTTGCTGCATCCCTCAAACACAGCTAGATAAATATCAACTCATTCTGAATACCCAAGAAATAGATCTGAGGACTGACAGAACAAACTGCACAACTAGAGGGAGAGAGGAGGTCACATCGTGGAAGATAGGAGATGCGGAGACCTGTTTGGGGGAGAAATGGATCATGGGTGCTGAAGAGGGGAAGGAGCCCAGATTGCAGAGGGAGGCAAGAGAGAGAGGAGCATAGAGGGGATCACACAATGAAAACACTTCCCAAACCCATTAACTGAGAAAACGAGGGGATGACTTTCAGGAGTGTTTTCAACTAGGAGAGCTCAAAGACTGTAGTTTTGGAGGTCCCTGGCATGGCTGATATAGAACCCTGAGGGTGCTGCAGTTCTCCTGTAGAAAAGGCAGGAAGGTAAACCGGGGTCAGATGGCATGATCTGAGGATCTCCTGAGACACACTGGGAGAGATGGATCCCCCTTTTTGGAGGGCATCTGAGAGATGTCATTGCTTCTCTGGGGACAAAGGAGCCAGTGGGCAACATTTCCGTCCCCAACCTCTAAGAATACATGCAGAGACACCTGATGAGGACAGCGAAACTAGACACTGGCTGCTTAGTGAGCTCTGCTCCAAATTCCACACTCCTGAGCTCTGGTGAGACTGCCCTTCTGGGTCAAACCTGCACCACCCCCAGACCAGCACAGGTCCCCAGCACACCAGGTCTGGAAATTTAGAATTTTAAAACTCAGCCAGCTTGGCTAGGGAAGAGCCCAAAGTTCACAATGCACTGCAATAGGCAGGCAAGCAACCTGGACACAGACAGTGAGAAAACAATGATCTAAAAAACACTTAGGGTACATGAAGGCACTTTATTTGCTCCTCTGGGAGTGCTTTTCTGCCATCAGTGAGCATGAACTCCTCTCTCAGGGGACAAAGGAACTGGCTGGTGCCACTTTCCTCCATTGGACTTCAGCATAAACTAACTTCAGTAAATAGAAGAGTGCCAACACAGGCTGCTTAATTGCTTACACCAACTCTGCCCCTCTGCGTTCAACTGGTATTGCTTCTCTCAGGCAAGTGTGCCTGAGAACCAGCACAGCAGGCTCCTCCCCCAGACCAGGACACACCCCCAAAGGCACCATGTCTACTGACTACAGGCTTCTGCAAAGCTTCAGTTCTAATGGAAATGGCACCAGGTCTCTTTAAACAAGCAGGTAAGAGCACAACTAGTTAAAATTCGCCACACTCTGGCCAAGGTCCAGAAACTACTCACTGCAGGCAAGGAGAAACTCTGCAGAGTACTGATCTGAGGGATAGAACAGCCACAACACAGCAGCAGAGTGCACACAGCAGACACCAGAGACACTTCCTGAAGCGACAGACCCTGGACATTATATGACCTCCTCTTCATAAAGTCATTACTCTCAAGAGCAGGAAATATAACAGGATTTCCTAACACAGAGAAGAAAGCAGATACCTAGACAAAATGTCTAGACTGAGGATTCATCACAAAAGAAATAACAAGGTCATGGACAGGAATCTAAACAAAATACATGTAAGTAACATGCCTGACCCAGAAATTAAAGCAACAATCATAAGGATACTAGCTGGGCTTGAGAAAAGCATAGAACAGACCAGGGAAACCCTTAACACAGAGATAAAAGAGTTTAAAAACAATCATGCCAAAATGAAAAGTGCAATAACAGATTCAAAACTGACTGGATACAATGACCACTTGGAAGAAAGAAGAAAAGAAAACAAATAAATGATATAGAAGATACAATTACGGAAAATAAGGAAGCTCATAAAAAGGGGGGAAAATCTAGGACCATGAAAGTAGACTTAAGGAACTCAGCGACTCCATGAAACATAATTATATTTGTATCACAGGAGTCCCAGAAGAAGAGAGAAAAGGAGTCAGAAGGTTAATTCGAGGAAATTAAGCTGATAAATTACCTAATCTGGGGAAGGAAACAGACTTCCAAGTCCAGGAGGCATACAGAACTCCCATCAAAATCAACAAAAGCAGGCCCAAATCAAGACATACTGTAAATTTACAAAAAACAGAGATATAGAAAAAATCCTAAAAGTAGCAAGATAAAAGGAGTACCTAAGTTAAGAGGGAAGACAAATTATATCAGCAGCAGACCTGTCCACAACAACTTAGCAGGATGGAAGAAAGAGGCATGATATTCAATGTGCTGAATGGGAAAAATATGCAGGTAAGAATACTCTATCCAGCAAGGCTGTCATTCAGAATAGAAGGAGAGATAAAGAGTTTCCCAGACAAACAGAAAATAAAGGATTTCATGTCCACTAAACCGGCCCTGCAAGAAATATTAAAGGGGACTCTTTACATGGGAAAGAAAGACCAAAACTGACAAAGCCTAGAAAGCAACACAGAAAATCTCCAGAAACAATGACAAAACAAGTAACAGGATGGCACTGAATTCATATCTAACAATAATTACTCTGAATGTAAATGGACTAAATGCTCCAATCAAAAGATATATGGTGTCAGACTGGATAAAAAAAAAAAAAACAAGACCCACATCTATGCTGCCTATAAGACTCATGTTAGACCTAAAGACACCTGCAGATTCAAAGCAAGACGATGGAGAAGTCTTTACCATGCAAATGGATGTCAAAAAAAGCCAGAGTAGCAATACTTATAACAGACAAACTAGACTTACCAAAGACTATAACAAGAGATGACGAAGGGCATTATATAATAAAAAAGAGGGTCTATCCAGTAAGAAGATCTCCCCCACCTTGGGAACATTCAAACACATAAAACAATTATTAAAAACCATAAAGGAACTCATTGAAAATAATACAAAAAGAGTAGGGCATGCTTGTAACAAAGGACAGATCATCTAAGCAGAAAATCAACAAGGACACAATGGCTTTGAATGATACACTGGAGCAGATGGATTTAAAAGATAGATTCAGAACATTTCATCGTAATACACATTCTTTTCATTCTTCAGAACAGATTACATACTGGTCACAAATAAAGCCTCAACAAGAGCAAAAAGAATGAAATCATACCATGCATACTTTCTAACCACAATGCTATGAAACTTGAAACCAACCACAAGATAAAATTTGAGAAAAATCACATATACATGGAAAGTAAATAACATGCTACTAAACAATGAATGAGTCAACCAAAGAATAAAAGAAATTAGGAAAAAACACAGAAATAAACAAAAATGAAAACACGACAATCCATAACATTTGGGATGCAGCAAAAGCAGTCATAAGAGGGAGTATACAGCAATACATGCCTACCTCAAGTAGAAATATTTCGAATATGCAACCTAAACCAACACATAAAGGAGCTAGAAAAAGAACAGTGATGAGCATTGGGTGTAATACGCAACTAATGAATCATTGAACATTACATCAAAAACTAACGATGTTGGCTAACTGAATTTAAATTACAAAATGAAAAAAAAAAAGAAAAAGAACAAATGAAGGCTAATGCCAGCAGAAGAAGTGAAATAATAAGATTAGAGCAGATATAAATAATACAGAAATCAAAAAACCAATAGATCAATGAAACCAGAAGCTGGTTCTCCAAAAAAATTAGTAAAATTGATAACCCCCAGGCCAGACTTATAAAAAAGAAAAGAGAAAGGACCCAAATAAATAAAATCACGAATGATAGAGGAGAACTCACAAACAATATCACAAAAATACAAATAATATCATGAAAAATTATATGCCGACAAACTGAGTAATCTGGAAGAAATGGATAAATTGCTAGAAACATATCAACTACCATAATTGAAACAGGAAGAAACAGACACCTTGAACAGACTGATAACCAGTGAAGAAATGGAATCGGTAATTAAAAATCTACCAACAAACAAAATTCCAGGGCCAGATGGCTTCACAGGGGAATTCTATCAAATCTTTAAAGAAGAGTTAATACCTATTCTTCTTAATAGAAACAGAAGGAAAACTTCCAAATTCATTCTACGAGGCCCTCATTATTCTGATTTCAAAATCAAAGGCTCCACTAAAAAACAGAATATAGGCCAGTATCCCTGATGGACATGCATGCAAAAATTCTCAACAAAATACTAGCAAATCAAGTACAACAGTACAGGAAAAGAATCATTCACCACGATCACATGGGATTTATTCCTGTGTTATAGAAATGGTTCAATATTTGCAAATCAATGTGATACACCACATTAATAAAAAAAAGGATAAGAACCATATGATTCTCTCAATAGATGCAGAAAAAGCATTTGACGACATACAGCATCCATTCTTGATTAAAAACCCTCAACAATGGAGGGACTGAGGGAACATACCTCAACATCATAAGGGCCATATATGAAAGACCCACAGTTAATATCATCCTCAATGGCATAAAGCTGAGTGCTTTTCATCTACCATCAGGAACAAGACACGACAGTCCACTCTCACCACTTTTATTTAATATAGTATTGGAAATCCTAGCCTCAGCAATCAGACAACAAAAAGAAATAAAAGGCATCCAAATCGGCAAAGAAGTCAAACTTTCACTATTTGCAGATTACATGATACTCTATATAGAAAATACAATAGACGCCGCCAAAAAATTGCTAGAATGCATACACGCATTCTGTCCAGTTGCAGGATCCAAAATCAACATATAGAAATCTGTTGCATTTCCATGAGAGACTATGGACTATGAGAAACAAACTGAGGGCCTCAGAGGGGAGGGGGGTGGGGGAATGGGATAGACCGGTGATGGGTAGTAAGGAGGGCACGTATTGCATGGTGCACTGGGTGTTATACACAACTAATGAATCAACGAGCCTTACATCGGAAACCGGGGATGTACTGTATGGTGACTAACATAATATAATAAAAAATCATTAAAAAAAAAAGAAATCTGTTGCATTTCTATACACCTATAATGAAGCAGCAGAAAGAAAAATCAAGAAATCGATCCCATTTACAATTGTACCCAAAACCATAACATATCTAAGAACCTAACCAAAGAGGTAAAAGATCTGTACTATGAAAACTTAGAAAACACCAATGAAGGAAATTGAAGATGACACAAAGAAAGGGAAAAACATTCCATGCTCATGGATTGGAAGAACAAATATTGCTGAAAATGTCTATAGTACCCAAAGCAATCTATACATTTAATGAAATCCTTATCAAAATACCAACAGCATTTTTCACAGAGGTAGAACAAATAACCTTAAATTTTCTATAGAACCACAAAAGACCCCAAAATACCAAAGCAACTTTGAAAAAGAAAAAGCTGGAGGCATCACAATTCTGGACTTCAAGTTATTTGTGGTACAGAACAGTATAGTACTGGCACAAAAACAGACACATAGATTAATGGAACAGAACAGAGAACCCAGAAATGGACCCACAAATATATAGTCAACTAATGTTCAACAACACAGCAAAGAATATCCAAAAGGGACAGTCTCATCAAGAAATGGTGTTGGAAAAACTGGACAGCAACATGCAATAGAATGAAACCGGACCACTTTCTTACACTATACACAAAAATAAATTCAAAATGGATGAAAGACCTAAATGTGTGACAGGAAACCACCAAAATCGAAGAGAAGAAAACAGGCAGTAACCTCTCTGACATCAGCCATAGCAACTTCTTACTTGGTAAATCTCCAGAAGCAAGGAAAACAAAAGCAATAATAAATTACTGGGACGTTTCCTGCCACTTTACTGAATCCCTATATGAGTTGTAGCAATTTTGGGGTGGAGTCTTTTGGGTTTTCCACATAAAGTATCATGTCATCTGCACAGAGTGAGACTTCGACTTCTTTGCCATTTTGGATGTCTTTTATTTCGTTGTGTTGTCTGACTGCTGAGGCTAGGACTTCTAGTATTATGTTCAACAGCAGTGGTGATAGTGGACATCCCTGCTGTGTTCCTGACCTTAGGGGAAAAGTTCTCAGTTCTTCCCCATTGAGAATGACCTTTGCTGTGGATTTTTCATAGATGGCTTTTATGATATTGAGGTATGTTCCCTCTATCCCTACACTGTGAAGAGTTTTAATCAAGAAAGGATGCTGTCCTTTGTCAAATGCTTTTTCTGCATCTATTGAAAGGATCATATGGTTCTTGTCCTTTCTTTTATTAATGTAGTGTATCACATTAATTGATTTGTGGATGTTGAACCACCTTGTGGCCCAGAAATAAATCCCATTTAATCCTGGTGAATAATCCTTTTAATGTACTGTTGGATCCTATTGGCTAGTATTTTGGTGAGAATTTTGGCCTCCATGTTCATCAGGGACATTGGTCTGTAATTCTCCTTTTTGGTGGGGTGTTTGTATGGTTTGGGGATCAAGGTAATGCTGGACTCACAGAAAGAGTTTGGAAGTTTTCCTTCCATTTCAATTTCTTGAAACAGCTTCAGACAAATAGGTATTAATTCTTCTTCAAATGTTGGGTAGAATTCCCCTGGGAAGCCATCTGGCCCTGGGCTCTTGTTTGTTCAGAGATTCTTGAATACTGCTTCAATCTCCTTGCTGGTTATGGGTCTGTTCAGGTTTTCTATTTCTTCCTGGTTCAGATATGGTAGTTTATAAGACTGTAGGAATGAATCCATTTCTTCCAGATTGCCTAATTTGTTGTCATATTCAGTAAAGTGGCAGAATATAAAATCGATGCACAGACATCAGTTGTATTTCTATACACTAACAATGTAACTGAAGAAAGAGAAATTACAGAGTCAACCCCATTTACAGTTGCACCCAAAACCATAAGATACCTAGGAATAAATCTAACCAAAGAGGCAAACGATCTGGAAACTATAGAATACTCATGAAAAAAATTGAAGACACAAAGAAATGGAAAAAACAGAATGCTCATGGACTGGAAGAACAAATGTTGTTAAAAAAAAAATCCATGCTACCTAGAACAATCTACACATTCAATGCAATCCCTATCAAAATACCATCAACTTTTTTTCACAGAACTAGAATAAATAATCCTAAAATTTGTATGAAACCAGAAAAGACCCTGAAAAGCCAAAGGAATGTTGAAAAAGAAGACCAAAGCTGGTGGCATCACAATTCTGGACTTCAAGCTCTATTACAAAACTGCAATCATCAAGACAGTATGGTACTGGCACAAAAACAGATACATAGATCAACTGAACAGAACAGAGAACCCAGAAATGGATCCTCAACTCTACGGTCAACTAATCTTCAACAAAGCAGGAAAGAATATACAATGGAAAATAGGCAGTCTCTTCAACAAATGGTGTTGGGAAAAATGGACAGCCACATGCAGAAGAATGAAACTGGACCATTTCCTTACACCATACACAAAAATAGACACAAAATGGATGAAAGAGCTAACTGTGAGACAGGAATCCATCAAAATCCTTGAGAAGAACACAGGCAGCAACCTCCTCAACCTCGGCCACAGCAACTTCTTGCTAGACATGTCTCCAAAGGCAGGGGAAACAAAGGCAAAAATGAACTACTGGGACATCATCAAGATAGAAAGCTTTTGCACAGCAAAGGAAACAGTCAACAAAACCAAAAGACAACTGACAGAATAGGAAAAGATATTTGCAAATAACATATCAGATAAAGGGCTAGTATACAAAATCTATAAAGAACTTATCAAACTCACCCAAAGAACAAATAATCAAATCAAGAAATGGGCAGAAGACATGAACAGACATTTCTCCAAAGAAGACATCCAAATGGCAACAGACACATGAAAAAGCGCTCAACATCACTAGGCATCAGGGAAATACAAAAGAAAACCACAATGAGGTAATACCTCTAACCAGCCTGAATGGCTAAAATTAACAGGTCAGGAAATGTAGATGTTGGTGAGGATGTGGAGAAATGGGAAACCTCCTACACTGTTGGTGGAAATGCAAGCTGGTGCAGCCACTCTGGAAAACAGTATGGAGGTTCCTCAAGAAGTTGAAAATAGAGGGGCGCCTGGGTGTCTCAGTCGTTAAGCGTCTGCCTTCAGCTCAGGGCGTGATCCCAGAGTCCTGGGATCAAGCCCCGCATCGGGCTCCCTGCTCCCCTGGGAGCCTGCTTCTCCCTCTCCCACTCCCCCTGCTTGTGTTCCCTCTCTCGCTGGCTCGCTCCGTCAAATAAATAAATAAAATCTAAAAACAAAAGAAGTTGAAAATAGAGCTATCCTATGACCTAGCGATTGTACAGGTAGGTATTTATTCAAAGGATACAAACATAGTGATTTGAAGGGGCACATGCTCCCCAATGTTCAGAGCAGCAATGTCCACAATAGCTAAACTATGGAGAGAGTCCAGATGTCCACTGACAGATGAATGGATAAAGAAGATGTGGTATACACACACACACACACACACACACACACACACACACACACACACACACTGGAATATTGCACAGCCAAAAAAAATGAAATCTTGCCATTTGCAACAATGTGGATGGAACTAGAGGGTATTATGCTAAGCAAAGCAAGTCAATCAAAGAAAAACAATTATCATATGATCTCACTGGTATATGGCCTTTAAGAAAACAAAACAGAGGATCATAGGGGAAGAGAAGAAAAAATAAAACAAGACGAAACCAGGAAGGGAGACGAACCATAGGAGACTGTTAATTTTAGGAAACACACTGAGGTTTGCTGGAGGGGTAGGGGAATGAGGTAACTGGGTGATGGACACTGGGGAGGGTATGTGTTGTAATGAGCACTGTGTATTATATAATGAAGCACAGACCTGTACCCCTGAAACAAATAATACAGTGTATGTTAAAAAATAAAGGAATAAATAAACTATTAGGACTTTTGAAGATAAAAAGCTTCTACACAGTGAAGGAAACAACTGACAAGACTAAAAGGCAACCTCCAAAATGGGAGAATACAAAATGTATTTGTAAATGACATATCTGATAAAGGGTTAGTATCCAAAATCTATAAAGAACTTATCAAAGTCAACACCCAAAATATAATCCAGTTAAAAAATGGGCAGAAGACGTGAATAGACATTTTTCCAGAGAAGATATCCAAATGGCTAACAGGCCCATGAAAAGATGCTCAACATCTCTCATCATCATGGAAAAACACATCAAAACCATGGTGATGTACCATCTCACACTTCTCAGGATGGCTAAAATTAACACAAGAAACAATAGGCGTTGACGAGGATGTGGATGGAGAAGGGGGAACACTCTTATACTGTTGGTAGGAATGCAAACTGGTGCAGCCATTCTGGAAAACAGCAGGAAGGTTCCTCAAAAAGTTAAAAAGAGAATGACCCTACAATCCAGCATTTCCACTCTAAGTATTTACTGAAAGGATACAAAAATACAGATTCAAAGGTGTACATGCACCCCGATGTTTAAGGCAGCAGTATCAACAATAGCCAAACTATGATAAAAGCCCAAATGCCCACTGACTGATGAATGGATTACAAAGATGTGATATACACATGCGCGCGTGCGCACACACACACACAGGAATATTACCCGGCCATCAAAAATAATGAAATCATGCCATTTGCAAGGATGTGGATGGAGCTAGAGAGTATTATGGTAAGTGAAATAAGTTAGAGAAAGACAAATACCATATGATTTCACTCACATGGAGAATTTAAGATAGAAAGCAGATGAACATGGCGGGGAAAGAGACAAATCATAAAACAGACTCTTAACTATAGAGAACAAACTGAGAGATGCTGGAGGGGAGGTGGGTTGGGGGATGGGTTAAATGGATGATGGGTATTAAGGAGGGCACTTGTGATGAGTACTGGGTGCTGTGATGAATCACTAAATTCTACCCCTGAAACTAATATCACACACTATGTTAACTGGAATTTAAAAACCTGAAGTACAATGTACTGTATCGTGACTAACATAATAAAAAATTATTATAAAAAATAAAAACCTGAAATACAAAAAAATAAGATAAAAAAAAGTATAATCAGGAAAGTCATGTTCCCTTTCCTATCTCTTCTACCTTCTTCTCTCCCCACCCCATAAGCAGCCAATTTCTTTGGTTTCTAGCTTATGATTCCTGAGTTTGCTGTTGTTGTTTTCTCTTTTGCTAAGAGTTCTTTTTATTTGGAATTGAAACACAGAAAAGTCTTTAGTATATTTTATGTTAATCAAACTATTAAACACTGTTCTGAGTTGCCCCAGTATAGTAATAATTAATATCCATGCTCATACCTCTGAGCCAATGAAAGACTGTGAATCATCAAATATTAAATTCTTTCCAGCTCATTTAGAGTATTTTTTGTAATTTTTTATTGAAATATAATTGACATATAATGTTATATTACTTTCAGGTGTATGGCATAGTGATTAGACAACTGTATACACTATTCAGTGCTGGGCACAGTAATATAGTCACCATCTGTCACCATAAGGCATTATTTATAGTATTACTGACTATATTACTTATGCCGTACTTTTCATCTCTGTGACTTATTTATTTTATAGGTGGAAGTCTGTTCCTCCGAATTAATTTGAGAACAAACCGGTAGTTGCCAGAGGAAGATGGATGAGAGAATGGGCAAAATGAAGTGGATTAAGACGTACAAACTCTCTGAGTTTCTTTTCACAGAAATAAGTAAATATTACATATTCCTTTTTTCCCATCCTCCTTGCAAATAGCAGCATACAATAGATTGTGAATTGTTCTTTATTTAATTTAACAACGTATCTGGAACTCATGCCATATAATGCTCCCTTTACTTATTTTTTTAAACAGCATTTGTCCTTATTTTAGAAATGCTTTATTTTCCATGACCTGTGATGGTATTAATTATATAAGTTGCCTTATGCTCTTTGCATTGTCTACATTTTCTACTGAGTTCCCTTTTTTCTGCTTAAGAGGTCTTCCTTTATTATTCACTGACAGTTAAAAATGGAGCATTAGAAAGCTGACTGGAAACTACATGCATGGGAATGGGATTTTCAACTGTGGGGTTTCACTGAAGGATGATCATATGGATAACATGTCATTTTGCTGGGGTCTCCAAATACAAATATCTTTTTTTTTTCTGGGGCTACTTGTGTTTTCTGCAGAGAATTCTTCAATTATCTCCTGATAAAGGAAGGAGCAGTGGTAGTAGAAATAAATGGTTAGCAAGGTTCTTGGAGCCAGTGGCAGAAGAGGGTCTATTGTCTTCTTTTTTTGTGTGTTTTGATTTCTAGTTAATCTTTCCCATCTTTGTTCACGTGCTTGATAGTCTTCTGTGTAGAGCCTCTGTGACTCAATTTCCTGACAAGTCAACTTACAGCCTTTCCCAAGGCTGGGAAGCAATAATCACCAGGTTGTGGGGGCAAGGAAAGGCCTTGAGAATTCTATTTCTTATGTAGATGTAACAATAATACTACAAGGCACTGCTGACAGAACACAGGAGGTCACATAAGTTTCACCAGAAAATGAAAGCCTCTGATCTTCATAATCAAGCATATACAGAATCATCAAATTATAAACATAAAGATGTTTTAGATACGTGTGCTATAAACATTAATAAATTAGCTCCAATTATAATCCAAACTTCAAGTGACAATGTTGTGATATAACCATAAATACTGTCAACCTCATGGCATGAGACAAGAGAGCACAAACTTCTTCAAGTACTTTTACCATTTTATATTTGTAAGAAAAGACTATCAGCATGCCTGCATACAAAGGAAAGGTTAGTAACAAAGCACCAATGGCAGATTTTATTTCAGATTCTTTCTTTTTAATTTCTTCCCTCCAAGTTTTTATTTAAATTCCAGTTAGTTAACACATAGTGTAATGTTAGTTACAGGTGTAGAATTTAGTGATTTATCAGTACATGTAACACCCAGTGCTTATCACAACTGCCCTCTTTTGAATATCAATTGGATAATAAAGTATATTTACAACATTTCACATTTAAGGCATTCTGGTATATAATCATACTGAAAAAATTAGTTTATTTTCTAATGAATGTAAGTACTTATGAAAAAAACCAACAGAAAGAACTAGGGTTGCTCAAGTACACACAGGTAAGACTATATAACTATATATATGTATATATACATACACATACACACCACAGAAATCAATAGCTTATACGAAATTTTAGTGGTGTGAAAAATTCTCTCTCAATAACTCAATATAGAAAGTACAAGGGGGGGGGTAAACAGAAGGGGGAATGAACCATGACAGACTATGGACTCTGGGAAACAAACTGAGGGCTTCAGAGGGGAGCGGGGTGGGGGAGTGGGATAGACTGGTGATGGGTAGTAAGGAGGGCACGTATTGCATGGTGCACTGGGTGTTATACGCAAGTAATGAATCATGGAACTTTACATCAAAAACTAGGGATGTACTGTATGGTGACTAACATAATAAAATAAAAAAATATTATTAAAAAAAAAAGAAAGTACATGAGAATGCTTTTTTCTCTCTCAACATCCAGTATTTAGGGTTTCAAAATTATAAAGAACTCAAGGTTTATTTATTAGAAGGGGAACATAATCATAGAAAATGCTGAATGGAAGGTGAAAAATTGAACAATGTTAGAAGTAACCAAGTACTAGGATGTGGGAAAATATATCCTTACAAAGAGTGGAGAAGAGGAAAATTACCACAATTTTTAAATCCACCAATCACTATAGGGTATTCTGAGTTGATCAGAACATTTAGATCATGTACTCTTACAGTAAATCCCTCAGAAGGGATAAAGCAGGCTATCCATTTTCTTACTTTCCCCAGGAGGAAAAAAATGAAAATAATCATGTTTGCAAATGACTATTTTATGGTAACTTTCTTTTAGACATCAAAGGTATGTGCAGGTATTAGAAAAAAATAAAAATACAAAATACAAAAATGATAATGAGTAATGATTCTGTACAGAGCAAAACTCAATGCAAAAAAATTATTTTATATATACACTCTCTAAAACCTGATTCTATCATTATGAGGCTTTAATGCTTTCCTGATATAAGTTTGCTTTTAATACTTCAATGAAAGAAAAATGCCTTTGTTTTCCTATCAAAAGCAAGTAAAAATGGAGTCCTATCAAGATTCAATCTCTTTAAAGAACACAAATTCTGCGTTTTTCTTTAGAAACAACATTTAAGTTGTTAGAGACAATTTTCAATGTTCTTCACGTACTAAACTTTGTTTTTAAATTGAACTGCAACTAAGATACAGTGTTATATTGGTTTCAGGTTTAAAATACAATTATTCAAAAATTCTATACATTTCCCAGGGCTCATCAAGTTAAGTATATTCTTATTCCCTTTTATCTGTTTCACCCATCCCCCCACACATCACCACTCTGAAAACCACCAGTTTGTTCTCTGTATTTAAAGGATCTATTTCTTGTGTCCCTTTTTTTTTGTTGTTCATTTGGATTGTTTCTTCAATTCCACACAAGTGAAATAGTATGGTATTCATCTTTCTCTGACTGATATCACTCATCATTATACCCTCTAGGTTCATGCATGTTGCTGCAAATGGCAAGATGAATTTCATTTTTTTATGGCCAGGTAATAGTTTTCCTTATCCATTCAACTATGGATGGACACTTGAGATGCTTCCATATCTTGGCTATTGTAAATAATGCTGTAATAAACATAGGGGTGCATATAGCTTTTCAAGTTAGCAGTTTCATTTTCTTTAGGTAAATACCCAGTAGTGGAATTACCTATTTTCAAATTTTTGAAGAACCTCCATATTGTTTTCCACAGTGGTTGCACCAATTTGCATTCCCAGCAACAGTGCATGAGGGTTCCTTTTTCTCTGTATCATCGTCAACGTTTCTTATTTCTTGTGTGTGTTTGATTTTAGCCATTCTGAAAGGTATAAAGTGATATCTCATTGTGGTTTTAATTTGCATTTCCCTGATGATTAGTTATGGTGAGCATCTTTTCATGAGTCTGTTGGCCATCTATATGGCTTCTCTGGAAAATGTCTATTCATGTCCTCTGCCCATTTTTTAATCCGATTATTTGTTTTTTGGGTGTTGACTAGTATAAGTTTTTTATATATTTTGGGTATTAAGCCCTTATCAAATATATCATTTTACAAATATCTTCTCCCATTCAGTAGGCTGCCTTGTAGCTCTGTTGATGGTTTCTGTCATTATGCAAAAGCGTTTTACTTTGCTGTACTGACAGCAGTCTAATTTTGCCTTTGTCTCCCTTGCCTGAAAAGACTTGCCTAAAAAAAAAAAAGTTTCTATGCCCCATGTCAAAGAAATTATTGCCTATGTTTTCTTCTAAGTCTCACATTTAGGTCTTTAATCCATTCTGAGTTTATTTTTCTATATAAGAAAGTGGTCTGGTTTCATTCATTTGCATGTAGCTGTTTAGTTTTCCTGGCACCATTTGTTGAAAGAGACTCTTTCTTCATTGTATATTCTTGCCTCCTCTGTCATAGATTAACTGACCATATAAGTGTGGGTTCATTCCTAGACTCTCTATTCACTTCCATTGATCTATGTGTCTATTTTTGTGCAAGTACCATACTTACTACAGCTTTGTAATGTACCTTGAAATCAGGGATTGTGATACATCCTGCTTTGTTCTTCTTTTTTAAGATTGCTTTGGCTATTTGAGGTCTTTTGTGGTTCCATTCAAATTTTAAAATAACTTGTTACAGTTCTGAGAAACATGCTGTTAGTATTTTGACAGGGATTACGCTGAATCTGTATAGACTGCTTTGGGTAGTACAGACTCTTCACCAATATTAATTCTTCTAATTCATGAATAAGAAATATCTTTGCATTTGTGTCATCTACAATTTCTTTCATCAATACTTTATAGTTTCCGTGGTACAGAACTCTCATCTCCTTAAGTTTATTCCTAGGTATTTTATTAATTTTGGTGCAAGTGTAAATGGGATTGTTTTCTTAATTTCTCTTTCTGCTACTTCATTATTAGTGTGTAGAAATGTGAAAAATTTCTGTACAATAATCTTGTAACCTGTGACTTCACTGAATTCATTTCTGTGAAAAATTTTACTTCCTTACCAGTTTGGATCCCTTTTATTTCTTTTTCTTGTCTGACTACTGTAGCTAGGATTCCTAGTACTCTATTAAATAAAAGTGAGAGTTGACACTCTGGTCTTGCTCCTGTTCTTAAGAGGAAAATCTGTTTTTCACCACTGAGTATGATGTGAGCTGTGGGTTTTCCATATATGGCCTGATGATGTTGAGGTATGTTTGCTTTAAACCTACTTTGTTGAAAATTTTTATCATCAATGGATGTTGTACTTTGCAAATGATTTTCCTGCATCTGTTGAGAATATCATATGGTTTTGTTCCTTTCTCTTATTGATATGACCTATTATAATAATTGATTTACAAATATTGAATCACCTTGCATCCTGGGAATAAGTCCCACCTGACTGTGGTGAATGATTTTTTTAAATGTATTGCTGGATTTGGTTTGCTGATATTTTGTTGAGGATTTTTGCATCAATATTCATCAGAGATATTGGCCTGTAGTTTGGTTTTTTTGTAGTGTCTTTATGTGGGTTTGGTATCAGGGTAATGCTGGCCTCATAAAATGAATTTGGAAGCTTCCCTTCCTCTTCTATTTCTTGGAATAGTTTGAGAAGAATAGGTATTAACTTTTATTCAAATGTTTGGCAGAATTCACCTGTGAAGCTGTCTGGTCCTGGACTTTTGTTTGTTGGGAGTTTTTTGATTACTGATTCAATATCACTGCTAGTAACTGGTTTGTTCGAATTTTATATTATGTCCTCATTTGGTTTTGGAAGGTTATATATTTCTATAAATTTATCCGTTTCTTCTAGTTGTCCAAATTGTTGGCATAGTATTCTCCTATCATCTTTTGTATTTCAGAGTTCTCGGCCATTATTTCTTCTCCATTTCTGACTTTGAGTCCTTTCTCTCTCTCTCTCTCTCTCTCTCTCTCTCGGTAAGTCTGGCTAAAGGTATATCAATTTTATTGATCTTTTCAAATAACTAGCTCCTGGTTTCATTGATCTATTTTGTATTTTTAGTCCCTATTTCATTTATTTTTGCTCTAATTTTTATTACTTTCTTCCTTCTACTGGCTTTGGCCTTTTTTTGTTTTTTCTTTTCTAGCCCCTTCAGGTGTAAGGTTAGGTTGTTTATTCGAGATTTTTATTCTTTCTTGAGATAGGCCTATATTGGTCTAATCTTCCACCTTAGAACACTTTTTGCTGCATCTTAATGAATTAGAACCGTTGTGTTTTCATTTTCGTTTGTCTCCATGTATTTTTTGATTTCTTCTTTGATTCTTTGTTGATCCATTGGTTGTTCAGTAGCATGTTGCTAAGCTTTCAAGTGTTAGTGTTTTTTTCCATATTTTTCTCACAATTAATTTTAGTTTTATATCGTTTTGTTTGGGAAAGATGCTTGATGTGGTTTCATCTTCTTAAATTCACAGAGACTTGTTTTTGCCCTAACATGTGATCTATTCTGGAGAATGCTCTATGTGCACTTGAAAATAAGTATATCCTGCTGTTTTTTGATAGAAGGTTCTGAATATATGTGATGTTAATTTCATCTGGTCCAATATGTCATTCAAAGTTACTGTTTCCTTCATTTTCTGTATAGATGATGTACCCATTAATGTAAATGGGGTGTTAAAGTCAATTATTATTGTTGTATTAATTTCTTCTTTTATGTCTGTTAACACATGATTTATGTTTTTGGGTGTTCCCGTGTTGGGTGCACAAATATTTACAACTATTTTATCTTCTTGCTGGATTTTTCCCTTTATCATCATGTAGCATCCTCGTCTCTTGTTACAATCTTTGTTTTAAAGCATGTTTTGTGCAACAGAAGTATTGCTCTCCTGGCTTTCTCTTCACTTCCATTTACATGGTAAATGTTTGTGTCCTTCCTTTCAATCTCCATGCGTCTTTAGGTCTAAACTGAGTCTCAAATAGGTAGCACTTAGATGGAGCTTGTATTTTTTATCCATTCCATCATCCTACGTGTATTTTTTCCTCCTATGTGTTTTAATTGGAGTACTTAGTCCATTGATATTCAAAGTAATTAATGATAGGTATGTAATTATTGCCATTTTGTAACTTGTTTTATGGCTGTTTCTGTAGTTCTCTTTTTTCCCCCATTGTCCCCTTTCCCTTGTGATTTGATGGCTCTCTTCAGTGTTATGCTTGGATTACTTTCTCTTTACTTTTTGTGTATCTACCATAGGTTTTTGATTTGTAGTTACCATTAGGTTCATATATAATATTTTATGCATATAGCAGTCTGTATTAGGTTGAGGGTCAGTTAACTTTGAAGTCATTTATAAAGTAGTAAAATTGTACTTCCCCCACATTTTACATATCATACTTTACATCCTTTTATTTTGTGAATCTCTTATTTTTATAGATATAATTTATTGTTTTTCCACTTTAACCTCCATACTGGTTTTATAAGTGATTAATACACTACTTTTATTATATGTTTGCATTTACCTGTGAAATTTTTTCCTTTTATAATTTTCTTACTCCTAATTATGGCCTTTCTTGAAGGCTGGTGTAATCATGATGAACCCCTTGAACTTTAATTTGCCTGGAAAACTCTTTATCTCTCCTTGTATTCTGAAGATAGCCTTACTGTGTAGAGTATTCTTGGTTACAGGTTATTTTTCTGTCAGTAGTCTGAATATACCATGCCACTCCCTTCTAGCCTACAAAGTTTCAGCTGAAAAATCAGGTGAAAATCTTATGGGATTTTCCCTCGTATGTAACTGTTTTTTCTCCTGCTGCTTTTAACATTCTCTATCACTACTTTTTCGCCATTTTAGTTATTATGTGTTTTAGTGTGGACCTCTTGGGTTGATTTTGTTGTGGGTTCTGTGTGCCTCCAGAATCTGGATGTCTCTTTCCCTTCCCAGGTTAGGGAAGTTTTCAGCTATTATTTCTTCAAATAAATTTTCTGCACCCTTCTCTTTCCTCCTTCTGGGATTGTTATAATGTGAATGTTATAATCCTTAATGATGTCCCTGGGTTACCTTAATTTATTCTTATTTTTTATTGTTTTTCTCTTTTAGTTGTTCAGCTTGATTTCTCTTTATTACTGTCTTCTAGTTCACTGATCCATTCTTCTGTCTCCTCTAATCTGCCACTGATTCCCTCTAATGTATTCTTTTTAAAAAAGATTTTGACAGAGAGAGAGGGATGGAGGGAAGTAGGGAGAGGGAGAGGGAGAGGGAGAGGGAGAGGGAGAGGGAGAGGGAGGGAAGGGGAGGGGGAGAGAGAGAGAGAGAGAGAGAGAACGCGCAAGCAGGGAGAGCAGCAGCAGGAGTGGGATAAGCAGGCTCTCCGCTGAGCAGGGAGCCTGATGTGGGGCTTGATCCCAGTACCCTGGGATCACAATCTGAGCTGCAGACAGACGCTTAACCAACTGAGCCACCCAGGTGCCCCCCCTCTAGTGTACTTTTAATTTCAGTCATTAAGTTCTTCATCTCTGATTGGTTCTTTTTATATTTTCTATCTCTTTATTAAAGGTTCATTGAGATTCTCCACTCTTCTGTCTAGTTCAGTGAGTATCTTTATGGCCATTAATTTGGATTCTTTATCAGACATATTGTTCATCTCTGTTTCAATTAGTTCTCTTGCTTTACTTTTGTCTCATCTGGGACATATTCATCTGTCTCCTCATTTTGCCTCTTTGCGTTTGTTTCTATGTATTAGGAAAGTCTGCTAAAGTCTCCTGATCTTGAAAGTAGTGGCCTTATGAAGAAGAGGTCCTGTGGTGTCCTGCAGCATAATGTCCACCATTCACCAGAACCAGGAGCTTCAGAGGTATCTTCTAGTGGGCTGTGCATACCCTACTGTTGCAGCTAAGCTGTGTTTGCCTTCAGTCATTAGATGCAATGGTCCACTTTTCATGTTCTGGGTGTACCAGGCAGGGTTGGTCCCTGTGCTGTTAGGGGAAGAGTCTGGGGCCACTGTGGGCTTGTAATTCAGTAGTGTCAGCAGCCAGATCAGATGCCTGCTCTCAGCTCTGTGCCTGGGCTGCAGTCACACCAAACTGCAGGGTGCTCTCCCTCTGTTGCCCCCTGAGAGGCTTTCATTGGTGGGTGGGGCCTGTAGTCAAACCAGATGCCTGCCCCCAGTTCATCTGTTAGGGCTTCAGTAGCATCAACCTTCAAGGTGCTCTTCTTGCCTTTTCCTGAGAGGCTTTTGATGGTGAGTGGGGCCAACAGTCAAACCACATGCCTGCCCAGTCTGTCTGCCGTTGCTGTAGCTGCACTGCTGTATGTGGTTATCTTCTCCTCTTCCCAGGATAGGAGTCACTTTGGAGTGGTGCAGGTCCAGCCAGGGCTGCTTGCAGTGTGTGTCTTGGCAGGAACTGCTTTGGAGGGAGGCTTGCTAAGTGGGGCGGATCCCTCAGAATGCAGAATGTGGTGTAAGTTGTGTTGGTAAGATAGGTGGAAGAGTGTTCCTGCTGATTCCTGCGACTGTCTAGCTATCTAGGCTGGGGGTGGAGGGAGGAGAGAAATGGTGCTCACTAGCTCTTCTGTTCTTAGAGAAATCTCCTAAAGATCCCTGCCCCTCCAGCACACATTCTGAGATTAGTAATTAAAGGTCCTTCATGTGTACCCTAGGCACCGTCGAACTGCTGCTTCTATGCTATCTTGGTGGGTTTTTTTTTTTTGGTTTTGCTGGCTCTTTAAGGTCCAAGCCTCAGTTTCCAATTGCCCTGTGGGTCTCCCACAGCTAAGCCAGCTGATTTTTAAAGCACCTGGTATTAAGTCCCACTGATTGTAGAAACTCAGAAAGTTAAGCCCCATGACTTTTTAAAGACTAATGTTTTGGGGATGTGTCTTTCTATTGTAGCTCTCCCCAACCCCCACCTAAGGTGACTGGTATGGGGACTGCTCCTCTCCCTTTTCCATGCTTGTGGTGTTCCTTCCATTCGTGGTTAGTCTTGGTGGAATTTTGGTTCCAGACTGTGTCTGCCCCTCCTGCCCTTTTCAATGTGGCCTCCTGTCTGCAATAAGCTACAAAGTCTCTTCTGCCAGGGTGTTTTTGTGTTAGTTGCACTGATGTGATTATCTACATGTGTCTGTGGGATCAGGTGAGCTCAGGATCCTCCTATTCTGCCATCTTCCCAAAAATCCCCCACATACTAAACTTTGAAGTTAAATCTCTTACCTGGTCCAAGACAATGATTTCATCTGCATCAACCACTGTTGACAATCTGTGTGCAATGAAAATAGAAGTCCTGTGTTTGACTGCATCCTTCATGGCCCCAAGAATAGTCTGCAAGTTTGACAAGAGTAGAGAAAAAAGATTAGGTAAATGCAAATTAAAACAATCATACATTTCTTAAAGGAACATATAAAATGCCAATGAATGCTGTATTATATAAACTTCATATCACTACCAAATATTTGACCTAATCTAATAATTATGAAGAGGAGAAAATTGATCAAAAAAGGAAGGCAAATATGACCACATCATCAGGGAAAAAATGATCTTTTGGATAGGCAACATTTCTTTAAATTAGAAAGACTGGGAGAAGGTGGAGATTTCTATACTTAAACATAAAAAATAAACAATAATGATGAATCCAGTGATATCAGGAACATAGTCAGTTATGATGTTTATCTGGCCAATGAGAACAAAAGTAAAATGAGATAAGACTCAAGTGATAGGATGTAGAAAATTTCAAATCAATAGAAAGGAGATTCAAAGGGTCCAGGAACATTTGCTTTCCATTAGTTCAAACTCAGAGGACAGAAAGGGCAACAAAGACAACTGTGTATGGTAACTTGAGCAAACTTCCTTTTCAAAAGTATTCTGACTTCTTTATCCATCATCAATTGATGGACAGTTGGGCTACTTCCATATCTTGGCTATTGTAAATAATGCTGCTATAAACACCGGGGTGCATGTTTTTTTTTTTTAAAGATTTTATTTATTCGACAGAGATAGAGACAGCCAGCGAGAGAGGGAACAAAAGCAGGAGGAGTGGGAGAGGAAGAAGCAGGCTCATAGCAGAGGAGCCTGATGTGGGGCTCGATCCCATAATGTCAGGATCACGCCCTGAGCCGAAGGCAGACGCTTAACCGCTGTGCCACCCAGGCGCCCCCGGGGTGCATGTTTTACTTTGAATTAGTGTTTTTGTATTTTTGGGGTAAATACCCAGTAGCACAATCACTGGATCGTACAGTTCTATTTTAACTTTTTGAAGAACCTCCATACTGTCTCCAGAGTGGCTACACCAGTTTGCATTTCCATAAACAGGGCACCAATGTTCCTTTTTCTCCACATCCTCGCCAACACCTGTTGTTTCCTGTGTTTTTGATTTTAGCCATTCTGACAGGTATGAGGTGAGATCTCATTGTAGTTCTGATTTGCATTTCCTTGATGATAAGTGATGTTGGGCATCTTTTCATGTGTTTGTTGGCCATCTGGATGTTTCTTTGGAGAAATATCTGTTTACGTCTTCTGCCCATTTTTAAAATTAGAAAGTTTTTATTTAAATATACAATGGAAAATAATTCAGCCATAAAAACAGAAAGAAATCCTGCCGTTTGCAATGACATGCATGGAGGTAGAGAGTATAATGCTAAGTGAAATATGTCAGGAAAAAAATACCATACAATTTTACTCATAAGAGTAATTTAAGAAACAAACAAGCAAAGTAAAAAAGAGAGAAAGAATGAGACAGAGACAAATCAAGAAACAGACTCTTAAGTACAGAAAAGAAATGAATAGTTACCAGAGGAGAGGTGAGAAGGAGGATGTGTGAAATAGGTAATGGGAATTAAGGAGTACAACTGTCGTGATAAGTACTGAATAATGTATGGAACTGCTAAATCACTGTATTGTACACCTGACACTAATATAACACTCTTATGTTAACTATACTGGAACTAAAATAAAACAAAAAAGAACAAAAACCCTTATAATGAAATGAGAAAGAAAAAAAAGAAAAACAGCAAGAGGATGGAAATGGCTATACAGAGAGCAAAGCTGTCATTTTAAAGGACAATGTGATAACGCTGAGAATGAAATGTCTAGCTCCATTTCCCCTTGCCCCAGAAGCAAGGACAGCTTCCTCCCAACACCTCTGGCCTTTCCTGAACACAAGCATTCTATGCAGGGCACGTTGAAATGGTGTGGGACTATCTTTGTCAAAATAATTCTGAAGAGCAGGTTTTTAGAATGCTTTTTTTCCTCCAAAATATCCAAGATTCAGAAGAAATGAGCCAACCTCCCCAGTTATAAACAGAAGGGATGACTCTTGAGACACTGGCCCTGAACAGCCAACTAAATAAAGAGCACAAAGAAGGAAAGGGGGGGCGGGGGTATTCTGACTTCTTAATGAATTCTGGAAAACATTTTTTATTACAGTATAATTAACAGTATTGTAATTTCAGGTGTACAATATAATGATTCAATAATTTTATACATTACTCACTGCTCATGATCAGTGTATTCTTAATCCCCTTTATTTCACCCATCCTCCCACCAACCTCACCTCTGACAAGCACGAATTTGTTCTCTGTATTTAAGAATCTGTATTTAAGGGCACGTGTTGTAATGAGCACTGGGTGTTATACGCAAATAATGAATCATGGAACACTACATCAAAAACTAATGATGACTAACATAACAAAAAGAATCTGTTTGGGAAACACATTGTTGTTTATTGCCTTTAAAATGTAAGAGAGTTGTATATATATTCAGCTATACTTAGAAACCCAGGTCTAAGTATAGCTAGCAGGATGGAAATAGCAGTGTGGGGTTGGGCATCTACCCAATGGCTCCCTACAGATATTTCTAAACACTGTATTTATTAAAGGAATAAAATTATGAAGAGTTGATGGCTACCCAGGAAGAGAAGACCTTATATTTTACTAAGGCAGATGGAAAATCAAATGCAGGGCCAATTTTATTTGTGGGGACTCATCTTCCTTATTCTCAAGAACTTAAGCTCTGACATCCTACTAAGTGCCCTGGACCTTTTAAAAAGGCCCATTAAAATTTAACCAAATCTTCTGGTAACTCATTCCATTGGGAGATTGTCTATTAGCTGTTAATGGGTTATGCTCTATGATATAATAAAGCTACATGACTCAAATAATGACTGTCAGGACTTTGAATTTGTGGTATATGTGGATAATACATTTGTAGGTATAAAGTTCTTTTAAGCAGACTCCTATTCTGCCTATGAATAGGAGAGGGCAGGAAGGATAGAAAGAGAAGGAGAGGGAGAGAGAGAATCTTTTTCTTTTTATTTAAAGATTTTATTTATTTGACAGAGAGAGAGAGAGAGAGCGAGAGAGGGAACATAGCAGGGGAAGTGGGAGAGGGAGAAGCAGGCTCCTAGTGGAGGAGCCTGATATGGGGCTCGATCCCAAGACTTTGGGATCACGCCCTGAGCCGAAGGCAGACGCTTAACGACTCAGCCACCCAGGCACCCTGGAGAGAGAGAATCTTAAGCTGGTTCCACGCCCGTTGCAGAGCCCGATGCAGGACTCCATCTCACAACACTGAGATCATGATCTGAGCCAAAATCAAGAGTTGGACGCTTAACTGACTGAGCCATCCAGGTACCCCAAGCTTCCTTTTAAATACAACAAATCCTTATGCTAAACAAGTCACTTAGATATTTAACTGTTTTAAACATATGGAAGATCGAATAATATGCCCTGAAACTTAATGACATATGCAAATATTATGCCATGCATGCTGCAAAGCGAAATTAAGTCTACCTTTCAACGCTGGGTTTTTCCTATATATTTAAGTAAAATGTAGATGAATGGAGGTAAATGACAGATAATATCTGCCTATCTTCAGTTCTAGATTAAGGGGATCCGTCCATGAAATCATTACTGTTAAGACTTTTATATTTAATGCAAAGATGTTGTTATGAAGTCTAATGTAGTTGCTGAATTGTATCACAACATCAAGTGTCACAACATCTTGGTGCTGTGCAGTATTTTTTGTGAAATTAATATAAATTTACACCAGCTCCACAGGCTGTGCGTGCCTGACTTGTACTTCAGTGAGTTGCTTCATGATAAGTGAAAGGTTTTCTGTTGTATACTGTGTCACAATCACTTACGTGACCTATTTTCATGACTGTTAAGTGGCAGAAAGACTAAAACCTTCTTCCTTTGTCAGCAGATTAGGCAATTCTTACAAGCTTTGCAAGATGCAAGGATAATACAATAGTCAGAAGGTTCCAAAAGGAGACACTTTTGCAAATGGACTTAGCAATGTAATAGTTCAGTGCAACCTGGCATTCTTGTTATCAACACTTGCTATATGGGGACAAAGGGCCAGGTATTTTGCCCTACAGTACCTCCTACTGAAGTTCATTCAAAATACAAAAGAATGTAGCCATTTTACTGAAACTTCCAAGAAGAAAAGTTAAGCGTTGAGAATTGAAAAGCTTTGCATTTTCATCATCATTTACCTCTTCAGTAATTGAATCTAATGATGAAGTGGCTTCATCATAGAGGATGACTGGGGGGTCCTTCAAAATGGCTCTTGCAATTGCTACTCTTTGCTTTTCTCCTCCTGGTAAAGAAAAATGTAGTTTAAGGAAGTATAACATAAAGACATCTTTTATGTTTCTAGTATTTCCACTGATCATAACCACGAAGCAATGCCTTCAACATGTGCCTCTACTCTGACCACTGTTTAGTTTACTCGGAAGAGCCTAAGTTCATATATGATATCCTTCAACAAACTATACTTTCTGGAACATCAATGTAATTCTGGATTCTGACTTTGTGGTGGGCGAAGAGAATAAGGAAGAGAAGTAACAGCTTTGATTCCACTACATGTGTTACTTTATATTACTTCCCAAGGGACAGCAACCACAGATAGAAAAATTTCAATATTAGAGAATCAACAAAGCCAAAAACAAATTCAATATCTGAAACCAGGCAACTTGAAGACATGAAACTATGAACATCTACATTTATTTCTTAACAAAAATGTACCATTCAGCCAGTATCCTTCTCAAGGACTCTTTTGACAGATACTATTTTTCACAGCACTCTTTGAAGTTAAAGGTATATACTAGATACCTCTTATTTCACCTTACCTATTTGCTATGGGTCTCCAGAAGAGCAGAATTTTAAAACAGAAAGGAAACAGAGGCCCAGAAAGGTTTAGTGATTTGCCCAAGATGACAGAGCAACTTCCAGAGGAATTTGGACTAGACCTGACTCCAGTTCAATGCTCTTCCTATCATAGTGTGCAAGCCCATATTTGTTCCATAGTATGTACCTAATCAATGTTGTGAATAAATGAAGCCAGTTTGTAATGAAAAGGAATGGGGACTCATTACCATTCACACAGAGTATTCTTCATTCTCTTTTGGCCTCACCTTCAGCCCTTAATTATATATTTCCTCCCTAAATTAAACTAGAATAAAAAATAAATGTAAAGGATATAGTGTGTTTATATGAGTTACATTAATACTTTCAGGTATAGATACCATACTTTTGGACTTCAAATTATTTTGGGTGAAAAAACATTTTTATGGATCCTCCAAAAAATTCAGTCATTATAGGATAATTATTAAACCTATCAATCTCATAATTAAACACTTATATAGAAATTTACAAGCCCCCAAATTTACTTGACCACTGAACCAACAAGGACATGAAAATGAAAGTGGCTGTAATGAAAGTACAGCAGTTAAGTATATCAAGTATAAGGAAGTCTAAAGTATTGAAAACATCCCATAATGATCTAGGAAATTATGATGAGATACACTATTTATTATCAAATTACTTTCCCTACTCTTACTACTTTCTCCCGTGAATACTGATGTTGGCTTTCCTTTAATATCAAAATTATGGATGATAAGTTAACACTGACCTGAGCATGTATTTGTAATTTACTGTTAAGCACTTACAGTTTGTGGCTGCAAGTGAAAAAAAAAAAAGAGAGAGAGACCTGCATGACTTGAGAACAGTTATTTCCAACATGTTGAATTATTTACAGTGATGGCTGAGACTGGGACCTGTTGAAAGTGACTAGATGAGCACTAGGTGTATACTCTGTCATTACGTTTTGGGCTCTGATAAATTAAAGTTTGAAGGGGGTACACAAGTGGGAGCAGATCTAAAATCTCTGATTACCTGAAAGTTTGAGTCCTCGTTCCCCTACTTGTGTGTCATATCCATGTGGCATTCGAAGAATTGCATCATGGAGTCCAGCTAATTTTGCTACCGCATACACCTCCTCAGGTGAAGCATGGATGTTTCCATATAAGAGGTTGTAGTAAATAGTATTATGGAAGAGGACAGCATCCTGGAGCAGATTTATTACAAAAAATTCAAACAACTTAGTAAAGACATAAAGAGTAAAACATAACTCCTTTATCACCCTGCAATCCCATTTCCCTTCTGAGCTCTAATCACCATGAACAATTTGTTGAATATCAGTCCAGACTTTTTGTGATGCATTTATATGCCCTATACTTTTTTTCTTCAACACAGTGGGATCATACTATACATATTATTTTATAAATTGCTTTTTTTCACTTAACATACCCTGGAAACTGATCACGTCAGTAACAGAATCCTACCTCACTTTTTTTTTTAAAGATTTTATTTATTTATTTGAGAAAGAGAGAGACAGACAGAGCACAAGCAGGGGGAGAGGAAGAGGGAGAGGGAGAAGCAGACTCCCCGCTGAGCTGGGAGCCTGACATGGGGCTCAATCCCAGGACCTAGAGATCATAAGGCAGACGCTTAACCATCTGAACCACCCAGGCACTCCCTCACCTCACTTTCTCAACAGTTGTATGATACTAACAATGTATTTATTTATCTATTTCTCTATTGACAGACATTAATGTAATTTCCAAATTTTTGCTACTACAAACCAGGTTGGAATAAAATATCATTGTATATAGGACTTTGTATACTTGCATATTTCTTTAAGAAGGACTCCTAGGAATAGACTGATGAGTTAAAAGGTAAGCATACATTTATCCTTTGATAGCATTGCCCAACTGTCTTCCAAAATGCTCCACGGTATACATTCTCCAACCCATAGTGTATGAGGGTGTCAGATCCCCGTATCTTCAACAACCCAGCATATTAATAAGTTTCAGTTATTGCTACTTTAGGGGGTAAAATGTGATTTCTGTTTAAATTAGCACTTCCCTAATTACTAATGAGGCTGAATATGTTATATGTTTCTCAGAAGCTTTTAAATTGGGACACACAAAACAAAACAAGTTTTTTACTTGGACACAGAAAACAAAGGATTTACACACTATAGATATTTTCTGGAGAAAGGTCACTGCAAGCATGCATTTGATATTTCATTTCATTCTGACATAGCACACTGAAGTTAATTTACTTAAAGTGAACATTCATCTCCCACTTTCCTTTTAGTCTCTAAATGGTTGGAAGGCAACAGTCAGTAAGATGAAATAAAATGGCTTCATTAGTTCACATTAACCAAGATAATTAAGATCTTCTTTAACATCACAATCAGCCTCAGTTTCAGATATTACTTCAAATAGTATTTTAACCATTTTATACCAACTACTAATATAAAATGTTCTTATATTGAAATGGTACTTAAACCCAATAAGCTTCAAGTTCTATAAAGAGAAAATACTTATTTTTAAATATTTTATATTCAAAAAAGAGCTAACAAATGCTAACTGGAAACTTCAAAAATACAAAAAGATATGGTAAAATAAAAATGTATTAAATAATCCATAATCCTATCATGTATCAATAACTACTATCAACGTTTTGGTTGATTTTCTCCTTTCTTCTCTAGTTACGTGTATTCATTTAGTATTATAAAATTGGGATGTTATATTTTGCTTGGTATCCTCTTTTTAAGAACCTTTGTATCTGAGTATTTTTCTATGACACTCAATATTCTTTACAAGCAGCATATTTATAAATGGTTGTATGACATTTGATCCTATGGTGATAAATTTAACCATCTACCTATTGTTGGATATTCACACTGTGAATTTCAACTTCTGATATTATAAATAATGGTGTAATGAACATCTTTGCATATAAAAATCTGTTCACATCTCTGTTTATTTCCTTACTACAACTTCCTAGAGGCAGAATTATTGGAATAAAGGGTAGCAATTTTTTTCTGGCACTTGATACATATTGCCAAGTTGCTTGTCAGGAAAGCTGTATACTTCCACCAAACAACAGACTAGCCATTTTACACAGCCTTGCCCAAACTAGATATGAATTCTAAAATCCTTGCTGACAGGTGAAAAACGGTATTCCATTGTTGATTTAATTTGTATTGGTAAGCCCTCCAGTGAGGATCAGCATCTTTTCTTTCATTTATTAACCACGTGTATTTTTCCTTAGTGAATACAAATGTTTTATTTTTCAAAAGGTCAAGGGTAACTGTTATACAGCTTAAGAGAAATGGCAGCAATCTAGTTGAATGGATGAGGACACTGGGCCCTAAGCAGACACAGCCCAGAATTCAATTTACTGGATACACAGTTTAGGTCAGTGTTTCTCAACATAGACTCTATGGATAACCTATATCAGAGTCATCTAGGAAGCACATTAAAAAATGCAGGTTCCTGGGGCCTACACAGCCATCCAAAACCAGAACCAAGGTGTGTGAAAGAGCTGGAATTTCAATACCTCCCTAGGCAATACAGGCACACGAACATATGGGATTCTCAGTGAAGGGGGAGGACAGTGCACAGTGTCAGTTCATTTGGGGACCTTTTATAAGTTACATATCCCTGTCTGATCACTTTCTTACAGTTCTCCCAAGAATTTAATTCAGATTCTAGGCTGCAACTTGTTCCCAGGTCTCTCTATTGGCTTTTAGCATAAGAAAAATTCATATCCTATAAGGCATCCTTGTTGTCTTCTCAGATTTTGTCCTCCAAAGTCGTTCAACAAATACTAACTACTTACTACAGGTCAGGCACAAAGAGGACATGTTGGTACAAAGAGGACAGTGGTAAACACGGCATACAAACATGGAAGCAGACAGCCAAACTGCTTCACTAGGTCAAAAATTGTTCAAAATTACAGTAATAATTTTCATTTACTAAACAATTATGTGATGGACATTGTGCTTGGTGCTTTATAAGATATTATCTCTAATTCATAATTCTATCCTGTAAGACCAATGGTTATTACCATTATTTTAAAGATAAGGATACTGAGGACCAAGACCACACAACTTAAAAGCGTTAAAGCTGGGGTTAGAATCTAGATCTGTTTGTCTTTAGTCTGGGCTCTTTCCTTTATATTACGCTATCTAAGACAAAAAACAATCTCACCATCATGCAGATTTTCCATTCACATTTTTTTAGTCTTTTTGGTAACAGAATTGAAACTGCAGGGCCTAATGCTTTCTACTTACTTAGCATATATTGACCGTTTGTTTTTTTTTTCCTTTTTCTTTTTTTTTTTGAGAGAGAGAGAGCCCGTACACAAGCAGAGCAGGGAGGGGCAGAGGGAGAGGGAGAGAGATAATCCCAAGCAAGCTCTATACCCAGCCCAGAGCCCAACATGGGGCTCGATCCCATGATCCCTGAGATCATGACATGAGTCGAAATCAAGTCAGACACTTAACCGACTGAGCCACCCAGGTGCCCCTATATTGACTCTCTGAATTCAAATTATTCTAACATAAGATCTACCAACCCAGTAAATCTTCCCCCAAATAGCTTTTTTCTTTTTTTTAAATACCTGAGGTACCACTCCCACTGCCCTCCGAAGGCTTTCCAGGCTGACATCTTGTATATTTTGACCAGCAAGGTAAATGTTACCCTTTTGAGGCTCATAGAAGCGAAACAATAGCCTTACTATTGTGCTTTTTCTGAAATTGGAGACAAGGAAAGGTTATTTAGCTCTTACTGGCATTAGGAAACCCCTGTTTAAAACCACTGTAATCATTTTATTATGATAAAGAAAAAATATTACATTGGGAATAATCAATCAATGATGCAGAATTTTATAAATAAGTGAATTACCCACCCTGACCCACTACCTCCTACAATGGCCACTTTCTTTCCTGCAGGGACTTCAAAAGATATTCCACTAAGGACTTTCTGCCCCTCAATGTATTCAAAATGCACATTATCAAAGGCCACCGAAGCTGTCTGTGGTGTGATCTGAATGGGAGATGCCATTGCTTTGTCCTAGTAGGGAAGAGAAAAAAAGCCACTTTATACACCATGTAGAGTACAGCCATGCAGGCAATTTTCTAATTCACAGTGGGAAAAATGTAAATAATGGGGAAAGAGAAGGTTTATAAGTAGAGTTAGACCACTTCCAACCATGCTTTTGAAGATCTGGGTTTTTTTCACTCCTAAGGTCAAAAACTCTTAAATGCTTTGGTTTTTGAGCAATTTTGGGGGGCAGGTAGGGAGATGGTGGGCAGGGGCGTAAGGAAGTTGAGGATGTGAGGAAAGGCAATCACATTTTATATCATTTTTAGCAGAAGTAAATCAAGTGCAAGTACAAATAATTCAAGTTAACAAAATTTAGCTTAAGGTATAATATTTGCTAACACTGTAAGGTTTCTAACATGGAAGTAAAAGCTCTAACAACCTCTTAATACACATGATAGCTCCAATTCCTACAAAAAAGAAACCAGTTTGCTAACATGGTGATGTAAATATTCCTTTAGAATAATCCTATTAATGGGATGATGCTCACATGCTTTTAAAAAGGTACTGAATAGATTACTTACTTTAATTCGAGTGTCTACCTTGAGTAGAGTAAACAAGGTGTTCATATCTATGAGTGCTTGTCTCGTTTCTCTATATACAGTTCCCAGAAAGTTAAGGGGTAATGAAAGTTGAAAAAGCAGTCCATTCACCATTACTAGATCTCCAACGGTAAGGGTACCTTAATATGTAGTTGGCAGAAGAAAAAAAAGGTGTTTTAGATGTTATAAACTTTTCCAGCTTAAGATAGAAAGTTTACAGTCTATTATTCTGGAATATACTTCAAAATGCATATAACAAGCAACTCTTAAGTCTACTCAAATCTCAAAGCATTTTAATCCATTATTTAGGAATATAGGGTACTTGATGTAAGTAGAATGGGAACCACTCACCCATATACTATACATAATATTAAAAAAAAAAAGACTGGTTTAAGGGAAGATAGAAATGGATGGCTAGAAATCTCTCCTTCCTAAGACACTAGCAAGGTTCTTTGCAATGTGAAATAGAAAATTTTTTAAAAAGTATATATTAAAAAATTGGAACAAATGAGTATCACGATGGGAATGATAAACCATGTATTAAGGTCACAGTGAATGAATAAATCCTGAGTGGGCAGGTTACAGAAAGGAGGCAGAGACATTATTTACTTCTGAATGTTTTACAAATGAATCTTTCTAGATTAAAGTGTAACTACTAATTGTTAAAAAAAAAAGTGTCTGCATTTTGGTCCTTTGGACTAAACACTAAATTAATTACATTGCTTTCCAGGTCCACAAGAGAAATTAGAAATATTAGATGCTAAAAAAAAGAAGTTACTCCTGAAAGAATCAGTATGTAGCAGTCCTAACTACTGAGGGAGCTAGTGCTAACCTTGTAGTGTCAAACAAAAGGAAGTTAAAAAAATTATAAACAATTAAGAAAACATATTCTGATACAAAAAGGAAAATACTACAAGGATGTTAAAGCACCTTACTGAATATGCTTTATAGTAAGACTAATATATACATTCCTTTCATTAATCTTTATTTATAAAGGTTAAGAAAAACATCTGTAAATGTGAAAACTGCAGATCCATTACCTGCCACAATTCCCTGACTGGCGAGCACCATAATAGCCGTTAAACCAACACTGAAAATAGCACTTTGACCAAAGTTCAGCATAGCCAGAGTAGAGGTACTTTTCAATGAAGCAGTCTCATATGTCTTCAGAAATCTATCATATCTTTGAGCTTCATAGTTTTCATTATTAAAATACTACAAAATATACAAAAATAGTAATTACATGCAAGTACAATTAGAATTTATTATTTTAAGTGATCAGTATCCTTTTCATCAGACTTTATGTATGGATACAATTTTATACTGCATACTTCATTTTTAAAAAGTGACTTTCAAAACATTGGACTATGGTACTCCTGCAGTTTTCCACAATGAACTGTATTTGAAAAGTCCATAAAATTCACCTCATTTTGATGAATGCCTGGTTAATATAAACCCAGATCTAAAAAAGCTGTTAATGGGGATGCCTGGCTGGCTTAGATGGTGGAGCAGATGACTCTTGATCTCTAGGTTTTGAGTTTGAGTCTCACAATGGGTGTAAAGATTACTTAAAATAAATAAAATCTTAGAAAAACAAACTGTTAATAGCATTTCCTTCCCAAAGCCTTCCCCTGGTCCCCTGAAACTGAACTGACAGTTCTCATTGCCCCCACCACCATTATGCCTTCTTATATAGTCACCTGCATACTTACTTTAATTCTCCCACTTGATGGAGTTAATTCTGGGAGGGCAAGGATTAAATATTAATCACTTTTTACCACCCTCCCCCATCACAAGACCTAGCATAGTACTTTGGACATAAGAAGCATTCAGAAGTATTTGATAAATGGAAAGATGAACACATAAATGAAAGAATGAAAAGCACTATGCTAGGTACTCTGAGGTAGAGAGAGTCAAGAACTTACATGTCAGTTAGATTAGCTTAGTGTTCATTCTGAATCAAGGTGTTAACTATACTCTTCTTACTTATAAGTTAATTCAGAAGGTAAAATTCTGATGCTGCCACGCAAAAATGGAGGTGGAAAAAGAGGCCAATTTCCAAATAAAGAAAAATAATAAAATACAATTACTCCATCATACCTGGAGATCCTATCCTAATCGGATGCTCTAACTTAACAGCACCTATTCAGTTAAATGGCAGAACAAATCTTTGTGCAGTGTGAAAGGCAGAGGAAAGTATAATTAAACATATTACCTTCACAGTTTCATAATTCAGCAGCGAGTCTATAGCAGCGTTACCTGCATCATTATCCGCTTTGTTCATTTCTATTCTAAATCTAGTTCTGTAAGACAAAGATGTGCACAGGCATGAAATTTTTGCTATAAAAGCATAACTAATTTCTGAACCTTGACTGGCTCCTGGGAAATACTTTACCTCCACCGTGTAACAGCAACCGTGAATGCTGTGTATGCACCAAGTGTCCCAAGGGTTACCAATGCAAACTGGGCACCACATCTATAATACTGGAGAAGCCAAAAGAAGAAATGATAAACAGTCATTGTTCTTGACAAATAGTTTATAATATACAACAGCAAATACCAAAGATTTTAATAAAAAATATGTTGATGGGAAGCTGTATAAGTAATTAACTGTGTGAGGAATCAAATACTTCAGAAAAGCTACTTTAGGTAGCAAGGGAAGAAAGCCAAACTACACTTGCCACATTGATACTACTGTCAAATGCTGATAAAAAAATAATGCAATAAGCCTTAAAAGGAATAAAGAGCATATACACACTTTTAATTACAAAATATGAAATTGCTTAGAATGTTATAAATCGTGAATAAAAATCTAGATAATCTGAGCATACCAGTCCAAGTCATATACAAATATTTCTGCCAATGAAAAAAATTACAAGCACTAGTTAAATGACTGATCCATATGTAGAACTGAACAGCTCTTTACAATAACATGATAAAGATTTTGGACAGTCCCTTGAAGCTTGTGGCAAAATAACTAAATTAACTGTAAAACCCTTCTGATACTGTGGAATTTTGCTTTCAAACCATGAGCATTCAATAGCACAACAGCTTCAAGTACTAAATAGCTACCAATGAGAATGATAAAAGCTTGTTATGAAAAATGTTTTACTTACCAAAATACCACTGACAAGAGTCACCTCAAACATGATGGGAAGAAGATTAAATACTAAAGCACTCAGGACAAAACTGATACCCCTTGTTCCTCTGTCAATAGCCTTTGATAAAGCTCCTGTCTGTCTACTCAGGTGGAAAGCCAGATCCAGGTTGTGAAGATGGAGAAAGACATTTCTGGCTATTCTTCGGATTGAATTTTGGGCTACCTTGCCAAATACTGCATTTCGAACTTCATTAAAAAAAGCAGCTCCAGCTCTTGATACACCATCTAGCAATACATTCAAAAGGAAAAAATACGTTGTAAAAACATTAGGATCATAGGAGTGTAAAATGATAAGTACATAGTAAGTAATAAAGTGTTTATACAATAAATGAATACATCACTGAATACTTACATTAAAAGAAACCTAGAAAGCAAGCATCTAGCCTAGTGAGTACCAATCTTTCCACCACCAAGGATCCCTTTCAGTGTTATTTTCCTCTATAAATTCCAGATGTTGAAAGATTTTTTTTCCAACTAAATACTTTTTAATAAATAGCAGTCCATATGGCTTTACTGTGGACAAATTCTAATCTACTTCAATTCCCCTAAATAACAAATGATAAAATCAAGATCCTGAAAAATCAAGTGCCTTGACTAAAACAAGCCCGTGTTCAAGTCTCCTGAGTCTCAAAAAGTGTCCTTTCTAACGCATAAGGGAACAAAGCAACATGTTCTGTTCTTTAAAATGGTAAATTTGTGTCATGGCTATTGGATATAATTTAATAAAGCATTACTGTACATATATCATTATTTAGCTACTTCTCATTAAACAACAGCAAGAGAATAACTAGAATTACTGAAAAGGTTATCTGATAAAGAGACCACTGGAAGTGGTTGTTATGAACTCTATGTCTTACTTCATGTTATTTTTTTCTAGAACTTGAAAAGTGAGGCTGTTACAGAATTTTTAGAAGGTATATCATAAAAAGAATTAAAAACTATGTATCAAAAATCTCACATAAAAGATAAGTATCCAAAATGCTAAGTTGTGTTTGTGGTGAAAAGGTCATCTGCTAAAATATGATGAAACCCTCCTGAAGAAAGGCAACACCTGTAGACAGATTAAAGAATCACACATACAGCCAATCAGAACTGCCGTTGCCATGGTTGCAACTGTATTTGGTGCATCACTTAGGTTCAGCATGTTTCCCGACATCTGGTTGAGGCTGTCTACAGCATATTTAAACATGAAGGGGACCACAATATTCATGGCCTAAAAATACAAAAGCAGCAATTACCCACCATATACAAATGTATTTTCTAAAAGTATAAATATTTACCTTAAGTTAGTATTTATGGGAATGTCCAGATATTAATCACTTACTAGTAATGAAATGATTTTCCCAGTTTATAAAGATAAAATCTTTGGCACTGGAGAGCTGTCATTTCAGAATTCCTACCTCGCACTGATTGCCATGTTAATATTCATTTATAAGCTACATGCATTCGTCAAATACTCATGCCTCCACGAAATAATCCCTGATCATCCACTCAAAATGTTCTCTCCATTATCTGAAATCGTTACAGAGCTTACAGCACTTAAGGCAAACTGCCTTATCATTATTTATGTATACATTTTTCTTTCCTAGTATATCCTTGATGATCTGTATCATATTCCCTTTTTTTGTCCCACGCTTGTTGAGAACTACTATGCTTTTTTAGTAGGTATTCATCAAATACGTAAAATTATTTGTTAACCAAAATAAGAGTATAAATAAAATTATTTAGCAAAAACATATCTCAAAATCAGATAAATTACAAGCATCTGTGGCTGATTAACCACTTGGGAAAAAAACAATACTGGTGGTTAAGATGGCGGAGGAGTAGGGGTCCCCCTTTTCAGCTGATCCCCTGAGTCGAGCTGGATGGGTACCAGACCATCCTGAAAACCCACGGAATCAGCCTGAGAGGCAGGAAGACACATCTGGATCTCTACAAATGAACATCTCCAGCGCTGGGTATTGAGGTATGAAGCAGGGAGCCGTGAAACCCCACACAGATATCAGAAGATAAACGGAAGGGGGAGGGAGCCTCCGCGCACTGACACCGGGAAGCGGTAGCCACCTGCACTGCGGAGAAGGCTGGACTGGCCAATAGGCACCCACGAGAGCAGACTGAGACCTTGAGCTTGGGAACATGCATGCGTCAAAACTGAAAACCGGAGCTTCAGAGCGCTTACTGGAACAGACTGAGACCGGGAGCTCAGAAGCGCACACGCGAACAGACTGAAAACCTGCGCTCCAGAGTGTGCGCGAACCTCCCTGAAACAGGGAGCTCGGGAGCACGCGCGGGGGCGGCTGGCGGTGTCAGAAACACAAAGGACAGAGACATGCCAGCCCTGGAAGAGAGGGCTGGGATGCTGGCTGCAGGGTTTTTAGCAGCACCAACAGAAACAGAGTTAAAGAGGCAGGAAGAGCTCAGTGGAGAGCGACTGCGATTTCTCTGTTCTGAGACAGAGGCTGGGATTCGGCCACTGCTACTCTGACTCCCAGAAGAGTCACAGAAAACCGCCAGGGGAAAACTCCAGAGAACAAAAGCCCAGAAATACCAGCTCACATTGTGCCCATCCCCATCCAGCCTCGCAAGGGACAGGGAGATTCTACCCAAAAAGGGTTGCCTGAATATCTGCGTGGCAGGCCACACCCCAGAAGGCAGGCTGAAAAATCAAGAAGCCCACATCCCTAAGGTCCCTATAAAACAAGAGCACACTGCCTGGGTCCTGGTCAATAATTTGGGCTATGGGAAACCATGCAACCTATCCTCATCAGAAAGACGAGGACAAATCGCCCCCAGCAAAGAAACAATAACGAGTCTGTGGCCTCTGCCACAGAACTGATGGATATGCATATAACCAAATTATCAGAAATGGAGTTCAGAGTAACAATGGTCAAGATGATGTGCAGACTTAAAACAATGTTACTGAAAATATTAACAAGAATAGAGAATCTCTAAGGGCGGAAATGAGAGCAAAACTGGCAGAAATTAAAAATGCTATGAATCAAATGCAGTCAAAACTAGATGCTCTGACGGCCAAGGTAAATGAGTCAGAAGAGCGAATTAGTGAATTGGAGGATGGGATGGTAGAAGAGAAAGCTAAAACAGAAACTAAGCTCAAAAAAATCCAATCTCAAGAATGTAGGATACAGGAGATTACTGACTCAATGAAAGGTTCCAATGTCAGAATCATCGGCATCCCTGAGGGGGTGGAGAAAGAGAGAGGTCTAGCAGAAATATTTGAACAAATTGTAGCTGAAAACCTCCCTAATCTAGCAAAGGAAACAAGCATTCATGTCCAAGAGGCAGAGAAGACCCCTCAAAAATTCAACCACAACAAACCTACGCCACATCACATCATAGTGCATTTTGCAAATATTAGATCCAATGATACAGTATTGAAAGCGGCCAGGGCAAATAAATTTCTCACGTACAAAGGCAAAAATATTAGGATTATGACAGACCTGTCTACAAAGACCTAGAATGAGAGGAAGGGTTGGGGGGGCATTTGTAAAGCTCTTTCAGAGAAAAACATGCAGCCAATGATGCTTTATCCAGAAAGGCTGTCATTAGGAATTGATGGAGAGATAAAGACCTTCCAGAATCGCTAGTCACTGACCAATTTCGTAACCACAAAATCAGCGCTACAGGAGATATTACGGGGGGTTCTATAAAAGTAAAAAGGCCCCAAGAGTGATACAGAACAGAAATTTACAATCTATAGAAACAAAGACTTTATAGGCAACACGACATCATTAAAATCATATCTCTCAATAATCACTCTCGGTGTAAATGGCGTAAATGCTCCCATAAAACGCCACAAGGGTGCAGATTGGATAAAAAGACATGACCCATCCATTTGCTGTCTACAAGAGACTCATTTTGAACCTAAAGATACATCCAGACTGAAAGTGAAGGTATGGAAAACCATTTTTCATGCCAATGGACCTCAAAAGAAAGCTGGGGTAGCAATTCTCAGACAGATTGGATTTTAAACTACAGACTGTTGTTAGAGATACAGAAGGACACTATATTATTCTTAAAGGATGTATGCAACAAGTGGATATGACAATTATAAATATCTATGCCCCCAAAAGGGTATCAGCATGATACACAAGCCAACTCTTAACCAGAATAAAGAGACATATAGAAAAAAATACGTTAATAGTAGAGGATCTCAGCACTCCACTCTCAGCAATAGACAGATCACCTAAGCAGAAAATCAAAAAAAGAAACAAGAGCTTTGAATGCCATACTAGACCAGATGGACCTCACAGATATATATAGAACACCACACCCCAGAACAACAGAATACACATTCTTTTCAAATGCACATGGAACGTTCTCCAGAATAGATCATATGCTGGGTCACGAAACAGGTCTCAACCGATACCAAAAGAATGAAATTATTCCCTGCATATTCTCAGACCACAATGCTTTGAAATTGGAACGCAATCACAAGGAAAAATTTGGAAGAAACTCAACACTTAGAAACTAAAAACCATCCTGCTCAAGAATGATTTTTCCTGGGTAAACCAGGAAATCAAAAATCAATTTCAACAATTTATGGAAACCAACAAGAATGAAAACACAACGGTCTAAAAACTATGGGACACAGCAAAGGCAGTCCTAAGGGGGAAATACATAGCCATCCATGCCTCACTCAAAAGAATAGAAAAATCTAAAATGCAGTTTTTATATTCTCACCTCAAGAAGCTGGAGCTGGAACAGAAGAAAAGGCCTAATCCATGTACGAGAAAGCAGTTGATCAAGATTAGAGCCGAGATCAATGAATTAGAAAACAGGAGCACAGTTGAGCAGATTAACAGAACTAGAAGCTGGATCTTTGAAAGAATAAATAAGATCAATAAGCCACTGGCAAGACTTACTCAAAAGAACAGAGAAAGGACCCAAATTAATAAAATTAGGAATGAAAAGGGAGAGGTCACAACCAACACCAATGAAATAGGAAGGATCATTAGAAACTTTCATCAACAGCTCTATGCCAATAAATTAAACAACGTGGAAGAAATGGATGCCTTCCTGGAAACTTATAAACTACCAAGACTGAAACAAGAAGAAATTGATTATTTAAATTAACTGATTAATTATGAAGAGATTGGAAGCAGTGATCACAATCCTCCCCGAAAACGAGAGCCCAGGGCCCCATGGATTCCCCAGGGAATTCAACCAAACATTCAAAGAAGAAATAATACCTATTCTCCTGAAGCTGTTTCAAAAAATAGAAACACAAGGAAAACTAACAAACTCATTCTCTGAGGCCAGTATTACCTTGAACCCCAAACCAGGCAAAGACCTCATCAAAAAGGAGAATTACAGACCGATATTCCTGATGAATACAGACGCAAAATTCTCAACAAGATCCTAGCTAATAGGATCCAACAGTACATTAAAATGATTATCCATCATGACCAAATTGGATTCATCCCTGGGATGAAAGGGTGGTTCAACATTCACAAATCGATCAGTGTGGTAGATCATATGAACAAGAGTCAAGAACCATATGATCCTCTCAATTGATGCAGAAAAAGCATTTGACAAAATACAGTATCCTTTCCTGATTAAAACCCTTCAGAGTGTAGGGATAGAGGGTACATTCCTCAATCTCATAAAAGCCATCCAAGAAAAGCCTACAGCAAATATCATTCTCAATGGGGAAAAGCTGGAATCCTTTCCCGTAAGATCAGGAACAGGACAAGGATGCCCACTCTAGCCATTATTATTCAACATAGCACTAGAAGTCCTTGCAACAGCAATCAGACGACAAAAAGGAATAAAAGGTATCCAATTTGGCAAAGAAGAGTTCAAACTGTCTCTCTTCGCAGATGACATGATACTCTACATGGAAAACCCAAAAGACCCTACCCACAAACTACTAGAACTTATAGAGCAATTCAGTAATGTGGCGGGATACAAAATCAATGCTCAGAAATCAGTTCCATTTCTATACATGAACAATGAGACTGAAGAAAGAGAAATTAGGGAATCCATTCCATTTACAATACCACCAAAAATCATACGTTATCTCAGAATTAACTTAACCAGAGACGTAAAGGATCTATATTCTAGAAACTACAGATCACTCTTGAAAGACATTGAAGAAGACCCAAAAAGATGGAAAAATATTCCATGCTCATGGATCGGAAGAATAAACATAGTTAAAATGTCTATGCTACCCAGAGCAATCTACACTTTCAATGCCATCCTGATCAAAATACCAATGACATTTTTCAAAGAACTGGAACAAACAGCCCTTAAATTTGTGTGGAACCAGAAAAGGCCCCGAATCTCCAAGGAACTGTTGAAAAGGAAAAACAAAGCTGGGGGCATCACATTGCTGCATTTCAAGCTGTACTACAAAGCTGTGATCACAGACAGCATGGTACTGGCACAAAAACAGACACATAGACCAATGGAACAGAACAGAGAACCCAGAAATGGACCCTCGGCTCTCTGGGCAACTAATCTTTGATAAAGCAGGAAAAAACATCTGGTGGAAAAAAGACAGTCTCTTCAATAAATGGTGCTGGGAAAACTGGACAGCTACATGCAAAAGAATGAAACTTGACCGCTCTCTCACACCATACACAGAGATAAACTCCAAATGGATGAAAGACCTCGATGTGAGACAGGAATCCATCAAAATCCTAGAGGAGAGCATAGGCAGCAACCTCTACGACATTGGCCACAGCAACCTTTCATGACACATCTCCAAAGGCAAGAGCAACAAAAGAAAAAATGAACCTGTGGGACTTCACCAAAATCAAAAGTTTCTGCACAGCCAAGGAAACACAAAAAAACTAAGGGGCAGCCCACGGAATGGGAGAATATATTTGAAAATGACACTACAGAAAAAAAGACTGGTATCCAAGATCTAGAAAGAACTTCTCAAACTCAATACACAAGAAACAAATAAAGAAATCAAAAAATGGACAGAAGATATGAACAGATACTTTTCCAATGAAGACATACAAATGGCTAACAGACACATGAAAAAATGTTCAAAATCATTAGCCATCAGGGAAATTCAAATGAAAACTACAATGAGATACCATTTACGCCAGTTAGAATGGCAAAAATGGACACGGCAGGAAACAACAAATGTTGGAGAGGATGTGGAGAAAGGGGATCCCTCCTACATTGTTGGTGGGAATGCAAGTTGGTACAGCCACTTTGGAAAAGTGTGCAGGTCCCTTAGAAAGTTAAAAATTGAGCTACCCTGTGATACAGCCATTGCAGTACTGGGTATTTACCCCAAAGATACAGACGTAGTGATGAGAAGGGCCATATGCACCCCAATGTTCATAGAAGCTCTGTCCACAATAGCTAAATCGTGGAAGGAGCCGAGATGCCCTTCAACAGATGACTGGATTAAGAAGATGTGGTCCATATATACAATGGAATATTACTCAGCCGCCAAAAAGAACGATTTCTCAACATTTGCTGCAACATGGATGGGACTAGAGGAGATAATGCTAAGCAAAATAAGTCAAGCAGAGAAAGACAATTATCATATGGTTTCACTAATTTATGGAACATAAGAAGTAGGAAGATCAGTAGGAGAAGAAAGGGAAGAAGAAAGGGGGGGGTAAACAGAAGGCGGAAGAAACCATGAGAGACTATGGACTCTGGGAAACAACCTGAGGGCTTCAGGGGGTGGGGATGGGATAGGCTGGTGATGGGTATTAAGGAGGGCACGTATTGCATGGTGCACTGGGTGTTATACGTAAGTAAGAAATCATGGAACTTTAATAAAATAAATAAATTAAAAAAAATAGAAAACGAAAAAAAAAAAAAAAAAACAACCCACAACACTGGTAGATCTATTTGCCCCACAAAAAGATTCCTTTGGTCAGAGAAGGGATGGGGGAATGAGTGAAATTGGTGAAGCGAATTAAGAGGTACAAGCTTCCAGTTATAAATAAGTCTTGGAGACTAAAAGTACAGCAGAGGAAATATAGTCAGTAACATTGTAAAAATGTTGTATGGTTACTACATTTTTGTGGTGAGCACGAAATAATGTATAGAATTTTTGGATCACTTTGTTGTACACCTGAAACTAATACCGACACTGTATGTCAACTATAGCTCAATAATAAAAATTTAAGAAGATTCCTTTGCTCCAATACTAAACAAAACCCACTAAATACCAAGCTAAGCTTTCAAAAACCAACCTATTTCTCCACGAGAATACACCAAGAAATATGAATATGAATATGAATACTGCTTTCATATATTCAAGGCAAATATTCAATCACTCACATTTCACATTTTCTGCAAGGTTACAGTATCAAAAACACTGCCAAAGCTTTAAAGAAATTAAATTCATGTACATTAATAACATGTGAAAGCAATTCTTTTTTTAAAGATTTTATTTATTTATTTATTTGAGAGAGATAGCATGAGCAGAGTGGGTGGGCAGAGGGAGAGGGAGAAGCAGACTCCCTGCTGAGCAGGGAGCGCAAAGCAGGGCTCAATCCCAGGACCCTGAGATCATGACCTGAGCAACAGGCAGACACTTAACTGACTGAGCCACCCAGGCACCCCGAAAGTAATTCTATAAGGCTTAATAAAAACAATGAAACCCCAGCTCTTGTTAATGTCCCATTATTGTATCATTCATCTTTGTTAAACATAAAAAATATTGTCAACAAGCCTAAGTTTAGCTGACAGCTGATAGGAGCTACATAAATCTTACCAATCACCATTTCAAAGTAAAGTATACAAGTGTCCTAGCAACCAAGGAGGTTCAACAATAGCATTAAAATACACAGCAGATGTTGGAACACTTTTAAGAATGTAACACTATGGGAGAAATTGCTTAAAATTTTTCTAACTTCTAAAATTGAATATAATAGCAGGTTTGACGTATGATAATTTTCTCAGTTTTGATTTCTATATAATCATATAACCTCAAGTTCCTGCTTCTGCCTGAAATGGTCTGCCTGCCTGATTTACCTTTCTTCCTCTCCATTTTCTAAAAACCACTCTGAATACCATTTCCATCAAGATGCCTTCTCTGAGACCTGCAGCCCATTCGGCACTTTTCATCTTCCAACTCCTCTTTTTCACAGTTTATACCTCTGTATTTGTCTTTTTTACTATATATTTATCATTTGCTTTCTAGGTGCAATGTTCATGGATATACTGGTTTCTCAACCTCAGTTCACAAACCTTTTGTGGCAAAACAAACATTTTGTGAACAACAGCTACCAGAGTCCTATATGGTGCTAGGTACCTTTCACAAAGGTCACAGCTGAATGAAATTAACAATTCTATTCAATGGACGACCCTGTAATTGAGGAAACTCAGGTTCCATGAGGTTTAATGACCTATCCGGTAAGCAGCAGAGCTGGATTAAAATCCAAGACTGACTTGTAATTCAGAATTTTTTTCTAGTATACCATAGCCATATTAGCAGCTCATAAAGCAAGGGACCATATCATTCTACTTCATTTGTACCCTAAAGCAGATGCTCTCAAATGTGCTGTTGAAACCAGCTATAAAGTATGGTACAAGTAATTTTTAAAAATTTGACCAGATTCCAGGGTTTCTGTATAATAAGACCACATCCCCTCACTTGCATTCTAACACAACTTCTTGAGTGGGAGAAAAAATGATAGTTACAGCTAGCACACAATTCTCATAACTTAAAGCCTATTATATCTTTGCCACAGCCAGGGTGAGTAGTGACTGAAACTAATGTATTACCAAGAAAGTTTTGTTATTTTACTTTCTTGAAAACGTGTTAGTTTGGTCAAATTTGGGAGCATCCTTGTAAATGTGTAAAGAATGTAGGTATCATCTGCCCTGTATTTTTACTGACAGAAAAAAGGCAGTTAGCACACTGCTAAGAACATGACTACCTCTAATAATAACTGTTGATTACTTCCAGCTTTCCCAAAAAAGTAATTTTAGAAAGGAAAGAAATTTAAAAACACCAAAGAAATTGAAAGGAGTATATTATGTATAGATGTTTTTATTAGTACATGTGTATTTGCTGCACTGGCCTTGTATTTTGAGCACAGGGGGTGGCAAATATTGGTTTTCCCTAATACCCTGCTTTCACAAGAACTACACTTAAACCATCTCAGAGAAATGTGAATTTTTAAAACTTTTTCTTTTGAAATAATTGCAGACTCAAAGGAGGTTGCAAAAGTAGTACAAAGAGACTCATAATCCTTCACTCAGTGTCTCCTACTGATGACACCTTATATAGCTGTAGTTCAATATCAAGACCAAAAATGTATACTGGCACATTACTATTAACTAGACTACAGAACTCACTCAGTTTTTTCCATATTCATGTATGTGTGGGGATTGTATGCGTTGCCTATATGGTCCTATGCTATTTTATCCCATCTTCAGATCCATGTAACCATCACCACAATCAAGATACAGAACTACTCCAATCAAGATACAGAACTACTCCATCACAACAAAAGAAATCTCTTGTGCTACCTCTTTATATTCACTCCCATCCCACCTCGCCCCACACCTAAATCCCTGTCCCCTGGCAACCACTAATCTGGGCTTGATCTCTATAGTTTAGTCATTTTGAGCATATTATATATATGTTTGCAATCTTCTGAGACTGACCTTCTTCTTCACTCGGCATGATGCCCCTGAGGTTCATCAAGGATGATACATGTATCAATAGCTTATTTTTAAAAATTTATTTGAGAGAGAGAAAAAGCACACAAGTGCAGGGAGAGGAGGGACAGAGGGAGCGAGCGAGGGAGCGAGCGAGCGAGAGAGTCTTAAGCAGACTCTGTGCTGAGCATGGAGCCCAACATGGGGCTTGATCTCATGATCCTGATATCACCTCAGTGGAAACCAAGAGTCTGATGCTTAACCAACTGCACCACCCAGATGCCCCTCAATAGCTCATTTTTTTTATAGCTAAGTACTCTTCCATGGATGTACCAAGTTTATTCAACCATTCACCCCTGAAGGACATCTGGTTGTTTGTAGTTTTGGACTACAAATAAAAAGACGCTGTAGAAATTTTCATACAGGTGGTCATAAGTTTTCATTTCTCTGGGATAAATGCCCAAGAGTAATGGGTAAATCATATGGTAAGTCTACACTGAACTTTTTAGGAAACTGCCATAATCTTTCTGAGTGGCTGTACCATTTTCTATTCCCACCACCAGTAAAATATGAGTGATCCAATTCCTCTGCATTCTCACCAACATTTGATATCATCACTATTTTTTATTTTGAAGCTATTTTTTTTAAGTAGGCTCCACACTGGGGCCCAATGTGGAGCCTGAACTCATGACCCTGACACCAGACCTGAGCTGATATCAAGAGTCAGAAGTTCAACCGACTGAGCCACCCAGGCACCCCTTTATGTTGAAACTATTTTAATAAGTGTATAGTTATATCTTCTGGTTTTAATTTGTGTTTCCCTAACAGCAGTGATGTTGAACATCTTTTCATATTCTGATTTTCCACTCATATATCCTTTTTGGTTAAGTATCTGTTCATGTCTTTTGCAAATTTTGTAACTGGACTGGTTTTTTGTTTTTGTCTTTTGATACTGAGTTTAAGAGTTCTCTATATATTTTCTAGATATAAAGGCCTTTGTTAGATATGTAATTTGCAAATATTTCTCCTGGTGTGCAGCTTGTCTTTCATCCTGCTGAGGAGCCTAAACTTCCACCCTCCCCCCCAGCAGCCATAAGGAGTCGCTTCCTTTAGGAGTCAATGGAAGCCAAGGCAAGAACCTGGACTTTTAACCCTTCCTGAAGTAATGAGGCAGCAGCTCATCCCCACTGGAGCAGTATCATAGGAGGCCTGCTAAACAAAAGATTTTTTAAAAAGCCAGAGTCTCATACCATAATATCCAAAATATCCAAGGTTTCAATAAAAAAAAATCACTCATTATACCAAGGACTACTAAGATATCAACTTCAAATAAAAGAATACAATCAACAGACACAAATGTTAGAACTACCTGATGAGGATTTCAGAATAGCCATCATGAAAGTGCTTTAAGGAGCACTTATGAACATGCTTCAAACAATGAAAAAACAGAATGTCTCCCCAGATAGAGAACGTAAAGAAGAACCAAATGAAAAAATCGAGAACCAAAAAATATGACTGGAAAAAAAAGACTGTATGGGCTCCATGCAGAATGGAGAGAACAAAAGAATCAGTCAACATGAAAACAGAACAATAAAATAATATATTGAGTATGAACAAGAGAGAGAAAACACTAAAAAAGTGGGAGAGGGTACAACACTCTGGGATCTATGGTACTATAAAAAAAGGATATATCACTCCTCTTTAGAGTCTCAGAAGATTAGGAGAGAAAGTGTGAGGCTGGAAAAAGTATTCAAAGAAATAATGACTAAAAATTCCCCAAATCTGGCAAAAGACATAAATCTACAGATTCATGAAAATGAGCAACCCCCTGAATAGGGAAAACCCAAAGAAATTCACACCAAGACACATTATAATTAAAATTCCAAAAGCTAAAGACAAATTTAAAAATCTTAAAAGCAGCCAGATAGAAACAATTCATTATGTATAAGGGGAAAAACAATTTGAAGAAACCAGATTTCCAGGGAGGCCAACAGGAAGTGGCACATTTTTCGAATGGTAAAAGAAAAGAACTGTCAACTTAGAATCCTTTAATCAGCAAAACTAGCCTTCAGGAATGAAAGGAATATCAAGACCTTTTCAGATTAAGGAAAACTAAAAATTAGTCACTGGCAGACCTCTAAAAGAACTGCTAAAGGAAACTCTTCATACACATGGGAAATGGAAGCAGCCAGAAGCCTGGAACATCAGAAATGAAGGAAACCAACAGAAATACTAAGTACCTGTGCAAAACTATACGAATAGATACACTAAAAGGCACAATAGATAAATTAAAGCGGGAGAGTAAAACATGCTTAAATAACACAAAAGATGGCAGGAAAGGTGAAACAGAGTAACCAAAGAGGAAACTGGCATAAAATAAATAATAAAATGGTAGGCCAAACTCCAAATTTATCAATAATTATCAATATAATTATCAACAAATTATAATGACCAACGTAAGCAAATAATTATTAATGTATCAATATACTAGCAATGAATGACTGGAAACGAACATTTTTAAAAATTACAATAGCTGGGGGCGCCTGGGTGGCACAGCGGTTAATCGTCTGCCTTCGGCTCAGGGCGTGATCCCGGTGTTACCGCATCGAGTCCCACATCAGGCTCTTCCGCTATGAGCCTGCTTCTTCCTCTCCCACTCCCCCTGCTTGTGTTCCCTCTCTCGCTGGCTGTCTCTCTCTGTCGAATAAATAAATAAAATCTTTAAAAAAAAAATTACAATAGCTGGGTGCCTAGGTGGCTTAGTCAGTTAAGCATCTGCCCTCGGCTCAGGTCATGATCCCAGGGTCCTGCTCAGTGGGGAGTCTGTTTCTCCCTCTCCTTCTGCCCCTCCCCCCGTTTGTGCTCTTTGATGCTCTCTCTCTCAAATAATAAATAAAATCTTAAAAAATTACAATATCCCCCCAAAGAAATCCTTAAGTATAAACCGCACCCAGGATTTTTCAACCTTCAGCACTACAGACATTTTGGGTTAGATAATTCTTGCTTATGGGAAGAGATATTCTGTGCACTTTAGGATGCTTAGGAGTGTCCCTAACATCTACCTACTATATGCTAGTGGCACCCTCATCCCCAACTGTGACCATCAAAAATGTCTCCAGATAGTGCCAAATCTCCCCTGAAGGGTTGGAAACTAATGGTCTAATCAAACATGTTCAGTGTCTGTATGCTGAAGGCTACAAGTGCTTTGAAATAAATCAAATAAGATCTAAGTAAATGGAGAGATATTCTATGTTCACTGACTGGAACACTCAACATAGTAGGGATGTCAATTCTCCCCAGTTGGTCTAGAGATTTAATTAAAATCCATTTAAAAATCCTATATGGCTTCTTTGTGGCTATAGACAAGATTCTAAAATTATATAGACAGACAAAGAAACTGGAATAGCCAAAACAATTTTAAAAATCCCTGGAAGAATCATACTATCTATCTTTACACCTTACTATAAAGCTACAACAATAACGTCAATGTGGTGTTGATGAATGGAGAGACACAAACATATAGATCAACAGACAAGAACAAAGTCCAGAAAAAGATACACACACACACACTCTCTATGGTACACGAGAATAATGGCTCCCTAAAATCTCCATGTACTAATGTACTAATCTCCAGAACCTACGAAGATGATACCTTACATAGCAAAACAAACTTTGCATGTGATTAAACTAAAGAATATGAGCTGGGGAGAGTATTAGGAACTACTTGGAGGGCCAAGTGTTATCAAAAGGGTCCTTATAAGAGGGAGGTGGGGGGGGATCCAAAGTCAAGAGAAAAGATTTACTATAGAGGCCAAGAGTCAGATTCAGAGAGACTCAAGATGCTACTGGCTTTAAGATGGAGGGAGGGGCCACAAGTCAAGGAATGTAGACAGAAAGGCAAGGAAATGGATTCTCCCCCAAGAGCCTCTGAAGGGAACGCAGCCCTGACAAATGCTTTTATTTTGACCCAGGAAACCTAATTTTAGACTTCTGACCTTTACAAAATAATACATATGTGTTGTTTTAAGCTATCAAGTGTGAAAAGTTTTTACAGCAGCAATAGGATACAAAGGAAATGCAATTGGGAGAGTATAGCCTTTATGTTAGGAACAACTGGACAAAACAATGAACCTTCAACCAAACTGGATACAATAATTAACTCAAAATGGAGCATAAATATAAACATAAAAGGTAAAAATATAACTTTTAGAAGAAAACTCAGGAGAAAATCGTAATGACCTTGAGTTAGGCAAACAGTTCTTAGACATAACAACTAAAACATAATCCATAAAAGAAAAAAAATGATAAACTGGAACCTATCAAAATTAAAAACTCTTGTTCTATATAAAGCACTACGAAGGGAATTTTTTAAAAAGCTACAGATGGGAGAAAATATTTGCAAATTATATATCTAAGAAAGGTCTCATACCCAGAATGTATAAATAACTCACCAAACAGTAAAAACAACAGCCTAACTAAAAATGGACAAAACACTTGAACAGACAGTTCACCAAAGTAGATATATGGCTGGCAACTAAGCACATGAAAGGATATCCAACAACATTATCCATTAGGAAAATGTATATTGAAACCACAAAATACCACTAAATGCCTGACAATATCATGTGTTGGCAAGGAAGTGAAGCAACTGGAACTCTCATACACTGCTTGCTGGTGGGAAGACAAAAATAACCATTACGGAAAACAGTTTGGTGGCTTCTTATAGAGTTAAAAATATACTAACCATGACCCAAAAATTCCACTCCTAGATATTTATCCTAGAGAAATGAAAACTCAAGTTCACACAAAAACCCATACTTAAGTGTAATTTATAGTCACTCTAGTTATAATTGCCAAAAGATGGAAAGAAACCAAATGTCCACCAGTGGATAAATATATTACATCCATACTATGGAATACACCTCAGCAATAAAAAGAAAAATGAACTACTGATATACTTAGTGACTTGGATGAATGACAAAGGCATTATGTTGTTTAAGAGAGCCAGCTCAAAAGGTTATATACTATACGATTCTATTTATATGGTATTCTCAAAATGACAAAACTATAATGAGATAGGAGAAATCAGTAGTATCCAGCAGTTAGGGGTCTGAAGAGGATATATAGACAAAGGGGTTATACAAAAGAGATTTTTGGGGTGGTAGCACTATTCTGTATCCTGACTGTGGCAGTAATTACATGAATATATCCATGTATTAAAAATCATAAAAGAGTACCCTTTACTGCATGTATATTAAAAGTAAAATTTTAAAAATAAAGCCAGTGTCTCAGGTCACACCAAACCTGGCTCCCTATAGGCTGGAGAGGTCTAAAACTAAGGCTAAATGTTAATGTACTTTAATCAAAATTGACTCAGTACAGAGTTTAATCCCCCTGTTGTTTTCTAAATATTGATAAACTGTTTTTACCGGATTATAATCATGTGACAAAAGTTATGTTTCATCTGTAACTGCAGCATGCTCATTAATTTACCATTAATTTAAGTATAAGAGAAATAAAAGGACTTATTACCACAATTTTTTTTCTTTCCTAGATCAAAAGTTCGAATCAAATATATAAATAATCTTCAAAATTCTTGAATTTTCAGAAACTGGTATATAATTAGGAAACTGAATTTGTTTAATTTTAACTAGGAAATGCAAGATTTGGGACATAAATTAAATAACAAACTTAAGGAAAAAGTACAATCACCATAAAGGACAGCCAAAAGTATGCTGTATCTATATGATGCCAAATTTACTGGTCCACATGAGCAGTCTGCTGAGGGTCTCAAACTCTAGATTTTAAAGTGACTTTTCCCTTCTTGGTCATGCAAGTATTATCTATGTTATCTGAGGAACCCAATTCTTCCAGACCTTTTTAATACCTAAATTCCTCAATAATTAATCTCTTTCACAGCAGCCTCTGATAATTAAGGACTCTGTAACTAGTGCTGCCAAGAAGGGCCCAATATATGTGAATAGGTAAAAGAGAATTTTGTTTGTGTACCTCTCCAGTCTCAAAAGGATCAGAAGGAGAGAAAGAATATAAAGGACAAGAGCACTAAAGGGAGATATGATTAGCAAGGCAAAACAAGGAGAAAAGAAAAGTAGGCAAAATACTCAATTTGTAAATACCATCCCTTCCAGAAAACAGAGATAGAGGGAAAATTTCTGAACTTGTTCTAGGAGGCCAGCACTACCTTAATACCAAAACCAGGCAGACATCACAAGAAAGGAAAACTCTGGACCACTATCTCTCATGATTACAGATAAAAAAATTCTCACCAAAATATTAGCAAATCAAATCCAATAATGTATAAAATAATTATACAACATGACCAAGTGGAATTCATTCCAGGTATGCATAGCTAGTTCAATATTGGAAAATCAATTAATGTAATCCATCACATCAGCAGGCTAAAGAAAAAATATCATATGGTATCAATAGAGGCAAAAAAAAAAAAGCACTAGACAAAATCCAACACCTATTCATGATAAGAACTCTCAGGAAACTGGGAAGAGAATAGAAAGAAACTTCTTCAACTTGATTAAGGACACCTACAAAAAACCCTATAGCTTACAACATACTTAATGATGAGAAACTAGATGCTTTACCCCTAAATTTGGGAACAAAGCAAAGATGCCCTCTCCTACTGCTCTTGTTCAACACGGTACTGGAGGTCCTAGATAATACAGTAAGAAAAGGAAATAGAAGGCACACATATTAGGAAAGGAGAAATAAAATCATTTTGCAGATGATATGATTATCCATGTAGAAAATCCAGAAGAACTGACAATAACGACAACAACAACAACAACAACAACAAAACAACAAAAACCCTCCTGAAACTCTAGCAAGGCTGCAGGATATACAAAAGTCAATTGCTTTCCTCTATATCTCCAGTGAAAAATATATGATTAAAAATTTAAAAAAATAATACCACTTAAATTAGTACCCAAAATGATATAATTAGGTATAAATCTAACAAAGCATGTCTAAGATTTATATGAGGAAAACTATAATACCCTGATGAAAGAAATCAAAAAAGAACTAAATGAACAGATTCCATGTTCATGGATGGAATGACTCAATATTATAAAGATGTCAGCTGTTCCTATATTTGCTCTATATATTCAATACAGTCCCAATCAAAATCCCAGCAAACAATTTGGTAGATATGGACAAACCGATTCTAAGCTTTACAGAGAAAAACAGAAGACCCAGAATAACCAACACAATATTGGGAAAAAAAACCCAACAATGTCAGAGGACTGACACTACTTGATTACAAGACTTACCATAAAGCTACAATAATTAAGTGTGGCACTGGCAAAAGAATATATCAATAGAACAGAACAGAGTCCAGAAATAGATAAATATACACAAATATATTCAACTGATGTTTGACAAAGGAGTAGAGGCAACCCAATGGAGGCAAAATAGTCTTCAAAAAAATGGTGCTAGAACAACTGAACGTGCAAAAAAAAAATCTAGACATTGGCCTTTCACAAAAATTAACTCCAAATGAATCACAGTCCTAAATGTAAAGCACAAAGCTATAAAACTTCTAGAAGATAACTTAAAATAAAATCTAAGTGACCTTTGGTTTGGCAATGACATTAGATGTAACACTAAAGGCACAATCCATGAAACACTGGTAAGTTGGACTACATTAAATTTTAAAACTTCTGTGAAAGACACTGTTAAAAGAAGGAAAATACAAGCCACAGACTGCATGAAAATATTTGCAAAAAATCTATCTGATAAAGGACTGGTAGTCAAAATACACAAAGAACTCTTTAAAACTCAATAATAAGAAAATGAACAACCCAATTTAAAAATGGGCAAAAGACTTAACAGGTATCTCACCAAGGAAGATATAGAGATGACCAAGAGCATATGAAAACATGTGCAATATAACACGTCATTAGGCAATATCAAATTAGAACAAAAATGAGATAGCGTTACACGCCTATTAGACTAAAATCCAGAACACTGACAACAGCAAATACTGACAAGGATGTGGGGCAACAGAAATTCTCTTATTCACTGCTGGTGGGAATGCAGAATGGTACAGCCACTTTGGAAGACAGTTTGGCAGTTTCTCACAAACTAAACATAGTCTTAATATATAATCAAGCAATTGCACTCTTCAGTAATTACCCAAATGAGCTGAAAACTTATATCACACAAAAATCTTGCACACAAATGTTTATTGCAACTTTATTTTATGCCAAAATCTGGAAGCAACCAAAATGTCTTTCAAAAGGTGAATGGATATACACATTATATGGTATGTCCATACGATGGAATGCTTTTCAGCAATAAAAATAAATGAACTATCAAGTCATAAAAAAGACATAAATGACTCTGAAATGTATATTGTTAAGTGAAAAAAGCCAGTCTATAAGAGCTATATATTGTATGATTCCAACTATATGACATTATGGAAAAGGGCAAAACAACAGAGATAGTAAAATGATCAATGGTTGCCAGGGATTTGGGAGGATGGAGAGATGACCAAGTGAAATACACTGGATTTTTAGGGGCAGTAGAACTCTTCTGTATGATACTTCAATGGTAGATACATGAGACTATGCATTTCCCCAAACCTATAATAAGTGTCCAACACAAAGAGTGAATCCTAATGTAAACTATGAACTTAGCTAATAAGAATAATATATTTTTAAATAATTGGTTCATCAATTGTAACAACTGTACCATATTAATGCAAGATGTTAGTAACAGAAGAAATTGAGTGGGATTGGGGCGGGGATGTATAGGAATTCTCTGTCCTTACTGCTCAATTTTTCAGTAAGCCTAAAACTTCTCTAAAATATAAAGTCTTTTAATTAAAAAACTATTCCAAGATATAAATCATACTTCTCAACAAAAGGCTTTAGGTAGCATTGTTTCATTTTAAAAAGTGTTTTTCAGAAAATTTTTAAAGAATCAAAGTTAAGCAAAAAATGCACGAATCTTCTGAAGTTACAAATGTCAAGACAGTAGTTACTGGAAAATTCTAGCTCTTCCATGAAGCCTTCCTTAAATGCCTAATTGCTGGAACTCCCATATATCTTCATTTGTGACTCCCTTATGGATATTTATGTTATATATATATATATTATTTGTGTATTTTTCTCCCTCAGTACACTGCAACTCTAGGAGGGAAGGCAAGGCCCACATTTTATTCATTTTTGCATTCCCAGTTGCCTAGAACAGCATCTTGTACCTAACAGCCACTCAACAAATGTTGCTCAATACATACTTCTATGATCTGAACGTCCCCCTGCCAAATTCACATGTTGAATCCTAACCCCCCAGAGTGATGATACTGGAAGTGGGGCCTTTAAGAGGTGATCAGGCCCTTATGGAATTAGTACCCTTATAAAAGAGTCCCCAAAGACCTTTCACCTCTTACATGATGTAGGTTACAACAAAAAGACAGCCATCTATGAACCACCTAGTTTATGGTGTTTTTTATAGCAGTGTAAACAGACTAAGACACAAAAATTATTCCTTACTTTATATAATAGATGCACTCTTGAAGAAAAGGGATATATTTTTATAAAATACCCTCTCCCTTGAAATTATTTTATAATTTTAAATAAAGCTTATTTTCATTTGTAACAGGTTTTTAATTGAGATATCCTTTTGTACTTGATACTTTAAGTTCTCTGTCAACTAAGTCATTCCAAAGATGGTGCTGGTTAGAGAAGATGAGTAAACTTTTTTATAACATTAAAATAAACTTATTTTATGTAAACAGATGGCTTTAGTAAATATGTTTTACATTTTCCTTAAATCCTGGCACAGCTGCATGTGATATACTAATAGGTTAAATTAAAAAAAATTCTTAGATCTCAAAATCCTCTGATTAATGAAAATGTGATACTCCTAGGATATATGTGTGGATGGTAAGAAAAGGCACTGCATATGATTTGTAAGGATTTAAGGACTGAAGGCAAATAGTGTTCTATCTCTGTCTGTCTCTATCTCTGTCTCTCTCTTGGCAGCAGAACCCCTAAAATATATCTTATATAGGACTCCAACATATTAAAAATAGAATTTCTGCAATTCAGAAGAAATACCAACCCATCCTTCTTGGGTTTCTCTGGGCTGCAAGGCATCTTTACATAATGCAGTTTATCTTAAAAAATCTTTGCTGGAGACAATGATAGCCTTAAGACCTTCAGAATGAAAAGAGCATTAATAGACAAATAAGTAAGCAGATGGTATGCTGTGGCCCCATATGTTAAGCAGAAATCCTCCTCCCTTTTTCTTCTTCTCACTTGACATTTCTCTCTTTCTGTCCTCCTTCTCCCTCACGGATGCTTCTGGCCTTGCTGTGAAACCACCACATGCTGCTCAGATGGCTGGGTGGCATTCATTTATAGCTGAGAAGATTCCTGAACCCTGCCCTAAGATTCCCACAAGTATGCGGAGGAGGTAGGGAAGACCACAGTATAAAGGGGAATAGATCCGTCCAAAGTGCTTATATGCCAAAGCATGTAATCAGGTTGAAAAAAAAATAGGAAGCCAACGAATGAAAGGGGTAACGATCCATATTTGCATGCAAAGTATAAATCATACCTGCAATACTACCAAAATTAAACAATGACCATGTTTTAAAGATTGGGAGAGTAATCACTTTTAAACACAGTAGAGAAGCTAGAAAAATGATGTTAGGAATGGTTAAATGCTACTACTATACATTCCTAAATTTATCCTATGGTCTAGTTCCTGTCTAGTGAAAAGTAAACTGTTTTTCTATATGTTCTGAAAGTACAAGCATGCAATCATTATAACATCAGGTAATCTATGTCTTTTCCTGACTCAAAAGGAATCCAACATACTTTTTAAGGACTGATTTTTCTATATTCACTTCTGTTTACTTATCATTAGTTTATAGGAGGCTAGTACAGCACTATCCATCCTATTGGTGCTCAGTATTTATTGAGAGAAGAATCAAATATTAGCCTTCTAAAAGTATTTCAGTCCTTAAGAAAGTTACCTTGACCTAGTTTTTATACCCTGACATTGACCTGTCACCAAGCAACAGAAATCTGTATTTTGAACAACTGAAATTCACTCCAAAAATAAAATCTAATACAAATTATTTAACATTCCTCCCTTTGACTAACCTAATTAGTCATGTTCTAACCTGTTCTCTTCGACTCAAAACGAAGTCCAGAAAACAATCTGCCTTTAACTTGTCAGCAAAATACTTTCATTCAGCTAATAAAGGCCAATTTGCTAATTCTGCCTCACACAAGAGCTCAGAATAATCTTTATCCTTAAGTAATTTGTAGGTAAAAGACAATTCAGCAACCAGTACTGTGCTAAAATTATAAGAGTTAAAAGAATTTCAACATTAGCTACCAAAATTAGATTTATAATATTATCCTCTCTGTTCAGCTTAAACAAACAGAATAAAGTATGGATTCTTGGTCTGTTGTTCAGTATCTTGATTTAGTCTTCTCCCAGGGAAGGGGTCTGGTTCATTGGGAGAGTACTCAACAGAACCCACAGACGAGAAAGAAGAAAAGACAATGAACAGTCAGACTGAATTATTCTAGTTTTACTTTCCAATCACTCCTTTCCTGTTTCCATTGCTGTTTATTACCCTATAGGAGCACATTTATCACAGGTTCTCTCTGTAGTCATCTTCTATTTCTGCTCTATTTCTTGGTCAACTGATCTGCACTGTCTCAACTATTACCTCTCCCCCCTCCCCCAACTATTACATCTTAATCTCTCTAGCCTGGGGCTCCTTCCTAAACTTGTCTTGCATTTTATATTATCATTTAAGTATCTCTGTCTCAACATTCCATTAGCATCTCAAACTTAACTTGCCCCAAACCTAAATTTTCATCTTCCCAAACAAGACCTCCCAACTTCCTACCTACTGTTATAAGCATTTTTCTTCTCTTATCCTCGGCATCAACGTTGAATCCTACCTCTCTTTTACTTCTAATATCTGATCCATTGCTACGTCTTGTTGATTCTACTTCCGTTACCTCACAATATCTCTGGCATCTTTTCCCTCCATATTACCATTTCTACCACTACTCCAGTACAAAGTGCTATTACTTCTCATCTAGATTATTACATCAGCCTCATAACTGGTCAGTAAATATTTGCTGAATGAATACATGAAATGAAAATCAATGGTATCCCTACTTTAGTTCTCTTACCGCCCTAATCCATCTTATACAACTGGATCAGATTAATTTCCTAAAATATAGCTCTAACTTTACTACTCTTCTGCTCAAAATATATGTTCCTACTTCCAATGTAATTAAATTTTTGTTTCACAGTTAAGGTATTTCACATTAGGAGCTCCATCTATCTTTCCAAGGTTACTTCTAGTTTCTCTGAAACATTATCCCCTCACAAGAGCAAAGCTGAACTATTTACTACTCCACACACGCTATACGTCCTCTCTCATTCTGTCCATGTTACTCCTATACCTGTAACAATCCCACCTCAATCCAAGACTATCTCAGACATCACCTCCTCTGTGGAACCTTTCCAGACTCCCCATTTGGTGGCTTTTTCCTTTGAAATCACCCAATATGTGAATGGTACTTTTTTTTTTAAGATTTTATTTATTTATTTGACAGAGAGAGACAGCCAGTGAGAGAGGGAACACAAGCAGGGGGAGTGGGAGAGGAAGAAGCAGGCTCCCAGCAGAGGAGCCTGATGTGGGGCTCGATCCCAGAATGCTGGGATCGCGCCGTGAGCCGAAGGCAGACGCTTAACAACTGCGCCACCCAGGCGCCCCTGAATGGTACTTCTTTTAAATCATTTATGACCTACTTTGCACCATAGCAATAAAATATAACTTGTCTTATCCTGTATGACTTGAGAGAAGAAATATGCTTTTTTTTTAAAAGATTTTATTTATTTGACAGAGAGACAGCCAGCGAGAGAAGGAACACAGCCGGGGGAGTGAGAGAGGAAGAAGCAGGCTCCCAGTAGAGCAGGGAGCCCAATGCAGGGCTCGATCCCAGGACCCTGGGATCACGCCCTGAGCCGAAGGCAGACGTTTAACAACTGAGCCACCCAGGTGCCCCAGAAATATGCTTTATTCACGTCTGAATACTCTGCAGGGCCAAGAACAGTCCTTTGTATGACAAGTTCTCAAAACCTATTTTCAGAGTAAGGAAAAGAATGAGTAAATAAAAGGCAACATACATGACATAGAGGAGAAATAAGTGATATGACCTGGATTCTAAAACAATATATTAACCCTTAAACAAAAGAGTGGTAGTCAAACCTCATTTATACTTTTCAGCAGACTTTTTCCCCCATATTTTTGATGGAAATCTAAATTAATTTATTTTTATTTTAATACATATGTTTTACTACGTGCCAAACACTGTTCCAAGCCTTTTGTATGCTAATTTATTTAATCCTTATAACAACAGTATATTTACCTTATTTTACAACTTGGGAAACTGAGGCATGAAGACTAAGCAATTTGCCCAATGTTACAACATTAGTAAGTGCCAGAGCCCAGGAATTCTGACTCCAAAGACTACATGTTGCACTTAAAAATATAAACTTCACTGACTTTAAAATCTGAATAAACTAAAAATAAGGTTTTTTTCCCTTAAAGTTCAGAGTCATTATAACTGCTTATTAAAATGTGCTACACATAGTACAGAGATAAACTGAAGAGGCTGCTAAGATATAGAGGGCTCTTATACTGAGTGGTACAAAAATGCCCAGTTTTTGTGGGTGGTTTTTTTTTTTTTTAAGTTTTCCTGTTTATTTCCCTTCACATTGCTGTTTACCACTTATGGCTATCAGTGTGCCTAAATGTGTCTTCATCCTCTTTCCAATTTACTGGGAGATGAGAACCAAGCTTACCAGAAATATGTATTAAGTAAGAGCCACCAGGGCTTTGAGGAGATTCTTTTATAAAGTTCTTTATGCTTTGTTACCACTAATGATCCTGTATCTTACACTGGTTTCAAGAGTGAATTCCATTAAGTTGAGGCCCTTAAATCTGATCCACAAATAAACTGGACATTACCATATAATTTCTGATTGCATAAAATAGTTATGTAAATGAGGGTCCTAAAAATTAACAATGCTCCCCCCAAAGTAGCTTACATCAGCTCAAGTTTCACTATTAGAAAATGCCATACTATTTCTTAGTTACAGCAACAAACAATGTATAATTTCTCTTATTCTTACCTTTGCGCCACCCAAAAATGCCAAGGAAATGGCCACCCTAGCTCGTAGATCTGGCCTGTCTTTGGGCCACACGTAAGAAAGCATTGCTTTTATGATTTTCCGAGTATCAACATCTTTTAACTGTTGAAAGAGAGAAAACAAAGCAGTAAGTAACATGTCATTTCAAATATAACTGCATTTCAATAATGTAGAATTATGTACATATTTGAGAAAAATTTGCAAACATTACAAACATAACTTCTTTTATTCAAGTATAATTAACATACAGTGTTAATGCAATCCCTATCAAAATACCAACAACATTTTTCACAGAACTAGAACAAATAATACTAAAATTTGTTTGGAATCACAAAAGACCCTGAATAGCCAAAACAATCTTGAAAAGGAAGAACAACCCTACAATCCAGTGATCACGCTACTCGGTAATTGCCCAAAGAATACAGATACACTAATTCAAAGGAATACATGCACCCCTATGTTTGTAGCAGCATTATTTATAATAGCCAAATTATGGAAGCAGCCCAACTGTCCACTGATTAATGAATGGAAAAAGAAGTAGCAGTATATATATACAATGGAATATGCCTCAGCCATTAAAAGAATGAAATCTTGCCATTTGTAATGACATGGATGGAGCTAGAGGGTGTAATGAAAGTCAGTCAGAAACAAATACCATATGATTTTATTCATGTGGAATTTAAGAAACAAAACAAATGTGCAAAAAGAAAAAAAAAAAGAAAGAGAGAGAAACAGACTCTTAATTAGAGAAAACAAACTGATGGTTACCAGAAGGGAGGGGAGTGGGGGAGACGAATGAAAAGAGGTGATGGGGATCGGGGAGGGTACTTGTCATGATGAGCACTGGGGTGATATGTGGAATTGCTGAATCACTGTATTATACACTTGGAACTAATACTGCACTGTACATTAATTAACTGGAATTAAAATAAAAACTAAAAAAAAAAAAAGACCAAAACTGGAGGTATCATAATCCCAGATTTCAAGATATATTATAAAGCTGTAGTAATTAAAACAGTATGCTACTGGCACAAAAACAGACAGGTCAACGGAACTAGAGAGTCCAGAAATAAACCCTTACTTTTATGGTGAATCAATCTACGACAAAGGAGGCAAGAATATACAATGGGAAAAAGACAGTCTCTTCAACAATGGTGCTGGGAAAACTGGACAGCTACGTGCAAAAGAATGAAACTGGACTGCTTTCTTACACTATACACAAAAATAAATTCAAAATGGATGAAAGACCTAAATGTGAGACAAGAAACCATAAAATTCCTAGAAGAAAACATCGGCAGTAATTTCTTTGACATTAGCTGCAGAAACGTTTTCCTAGATGTGTCTCTTCTGGCAGGGGAAACAAAAGCAAAATTACACTATTGGGACTACACCAAAATAAAAAGCTTTTGCACAAAGAAGGAAACTATCAAAAAACCAAAATGATATGGGAGAAGATATTTGCAAATGTAACTTTTATTCTGGATCTAAGGTCAGTGTCTTTCAAACTCAAACTACCTTGGAGAAAAAGAAATTACATAAATTGCTTTTAAAAAGCTACTTATATCCCTTAATTTTTACTTCCAGCTACAGCCATCTTCATATTGCCAAAAAGTTATTCAGTGGGGACAAGAGGAGATGTACTATACAGTTATTTCTCATCTCTTAAGCTATCAATACATTACACAAAATTTAATAAATATTTCAATATTTCCATCTTTGTGGTCAAAATCTTTACATACTTTTGGTCTCTTTACCAATATGTTTATTTAAAATAGTCTGGAGCCCTCAGTCAAAACTCATGATAAAGTAGAGTTGTAATGCAATGTTTAGAAAAGTAGGAGTCTTGGTATTAATTTTACAGAAGTTTCATTATTAAAAATTTCAACAAAAACACAATTTTCCAGTCATGTTTAATCTGACCTAAATCATCTTACATTTTTCTTTCTCTCAAGTTCCTGAGGCAACAGTCCCATGAAATCTTTTTGTTTTAGTTTCAGCTTTTAGAGGCAGGATATTAAGAATCAAAACCACACTGTGTAAAGTCAAAATAAGATAATACATATATATTCCAAAAATACTGTTATTATAGTTGGCAAAATAATGTCCATTTAAAAAACTGAAGTATCTACTCACTTTCTGGAATAGATATTTTAAAAAACCCCAAAAAGTTAATGCTCATTGCTGGTGAAGTTATATTGAAATGGGCACTCTAACACAGTATTAATGGGAGAGTAAACTGAAACAATCTATCCAGAAAGCATTTTGATATCTACCATCAGCTTTTTAAAATAATCTGCCCTTTGTGTCAAGAATTCCATTTCTATAAACTTATGCCTTCAAAAATACTTAAGAATATGCACCAAGCAGAATCAATTTTAGTTCATAAAAATTTCTTCAATCTGTCTACTTCTATGTTCACTACCAACCTAATCCAAGCTATCATAACCTCTCACCTAAACTACTTGCAACATCCTCCTAAATGATTTCTCTGAAACTACTCTCCTCCCTGTTCAATTAGTACACCCCGCAATCAGATATTACTCATAGTTTAAAACCCTTCAGTTGCATCCTACCATTCTTAAAATGAAGATCAAAGTCCATAACACCACTTGTGAGGCTCTGCTTGGCTTGGCCCCTGACTACATCTCTAACGATGTCATATACCACTGCTTTCAGTATTCATGCCATACTAGCTTTCTTTTCTTTTAGTTCCACGAATATGCTATAAACTTTCCTGCCACAGGACATTTGCATAATACCATTCATTCTGTCTGAAATAATCTCCATCTGTGAAACACCAACGCACTTTCCAACCTCTTCCAATTAGTTAACTGCCAGCTCAAGCAGCACTTCTTCAATGAGGTCTTCCCTAACCCCAGTCAGGATCCTTGGCTGTATTCTTTCACAGAAGAGTATTCCTTCTTCCAAAGCATCCATTTCAATTATAAACTATATATACAGAAGCGTGATTATTTGATTAACATCTGCTCTCCTGTTAGAATTTAATTCTATGTGAATAGCAGCTTTGTGTTTTGTGCTCACTGTTGTAACCTAATACCAAATATAGTGGCTGACATACAGCAGGTACTCAACAACTATCTACTGAATAAAGGAATGAAAAATTTAGCTATAGGATGTTTCTTCTCATGCTGTTTTAACAAGAAAAATTTGGAAACAGCCTACATGATCAATAATGGAGAACTGTACAAACAACTTACAGAGAATGTATACAACAAAGTGTAACCATTCAGAAATATATGTAGTGACACAGAAACATGTAAAGTGAAAAAAGCAAAGTACAAAACTTATTTTTCATGTTAAAAAAGTGATGTGTGTATGAGTTTACACATGTAAACAAACGGGTCTGAAAGCAATACCCCCAAAAGTGTTAAAATAAATAGCTGTGAATAGATGGAATCATTGATAATTTTTTACATTCTTTTCGCTTGCTTGTATTTTCTGTCGTTCACATATAATAAGAAAAAATTTAGTTCATTTTGAGGGAGGAAAGTTACACAATTTCAAGTAGATTTACACAGCAAGGAATGGAGGAAAAGTGTCAACATGTAAGAAACCCAGGACAACACATTATGTTATACAGGGTAGTTTTATATTATGGTTATTGCCCCCAAAGTTCAGCAAACTACTTTTCTAGTTTAAGTCCCAGTTTATTGAGTAAAGAGCAACAGAAATAAAACTATTCGTATTGTACTAAACACAGGACTATGTTTCTGGCTGCTTTAAAGATATAAGGTGGCAAAAACATGAAATGCTGAAAGTACACTTGTTAATGTTTTATTTTATTACACACATATACTCATATATGTTCTCATAACCAGTAAGATATTTTTAAAAATGGGAATAAGGCTGTAATTTAAAAATTCACTTTTTTCAATCAAACTATTACTAAATAAATATAATTTAATGCATTATAACACAAATTGAGGCACTTCAACCACTTTCCCATTTTACAAGTTTTATCTGTCTTATTTTTCTTGATGGAATAATGACAAAAAGGCCCTGTTTCTGCATATCTTTCTAAACACTCTCTCCTGTCAAAACCTTCTACAACACACCCCCAAATTTTTCAATAAGGACACAGAGAAGTTATGGCTAAGAGCAAGAAAATTATTCTAGTTGGCTTAATAGTGCATAAAATGTCACCATTTCATTTAACAAAATGGGTTCTGAAGTTGTGTAATCATGCATTATAAGTCCATTCAGCTATAAAGTATATGACTTCAGTTATATGTTAGATACACTATAAAGTTTGAAAAATGTCTTTTTTTAATAAGTGAAGTCCAAATCAAAAGGTGTATCAGAGGCTGAGGCACACTTCTAAAATATTTTAAACCAACTCGTTCCTGCTGCACAAGAGTAAAATAACACTGGAGATCTCAATACAGATCCTGAAAGACCATATACCACCTTTCAAAATCACCAGAATCATCATACTGTGGATACCCATAATTCACACACTGGACACACAATGGTAATCCTGAAAAACAAAAGGGTTATCTAAAGCCACAAGCTCCTACATTATTGGTGGGAATGCAAGTTGGTACAGCCACTCTGGAAAACAGTGTGGAGGTCCCCTAAAAAGTTAAAAATTGAGCTATCCTATGATCCAGCCATTGCACTACTGGGTATGTACCCCAAAGATACAGACGTAGTGAAGAGAAGGGCCATATGCATCCCCAATGTTCATAGCAGCATTGTCCACAATAGCCAAATCGTGGAAAGAACCGAGATTCCCTTCAACAGATGAATGGATTAAGAAGATGTGGTCCAGGGGCGCCTGGGTGGCACAGCGGTTAAGCGTCTGCCTTCGGCTCAGGGCGTGATCCCAGCGTTATGGGATCGAGCCCCACATCAGGCTCCTCTGCTATGAGCCTGCTTCTTCTTCTCCCACTCCCCCTGCTTGTGCTCCCTCTCTCGCTGGCTGTCTCTATCTCTGTCAAATAAATAAATAAAATCTTAAAAAAAAAAAAAGAAGATGTGGTCCATATATACAATGGAATATTACTCAGCTATCAAAAAGAACTATTTCTCAACATTTGCTGCAACATGGACGGCACTGGAGGAGATAATGCTAAGTGAAATAAGTCAAGCAGAGAAAGACAATTATCATATGGTTCCTCTCATCTATGGAACAGAAGAAGTAGGAAGATCGGTAGGAGAAGAAAGGGATAAAGAAAGGAGGGGTAATCAGAAGGGGGAACAAAGCATGAGAGACTATGGACTCTGAGTAACAAACTAAGGGCTTCAGAGGGGAGGGGGGTGGGGGAATGGGATAGGCTGGTGATGGGTAGTAAGGAGGGCACGTATTGCATGGTGCACTGGGTGTTATACGCAACTAATGAATCACTGACCTTTATATCAGAAACCAGGGATGTACTGTATGATAACTAACATAATAAAAAAATATTATTAAAAAAATAAATAAATAAATCCACAAGCTTGAGACTGAATTCAAAACCACCTTCATTTCAACTTACTTTTCATTTCAGACTAAGCAACACAAATAGCATACATACTCATTTAAGATCACATTCTTAAAGAATGGGTGGAAAATATAGGAAATGGTCAAGGAGTATGATAAGAAATTCACTTATTTGAAAACATACTGTGTAAGGAGTAATTACAGGATAGGAAAAGAAATGATTTAAGGAAGGAAGTTCTTTCTCAGGGGTCAAAATTCCTGAAGCAACCAACGGTTGATATCTAATTTTTATTTAAGCCTCACTTACATGTAAACAGAAAACATGAAATTCTTCCACTTTTCTGCTTATCATTATCACAATAAGAAAAATTCAAAAGTCATTTTAAAAACCTAACTGCAAGGACATATCATGATAACGAAAGCTCCCTAAATTCGAATGCTATAGAAATATCATTAAAAGGCCTATAGAAGTAGGAGTGAATCTACTTTTTCTTTGCTAACAATAAATACAATGAGGCCTTCTTGCTACAGCTAAATAGCTTCAAATTTAAAATGTGAAGCTGACATTTTAAGCCCCATTAAAACTAGTACTATGTTAGTATGAGGAATAAACGTTTTTACAAAGGTCTCAAATATATACTGGAATTAGCTTGCCATAATAAAGGAAATCAATTGGATTCAGAAAGAAAACACAAAAGTAATACAAGAAAGAATTCAGATAGGCTCACTATACCTCTGTATGGTAACAAATTATATCTTTTTATCCTAGAAAAAGTAGAAGAGAGCTGTCAAAGAAGAGATGAAAGTGACTGAAACTAAGATGGGCCAAAAGAAAAAAAGCAGGTGCCACAAATAGAAACCTGATACCAGAAATAATGCTCAATAAATATTTATTCAATTAATAAATTAACATATGTATTCTTAAACACATGAGGACAATTGTTATTTATATTATATTCAGGAGGTATACCAATTACTTGATTTATTAAGTCATCATAACTTCTCACAGGTTTTTAAATTTACTTATTTGGTATTAATATATAGTTTCATAAGACTTATGAGGCTGGGCAGGTAAAAAGAAATAAGGAAAGGAGTATCTATTTATATACAGGGAGCTGAAACAGCAAAATCATAGTACGGTGGGCCAAAAACAAATGCATAAATAAAACTGGAAGCATCTGACCAAATAGGGTATAAGTGGAAAGCCACAAACTGCACTGCGTATATGCAGCAGTAATGAATTCAACAGTATGACCTGACGGAGAGATGTAGTCGCTAACAGCCGTAAGTGCTATTAAGTGAATACCTATAGCTAATAACTATGTGGATAGGGCACAAAAACAAGAATAAAAAAAATCAAAACACATCTGGAGCAACTCACTTGGTAGAATTTTAAGATATTGAAGAAAATTGCGTACTAATAAGCTAACTATGTGTTTTGCTTCTCAGGTCAGTAACTTCGTATCTTACAACAGAAAAGGTTGTCAAGCACTGAAGCAAGAACAATTTTTTCTACCAAGAGTCCACTGCTTTCAAGGGTGTGCAGCTCACTGGGCTTTGATATGAAAATAAAAGAGTAAGAAAAAAGAAAATGATCATTTGATAAAGGTAACAAAATAACCTTTTCTTTAACTGATATGTGACGTATCTAAGAACTCTGGTTTTAAAGACATTCCTGAATTGAGGGGCACCAGGCTGCCTCAGTCAGTAGAGCATGTGACTCTTGATCTTGGGCTCACGAGTTTGAGCCCCATATTGGGTGTAGAGATTACTAAAAAAAAAAAAAAAAAAAAAAAAAGACATTCCTGAATTCTAAGAGCAAGAAATGTTCTAATTCTAGATCAAGGGACTAGTTAATAAAGAAAGTACTTGGGGGCAAAATCTGTGGTGAGAGAGAATAAAATATATACTAAAAACGTTGGATGCAATTTATTTTGTATAAATGTACACTATAGACTGAATGTTTTCTCCCTAAAGAACCAATTTAGCAGCAGATAATTTGGAAGTGCCCAAACTGGACAGTGGAAACTGTCCAGAGAAGAGAACTCTTGTTTCAATCCATGCTAAAGGTAACTACCTGCAATTAAAGGAATAAATTCAGCCACTACTTCAATATTGTTAGAAATAACAGTGGTTTGACAAAAGCTAGGTCAAAAGACAAGCATGTTGAACAGATGTCTAATGGAAAAATCAAGGATAACTGAAAACTTTTCCAATATTATTGGAGATATAAGTATATAGTAAGTTTATGGATGGGAGATGAAAGATACATTGTCAGAAAAAGCTTTACTATTATTGTTACTTTCTCTATACCATAAGGTTTGTTTTCTATACTTTGTTGGTCTGATACCACAAATGAAGAGTTTATCTAGCATCGAAAAGGGCCTAAAACTAGTTTATGGTACATATGAGATGCATCTGTACCATAAATCAATTTAATAATATAGAATAAAAAAATAACAAGCTGACTGATATTCACATTGGACAGTTAATCCCCTATCCCAAAGGGAAGTCAACTGGAAAAATTAAAGATCATAAGGTTACTTGATGATGAATAAAATCAGAGCTAGAAAACAGCCTCTCCACGTCATCCAGGTATTCTTGTCCATTGATCTAAGTGTCCACTCATCTTAACGAGCCTGGAGATTCATTATTCCATTTTCTCCCCAGACTTCCAATTTTTTATTACTCCAAATTGCTGTTCCACTCCTTTTGATTATATCAAGATTTGTACCAAAGCTCTCCGATTGCTCTATTAAGTGCTAATCTCTCTTTTAATACTACTAGCTTCTTACTATATCCAATGAGGATCTGTTGCTAACATAAAAAAAGTATGTCAAGCAAAGTCCAGAAAGTCGTCCTTATTTTAAGTTCATTACTCATGTTATAATGAGCACAGATTGAACTAAATTTACTTATAGATGATTCTTCAAAAGCAGCACAGTAAAAAAGTTTAACTGCAGGAATATAGCACCAAAATTCTTCAGAAATCTGAAGACTGTATTATAAAACAAATAATTTCTTAATGTATCTATTTTAAAAAAAGAGCTTCCAAATACTGAAACTGTCACTCTTTTTTCACAATCCCTTTTACTACAGGGATTGGGTAAACAGATGATTTAAATACCTTCTGAGCAGCATTATTAATTTTTATTAGTAGTGTTAAGAACAGACAAGTGGTGCAGCCCACTGTGGAAAACAGTACGGAGGTTCCTCAAAAAGTTAAAAATAGAACTACTTTACCATCTGGCAGTCTCACAACTGGCTACTTATACAAGGACAAGAACACTAATTCAAAGGGATATATGCACCCCTATGCTTCTAACAGTATTACTTACAATAGCCAAGATATGGAAGCAGCCCAAGTGTTCACCAACTGATGAATAGATAAAAGAAAATGTGAGATATATATATATATGTATACATATATGTATATATATATATATGTATATATATATACACACACATACACACACACACACACACACACAATGGAATATTATTCAGCCATGGCAATGAAACCTTGCCATTTGCAAAGACATCCATATAGCTAGAGAGTATAATCCTAAGTGAAATAAGTCAGTCAGAAAAAGACAAATACCCATATGAGTCCACTTATATGGAATTTTAGAAACAAAACAAACACGCAAAGGGGAAAAAAATAAGAGAGAGAGAAAGACAAAGCAAGAAACAGACTCGTAATTATAGAGAAGAGACTGATGGTTACCATAGGGGAGGGGGTGGGGGAATAGGTTAAATAGGTGATGGAGATTAAGGAAGGCACTTGTTGTGATGAGCACAGGGTAATGTGTGGAAGCATTGAATCACTATACTGTACACCTGAAACTAATATAACACTATGTTAACTAACTGGAATTATAAAAATATTTTAAAAAGAATAAGGATAATTAAATAAATGGATTAGGTAAACGGAGGATTTATCAGGAAGCAATGGGACATTCTAGGATCTTTCTAAACTAAGTGCATACAAGGGGAAATGTTAACCTCAACACACACACACACACACACACACACACACACAAATTGCTTAAGTGTTAAATCTAATTTACCTATTTATTAATAAGGCTGGATTATATAACAAATAACCTCAACCAATGCATTTTATTTATTTATTTATTTAATGATTTTATTTATTTATTTGACAGAGAGAGAGAGAGACAGCCAGTGAGAGGGAACACAAGTCAGGGGAGTGGGAGAGGAAGAAGCAGGCTCCCAGCAGAGGAGGGAGCCCAATGCGGGGCTCAATCCCAGCACCCTGGGATCACGCCCTGAGCCGAAGGCAGACGCTTAAAGACTGAGCCACCCAGGCGCCCCTCATCCAATGCTATTTTAAATAAAGAACTAAAATGTTTAGGTTGATAACTTTTTTTCTTTTTTAGAAAATCATGGAATTTTTTGTTTGTTTTAAGCCCAAGAGAATCTCATCCATATATAACCACGGTCAATTCATAAGGTTTTGCATTTAAAAACCTGCTGCTATGAGTCAAGCAAAATATTCTGGAAGATAATACTCTTGAACACACGCGTGCACGCGTGTGTGTGTGCATGCGTATGTTCTATGCAAGTACAATCATGTATTAAGAATTTCCAGTTACTTGTTATTCGCTCTTACCCCTTCTTTTGGGTCTGTGTGGAGTCCTCCTCCTGCATGACCATGCCAACATGTCCTCTTTTCTATCAGTGGCCAGGCCTGGAGAACCTAGTTGAAGATGACACCAAGTTATCCATTAGCTATTATAGAATTTCAGATCTTTAAAACTCTGACTTAGACAGCTTAATCTAATGTCCCATACAAATTCATAGGCATAGCTCTTAGCTTAGCAGAACAAAGCAAAACACCTTCAAAATTAGCTTACAGATACACTTACACAAAGAATATTGAACTATAATACTCATACAGAAGTTACTTGTTCTAAACAGCTTTCGAAATGTTTGAAAACTTACATTACACTTCTACAAGATTTATACCAGCTTTCTTACTGTCATTTGCTCTTACGGTACTCTGTAATCTATTACTCTATCACTGGCAAGCAAAGTATATCATACGGTTAACCTATTATATCCCACTTGCTTCCCACATGTATACATTTTTTTTGCTTTATAATTTAATATAGTTCATTTTACATGCTAATTCTTTTCCTTATTCTTGCTCATATGTGTGTGTGTCTTTTTAATATTTCCTGTCTATCATATGCTATAGTAATACGCATGCATATTTTGTCTTTCTTATTACATGGCAAATTTCTTGAAATTAAAGATAGTCTCTTTTATCCCTGTATGTCCCATGGCCTATACCAGTATCTTGCACGTGGGCAGAGTAGATTTCAATGCCTAATGCATTAGCTTATAAAACTGAACTATCCATAAATCTCCCAACAAGCCTTGAAAATATGCACACATCTTGTCTACTTTTAAAAAGAGGCTTAAGATTAATTCTTAGGTTAGATAAATATAAAACTTTTACTGGAGAAAATATAATAGTCATTTGAGAAAATAAAACAGTTAATAAAGACAGTAAAGATGAGGCTCAAAATTTAAGCTTGCTAATACTTAAAAGTTTTCCTCAATTAAAAGATACTTAATGAAGAGGAGTTAAGATGGCGGAGGAGTAGGGGACCCCTTTTCCAGCCAGTCCCCTGAGTCGAGCTGGATAGGTACCAGACCAGCCTGAACATCCACGGAATCAGCCTGAGACGCAGGAAGATACATCCGGATCTCTACAAATGAACATCTCCAGCGATGAGTATTGAGGTACGAATCGGGGAGCCGTGAAACCGTGCACAGATACCGGAAGATAAACGGAAGGGGGAGGGAGCCGCCGTGTTCAGACGCCAGGAAGCGGTAGCCAGCTGCACAGGGGAGCGGGCGGACTCCCGGACCGGCACCCGCAAGAGAGCAGACAGAGACGACTGTGAGCCGGGAACACGCGCCACCAGACTGAGGGCCGGAGCTTCGGAGCGCGTGGGGGAGTATGGCGGCTGGTGGTATTAGAAACACAAAGGACAGAGACCCGCCGGCCCTGGAAGTGAGGGCTGGGATGTCGGGTGTGGGGCGCACATCCCGCGATGCTGCAGGGTTGAGCAGCACCAACAGAAAAAGAGTTAAAGTGGCCAGAACATCAGTGGAGAACGGTCTGCGATCCTTCTGCTCTGAGACAGAGGATGAGATTCGGCCACTGCTGCTGTGTCTCTCAGAAGAGGCACAGCAAACCTCCAGAGAAAGCCGCCAGAGAACAAAAGCCTGGAAATACCGGCTCACAGTGTGCCCATCCCCATCCCCCCTTGCAGGGGACACAGAGACTCTACCCAAACAGGGCTGCCTGAGTACCGGCGCGGCAGGCCCCTCCCACAGAAGGCAGGCTGAAAAATCAAGAAGCCCACACCCCTAAGGTCCCTATAAAACAAGGGCGCACGGCCTGGGTCCCGGTCAATAATTTAGGCTCTGGAAAACCCCGCAACCTCTCCTCATCAGAATGACGAGGAGGAGAAGTCCCCCCCACCAGCAAAGAAAAGACAATGAGTCTGTGGCCTCTGCCAAAGAACTCATGGATATGGATATAACCAAATTACCAGAAATGGAATTCAGAGTAACAATGGTCAAGAGGATGTGTAGACTAGAAAAAAGTATTAACGAAAATGTTAATGAGAATATAGAATCTCTAAGGGCGGAAATGAGAGCCAATTTGGCAGAAATTAAAAATTCTATGAGCCAAATGCAGTCAAAACTAGAGGCTCTGACGGCCAGGGTGAATGAGGCAGAAGAACATATCAGCGAACTGGAGGATGGATTAGTAGAAGAAAAGCTAAAATAGAATCTGGACTCAAAAAAATCCACGCACAGGAATGTAGGTTACAGGAGATTACTGACTCAATGAAACGTTCCAATGTCAGAATCATTGGCATTCCCAAGGGAGTGGAGAAAAACAGAGGTCTAGAAGAAATATTTGAACAAATTGTAGCTGAAAACTTCCCTAATCTAGCAAGGGAAACAAACATTCGTGTCCAAGAGGCAGAGAGGACCCCTCCCAAGCTCAACCACGACAAACTTACACTACGTCACATCATAGTGCATTTCGCAAATATTAGATCCAAGGATACAGTATTGAAAGCGGCCAGGGCAAAGAAATTTCTCACGTACTAAGGCAAAGGTATCAGAATTACGTCAGACCTGCCTACACAGACCTGGAATGAGAGAAAGGGTTGAGGGGGCATTTGTAAAGCTCTTTCAGAGAAAAACATGCGAATATCTCCAAAGGCAAGAGAAACAAAAGATAAAATGAACTTGTGGGACTTCATCAAGATAAAAGTCTTCTGCACAGCCAAGGAAACACTCAAAAAAACTAAGAGGCAGCCCACGGAATGGGAGAATATATTTGCAAATGACACTACAGATAAAGGACTGGTATCCAAGATCTACAAAGAACTTCTCAAACTCAATACACGAGAAACAAATAAACAAATCATAAAATGGGCAGAAAATATGAACAGACACTTTCCCAATGAAGACATACAAATGGCTAACAGACACATGAGAAAATGTTCAAAATCATTAGGCATCAGGGAAATCCAAATCAAAACCACACTAAGATACCACCTTACGCCAGTTAGAATGGCAAATATAGACAAGGCAAGAAATAACAATTGTTGGAGAGGATGTGGAGAAAGGGGATCCCTCCTACATTGTTGGTGGGAATGCAAGTTGGTACAGCCACTCTGGAAAACAGTGTGGAGGTCCCTTAAAAAGTTACAAATTGAGCTACCCTGTGATCCAGCCATTGCACTACTGGGTATTTACCCCAAAGATACAGACGTAGTAAAGAGAAGGGCCACATGCACCCCAATGTTCATAGCAGCATTGTCCACAATAGCCAAATCATGGAAGGAGCTGAGATGCCCTTCAACAGATGACTGGATTAAGAAGTTGTGGTCCATATATACAATGGAATATTATTTAGCTATCGGAAAGAACGAATTCTCAACATTTGCTGCAACATGGACAGCACTGGAGGAGATAATGCTAAGTGAAATAAGTCAAGCAGAGAAAGACAATTATCATATGATTTCTCTCACCTTTGGAACATAAGAACTAGGAAGATCGACAGGGGAAGAAAGGGATAAAGAAAGTGGGGGTAATCAGAAGGGGGGAATGAAGCATGAGAGACTATGGACTATGAGAAACAAACTGAGGGCCTCAGAGGGGAGGGGGTTGGGGTAATGGGATAGACTGGTGATGGGTAGTAAGGAGGGGATGTATTGCATGGTGCACTGGGTGTTATAGGCAACTAATGAATCATCGAACTTTACATTGGAAACTGGGGATGTACTGTATGGTGACTAACATAATATAATAATAACATTAAAATTAAAAAAAAGATACTTAATGAAATAAATGCACATAATAATATGCTTCTTCAGCAGCCATATTAATGAATTAATGAAGGGCAAGTTCTTTACAAACACAAATGTCTATCAATGCCGAATCATAACAGTATGAGCTTTGGGCCAAGCTATGAAAATGTAATCACAAAAAGCAAAAGTAAGGGGCGCCTGGGTGGCACAGCGGTTAAGCTTCCGCCTTCGGCTCAGGGCGTGATCCCGGCGATCTGGGATTGAGCCCCACATCAGGCTCTTCCGCTATAAGCCTGCTTCTTCCTGGGGCGCCTGGGTGGCTCAGTCGTTAAGCGTCTGCCTTTGGCTCCGGGCGTGATCCCAGCGTTCTGGGATCGAGCCCCACATCAGGCTTCTCTGCTAGGAGCCTGCTTCTTCCTCTCCCACTCCCCCTGCTTGTGTTCTCTCTCTCTCTCTGGCTGTCTCTCTCTGTCAAATAAATAAATAAAATCTTAAAAAAAAAACAAAAAACAAAAAGCAAAAGTGCCTTCTTATTCACACCAGTTCAGAACAAAAAAATAATTGCCATAAATGGGTTATTGATTCTTGGATCAACAATCTCAAAGCATTTTTAAAGGGAAAACATCAAAATACAAATTTTAGTCTGACAATATCTTTTTGTGGCATTTTTTCCGTCTAAAAGACTAAGTAACAAATTATACCAAGGGGTCTGATGAATACCACACAAGATAATGAGGTCTTCGACAAAGCAAAAGATTGAAATGTAATTCACGTTTACAGCCTCTGCGTAAATTAGAACAATGCCTTGTACCTTGTAATGGCAAATAATTGTTAATCAAAATGAAAAAATAAAGGAAGTACTCAGGGTTTAGGCTGTCTTCTAATTTTCTAGCCTTTTTCTAACTTGGAGAATTGCTGTGTAATTTTAGAGCACTGAGAAATTTTAAAGTTGTCTTTCACTTACATTAGCAATGAAAAATAACCCTTATCAACTAAAAAACTAAGTATCAGGCTCTAATAAGCTTAGAGTCCCTTGACACTCTGCCATCTCAACATCTTCTAAGGTAAAGGAACTTTACTCACTTGAAAAGCTTACAGCATTCCATATATCACATACAAATTACTGGGAAAAATTTAAGTGTCAACAAGCTGCCATTACATTTATAAAAGCATTCTAAAAATGTTACTGTATCTGGCACTGATCTCAAGAGATTCTGACAGAGTTCTCCAGAAGCAGAAAAATAATCAAGGTATCTATCCCTACTTCTACTAGCAGGAACATGATTTCTTATTCATCTTTCAGTATTTAGTAAAAAAAAAAATGAAAAGTATTTAGAAAGAAATGAGAAACACAAATATGTAGTATAAATTTGAAACCGCTCAAAGGGCTTGCAAATCTTTTGAGTTATATGTAGAAGTATCCACTTAATCTTACCCTGGTAACATCTAATATCTGTCTTGAGTTGCCTTTTCCCATTCTCTGCCACGTAGTATGTCTTAATGACTCTGGGACCTGCAGAAGAGAAAAAAGGAAAAAAATTTTCAGAGTAAACAATTAATATTAAAAGATTTCCCCTATTCTCCTGTATACATTTGTTACATCCATCTGGCCAAAAAAGTCCTTGAAAGCTACTATTTCCTTCTTGACCTTCTGACTGGTTGATCTATTATTCACTGATGTAAGCGGGGTACTGATGTTCTCTACTATTACTGTATAACTACCAATTTCTTCCTTTATGTCTTTTAATAGTTGCTTTATATATTTAGGTGCTTCCATGTTGGGTGCATAGATATTTATAATTGTTATATTCTCAACCTGGATTGTTCCCTTTATCATTATGTAGTGTTCTACTTTGTATCTTATTACAGTCTTTGTTTTAAAGTGTATTTTGTCTAAGTACGCCTACCCCAGCTTTCCTTTCACTTCATTTGCATGATAAATGTTTTTCCATACCTTCACCATTAATCCATATATGTCTTTAGGTCTGAAGGGAGTCTCTTATAGGAAGCATACAGATGGGTCTTGCAATTTTGTCAATTCACTCACCCTATGTATTTTAATTGGAGCATTCAGTTCATTTATATTTAAATAAATTGACAGGTATGTACTTAATTGCCATTTTGTTACTTGTTTTACAGTTTTTGTAGTTATTCTCTTATTCTCTCTTCCTTTCTTTTTTTGCTCTCTTCCCGTGTGGTTTGATTGCTTTCTCTAGTGTTACGCTTGGATTCTTTTCTTTTTATTTTTTGTGTATCTACTACACGTTTGAGAATTGTGGTTACCATTAGGTTCATATATAATATCTAAACTGTGTAGCAGTCAATATTCAGTTAGTGGTCGCTTAAGATCAAACCCATTCTAAAAGTACTCAATTTTTTAGCACCTCCACGTTTTATGTATATGATGTCATACTACACATCCTTTTATTTTGTGAATCCTTTGACTGATTTTTGAATATATAACTGACCTGAATGTTTTTGTATTTAACCTCTATACTGGTTTTATAAGTTATTAATCTATTACTTTTATGTTTGCATTTACCTGTGAAATTTTTTCCTTTCATAATTTTCTTACTCCTGATTATGGCCTTTTCTTTCCACTGAAAGAGTTCCCTTTAATTTTTCTTGATGGCCAATTTAAGGGTTATGAACTCCTTTAATTTTTGTTTATCTGGGAAACACTTTATCTCTCCTACTATTCTGAATGATAACCTTGCTGGGTAAAGTATTCTTGGTTGCAGATTTTTTTCCTTTCAGCACTTTAAATACATCATGCCACTTTCTTATTAATTGCAATGTGCCTGATGAGAAATCATTTGATAGCTTTATGGGGCTTCCCACATAATATACATAATATATATAGAGAATTCCATCCACAAATAGCACAATACACATTCTTTTCAAGTGTACATGGAATATTTTCCAGGACAATCACATGCTAGGCCACAAAACAAGTCTCAACAAATTCTAAAAGACTGAAGTTGTTATGCATGTCTTCTGACCACAATGGTATGAAACGAGGAATCAGTAGCAAGAACAATTTGAAAAGAACACAAATACATGGAAGCTAAATAACATGCTACTAAACAATGGGTCAACCAAGAAATCAAAGAGAAAATCAGAGAAAATACATGAAGATAAAGGAAAATGAAAACACAAGAGTATAAAATCTTTGAGATGCAGAAAAGCTGTACTAACAGGAAAGTTTATAGCAACAGATGCCTACTTCAAGATACAAGAAAAATCTAAGCAACCTAACCCTACACCTAAAGGAACTTCAAAAAGAACACACAAAGCCCAAAGCAAGTAGAAGGAAATAAATAAAAAATTACACCAGAAATAAAGTAAATAGAGACTAAAAAACAATAGAACAGATCAATGAAACCAGGAACTGGTTCTGTGAGAAGATAAACAAAATTGATAAATCCTAGCACAGACTCCTCAAGAAAAAAGAGAGATGACTCAAACAAATAAAATTAGAACTGAAGGAGAAATAACAACTGACACCACAGAAATATAGGACTACAAGAGAAGAGTATGAAAACTTATATGCCAATAATTTGGCAAACTAGAGAAATGGATAAATTCCTAGAAACATATAACCTTCCAACACTGAATCAGAAAGAAAGAGAAAATTTGACCAGACTGATTATGAGCAAGGAAACTGTATCAGTAATCAAAAAACTCCCAACGAAAAAGCTCAGGACCAGATGGTAAATTCTACCAAACATTTAAAACAGAATTAATACCTATTCTTCTCAAACTATTCATAAAAACAAGAGAAAGGAAAGCTTCCAAATTCATTCCATGGGGGGGCGACATAGCTGATACCAAAAACCAGATAAAGACTAACACAAACAAGAAAACTACAAGCCAAATATCCCTGATGAATGATGTAAAAATCCTTTACAAAATATCAGCAAAGCAAATCCAACAATACATTAAAAAAATCATTCACCATGATCATGTGGGATTTATTCCAGGGATGCAAGGGTAGTTCAATATTCACAAATCAACAAGATACATCACATTAACAAGAGAAAGGATAAAAACCATATGATCATTTCAATAGAGACAGAAAGTATTTGATAAAGGACCACATCCATTCGTGATAAAAACTCTCAATAGTACATCTCCAAAGGCAAGAGAAACAAAAGATAAAATGAATTTGTAGGACTTCATCAAGATAAAAAGCTTCTGCACAGCCAAGGAAATAGTAAAAAAAAAAAAACTAAGAGGCAGCCCACGGAATGGGAGAAGATATTTGCAAATGATACTACAGATAAAAGACTGGTATCCAAGATCTACAAAGAACTTCGCAAACTCAATACACAAGAAACAAATAAACAAATCATAAAATGGGCAGAAGATATGAACAGACACTTTTCCAATGAAGACATACAAATGGCTAACAGACACATGAGAAAATGTTCAAAATCACTAGCCATCAGGAGAGTTCTGGTTAAGATGGCGGAGGAGTAGGAGACACCTTTTTCAGCCGGTCCCCCGAGTCCAGCTGGATAGGTACCAGACCAGCCTAAACAACCACGGAACCAGCCTGAGACGCAGGAAGATGCATCTGGATCTCTACAAATGAACATCTCCAGCGCTGAGTATTGAGGTACGAAGCGGGGAGCCATGAAACCGTGCACAGATATCGGAAGATAAACGGAAGGGGGAGGGAGCCGCCGCGTTCGGGCGCTGGGAAGCAGTAGCCACCTGCACGGGAGAGCAGGCGGGGATCACGGACGGCACCTGCAAAACAGCAGACCGAGACCGTGAGCCGGGTGCGCACGCCACCAGGCATCTCGCGGAACACCGGAATCCCGGTGCGCTCACTGGATCCAGACTGAGACCGGGAGCTTCCAGAGTGCGCGTGGGGCGGCTGGCGGCTGGCAGCGTTAGAAACACAAAGGACAGGGACGCGCCGGCCCTGGAAGTGAGGGCCGGGACTCCGGGTGTGGGGCGCACATCCCGGGACGCTGCAGGGTTGAGCAGCACCAACAGTAAGAGAGTTAAAGTGGCCAGAACATTAGTAGAGAACGGGCCGCAATCCCTCTGTTCTGTGACAGAGGCTGAAATTTGGCCGCTGCTGCTCTGACTCTCAGAAGAGGCACAACAAACCACCAGGGAAAGCCGCCAGAGAAAAAAAGCCTGGAAATACCGGCTCAGAGAGTGCCCATCCCCATCCCCCCTCGCAGGGGACACAGAGACTCTACCCAAACAGGGTTGCCTGAGTATCGGCACGGCAGGCCCCTCCCCCAGAAGGCAGGCTGAAAAATCAAGAAGCCCACAACCCGGGGCACCTGGGTGGCGCAGTCATTGAGCGCCTGTCTTTGGCTTAGGGCGTGATCCCAGCGTTCCGGAAAGGAGTCCCTCATTGGGCTCCTCGGCTGGGAGCCTGCTTCTTCCTCTCCCACTCCCCTGCTTCTGTTCTCTCTCTCGCTGGTTGGCTGCCACATAAATAAATAAATAAAATCTTTAAAGAAGAAGCCCAAATCCCTAAGATCCCTATAAAACAAGGGGCACGGCCTGGGACCCAGTCAATAATTTGGGCTCTGGACAACCCCGCAACCTCTCCTCATCAGAATGACAAGAAGGAGAAGTCCCCCCCAGCAAAGAAAAGACGGTGAGTCTGTGGCCTCTGCCACAGAAATAATGGATATGGATGTAACCAAAGTATCAGAAATGGAATTCAGAGTAACGATGGTCAAAATGATGAGTAGAATTGAAAAAACTATTAACGAAAAGGTTACTGAGAATACAGAATCCCTAAGGACAGAAATGAGAGCGAATCTGACAGAAATTAAAAATTCTATGAGCCAAATGCAGGCAAAACTAGAGGCTCTGACGGCCAGGGTCACAGAAGCAGAGGAAAGGGTTAGTGAATTGGAGGATGGGTTAATAGAGGAAAAAACCAAAATAGAAGCTGCTCTTAAAAAAATCCAAGCCCACGAATGTAGGTTACGGGAGATTACTGACTCAATGAAACGATCCAATGTTAGAATCATCGGCATCCCCGAGGGGGTGGAGAAAAACAGAGGTCTAAAAGAGATATTTGAACAAGTTGTAGCTGAAAACTTCCCTAATCTAGCCAGGGAAACAAACATTCGTGTCCAAGAGGCAGAGAGGACCCCTCCCAAGCTCAACCACGACAAACCTACGCCACGTCACGTCATAGTGCATTTCGCAAATATTAGATCCAAGGATACAGTATTGAAAGCGGCCAGGGCAAAGAAATCTCTCACGTACCAAGGCAAAGGCATCAGAATTACGTCAGACCTGTCTACACAGACCTGGAATGAGAGAAAGGGTTGGGGGAGCATATTTAAAGCTCTTTCAGAGAAACACATGCAGCCAAGGATCCTTTATCCAGCAAGGCTGTCATTCAGAATTGATGGAGAAATAAAGACATTTCAGAATCGCCAGTAACTAACCAATTTCGTAACCACGAAACCAGCCCTACAGGAGATATTACGAGGGGTTCTATAAAAGTAAAAAGGCCCCAAGAGTGATACAGAACAGAAAGTCACAGCCAATACAAACAAAGACTTTACTGGCAACATGGCATCATTAAAATCATATCTCTCAGTACTTAGTCTTAATGTTAATGGCTTAAATGCTCCCATAAGAAGCCACAGCGTTGCAGACTGGATAAAAAGAAATGACCCATCCATTTGCTGTCTACAAGAGACTCATTTCGAACCCAAAGATGCATTCAAACTGAGAGTAAGGGGATGGAGTACCATCTTTCACGCAAATGGACCTCAAAAGAAAGCTGGGGTAGCAATTCTCATATCAGATAAATTGGATTTTAAACTACAGACTATAGTTAGAGATGCAGAAGGGCACCATATTATTCTTAAAGGAAGTATTCAACAAGTGGATATGACAATTATAAATATATATGCCCCCAACAGGGGAGCAGCAAGATACACAAGCCAACTCTTAACCAGAATAAAGAGACATATAAATAAAAATACATTAATAGTAGGGGACCTGAACACTCCACTCTCAGAAATAGACATAACACCCTGGCAAATACTAAGCAAAGAATCACCTCAAGAAGCTGGAACAGCAACAGAGGGACAGGCCTAATCCACGCACGAGGAAGCAGTTGACCAAAATTAGAGCTGAAATCAATCAAGCAGAAACCAGAAGTACAGTAGAGCAGATCAACAGGACTAGAAGCTGGTTCTTGGAGAGAATCAATAAAATTGACAGACCACTGGCAAGACTTATCCAAAAGAAAAGAGAAAGGACCCAGATTATTAAAATTATGAATGAAAAAGGAGAGGTCACGACGAACACCATTGAAATTGGAAGGATTATTAGAAATTTTTATCAACAGCTATATGCCAATAAACTAAGCAATCTGGAAGAGATGGAATCCTTCCTGGAAACCTATAAACTACCAAGACTGAAACAGGAAGAAATTGATTTCTTAAACAGGCCAATTAATTATGAAGAAATTGAGTCAGTAATAAACAACCTTCCAAATAACAAAACTCCAGGCCCGGACGGTTTTCCTGGGGAATTCTACCAAACATTCAAAGAAGAAATAATACCTATTCTTCTAAAGTTATTTCAAAAAATAGAAACAGAAGGAAAGCTACCAAACTCATTCTATGAGGCCAATATTACCTTGATCCCCAAACCAGGCAAAGACCCCCTCAAAAAGGAGAATTACAGACCGATCTCCCTAATGAATATGGACGCCAAAATCCTCAACAAGATACTTGCTAATAGAATCCAACAGTACATTAAAAGGATTATCCATCACGATCAAGTGGGATTCATACCTGGGATGCAAGCGTGGTTCAATATTCGCAAATCAATCAGCGTGATACATCATATCAACAAGAAAAGACTCAGGAACCATATGATCCTCTCAATCGATGCCGAAAAAGCATTTGACAAAATACAGCATCCTTTCCTGATTAAAACCCTTCAGAGTGTAGGAATAGAAGGTACATTTCTCAATATCATAAAAGCCATCTATGAAAAGCCTACTGCAAATATTATTCTCAATGGGGAAAAGCTGGAAGCCTTTCCCTTAAGATCAGGAACTTGACAAGGATGCCCACTCTCACCACTATTACTCAACATAGTACTAGAAGTCCTTGCAACAGCAATCAGACGACAAAAAGGGATCAAAGGTATTCAAATCAGCAAAGAAGAAGTCAAAATGTCTCTCTTTGCAGATGACATGATACTCTAAATGGAAAACCCAAAAGAAGCCACTCCCTAACTATTAGAAGTTATAGAGCAATTCAGTAACGTGGCGGGATACAAAATCAATGCTCAGAAATCAGTTGCATTTCTATACACGAATAACAAGACCGAAGAAAGAGAAATTAGGGAATCCATCCCATTTACAATAGCACCAAAAACCATACGTTACCTTGGAATTAACTTAACCAGAGACGTAAAGGACCTATATTCTAGAAACTATAAATCACTCTTGAAAGACATTGAGGAAGACATAAAAAGATGGAAATATATTCCATGCTCATGGATCAGAAGAATTAACATAGTTAAAATGTCCATGCTACCCAGAGCAATCTACACTTTCAATGCTATCCTGATCAAAATACCGAGGACATTTTTCAAAGAACTGGAACAAATAGTCCTTAAATTTGTATGGAACCAGAAAAGGCCCCGAATCTCCAAGGAACTGTTGAAAAGGAAAAACAAAGCTGGGGGCATCACAATGCCGGATTTCGAGCTGTACTACAAAGCTGTGATAAAAAAGACAGGATGGTACTGGCACAAAAACAGACACATAGACCAATGGAACAGAATAGAGAGCCCAGAAATAGACCCTCGGCTCTTTGGGCAACTAATATTTGATAAAGCGGGAAAAAACATCCGGTGGAAAAAAGACAGTCTCTTCAATAAATGGTGCTGGGAAAATTGGACAGCTACATGCAAAAGAATGAAACTTGACCACTCTCTCACACCATACACAAAAATAAACTCCAAATGGATGAAAGACCTCGATGTGAGACAGGAATCCATCAAAATCCTAGAGGAGAACATAGGCAGCAACCTCTACGACATCAGCCAAAGCAAACTTTTTCATGACACATCCCCAAAGTCAAGAGAAACAAAAGATAAAATGAATTAATGGGACTTCATCAAGATTAAAAGTTTCTGCTCAGCCAAGGAAACAGTCAGAAAAACTAAGAGGCAGCCCACGGAATGGGAGAAGATATTTGCAAATGACACTACAGATAAAGGACTGGTATCCAAGATCTACAAAGAACTTCTCAAACTCAATACACGAGAAACAAATAAACAAATCAAAAAATGGGCAGAAGATATGAACAGACACTTTTCCAATGAAGACATACAAATGGCTAACAGACACATGAAAAAATGTTCAAAATCATTAGCCATCAAGGAAATTCAAATCAAAACCACACTGAGATACCACCTTACGCCAGTTAGAATGGCAAAAATTGACAAGGCAAGAAACAACAATTGTTGGAGAGGATGTGGAGAAAGGGGATCCCTCCTACATTGTTGGTGGGAATGCAAATTGGTACAGCCACTCTGGAAAACAGTGTGGAGGTCCCTTAAAAAGTTAAAAATTGAGCTACCCTATGATCCAGCCATTGCACTACTGGGTGTTTACCCCAAAGATACAGACGTAGTGAAGAGAAGGGCCATATGCACCCCAATGTTCATAGCAGCAATGTCCACAATAGCTAAATCGTGGAAGGAGCCGAGATGCCCTTCAACAGATGACTGGATTAAGAAGTTGTGGTCCATATATACAATGGAATATTACTCAGCTATCAGAAAGAACGAGTTCTCAACATTTGCTACAACATGGACGGCACTGGAGGAGATTATGCTAAGTGAAATAAGTCAAGCAGAGAAAGACAACTATCATATGATTTCTCTCATCTATGGAACATAAGAACTAGGATGATCGGTAGGGGAAGAAAGGGATAAAGAAAGGGGGGGTAATCAGAAGGGGGAATGAAACATGAGAGACTATGGACTATGAGAAACAAACTGAGGGCCTCAGAGGGGAGGGGGATGGGGGAATGGGATAGGCTGGTGATGGGTAGTAAGGAGGGCACGTATTGCATGGTGCACTGGGTGTTATACAGAACTAATGAATCATCGAGCCTTACATTGGAAACCGAGGATGTACTGTATGGTGACTAACATAATATAATAAAAAATCAAAAAAAAAAAAAAAACGGATGAGGGGTGCCTGGGTGGCACAGCAGTTAAGCATCTGCCTTCGGCTCAGGGCGTGATCCCTTGGTCCTGGGATGGAGCCCCACATCGGGCTCCCTGCTCTGCTGGAGCCTGCTTCTTCCTCTCCCACTCTCCCTGCTTGTGTTCCGTCTCTTGCTGGCTATCTCTATCTCTGTCGAATAAATAAATAAAATCTTAAAAAAAAAAAATCAGTAGTCATCAGGGAAATTCAAATCAAAACCACACTGAGATACCACCTTACGCCAGTTAGAATGGCAAAAATTGACAAGGCAAGAAATAACAATTGTTGGAGAGGATGTGGAGAAAGGGGGTCCCTCCTACATTGTTGGTGGGTGTGCAAGTTGGTACAGCCGCTCTGGGAAACAGTGTGGAGGTCCCTTAAAAAGTTACAAATTGAGCTACCCTATGACCCAGCCATTGCACTACTGGGTGTTTACCCCAAAGATACAGACGTAGTGAAGAGAAGGGCCATATGCACCCCAATGCTCATAGCAGCTCTGTCCACAATAGCTAAACCGTGGAAGGAGCCGAGATGCCCTTCAACAGATGACTGGATTAAGAAGATGTGGTCCACATATACAATGGAATAGTACTCAGCTATCAAAAAGAACGATTTCTCGACATTTGCTGCAACATGAACGGCACTGGAGGAGATAATGCTAAGTGAAATAAGTCAAGCAGAGAAAGACAATTATCATATGGTTTCACTGATATGGAACATAAGAAGTAGAAAGATCGGTAGGAGGAGAAAGGGATAAAGAAAGGGGGGGGTCATCAGAGGGGGGAGTGAAGCATGAGAGACTATGGACTCTGAGAAACAAACTGAGGGCTTCGGAGGGGAGGAGGGTGGGGGAATGGGATAGACTGGTGATGGGTAGTAAGGAGGGCACGTATTGCATGGTGCACTGGGTGTTATACGCAACTAATGAATCATCGAACTTCACATCAAAAACCAGGGATGTACTGTATGGTGACTAACATAATAAAAAAATATTTAAAAAAAACAACTCTCAATAGTAAGTTTAAAGAGAACATACCTCAACAAGATAAATGATATATATGAAAAATGCAAAACTAACATCATACTCAATGGTGAAAAACTGAGAGCTTTTCTTCTAAGATTAGGAACAACACAAAAAAGGGTGTCCATTCTCATCACTTTTATTCAACATAGCACTAGAAGACCTAGCCACAGCAATCAAAGAACAAAAAGAATATAAATAAGGCATCCATATTGGTAAGAAAGAAGTAAAGCTTTCACTATTTGCAGATGACAGGATATTATATATAAAAGAACCCAAAGCAACAAAAAATGACTAGAACTGATAAATTCAGTCGTCGCAGGATTCAAAATACACAGAGATCTCTCACAATTCTATACACTAATAATGTAGTAGAAAGAGAAATTAAGAAAACAATCCCGTTTACAACTGCACCATAAAGAATAAGGTATCTAGGAATAAACTTAAAAGATTTCTTTTATTGCCCATAAATATACTTAAATCCAAAACCACAACCAATATTAGACAGATTATTACACTTTTATACATGCCTAAAAAGATAAAAAAATAAAATGTGTGGTTCAGGTATAAAGTAAATTGTATCACTTATTTAAAGTGTCAAATTGTATTTTCTTTTTTCCTTCTTTTAATCTAGGTTTGTCTTTTTTTTCCTAAAACCCTCAAAGTCTTCAAACTCAATTCTTTCTTAAATGACTTTTATGCACTTTTCAAACACTCTTACTAACTCCCTTTACTGTATTTTATTATGTTCTACTTTGCATCTGTTCCCTGTTTAGTCTTAATCTAAATGCTAACTTCAAAGAGTGGTCCTAAGATCAGTTTTGCCAAATACTTCTACATAACTAGCAGATGGACTTTAATGAAAGATTCCTTGGGCCAAGTATTTGTTTTAATAATGTTTAAAAAAATGGAGTTGAAAGCAGGCACAATAAACAATGTCTCCATGGTAATACCAGAGACATCTGTAAAATGGACACACATCCTTCTGAAATGTACCATCAATTTAGTGAGGATGAAATGTGGTTTTTAGGTCAAATCTCTCCTAAATGGCAGATAATACTTAGGCTTTCCTTTAGCTATAAATACATTGTACAAATGGTTTAATGTCTCAATATGAATGTTAATGTTATACACTGCAAAACAGAAAAAGGTTAAATTACCCAAAAAATAACATCCATATACAAAAGAGCTAACCAGATTATTGAGAAACTTAACTCTGCTGTTTTCCAAAATGTAATGAACAGTAGTACATTCCTGCTTATGTATGTTTATGAATATATAATACATACCCTGAATTATAAAAATTTCAAAAATAGTAACAGCTGTTTGTACACTGACTTGCCAAACCCAAGCTCCTACTTGACTCCACTATCCTCAAACTCCAGAAGCCATCCACTGTCATTGGTGTCTTTCTGGGGCTTAACTCAATTGTTACCCTCCCTGACTTTCTCCATACTCATACCTCATGGAATCTTTACCCTCAAATTTCCTGTTTTCCATAATCTCCCAGTTCAAGTAAGGAGACATCAAGGAAGATCTTGTACATGTTTGCACATTTATATGCAATTTAATCTTCTTTTACTTTCAAATGTTGCTCAGTTACGTCAAATAAATAACTATCCACCTTCTTCTTTCCTCTCAAAATGATGCCTATGTATGGCCAGCGGCTAACAGATGAATGTTGGTAACACATTTAAATTGATAGCAAAAACATACATTCTGAAGTGTTGTTGGTCAAAATTAAAACAACTTACCATAAAATAACCCTTGAAAGTATCTATAAACCCTGTCAGAATTTCCAGCTATCTCTTTAAACTTCTTTCATCAACTTGTCCCATAAGCATGAGGATTCAAGGCTAATACTTTTAAACTGTTCAAATTCAAACTGAACTTCTAGTACTAAAATAGCACTGTTAAAATTATAGACCATTTCAAGCATATAAAAAGTTCAGAAACAATAAAATGAACACAGGTATAGTCAGTATCCACGCTTAGAACAGATAAAAAGAAACCCCTGACATGCTCTTCTATGTTATCTGCTTCCTAATCCTCAGAGAAAATCAGCACCGATTATTAAAAATCCTTCATTACAAAAGGAAAAGTAACGGTCACATAATGGGTTAACTTCTTCTGAGGGCTAGTCCCTTCACTTAAAATACTGTTTCAAATAGAGTCAGGGAAGATGGCAGAGAAGGAGGATCCTGAGCTCAGCCTGTCCCACAGACATACTGAGGTAACAGCTACACCTATGTGCCAACTCTGAAAAGCACCTGAATACTGACAGAACAGACCTTCCACAGTTAATTCTAGACAGAAGGCCACATAGAAAAGGGTAAAATGCATGGAGACATGGTTGGGAACTAAACCCCCAGCACAACTAACCACAAATGGGAGGGGACACCACAAGCAGTGACAAGGAGAGGATCAGATCCTCATGACTGGGAACCCACCCTGGGAAGACAAGTCCCCATCAAGTCTGGTTTTGAATACCAACAGGGCTTAACTCCAGGAGGCCTGAGGGTGACAGGAAACCCAGTCTGTAGCCTTAAAGTGCCAGCATACTAAATAACTCAGCTTGAGACACAGCACAGAAGCAGCAGTTTAAAAAGCACCTGGGGTATAAGTGAAGATTAACTGATTAATCTTATAACAGACAGGAAATGATCTGCAGGTTTCTCTAGGAACAAAAGTGATGGCATGTGCCACTTCTCTTCCCCTCTCCCAGCCTAGAAAGCTGAATGTTTGCAGGAGCCAGCACAAACACTCTCCATCTACCTTGCTAGCACTGCATGCCCCACCCCAGAGGAAACAGAAATATTCCCCAAATTAAAAAACAAGGCAAAATCACAGTATAAGGTTAAATGAAATGGAGATAAGCAATATGCCTGATAAAGAATTCAGAATAATGGCCATAAAGACACTCACTGGGCTTGAGAAAAGGGTAGATAAACACATTGAGAATTTCAAAAGAGACTGAAAATATAAAAAGAACTACTCACATCTGAAAAACTCAATAACCGAAGAAAAAAAATACACTGTAGGGAATAACAGCAGATCAGAGGATGCAGAAGAATTAATCATCAATCTATTAGACAGGGTAATGGAAAGTAACCAAGCCGAAGAGCAAAAAGAATAAATAATAAAAAATGAGAATAAGCTAAGAGAACAGTGCAACATCATCAAGCATAATAACATTTGCATTATAGGAATCCTAGAATAAGACAGAGAGAAGGAGACAGAAAACTTTTTCATATAAATTGGTGCAACCACTGTGGAAACCAGTACGGAGGTTCCCCAAACAATTAAAAATAGAAATACTGTATCATCCAGCAATGCCACTACTGGATACTGAACTCAAAGAAAACAAAACCTAATTTGAAAAGATATATGTACCCCTTTGTTTATTTCACTGCTATTTAGAGTAGCCAAGATTTGGAAACAGCCCAAGTGTACATCAATAGATGTGAATAGATAAAAAAGATGGGCTTCAACTACTGGGAAAACGGCAGAGTAGGAGGATCCTGGGCTCACTTTGCTCCGTGAACACACCAAGATAACAGCTACACCTGTGAAACTAACTCTGAAAATGACCTGAAGACTAACAGAAAAGACTTGCCATAGTTAATCTTAGAGAAAAGGTCACATCAAAAAGGGTAGGAGGGACAGAGATGCAGTTGAGAACCAAACCCCCAGTGAGACTTGACCAGTGAGGCTTAACTTCATGAGTTGTACAGGGCGATAAACCCTGGGTACTTTAAAACTGGTTTAGCTCCAGAGGAGCCAGAGGGCCATAGGAAACTGAGTGCCTGCCCTTAAAGAGCCCGCATAAAAAATAACAATTAAAAATAGAAATACTGTATCATCCAGCAATGCCACTACTGGATACTGAACTCAAAGAAAACAAAACCTAATTTGAAAAGATATATGTACCCCTTTGTTTATTTCACTGCTATTTAGAGTAGCCAAGATTTGGAAACAGCCCAAGTGTACATCAATAGATGTGAATAGATAAAAAAGATGGGCTTCAACTACTGGGAAAACGGCAGAGTAGGAGGATCCTGGGCCCACTTTGCTCCGTGAACACACCAAGATAACAGCTACACCTGTGAAACTAACTCTGAAAATGACCTGAAGACTAACAGAAAAGACTTGCCATAGTTAATCTTAGAGAAAAGGTCACATCAAAAAGGGTAGGAGGGACAGAGATGCAGTTGAGAACCAAACCCCCAGTGAGACTTGACCAGTGAGGCTTAACTTCATGAGTTGTACAGGGCGATAAACCCTGGGTACTTTAAAACTGGTTTAGCTCCAGAGGAGCCAGAGGGCCATAGGAAACTGAGTGCCTGCCCTTAAAGAGCCCGCATAAAAAATAACCCAGCCAAGGCACACCACAGAATCAGCAGTTTAAAATGCACCTTGGATACATATGAAGGGCATTTACTCATTAGTTACAGAATGTTTGCTGGTGGGGATAGGGATCTTTAGCTCACTTCTCAAAGAACAAGTGCTAGCGAGCATGCTTTCTCCCCCCAAACCCCAGGCTAGATGGCCAGACACTTCAAGGAATGAACAAGAACAATCTATCTTGCTAGCACATGCCTCACACCCGAGTTCCCCTGCCTATCTGCCCCATCCAACTTGGCCCACTTGGCAGGCATCCCTCTGAAGTAGCTCCTGCCCCCAAACACCCAACAATCAACCCTGAAAGTGACCGGTGCCAGTACGAAGTAACTCCCGCCCTGGAGAAGGTGACCACATACAAATGTGAGCCCACAGTCTGAGTAGCTGAATCTTATTCCTGGCAGCTAAAGGAGAGTGCCCTGCAGTTTGGGGTGACTGCAGCCCTGGCAGATGGACTGTGGGTAGGCATCCGATCTGACTGCTGCCCTGCCCCACCAACAAAAAACTCCCAGGGGGCATCGCAGAGAGAGCATCCTACAGTTCCCCATAACTGCAACCCAAAAAACAGTGTGGGGGCAGAAATCTGGTCTGAGTACTGGCCACGCCCACCAATGACAGTCTCTCAGGAGGCAGCACAGGGAGACCATCCTGCCAATTAGTGCGACTGCTGCCCTGGCAGATGGAGTAAGGGGAGGCATCTGTTCTGACCAATGACACCACCCAACAACAAGCCTACAACATGTCCAGACAAGCCCATTAACAACAAAGGCACAAATTCTGCTCAGTGAGCCCCAAACAGGCAAAGTGAGCAACTGTCACGACTAGACTGAGGGTAAATGTGACTTAGCCACTGAGGCAGAGCCAATGCAGCCCACATAGGACATACCAGCATCTGGTTCTTATAAAAGAGGTCACTGCATTACAGGGAACCACAGAGTTGTTTTTAGTGAGGCCACTACTTTAAAGATTAGGAGATGTAGCAGACATTCCTAATAAATAGAAACAAACCAAGAGCTATACAAAGTGAGAAGACAGAGAAATATGTCCCAATGAAAGAACAGGACAAAGCCACAGCAAAAGAGCTAAGTGAAACAAAAATAAACAATATGCCTAATAAAGAATACAAAGTAATGGGTGGACTTGAGAAAAGAATAGAGTATCTCAGTGAGACCTTCAACACAGAGAGAAAATATAAAAAAGAACCAAGCAGGGGCACTAAGGCGGCTCACTGATAAAACCAGCATGGAGGTTAAAGCGCAAAAGCTGTAGAATCAATTAAATCTACAAAAATCAGTCAAGGGATTCACAAAATAAACAAATGTAAAATATAATACCATAAACATAAAATGTGGGGGTAAGGAGTGAAAGTTCAGTGATTTTAGAATGGGTTCAATCTTAACCAACCATCAACTTAATAGAGACTGCTATACACATAAGATATTATATATGAACCAAATGGTAACCACAAATCAAAAACCAATTATATATACAAAAAACAAAGTAAAAGGAATCCAAGCATGACACTAAAGAAAGCCATCAAATCACAAGGGAAGAGAGCAAGAGAAGAAGAAAGGAATAGAAACAAAAACCACCATAAATCAAGTAACAAAATGGCAATACATACCTATCATTAACTACTTCAAATGTAAATGGACTAAACGCTCAAATCAAAAAATACAGTGACTGAACTGACAAAATAGCAAGACAAATTTATATACTATCTACAAGAGACTTATTTCAAACCTAAAGACACATGCGGATTGAATGTGAAAGGAAGGAAAACATTTACCATGCAAGTGGAAGTAAAAAGAAAGCCAGGACAGCAATACTTACACCAGACAAAATACACTTGAAAACAAACACACAGCACAAGACAAAGAACATCTGTCATTACTACATAATGATAAAGGGAACAATACAAAATGAGAATGTAACAATTACAAGCATCTATGCACCCAACATGGGGGCACCTAAATACATAAAGCAACTATTAACAGACATAAAGGAAGAAATTGACAGTAATACAGTAATAGTAAGGGACATTAATACCCAACTTACATCAATGAATACATCATCCAAAGAGAAAATCTACATGGAAACAGTGGTTTTAAATGACACATAAGAACAAATGACCTAACATATAGGAAGAGAACTCTCCAACCAAAAACTGTGAGATCCATATTCTTTCCAAGTGCACATTGTACATTCTCTGTAATATATCACATTACAGTCCACAAAACAAGTCCCAATAAATTTAAAAAGACTGAAATCGTATCATGCGTCTTTTCTGACCTCAAGAGTATGAAACAAGAAATCAATCACAAGAAAAAATTCTGAAAAGAACACAAATACATGGAGGCTAAATAACATGTTACTGAACAATGAAATGAGTCAACCAGGAAATTAAAGAGGAATAGAAAAATACACAGAGATAAATGAAAACGAAAACAGAAGAGTCCCAAATCTTTGGGATGAAGCAAAAGTTACTCTAAGAGGGAAGATTATACCGATACAGGCCTATCTTGAGAAACAAGAAAATCTCAATCTAAATGTACATATAAAACAGCTAGAAAAAGAAAACAAATAAAGCCCAAACCCAGTAAAAAGCAGGAAATAATAGAGTGGAGCAAAAATAAATGAAGAGTAGAAGAATAAATAGAAAATATCAATGAAAACAGGAGCTAGTTCTTTGAAAAGATAAACAAAGTTGATAAACCTTTAGCCAGACTCATCAAGAAAAAAAAGAGAGGACGCCAACAGAATCAGAAACAAAGGAGGAGAAATAACACCACCAACACAGAAATACAAAAAAATTGTGAGAATGAAAAAGTATATACCAATAAATTGGACAACCCAGAAGAAACAGATAAATTCTTAGAAATATATAAACCTGAATGAAGAAAAAATAGAAAATTTGAAGAGACCGATTACTAGCAATGTGATTGACTCAATAATCAAAAAACTCCCAATAAACAAAAGCCCAGGACCAGATGGCTTCACATGTAAATTCTACCGAACATTTAAAGAGTTAAAACCTATTCTTCTGAAACTATTCAAAAAAAGAAGAGAAGGAAAGATTCCAAATTCATTCTACAAGGACAGCATTACCATGATACCAAAACCAGGAGACGCTACAAAAAAAGAAAACTATAGAACAATAACTCTGATGAAAATAGATGCAACAATCCTCAACAAAATATTAGCGAAGCAAACCCAACAATACATTTAAAAAATCATTCACCATGATCAAGTGGGATTTATTCCTGGGTTGCAAGGATGGTTCAATATCCATAAATCAACCAACATGATACATCATGTTAAAAAGAGAAAGGATAAAATAGATGCAGAAATAACATTTGACAAAGGACTACATCCATTTATGATAAAAACTCTGAACAAAGCAGGTTTACAGGAAATAAATCTCAATATAATAAAGGACATGTATGAAAAACTCTGAGCTAACATCATATTCAATGGTGAAAAATTGAGAGCTTTGAACAAGAAAGATAAGGGTGTCTACTCTCACAACTTTTTTTTTTTTTAATGATTTTTTTATTATATTATGTTAGTCACCATACAGTACATCCCCGGTTTCCGATGTAAGGCTCGATGATTCATTAGTTGTGTATAACACCCAGTGCACCATGCAATACGTGCTCTCCTTACTACCCATCACCGGTCTATCCCATTCCCCCACCCCCCTCCCCTCTGAAGTCCTCAGTTTGTTTCTCATAGTCCATAGTCTCTCATGTTTCATTCCCCCTTCTGATTACCCCCCCTTTCTTTATCCCTTTCTTCCCCTACCGATCATCCTAGTTCTTATGTTCCATAGATGAGAGAAATCATATGACAGTTGTCTTTATCTGCTTGACTTATTTCACTCAGCATTATCTCCTCCAGTGCCGTCCATGTTGTAGCAAATGTTGAGAACTCGTTCTTTCTGATAGCTGAGTAATATTCCATCGTATATATGGACCACAACTTCTTAATCCAGTCATCTGTTGAAGGGCATCTCGGCTCCTTCCACAATTTAGCTATTGTGGACATTGCTGCTATACTCTCACAACTTTTATTCAACATGGTACTGTAAGTCCTATCCACAGCAATCAGACAACAAAATAAAAAGGAAACTGAAAGAATAGAAAATTTTTGCAAATGGAGAAAATGTTTGCAAATGATATATCCACCAAGTGGTTAATATCCAAAATACATAAAGAACTTCTACAACTCAACACCAAAAAACAAAATAACATGATTAAAACATGGGTAGAGGACCTGAAGACACATTTTTTTCAAAGAGGACATAAACACCCAACAGGCAAATGAAAAGATGCTCGACATCACTAATCATCAGGTAAATGCAAATCAAAATCAGAATGAGACAGCACATATCACCTTACACCTGTTCAGAATGGCTAGAACAAAAAGACGAGAAATAGCAAGTGTTAGTGAGGATGTGGAGGAAAAGGAACCCTCATACACTGTCAGGAGGAGTGCACATTGGTGTAGGCATGGTGACAAACACTATGGAAGTTCCTCAAAAAACTGAAAATAGAATTACCATATAATCCATTAATTCCACTACTTTGTTTTTACCCAAAGGAAATGAAGACACTAATTGGAAAACATATATGCACACCTATGTTTACTACAACATTTACAATAACCAAGATATGGAAGCAACCCTAGTGTCCATTGATAGTTGAATGGATAAAGAAATGAAATCAACTAACAAGCAAAGACAAAAGAACAAAATAAATGACTCTGAAAATCAAAGAACAAATTGGTGGCTGCCAGAGAGGAGGTGAGTGGGGGGCATGGGTGAAATAGATAAAGAGGATTGTGACTGGGTAATGCATAAAATTTTTGAATCATTATATTGTACACCAGAAACTAATATAACTCTGTATGTTAATCATACTTAAATTTTTAAAATGTGGTATATACTTACAACAGAATATTACTCAGTCATAAAAAAGAATGAGATCTTGCTATATGCAATAACATGGATGGACCTAGAGCATATGAGGTTAAGTGAAATATGTCAGACAGAGAAAGACAAATATCATATGACTTCACTAATATGTAGAATCTGAAAAACAAAACAAACAAAAAACCACTCTTAATTACAAAGAACAATCTGACTGTTCCCAGAGGAGAGGTGAGTCAGTCAATTCGCAAAACTGATATAGATGAAGAGGTACACTTCCAGTTACATAACAATTAAGTCATAGGAATAAAAGTACAGCGTAAGTAATAAAGTTGTAGTGAGAGTGGCTTTATCTATAGAGATGCTGAATTACTATGCTGTACTTCTGAAACTAATGTTAACACTGTATGTTAAACTATACTCAAAATTTTTTTTTAATATATTGTAATAAAATTGTATGGTCACAGATGGTGACTACACTTATCATTGTGAGAAATGAGTAATGTATAGAATTGTCAAGTCAGTATGCTGCATAATTGAAACTAATATAACACTGTATGTTAATACACTTCAATAAAAAATAAATATTCTTCATATAAAAATGGCTGGGTTCTTAACACTATACTTACAAATACTTCTGAAATACAATGCATTTGTAAGTTATGGACTACCTCTACTTTTAAAACCCTGAATGGATCTATATCACAAAAACTCTTTCACATACAAATGGAGATGGAGAAAGCAGTCCAAGATGGCAGCACAGGAAAACCCTGAACTCCCCTCTTCCCACAGACACACCAAATCTACCACTACACATCGTTCATTTCCTTCTGAAAACTGGATTAACTGCACCCCACAACAAAGAATAAAAGGATCACACTGAGATGGGCAGGAGAGTCAGAGACAATCTGGCAAAAAACCAACCTCCCTCTCAGTGACACACAATAAGTAGGAATCTCACCAGACAGGTGTTTCTTTCAAAGGAGATAGGTTTCGGTGCCCCACTTTGGGTACCCTAGCAGAAAGACAAGATCTGTAGAGACAAGACTCCAGAACATGAGGCTTGTAAAACCAATGGGCTGATGTCAGGGGATCCCAAAGTGCTACGGAAAACTAAGATTCTTGTTTCAGAGGGCCAGCTTGTGGTCTTACTAGCCCCCATGATGCAGCAAAGAAACAGCTGTTTTAAAAGAGATTAGACTATCTGTGAGGGAGATTCATCTGCTGATCTGAGGGCATTGCCAGTAAGGGCAGAGGACAGCTGAGATATTCCATGTACAAAGATGTTGGTTCACACCATTACTTCACTCTCCACATATACTGCTAGCACAGGCAGGTGAGCACAGATGTGGCACTCATACCACTTGCTGGGATGGCCAGGATGAGTGGTCATGATACTTCCTGTGGCCAGAGAGTGGGGGCAGTTTCAGCGCTCCCTTGCTCCATGGCTGGGGCAGGTGAGTATGAACAGTCACAATGTTCCCCCACTCCCTAGCTAAACTCTGTGAGCATGAGTGACTGTGACACTCTCCTGCCCCCTGGCTGGGGCTGGCAACAGGAGGCAGTGTCGCATTCTCCAAATCACAGCCGAAAGGCAGCACACAGGAAAAGACAGGGCACTCTGTAGCTGCAATACAGAAGCCTATGAGGACAGAGTCAAGACCTTTCCCTGCTGCCTTTCTGAACCAGGCAAGTGGCATTTCCTGCCCTCCACACCGTCCAGCTGCCTTGCTAAAGTAAGTGGGCCCTGCAAACCACACAGAGGACACCCCTGACTGCCTAGCCCTGGTACCAAGAGGGGTGGCATTTCAGAGCTCCATGGGAATATAACAACTGGAAAGACAGTCCCTAGCAGACCTCCACCCCTATGGCACTGTACAGACAGCAGACTAAAACACAACTACAACGTTTCTGGGAAAAAAAAAAAAAGGCCGAATCAATTTACTTAGCCTGGAGCTTCTAATCCGAGGGACAAACTTCACTTACATGTATATGTATACATCCAGATGTTAAGGAGGAGCTATCAGGGAATATAAGCAAGAAGACGACATCCTTATGCATGCCCCTATTTGTTTAGAGCCCTAATTTTTTAAAATGTCACCCAGGGGACACCTCCAGATCTCCTGATCTGTTAGCCAGCAGGGATTATGACAGTGGCCCCATAGAACAATATATATTTGCATACTTCAAAAGCTACTGCCTAAAGGTCTGGCTTCATCAGCCTGAAACTATGTGTTAAATTAGATTCCTCCCCTTAGATCACTGACAGGTCTTGGCACACCATAAAGGGTAGAATAAGCCAGGTGGTTTAGAAAATCGCAAAGGTTCAAAAGGCAACCAAGAGTTTGGGCAAGGTTAAACAAGAAGGACCATCACCTACACTACACCACTCCTTCAAGAATTAGAAAGGTAGCTATTTTGCCTAATAGATATATACAAAGAGTCAAGCAAAATGAGGAAAAAAAATGTTTCAAATGAAAAAAACCAGACAAAACCTCATAAAATGATCTTGATGACACAGAGATAAGTAATCCACCTGTTAAAGAATTCAAAATAAAGGTCATTAAAGATGTTCACCAAAATTGAGAGAAGAATGGATGAACACAGTGAGAACTTCAACAAAGAGACAGAAAACATAAGAAAATACCAAACAGAAGTCATAAAACTGAAGATTACCATAACTCAACTGAAAAATACACTAGAGAGCTTTAAAAGCAGACTGGATGAATCAGAAGTATGGATCAGCAAGATGAAAGAAAAAATAATGAAAATCAGCCAGACAGAGAAAAATAATTTTAAAAATTGAAGATAACTTAAGGGACCTCTAGAACAACATCAAGTGGAATTACACTCACACTACAGGGATCCCAGAAGAAGGAAGAAAGGAAGGAAGGAAGGAAGGAAGGAAGGAAGGAAGGAAGGAAGAAGGAAGCAGAAATCTTATATGAAGAAAAAATGGCTGAAAACTTTCCTCAACTGGGGAAGCAAACAGACATCCAGGGCCAGAAAGCAAAGAGAGTTCCCAATAAAATAACCCAAAGAGAGCCACACCAAGACACATTATAAATAAAATGTTAAAAGTTAAAGATGAAGAATTTTAAAAGCAGGAAGAAAAAAAACAAAGTGTTACTTACAAAAGAAACCCCATAAGGCTGTCAGCAGCTAAAGGGCTGACATATTCAAAGTGCTGCAAGAAAAAACTTCTAACCAAGAATACTCTCCTCAGCAAGGTTATCATTCATACTTGAAGGACAGATAATGAATTCTACAGAAAATCAAAAGCTAAAGGAGTTTGTCCTTACTAAATTGTCCTTACAAGAAATATTAAGAGACTTCTTTGAGCTGAAAAGAAATGGCACTAACAACAAAAATACGTATAAAAGTAAAAATCACTTTAGAAAAGGTAAATATATAGTAAAAGTAGATTACTTATAAAGCTACTAAGATGAGTAAAAGACAAAAGTAGTAAAATTAAAACTACAATAATTAGATAAAGGATACATAAAACAAAGGTATCAAAAGTGAGATCAAAAATATAAAATGGAAGGGGGTTAAAAATGTGGAGTTCTGAAATGTTTTCAAATTTAAGTTGCTACTAAAATAGACTGCTGTGTGTGTGTGTGTGTGTGTGTGTGTATAAAGATATAGGGGAACCTCACGGTAAGCATAGAGCAAAAACCTATAGCAAATAAACAAAAGAAAATTAAAAAGGAATCTAAACAGGATACTAAGGAAACTCAGCAAACCACAAGGGAAGAGCAAGAGAAGAAAGGAACAGAGAGAAACTATAAAAACAACCAGAAAATAATGAAAAAAATGGCATTAAGTACAAACTGTTAATAATGACTTCAAATGTAAATGTATTAAATTCTCCAATCAAAAAACAAAGAGTTGTCACATGGATTAAAAAAATAAAGCACCTATATACTGCCTACAAGAGGCTTACTTCAGAACGAGACACACAGATCGAAAGTGAAGGGATGAAAAAAGGTTATTTCATAAAATGGAAATGAAAAGAAAGCTGGTGTAGCTATACTGATATGAGACAAAACAAGACTTTAAAACAAAGACTTCAGTAAAAAACAATAAGGGGTACGCAAAACAAACAAAGGAGTAATTTAGCAAGAAAATATAACATTCATAAGTGTATGGGCATTCACCATAGGAGATTAAAATACTTAAGCAAATATTAACAGACTTAAAGGGAAAAATTAAAAGCAACACAATAATACAATACTCCCCACTTAAAGCAATGGGCAGATCATCCAGACAGAAAATCAATAAGGAAACATCAGCCTTGTTAGACCAGACTAAAATAAATACATATATATAGAACATTCCAACCAAAAGCAGAATACACATCCTTCTCAAGAGTACATGGAAAATTCCGCAGGATAGATCACCTGTTAGGACATAAAACAAGTCTCAATAAATTTAAGAAGACTGAAATCATATCAAGCATTTTTTCTGACCACAATGGTATAAAACTACAAATCAATTGTAAGAAAACTGGAAAAACTACAAATATGTGGAGATCAAACAACATGTCACTAAACAAATATTGGGTGATAGAAGTCAAAGGAGAACTTAAAAAATACTTAAATGAAAACAGAAATATAAACATATTAAACCTATGCAGGAAGAGCGATCCTATGATGGAATTTCATGGTACTACACTCCTACCTCAAAAAAGAGAAAATCTCAAATAAGTGATCTAACTTTACACCTAAAGGAACCAAAAAAGAACAAAAAAGCCCAAAGTTAATAAAGAGAAGGAAATAATAAAGATGAGAGGAGAAATAATGAAAGAGTCCAAAAAGACAATAGAAAAAAAAAATCAATGAAACTAAGAGCTCGTTCTTTGAAGAGATAAACAAAATTAGCAAATCTTTAGCTAGATTCACAAAAAAGAGGGATCAAATAAATAAAATCAGAAATGAAAGAGGATAAGTTTCACCAATAACCACAGAAATACAAAGGATCCTAGCAAACTATTTTGAACAATTATATGCCAAAAAATTTGAACAACCTAGAACAAATGGATAAATTCCTAGAAACACAATCTTCCAAGACTGAACCATGAAGAAAGAAAAAATCTGAAAAGACCAATTTCTAGTAAGAAAATTGAATCAGGAATCAAAAACTACCAAAGGCCTGTAGCAGATGGTTTCCCTAGTGAGTTCTACCAAATTGAATATTTGAAGAAGATTTAATACCTATCAATCCAAAATACTTCCAAAAAACTGAAGAGGAGGGAAAGCTTCCAAACTTACTTTCCAGGGCCGGCAGTACCCTGATACCAAAACCACATAAGGATAAAACAAATCAAAAAACAAACAAACAAAAAACAGTCAACAACAACAAAAACCATGGGCAATATCCCTTAAGAACATAGAGGCAAAAATCCTCAACAAGATATTAGCAAATTGAATTCAACAATACATTAAACAGATCACACACCACGATCAAGTGGGATTTATTTTAGGGATGCAAGGATCGCTCAACATAGGTAAATCAGGTGCGCCTGAGTGGCTCAGTTGTTAAGCGTCTGCCTTCGGCTCAGGGCGTGATCCCAGAGTCCTGGGATCGAGCCCCATATTGGGCTCCTCCGCTGGGAGCCTGCTTCTTCCTCTCCCACTCCCCCTGCTTGTGTTTGCTCTCTCGCTGGCTGTCTCTCTGTCAAATAAATAAATAAAATCTTTTAAAAAAAACATAGGTAAATCAATCAACTTGACACACAATGTTATCAAAATGGAAAATAAAAATCATATGAACACTCTGGAAAACAGTATGGAGTTTCCACAAAAAGTTAAAAATAGGGGAGCCTGGGTGGCTCAGTCAGTTAAGCATCTGCCTTCGGCTCAGGTCACTCTGGGATCAAGTCCTGCATTGGACTCCCTGCTCAGCTGAGAGCCTGCTTCTCCCTCTCCCTCTGCCTGCCACTCCCCCTGCTTGTGTTCTCTCCCTCTCTGTCAAATAAATACACAAAATCTTTTTTAAAAAAGTTAAAAAATAGGGGCGCCTGGGTGGCACAGCGGTTGAGCATCTGCCTTCGGCTCAGGGCGTGATCCCGGCGTTATGGGATCGAGCCCCACATCAGGCTCCTCCGCTATGAGCCTGCTTCTTCCTCTCCCACTCCCCCTGCTTGTGTTCCCTCTCTCGCTGGCTGTCTCTATCTCTGTTGAATAAATAAATAAAACCTTTAAAAAAAATTAAAAAATAAAAAATAAAAAAGTTAAAAATAGAGCTACCCTATGACCCAGCAATTGTACTACTAGGTATTTATCCAAAGGATCCAAACATAGTGATCTGAAGGGACACCTGCACTCCAATGTTTATAGCAGCAAAATCCACAATAACCAAACTGGAAAAAGCCCAGATGTCCAGCAACAGAAGAATGGATAAAGAAGTGGTATACACACACACACACACACACACAGATATTACTCAGCCATCAAAAAATGAAATCTTTATCATTTGCAACAACGTGGATGGAACTAGAGGGTATTCTGCTATGCGAAATAAATCAATGAGAGAAAGACAATTATCATATGGTTTCACTCATCCGTGGAATTTAAGAAACAAAACAGGATCATAGGGGAAGGGAGGGAAAACTAAAATGGAATCAGAGAGAGAGACAAACCATAAGAGACTCTTAACTATAGGAAACAAACTGAAGGTTGCTGGGGGGGATGGGGTAACTGGGTGATGGGCATTAAGGAAGGCATGTGTTATAATGAGCACTGGGTGTTGAATCACTGAACTCTACCTCTGAAACTAATAATACACTGTTAATTGAATTTAAATAAAAATTTAAAAAATCATATAATCATTTCAATAGATGCAGAAAAGCATTTCACAAAATTGCATGGAGCACTGAGTGTTGCACACAAACAATGAATCATGGAACACTACATCAAAAACTAATGATGTACTGTATAGTGACTAACATAACATAATAATAAAAAATTCCATTTATGTTTAAAAACTCAACAAATTGGATATAAGGGAATGTACCTCAACATAATAAAGGCCATATACGAATAACACACAGCTAATATCACACTCAACAGTGAAAACCTGAAAGCTTTTCCTATAAGATCAGGAAAAAGAAAAGGATGCAACTATCTCCACTTTTACTCAACATAGTATTGGAAGTCCTAACTATAGCAAATAGGCAACAAAAAGAAATAAAAGACATCCAAATCAGAAAAGAATAAAACTTTCACTATTTGCAGATGACATGATACTCTTAACATAGAAAACCTTAAGACACTACCAAAAACTGTTAGAACTAATAAATGAATTAAGTAAACTGCAGGATATAAAATTCACATACAAAAATCTGTTGTGTTTCTATATATTAATAACAAGGCATCAGAAAGAGAAATCAAGAAAAAAATTCCATTTGCAATCACATCAAAAAGAACAAAACACCTAGGAATAAATTTATTTTATTTTTTTTTAAGATTTTATTTATTTATTTGACAGAGAGAGAGACAGCCAGCGAGAGAGGGAACACAGGCAGGGGGAGTGGGAGCGGAAGAAGCAGGCTCCCAGTGGAGGAGCCTTATGTGGGGCTCGATCCCAGAACGCCGGGATCAAGCCCTGAGCCGAAGGCAGATGCTTAACGACTGAGCCACCCAGGCGCCCCTCCTAGGAATAAATTTAAACAAAGAGATGAAAGACGTTTACAATGAAAATTTTAAGACACTGGTGAAACAAAGAGAAGATAAAAATAAATGGAAAGGTACTCCTTGCCCATGTTTTCAAAGAATTAATATTATTAAAATGTCATAATACCCAAGGCAATCTACGGATTCTATGCAATCCTATCAAAATTCTAATTCAGAACTAGCAAAAATAATTAATTATAAAATTTTAAGAAGCACAAACTTCCAGTTATAAAATAATCATGGGAAATTAATATGCAGCACGGGGGATATTGCCAATACTGTCTTAACTGTGTATGGTGACAGATGGTAACTAGACTTATAGCACAATGTATACAGATATTCAATCACTATGTTGTACACCTGAAACTAATATAATATTATACATCAATTAGAACTCAATAAATTTAAAAAAGTGGTCTTAGACAGCAAGAGAAAACAAGATGATTAATTTTGTGAAACTTGATTTGAAAATTAAGAGGCCTGGATTAGATGTCCTCTAAGGTCCCTTCCAACTCTGAAGTTCTAGGATATTCATGAAATGAAATGAAAAGGACACTATTATTAACATGATTTTAAAATTCTGAACTGAGTAGATTACAATTTATTTGCTCAATATATCTAGCATCTGAATTTATTTACAACACCATCCCTTGAAACAAACACAAAGCCACAAACCATGTATTACTAAAGATAACGACATGACTAATGTGCACAGATACCAAATAAATGCAGTACAGTGAAAATGACAACCTGCCAGTCCATTTGAAGAGGTAGGTTAAGTTAAAAAGTTCACGCTATAGAGTTATGTTTATTTTACCTAAGGAAAAGAACGAAATTCTAGAAGAACCTAATTAAGGATTCTGCGGCCCCTGAACATAATAATGTATACTCTCATTTAGATCAGCACTATTCCTCCACTAATCATTAAAAATATTAATCCTTGTGGGGGATACAGGCTTCCAGTTATGGAATGAATATGTCAAAGGAAAAAAAGGCACAGCATAGAGAATACAGTCAGTGATATCGTAATAGTGCTGTATGGTAACAGATGGTAGCTACACTTGTGGTGAACATAGTATAAGGGATGTAACACTGTGTGTCAACTATACTCAAAAATGTTTTAAAAATATTAACCCCATGGGGCGCCTGGGTGGCACAGCGGTTAAGCGTCTGCCTTCGGCTCAGGGCGTGATCCCGGCGTTATGGGATCGAGCCCCACATCAGGCTCCTCCGCTATGAGCCTGCTTCTTCCTCTCCCACTCCCCCTGCTTGTGTTCCCTCTCTCGCTGGCTGTCTCTATCTCTGTCGAATAAATAAATAAAATCTTTAAAAAAAAAATAAAAATAAAAATAAAAATATTAACCCTTGATAGTCGCATAGGCACAATATCTTGCTCTGTGTAGACATTCAATAAATATTTATAAGATAATTATCAACACTAAAGCCATCAATTTGACCAAAAAACTACCTCCATGTAAATGAGATCAAGAACTAAGCAAGGAGGTTAATAAAACTGAAACATATTCCGTTACAACTGCATTCTTTAAGGTAAAAATTCAATCTTTACTAAAAATAAACCCATTAAATAACTTCTTTAGTAATGACTGCATGTGAACGTATCCTTTCTTACAATAGTCAAGCTTCATAATTCAAAGTATACTCAGGGCTTATGACATTGAAGAATTATCTAATAATAAAAAGAGATTAGAGAACAATTGTCAACCCATCACGGATTCTGGAGTCAATTATATATTCTTCATTCATAAAGGTTTGGAAACAAAACTCAGTTTACAAATATCCATCCACGATGTATTGTCATGCCGAACAGTATCGAATAGTCATGTGTGGATATTGTTATAACCTGGTCATTACAAAACTTAAAATATTTAAAATTAAGTTCTCAATAATTTTTTAAGAGAAAGTGTTAAAATTTAAAATTACATTTAACCTACGTTAAAAGCACAAAAGTCTTAGATACATGTTATTTAAACTTGGTTTTCTTCCCAACTACTTAGAAACTAGGTGAGAGGGAGACAGAAGAAAAGGGGAGGAGGGGTAATGGGAATGGAGAGCAGGAAGAAGTGAGAAAAGACAGAGGGGAAGAGCTGGAGAAAGGGAAAATATGATAAACTTCTTAGATTTTATAATGATATTTCTCAGCTAAAAATATGATAGACTTCTTAGATTTTATACTGATTTTTCTCAGAAAAAGTTTCCCTTCGCTGTGTTAGGTAATCAATAAATACTTGCTTAATAAATGAATAAACGGCAGTATAGCATAAGGATTTTAGACAACTCCTGTCACTTGAGTCTTCATTCATTAAGCCACAAAATCATCAGATTGAACTCCACTGCTATCTAGACTCTAGAACAAAGGTTAGCAAACTTTTTCTCTAAATGGTCAGATAGTAAGTAAATATTTTAGGGTGTGTAGGCATATAATCTCTGTGACAATTACTCTGTCATTGTAGTGCAAAAGCAATCATAGATAATACATAAATAAATGAGTGTGGCTGTGTTCAAATAAAAATTTAGGGACACTGAAATATGAATTTCATATAATTGCTGTCACGTCACAAAAATATTCTTTTGATGGTTTTCCCAGCCGTTAACAAACGTAAAAAAAAAAAAATTCTTGGCACAGAGGACTTCTAATAATAGGTGGCATACTGGATTTGGCCCAAGGGTCATAGATTGCCAATTCTTGCTCTAGATGACTTCTAAAATCGCTGCAGCCATCGAAGATTCACAAAGATGTGAATGCCATAGCAAAGCAAAGGAAAACACTTCCACCAAAAAACTGCCACCACGACCATCACAGAAAACCAACTCATGAACAAACAATATCCACAAAATTCTCCTCTTCCTCAACCAAATTTTCACATCTCTGGGGGCTTAACACCAGCAGCAAGGCCTATTTAGAGCATACCATAAAAACTCTTCCTAGAGTTTTTAAGTTTTTAAGGCAACTTCTGTGAAGTAAGTTTAAACATTGTTCCTGTTCATGTAACAACCTTATTTGACATTTCTGTCATCACGAAACTTGGTACATTTCAGCTAAGTGGTGTGAGATTCCATGCTGTTTGTTAATAAAGTAACAAGGAACAATGAATTTGCCAAATCCAAGGGAATAAAAATCAATGACGGAATTTTTAAAGTAAGAAAAAACTTTAGAACCAATTCCTTTTAAAATCATGAAATCAGGAGACACCTGAAGAGAACTTGTTAGAGTAATTCACTAAGGATACATTTTAGACATGTTTAATAATCAATTATTTCATTGAGTTGGCTTATTAGAACCCAAGAACTTTAGGAAATTGGTATGAATCTCTTAGTCTTTTAAGATTCCTAGCCTTACTATATTTGTGCACAAAATGGAGATGTTACCACACATTCCACACCGTAGCTGGAATGATGAGATAATGTGAAAGAAATTGAGAAAGTGGAATTGGACCTATTTTCTGTTACTTTACAGTTTTAACTTTCAGTCTTTATGTTTACTAATATGGACTTGGGAGAGAACTCTCAAGCACATTTCTTAACTTTAAGTTCCATAGCTGGACAATTTGAATCAAGAGCAGACCTGCCACTTTATTTAGTGTTTTTTAAATAAATGCTCATTTATGTTTAATGCTTCTTATGGATGTGTTAGATTGCTGCTCATGAGTCACTTACCTGGAAAATTATACTAAACTCATACAAGACAGGATATTCATTTACTTGGTTACTCTACAAGACTCACTACGCAAACCATATCCAAAATACCTTAGTGTTCTTAATAAGCATTCCAACAAAGTCTAGTAACAGGCAGTCTTTTGGTAGGAAGTACATGGCATAAGCTTTGCTTATGACACAAGTACAGAGTAGAGAATATTGATGTAAGCACAAACCCAACTCCAGGGCCCACAGATACCACCTAAGGAGTTACTGTTAAGCAGTAGATGGAAAAGGTATTTTAAATAAAGCATTTGGTTTTGTGAATTTTAAATTCCTTTCAATTTATCCATATCAAATCTCTTTCTAGCACACTGAAAGCTAATTTCTACTATAAAGGTAGATAAACATGGGCCTTGGGGGACTGGTAGCAATCTGCCACTGCCCTCAACATGGGTGTCTCCTTTCTATCTCCTTGCTACGCCTTTTCTGTTTCTCTCTTTTTATATGTTGTTGGTAGATTTCTCTTTCTCTTCTGTATATGTTATAATTGTTAGTTTAGTATTGCTAACAGCACTCAAACCTGAGAAGGTTGCTAACCTCTATTCCATTACCTCCTCATGGTCTAATTAAATAGAGATATGATGTAAAACACAACCACGTATTTCTGGTAACACAATTATTGCCCCAAACAAATGAATTAGCTTCGCAAATAAGAAAAAAATAAACTTTTCAAAAGATACTGTATCCCCTCTCAAACATACATACACAAAAATGTCTTAATTTTGCTTTCTCTATCTCATTTATCTATTTGAGCCCTGAAAACCTGTCAAGAGTTTTTTTTCTAAAAATATCCACTCCTCTTTTCAACTGCACTTTGAAAATTCCATAAGGTGACCGTAATTCACACAATGACTAGAACACTTGTTTTCACATAATGCCAGGAAGAAAACTGGCAGCTTAGAAGCATTTTAAGAGCTGTACTTTCTTCTAAATGCCTTAAAGAGAAGCACCAAAAAGCCTTAAAGTCACTCCAGATTGTTTCAAAAGTAAACAAACCTTGCTCTAAACTGCCATATCAACCTTCTTAAATTGTATTCACTGTTGTAATACCCAATTATTATCTTACACACTGTATAAAACAAACTCTAAATGCATGATCCTTATACTTTAGGAGTTTATAATCTAAAACTAACAGATGCAGGCATAAATATCACAGAAATACAAATGCAATGGTAAGATATGTCTTGACTGCCTTCCCAATATCATCCACCCAAAAAACGCTTCAATTTTAGTTAGTCCTTGGAGATGCTCAGCCCACAACAGAATAGATTCACTGAAGGCCAGGGTAGTTAGTGTTTTATCTACTTTTCATATTTTCACTCTGCTCTTGGTTTGCAAAAGTATTTTTGCATTACAAACAATGTGGACTAGAAATAGCTATAATCATTTTTAGTAAGAACCACAACAGCTACCATTCACTAAGCAGTCACTATTTGGCTGGTCTTCTGTCCAATGCTACATTATCTCATACTGTTCTTCCGCTATGAGGTATCTACTATTATTATTCCCATTTTACAGACTAGATACTGAGGCTGAGTGAGGCTGCTCTGCCCAAATTCACACAGCCAGTAAGTGGTGGACTGGAGATGTACATCCCTAACATTATCAATGCTAACAACATCTATGATGTACTGGATCTAGTAAGTTTACTGTCACCTTCCTGATTGATAACCTTGAAATGTCTAGGTTAATTTTTCTATTGTTAATAAAACACATGTCATGTTTTTGCTAAGAGCATCAATGCAGGGCGCCTGGGTGGCTCAGTCAGTTAAGCATCTGCCCTCGGCTCAGGTCATGATCCCAGGGTCATGGGATCAAGTTCAGCATCAGGCTCCCTGCTCTGCAGGGAGTTGCCTTCTTCTCCCTCTGCCCTTCTCCCCTTCTCATGCATTCTCTCTCTCTCTCTCTCTCTCTCACACACACACACACACACAAATTTTTATAAAAAATTAAAAAAAGAGCACCAATGCAACTCTGATGCTAAAAATAAAGAGTGACATCACCAAAAGTTCCAGAGTATGGAAATTAAAAAATACATACCTCCACTGAAGCAATGCTTAAGCTGGCAAAAACTGATAGAAACAACTTTTTTAGAACTCTGAAATCTAATTTAAAAACTTGTAACAACCAGAGAGTGAATAATGAAGAAAGAAGTCACTAAATTTCAGTAGAAAGTGTTGACATTTGTGCATGCTTGCCCACCATCCCTAATTCCCCAGATGAGAGGCAGCCATGGGGATGGATAGCATCTCTTGTTTCTGGTATGGCTTCCTGTACCAGAAGGGGAAATATGGGCTTTGTGCTCAAAGAAATGTGGTTGTGTATTTTGACTTGTCTGGCAGCTTCCTGAACACCTGGCTCAGGGGTTTAACCTATTCTGCACTCATCAGAACTCTTCAGATTGGAGCACCCTTCAGTGTTGTTGTTTGTTGTAAGCATATAAAGGCATATACTAGCTGCAGATGGCTGGGGCAAGGAGTAACAGGGGCAAACAGGAGACAAAATAAAAGAAAAGAGAACAGCAATATCAGATTTTAAAAGTCACAAAAGTTAAATAAAGGAACACAAAGTGTAAGTATTAGCAACTATTTAATATGATACCAAAAAAAAATTAAAATGTAAAGAAACTGGAGGTTCCTCAAAAACTTAAAAATAGAATTACCATATGATCCAGTAATTCCATTATTTCATATTTACACAAAGGAAATGAAAATATTAATTCAAAAAGATATATGCATCCCTACGTTTATTGCAGCATTATTTACAATAGCCAAGTTATGGAAGCAGCCCACATGCCCATCAATAGATGTAGGGACAAAGAAAATTTGGCATATATATGCAATGGAATATTATTTAGCCATTAAAAAAGAATATCTTGCCATTTGCAACAATATGGATGGACCTAGAGGGTATACTGCTAAATAAATTAAGTCAGAGAAAAACAAATACCATACTGTTTCACTAACATGTAGAATTTAAGAAACAAAACAAACAAAAAAACCCAGACTCTTAAATACAGAGAACAAACTGGTTGCCAGAGGGGAGGTGGGTAGAGGGAATGGGTGAAACAGGTGAACAGTATTAAGAATGTACTTATCATGATGAACACTGAGTAATCTATAGAATTGTTGAATCATATTGTATACCTGAAACTAAGATAACACTGTATGTTAATTATAATTTAACTAAACAGAAAGTATAAAAAATTAAATACAAAGATTAAATTTGCCAAAATTAAAGATTTCATTTTGGAAGAGCATATAGTGCGCCAAAAGGCAAAATAACAACAACAAAAAAAAAAACCTATCATCTAGACATATTCACAATAAAACTTAGGAATATCAAAGTAAAATAATATATTCTAAAAGAATCTAGAAAGACTTTTCAACAAGTTATACTGAATGCAAAAACAGTAGAGGATTTTCAGAGCATTAAAAAATGTCAAACCTAGAGTTTTAGATACAACTAAATTGTCTTTCAAATCTGATACAGATTTACATGGGCCTGTTCAGTTTGTAAAAAGTCATCAAGCTCTACTCATGATGTTTGCATTTTTCTGCTCATATATTACACTTAAAGAGTTAAAGGATTGACATCAAAAGATGTCAGAAAAGAAAACCTAGCTCTATCACAGAAACACTGCTTTGATAAGGATACATGGAGCAAAATACCTTAATAAGAATTTCACATTTCAAGTTGCAGTACCCAAGACAAGGACAAAGTTGAGAACAGCTGCAATGAAGAACGTAAGAATAGCAAATTCACTTTATCCACAATCAACCCCTCCCCTAATCAGCAGAGCTCAATGCCAAGACAAACCACCCCGGCCTGCGACTTTTTCCTTGAGGGGAAGAGTAGTGAAACATGTGTTCAACATTTCAGAATTACAGAGTTGCCCGAGGTACTGGTTTCTGTCTCAGCTTACTGGGAGTGCTGATGGGACCAGAACAGTTTGGATGTCTTGGGGCAGCTAAGAACAAAGGAAAGTGACTGGTGCTTTACTACAGTTAGCACAGCTTTGCGCAATTGGGAGGAGGCACACAACTTGAGGCTTCCTTCATGACAGTGCAGGAGAAACATGCATCCAACATCCTAGCCTTTCAGAATGCTGCCCAGGGCGATGGCTTCTGTCTCAACTCACTTGCAGCTCTGACAGAACCAATACAGTCTCAATGACTGGGTGCTGCTGAGAACAATAGAGAGTGGTGAGCAGCGAGTGGTATACTCAGCATGGTCAGGAGAAGATGCACAACTCAAGACTTCTACAATTATGACTCATCAGCAGGCTGTCCAAGGGTCCGGTTTCTGTCTTGCCTGACTTGGAGTCTGGTTAGACATGGCATATTACAGATGCATGGGGAAGCTGAGAACAAAAAAATACTTTGGTGATGTGCTACTCATTAGAAATTATCCACCCAGAGGAGTAAAAAAAGAATGAAAAGGAGTGACGAGAGCCTAAGGGACTCAAGATGTACCACAAAACAAATCACCTTTCATACTATGGGAGTCTCAGAACAAGAAAAGAGAGAGCAAGGTGCAAAAAGATTATCTCAATAGGTAATGTCTGAAAATCTCCCAAATTTGGAGAGGAAAACTGACAATGAGAGTCAACCCAAAGGGACCAAAAAACAACCCAAAAAAATCCACAAGACACATTATAATCAAATTGTAAAAACTCAAGGACAAGGAATTTTGAAAGCAGAAAGAGAAAGTGACTCATCTCAGAAAAGAGAGCATCAATGAAGACTAAGAAGCAGACTTTTCATTAGAAACTTCACATATCAGAAGAGAATGGGATGACATATTCAAACTAACAACAACAACAACAAAAACCTTGCTAACCAAGAATACTATATCCCGCAAAAACAGCCTTCAAAAAAGTAGAGATAAAGACTTTCAGATAAACAAAAGCTGACAGGGTTTATCAAATGCTAGACCTGCCTTACAAGAGAAGATATAGGGAGTTCCTCAAATTGAAAAGAAAGGACAGTAAACAGTAACAGTAACACAAAACCACATGAAAGCATGAAGCTAGCTGGTAAAAGGAGATACACAAAGAATACTATAATAATGCAAAATGATACAAAAATAACTTTTTTCTATTATGAGTTAAAAGATAAAATCATAAACAATAACTATAACTAGAAACATTTAATGGACATACACAATAAAAAGGTGTAATTCTGACATCAATAATATAAAGTGTATGTGGGAGAGTAAAACTACAGCATTTTTCATAAGCGATCAAAATTAAGTTGTTAGCATAAAATATTTGTAAGAGGTTTTATGAAAGTTCCATGATAACCACAAAAAATACCTATAAAAGATATACAAAAGAAAATGAAAAGAAATCACTGAATATCACTAAAAAAAAAAATCAATGAAACACAAAAGAACCAAGAAATGAAAGTCAGGACAAAAGAAGTACAAGACAGAACACAATTAAAAAATATGGCAATAGTTAAAGAAAAATACAAATCAAAACCTCAATGAGATATTGCTTCATAACTGTTAGGATGGTCATTACAAAAAAATAACAAATGCTGGTGAAGATGTGGAAAATCTGGAACCCTGTGCACTGTTGGTAGAAATGCAGAATGGTGCAGCTACTATGGAAAACATATGGACGCTCCTCAATAAGTTAAAAATACAACTACCATATAAGCTACCAATCCCAGACCTCCGTATTTATCCAAAACAAACTGAAATCAAAATCTTGAAGAGATATTTGTGCTCTCTTATTGATTGGAACATTATTGACAATAGCCAAAATGTGGAAGCAACCTAAATGTCCATCAGTGGATGAGTAAAAAAAATGTAATATATACTTACTATGGAATGTTTTTCAACCTTAGAAAAGAAATCCTGTCATATGTAGCAACTTGGATTAACCTGGAGGATAACATGCTAAGTAAAATAAGCCACCTACAGAGGGACAAATACCACATGATTCCAATGAGTCATCTAAAGCAAACTCATAGAAGCAGAAAGTAGAATGGTGGGTGCTAGGAGCTGGTGGGGAGGAAGAAATAGGAAGCTGCTTTTCAATAAATATAAAGGTTCAATTATACAAGATCAAAAAGTCCTAAAGATTTCCTGAACAACACTTTGTTTACAGTTAACAATATTGTACCACACACTAAAATTTTTTTAAGGGGGTAATATGTTAGGTAGGTTTTTTTAACCATAATAAAAAAAATATACATGACAGGGGAGATGGCAGGGCAGTGGAAGCATAATATTTTCATATTCTTGAAATCTCACATTACAGACAGAATACACAAAACCAAGAACAGAACTTACATACAACATTTATAACAAAATTAGGACATAGGAAATTCCCTTGAACCTCAAAATACAAGCACAGGAAAGAAACCACCATGGCCACATGATCTGCATGGTATCAGCACATCTGGGGTAATAAGCAGAAACCACTGCAGACCTGAAACCAGGAGAATACCCATATAGTATTCACTGGAAAACCTAGTGGCCACATTAGGAACAGTAGATGAAACTGGAAGGCCTTCTGTCAATTCCAGTAGTGGACAACGGCAAGGAGTCAAGAATAATAAATTCTGAAACAACTGGAGCAGTCTAATCTCATGAGTCCTCTAAACTGACTAACAAAGGCTCCCTTTCAAGACACAATGAGGGGAAACTGCTGGGATTAGAATTAAAATTGAGCACGACAAGGACAACAGAAACAAAGGAAAAGCAGGCCCACACAAAAGAAAGGGGAAGAGACAAAGGATATCATAGACAACAAGCTGAAAACAACACAGAAGGGAACTCTGTGAAGTTAGAAAAGATAGCTCATCCAAGCCTCCTTCAAAAACCTTAGGCAAACTCATTTCACAAAAAAATGAGCAACAGAATAAATAAAATCGATAAGCCACTAGCAAAACTTATTCAAAAGAACAGAGAAAGGGCCCAAATTAACAAAATTATGAGTGAAAAGGGGAGGTCACAACCAACACCAAGGAAATAGTACGGATCATTAGAAACTTTTATCAACAGAGTTATGCCAATAAATTAAATAATCTGGAAGGAATGGATACCTTCCTGGAAACCTATAAACTACAAAGACTGAAACAGGAAGAAACTGATTTTTTAAACAGACCGATTAATTATGAAAAGATTGAAAGAGTGATTAAAAACCTCCCCCAAAACAAGAGTCCAGGACCTGATGGAATCCCCGGGGAATTCTACCAAACATTCAAAGAAGAAATAATACTTATTCTCCTGAATCTGTTTCAAAAAAGAGAAACAGAAGGAAAACTACCAAACTCATTCTATGAGGCCAATATTACCTTGATCCCCAAACCAGGCAAAGACCCCATCAAAAAGGAGAATTACAGACCGATATCCTTGATTAATATGGACACAAAAAATTCTCAACAAGATCCTAGCTAATAGGATCCAATAGTACATTAAAAGGATTATCCATCATGACCAAGTGGGATTCATCCCTGGGATGCAAGGGTGGTTCAACATTCGCAAATCTATCAGTGTGATACATCATATCAACAAGAAGAAAGTCAAGAACCATACGATCCTCTCAATAGATGCAGAAAAAGCATTTGACAAAACACAGTATCCATTCCTGATTAAAACACTTCAGAGTGTAGGGATAGAGGGCACATTCCTCAATTTCATAAAAAACATATATGAAAAGCCTACAGCGAATATCATTCTCAATGGGGAAAGCTGGAAGCCTTTCCCTTAAGATCAGGAACACGACAAGCATGTCCACTCTCGCCATTATTGTTCAACATAGTACTAGAAGACCTGGCAACAGCAATCATACAACAAAAAGGGATAAAAGGTAACCAAATCGGCAAAGAAGTCGTCAAACTGTCTCTCTTCGCAGATGACATGATACTCTATATGGAAAACCCAAAAGACTCCACTCCCAAACCTGTAGAAGTTATAGAGCAATTCAGTAATGTGGCGGGATACCAAATCAATGCTCAGAAATCAGTTGCATTTCTATACACGAACAATGAGACTGAAGAAAGAGAAATTAGGGAATCCATTCCATTTACAACAGCACCAAAAATCATACGTTATCTCGGAATTAACTTAACCAGAGAAGTAAAGGATCAATATTCTAGAAACTACAAATCACTCTTGAAAGACATTGAAGAAGACACAAAAAGATGGGAAAAGATTCCATGCTCATGGATTGGAAGAATTAACATAGTTAGAACATCTATGCTACCCAGAGCAATCTACACTTTCAATGCCATCCCGATCAAAATACCAATGACATTTTTCAAAGAACTGGAACAAACAGCCCTTAAATTTGTGTGGAACCAGAAAAGGCCCCGAATAGCCAAGGAATTGTTGAAAAGGAAAAACAAAGCTGGGTGCATCACGTTGCCGGATTTGAAGCTATACTACAAAGCTGTGATCAAAAAGACAGCATGGTACTGGCACAAAAACAGACACATAGACCAATGGAACAGAATAAAGAACCCAGAAATGGACCCTCGGCTCTTTGGGCAACTAATCTTTGACGAAGCAGGAAAACACATCCAGTGGAAAAAAGACAGTCTCTTCAATAAATGATGCTGGGAAAATTGGACAGCTACATGCAAAAGAATGAAAATTGATCACTCTCTCACACCATACACAAAGATAAACTCCAAATGGATGAAAGACCTCGATGTGACACAGGAATCCATCAAATAGGCTGCAACCTCTTTGACATCGGCCACAGCAAATTTTTCATGACACATCTCCAAAGGCAAGAGAAACAAAAGAAAACATGAACTTGTGGGACTTCATCAAAATAAAAAGCTTCTGCACAGCCATGGAAACAGTCAAAAAAACTAAGAGGCAGCCCACGGAATGGGAGAAGATATTTGCAAATGACACTACAAATAAAAGACTGGTACCCAAGATCTACAAAGAACTTCTCAAACTCAATACACAAGAAACAAATAAACAAATCATAAAATGGGCAGAAAATATGAACAGACACTTTTCTAATGAAGACATACAAATGGCTAACAGACACATGAAAAAATGTTCAAAATCATTAGCCATCAGGGAAATTCAAATCAAAACCACACTGAGATACAACCTTATGCAAGTTAGAATGTCAAAAATTGACAAGGCAGGAAACAACAATTGTTGGAGGGGATGTGAAGAAAGGGGATCCCTCTTACATTGTTGATGGGAATGCAAGTTGGTATAGCCAATTTGGAAAACAGTGTGGAGGTCCTGCAAAAAGTTAAAAATTGAGCTACCCTCTGATCCAGCAATTGCACTACTTGGTATTTATCCCAAAGATACAGACGTAGTGAAGATAAGGGCCATATGCACCCCAATGTTCATAGCAGCATTGTCTACAATAGCTAAATCATGGAAGGAGCCAAGATGTCCTTCAACAGATGACTGGATTGAGAAGATGTGGTCCATATATATAATGGAATATTACTCAGCCATCAAAAAGAACGATTTCTCAACATTTGCTGCAACATGGGCGGGACTGGAGGAGATAACGCTAAGTGAAATAAGTCAAGCAAAGAAAGACAACTATCATATGGTTTCACTCATTTATGGAACATAAGAAGTAGGAAGATCGGTAGGAGAAGAAAGGGAAGAAGAAAGGGGCGGTCAACAGAAGGGGGAATGAACCATGTGGACTGTGGACTCTGGGAAACAAACTGAGGTCTTCAGAGGGGAGAGGGTGGGGGAACAGGATAGGCTGGTGATGGGTATTAAGGAGGGCACGTATTGCATGGTGCACTCGTTGTTATATGCAAGTAATGAATCCTGGAACTTTACATCAAAAACTAGGGATGTACTGTATGGTGACTAAGACAATATAATAATAAAAGAAATAAGCCACAGAAAACTATCAAGATCAAACCCCATTTAAGCTTGGTATTAAAAAATAAACAGTGATAACCCACAAGGAAAGCATAACACATGCTTATAAAACAGATCAGAAGTATAAAATACCTCAAAAGAAGCTACAGATTTTAAGAGAAAGATACAATATATAAAAGAACATAAAGCAAAATTGAGTAAATTCAGAAATAATAAGAGAGAATTCAAAAAATAATTAGAAATAAAAGAAAAAAAGCACATTTTAGAAATAAAGACCAAATTAGAAGGAATACAAAAGCAAATACACAAGAGCAAATAAAGTCAACAAATAATGTCTTAATAAAAGCAGGAGACTATGTTAATAAAAATGTATAGGACAAATGAGGATTCAAGAGAAAGTGACATAACTGGAGATAGGAAAAGATGATCCAGCATATGAATAATAGATGTCCCTGAAGAAGAAAATTAAAGTGCATTTCTTGGGGCGCCTGGGTGGCTCAGTCGTTAAGCATCTGCCTTCGGCTCAGGGCGTGATCCCAGAGTCCTGGGATCGAGCCCCACATCAGGCTCCTCCGCTGGGAGCCTGCTTCTTCCTCTCCCACTCCCACTGCTTGTGTTCCCTCTCTCGCTGGCTGTCTCTCTGTCAGATAAATAAAATCTTAAAAGAAAAAAAAACAAAAAATTCAAATTAAAAAAAAAATAAAGTGCATTTCTTGATTTCAAAACTTACTATGAAACTATAGTCATTAAGACAAAATGGTATTGGCATAGACACAGAAATATAGATCAATGGAATAAGACTGAGAGTTCAGAAATGAACCAATACATTTACTGTCAACTGATTTTTGAGAACGGTGTCAAGAAAAAAAATGGGAGAAATAATACTCATTTCAACATAATGTTTCATTATTTTGTCAAATGTCTCTAGCTAGGACTTCTAGTACTATGTTGAACTTAAGAGTTGTAAGCGTGGGAACCTTATCTTGTTCCAGATCTTAGTGGAAAAGCTTTCAGCTTTTCACTATTGAATATATGTTAACTGTGGGCTTGTCATATATGGTCTTGTATTATGTTGATGTATTTTCCCACTATACCTAACTTTTTAAAGCTTTTTTAATCATGAAAGGATGTTGAATTTTGACAAGCGCTTTTTCTGCATCTATGGACATGATCATATGATTTTATCCATCATTCTGTTGATGTGTCTATCAATTTTATTAATTTTCAGCCAAAGAGCCAAGGTCTGGAGCAAAAGCATGTGCAGGATGGTCACAGTTCTGAGGTACAGGGCATGGACATATGGTCAGAGGGTTGGCAGTGCAATAGCAGCTCCTTCTTGGTGGGAGAACAGCAGTATCTCGCTCTCTGGGGAAGGAGCTCCATGGTGGTGATGGCTGTTGGTTACCTCAGTGGTAAAAGCTGCCGGTGTCTTAAGCAGAGGAGGCCACTAAGGTCTACACAGAAAACCATTCTGAGCACATCAGCTGTGAAAGCTGCGAAGGGAGGCTGAGACTGTTGCAGAAGCTGTTGAGGTTCTCAGCAGAGCATGCCACTGGGGATCATGTGTTACCTGCCACATGACTGATACTGATGTCTCCTGCCCTTCTTGGTTCCTAGCTTTTCTACAAGTCTCGGCTGTTATGCCCATCTCCCCAGCAATCCTTTCTGCATGGCTATTCTCCATTTATTTTTTGTTCCACTGTGTTCCCACAGTTTTTCCTTAGACTCTGCAGCCCCCTCCTCCAGGGCTAGTTTTTTCATAGGTAGCTGTCTAATTGTTACTTTTGGTGTGGGTCAGAAAGCTAGTATCACCTACTCTACAATTTTGCTGACATCTCCCCAGGCATAAACATTTTTTAAGGTTTTTGATCCATTTGGCAAATTACCCTCCAGAAATGCTGTGCCACCTTACATTCCCAGTAGCACTGCCTAAGAAGCATTTCACTACAGGAACACTGCATATGTTTTTACTATTGTCAACTGAGCAGAATGTAAAAGATTGAGCTGTTGTTTAGAACTTGTATTTCTTTGTGGGTTGTTTTTGTTTTTTTAATACTGAATTTGAGAATCTTTTCATACGCTTATTGATTATTCATCCAGTATTTCTTTTTCTATGAATGGTCTTTTTACCTCTTTACCTATCTTTCAATTACATTTTTGTCTTTTAAAAAATTTATTTGTATGAGTTCATTTTATGTTAGAGGTATCACCTCTAACATTGGCTTATGTTACAAAAATTGCTTTGTTATATAATCTTTGACAGAGTATGTACATTTACATCATCACATTTGTCCATTTTATTTGTTTATGCTATTCTCTCATACTCAGAAATGCCATTCTCACCCTGAAGAGTAGATAAATGGCCATACCCATATCATATATTTTCATTCATTTACATATAATTTATAATATTTAATCATTAATGTACTCACAGTTTATTTTGCCTATGGTACTAGGTAAAAATCTAAGTCTTTTTCCCCTAATTTGAAATTTAAAGAATTTGTCAAACACTAAATATATATGTAGGCCTGTTTCAAATCTGGTATTTGGTCTCACTAATCTCCCTGTCTACTCATATGCCAGTACCACTGTTTACTTCATATAGTCTAATACCTGGTGGAGGGTGCCTGGATGGCTCAGCGGGTTACACATCTGCCTTTGGCTCAGGTTATGATCCCACGGTCCTGGGATCGAGTCCCACATCAGGCTCCCCACTCAGCAGAGAGTCTGCTTCTCCCTCTGCCCCTTCCCTGACTGTGTGCATGCTCTCTCTCGCTCTCTCAAAAATAAATTTTTAAAACTCTTTAAAAAAAAATAAAAAGTTTCAAAAACTTTTTAAAATATATCTGGTAGAATAAGTTCCTCCCTCCAAAAACACATGCAATACTTTTTTTTTTTTAATTTTATTTATTTGATGGAGAGACAGCCAGTGAGAGAGGGAACACAGGCAGGGGGAATGGGAGAGGAAGAAGCAGGCTCCCAGCTGAGGAGCCCGATATGAGGCTCGATCCCAGGACTCTGGGATCACGCCCTGAGCTGAAGGCAGACGCTTAACGACTGAGCCACCCAGGCGCCCCACATGCAATACTTTTATTCACCAAAATCTTCATGGCTTTTCTTACCAGTTTATTCTTCTAGAGAAGCTACTGAGATAATTTTGTGGAGGTCTCCTCAAAAAATCCTGTAGAAATTTTGACTTGAATACACCTAAAGCTATTAATTAATTTGAGGAAATCAACATTCGTATAATATTAAGTATTCTAGTATTTTCTCCAATTATTCAAATTTTCTTTTATGATCACCAGTAATGATTATTAGCTTTGGTCATAAGGATCTTAAACAGTCTACATAAGTTTATTCCGAATGTATGTGTGTGTACTGTTGATATTATGAGAATCGCCCCCCCCCGCCGCAATGTATTTCCTATAAACTAAGGGCATCTTCACAAGGCATGAAAGAACTTAGAACTGTTTATTAGTATGTACAACCATACACTTACAGATTAAAAGCTTATATGTAGAAATTTGTCCTGATATTATGTGGTATTATCTATCAGAATTACTTGACTTTTTAAAGAATATTCCCCCCACTCTTACTGCATGCCAACACAGCTTCTTGAAACACCTGACTACCTCGTAAGTACCTAAGAATAAGTTGTTATGATCATTGACATTATTGGCTTCCTAATATGACCCAGAAGGCCCTGCATACTTAGGTTGCCACCTGTCCCTCCAATTGTATCTTGCAGCAGCTTATCATGTGCTCCTATACTTTCTATCACCACAGAGCTTTTAGACATGTGTTTCCCTCAGCCTAGAACTCTCTTTCTCTTCTTCTTACATCCTAGTCATTCTTCAGAACCCAGCTTAGGCGAAACTATCTCAGGAAAGCCTTCCTTAACTTCTCTGATTAGGTCAAACTATACAAACAAAGAATATCATGGCAGCACACATCTCTGAGTACAGCACTTGTTACACTTCCAAATTTGCATTTAAATTTTCTGTCATTATTTAATGTTTGCATTGACATCACCCCTTCCATTTGGTCCACAAATGCAAGGTCCAAGTCTGCTTCCTGCTGTGACCCACAACCTATCACACTTCCTGGCATTCAATATATTCTGAGTAACTGCCAAATAAAGTTAAAAGAACAAATCATGAATCTGAGGTAATTTGATGTTTTTGTTATTAGCAACTCTCATTCAAAACTGGCTCAACTTTTCAGTTGGTTTTGAATGTCCTGATAATACAGAAGCCCAAGAAAAAAAGAGAGAAAGCTTCCTCAATATCCAGATTTCTCTCTAAATTTTCCTCTATCAATAGTCCTTCTATCAAAATTCCAGGAAGAGTTGAACAAGGATTAATTATACAAAATAAAAGTAATCTAAAATGAACTGAGTAAAAACCCCAAAATGATGTAGCAAAACAAACACTGTACCAGAAGTTAGGAGATCTTGGCTCTGTGATTCATTCAGTATCTCTTTGCTACCGGGCATATCATTCTTCAGTTTCTCATTTGTAAGATTAGCAAAATAGAGTAGATTACCCCCAGAGTCTATTTGAATGCTAACATCCGATGAATCTATGACTCATGTATAATTGCTCTGTGTACTTAAAAAGCAACTGCTTTTGCTGGCAATTAAAACATTAGTTAACTACAAATTCAAATGTCATCCAAAAGTAAATAAAGCTTACTTAAATGAAATTTGGATAGAAAACAGTATTTGCCCTTCCTGTATGACTATCACTGAAATCTGTCCATTATACATTACAATTTTATTTTATAAAGTAAAACTCTTAAATGAAGTTCTTATGCAGTTTCAGAAGTTAATAAATCAAAATTAAAACTTACTAAAAGACAACTACATTACATAATTCTTCCTGTTCTCAGCCAATTTAATAAAATTAAATATATAAAGATAGTGTTTTATGCCTAATCACTTTAAAATCACACTAGCTCTAAAGCAATGTTCTCACTTGCTATTCAGTGTTCTTCTATCATACGTGCCAACCTACTTTCAGGTGTACAAAAGTGATTCCACAAGTCTGTACGTTATGCTATGCTCACCACAAATGTAGCTACCATCACTCACCATACAATGCTATTCTAATACCATTCATTAGTATAAGGAATACCTTATACCCTACCTTTTAACCCCATGACTTATTTTTTCAAGATATAAATGTATAATTAGCGTACAGTGTTATATCAGTGTTACATCAATAAAAATTGAACAATTCAGGACACCTGGGTGGCTCAGTCAGTTAAGAGTCTGCCTTTGGCTCAGGTCATGATCCCAGGGTCCTGGGATCGAGTTCTGCATCGGACTTCTTGCTCAGCGGGGAGCCTGCTTCTCCCTCTGCCTGCCACTCCCCCTGCTTGTGCTCTCTCTCTCTCTCTCTGATAAATAAATAAATAAATAAAATCTTTTAAAAAACTTAAACAATTCTATGCATTACTCAGTGCTCCTCAAGATACCTATAGTCTTAATTCCATTTACATATTTCACCCATGTCCCAAACTACCTCCCCTCTGGCAACCACCAATTTGTTCTATGTATGTAAGAGTCATACCCTGTTGTTGTTGCTGTTTGCTTCCTTTTGTTTCTTTGTTCATTTGTTTTGTCTCTTAAATTCCACATATGAATGAAATCACATATTTGTCTTTCTCTGACTCACTTATTTTTCTTAGCATTATACCCTCTACGTCCATCCACGTTGTTACAAATAGCAAGATTTCATCTTTTCTGGGCTGAGTAATATTCCATTACATACACACACACACACACACACACACACACATATATATATCACTTCTTTATCCATTAATCTGTCAATGGATACTTAGATTATTTATATATCTTGGCTATGGTAGTTAATGTTGCAGTAAATACAGAGATGCATATATCTTTTCAAACTAGTTTTTCCCCCCCATGGGTAAATATCCAGTAGGGGAATTACTAGACCATTTAGTAATTCTGTTTAACCTTTTGAGGACTCTCCATACTATTTTCCACTCTGTCTGCACCAATGTGCATTCCCACCAACAGTGTACAATGGCTTCCTCTTTCTCCACACCCCTGCCAACACTTGTTATTTCTTGTCTTTTTTTTAGCCGTTCTGATGTGTGTATGGTGATATCTCATAGTGCTTTTGATTTACATTTCCCTGGTAATTACTGATGTTGAGCATCATTTCATGTTGTCCGTTGGCCATCTGTATGAGTTCTCTGGAAAAAACGTCTATGCAGGTCCTCTATCCATTTTCTTTATTTGAGAGAGAGAGAGAGAGAGAGAGAGAGAGTACACACAAGCAGGGGGGCAGAGGGAGAAGGAGACTCCACTCTGGGCAGGTGAGCAGGAAGCCTAATGTGGGGTTCGATCCCTGGACCCTGGGATTATGACCTGAGCAGAAGGCAGATACTTAACCGACTGAGCCACCCAGGCACTCCTACTTTGAATTCTTTATGAAGTATATTGATTATATCTGTCACATTTAGCTCTATAGCTTGGTTTTTGCTGTTCTTTCATTTGGGACATATTCCTCTGTCTCCTTATTTTGTCTAATTCTCTGTGTTTGTTCCTATGTATTAGGTAAGTCAGGTATGTCTCCTAATCTTTCAAGTAGTTACGTTACAAAGAAGAGGTCTTGTGGTGCCCTGCAGCACAATGTCCCCTTTCATAAGAACCAGGCACTTCAAGGGTGTCTGCTATGTTGGATGCATGTGCCCTGTGTGGCTGAGCCACGTATGTCATCAGTAGAGTTGACTGCAATGCTCAATTTGCCTGCCATCGGTGCACATGGTAGGGTTTGGTCCCTTTGTTGTTATGGCGGCAGTCTGGGGCTGCCATGGGCTTATAGCTGAGTGGTATCAGCAGTCACACAATATGTCTCACCACCAGCCAGGCTTCAGGTCATTTTCAGAGTCAGGTGAACTGACGTCCTGTTATCTTAGTGTCACTGTGGGATGAGGTGAGCTCAGGATACTCCTACTCTGCCAACGTCCCAGAAAGGTGGAAGTTCTGTATCAAGAAGACAGCATGGTCAGGTCTCTAGAGAGGGCTACTTCTCCCCATGACTTATTCTTTCTCTAGCTGGAAGCCTTTACCCTCTTTCACCCATCTGGCCCATCCTCTCAACCCTCAGATACAAGTGACTTTAAATATTGCAAGCTAAATAAGCACACAGAAAAGTAAACGAAATAATTAACTTTGGTTATAACACCAAGAATATTAGCTAATGACATGATTGCAAAATGGAAGAGCAGAGAGCTTGAAACAGCCATTCCTCAACAGAAACAGTGAAAACACTCAGAAACTGAAAGAACCAACCTCATCACAAGGTGTCTTTAGTTAGATGACCTATCTTAAAAGAAATGCTAAAGAAAATGTAAGGGAACGAACACGAGACAGTACCTCAAAGATATATAAATAAATAAAAATTTCCAATAAAGATGACTACATAGATAAATACTAAAGTAAACATTATCATATTTCTGGATTGTAACTCCATATTTTACTTCAAACATGACATAAAAGGCAAACATAAAAATATTTATAAATCACACAATGTATAAAGATGTAATATATGATAACAATAATGTAAAGAAGGAAGATTCCACCTATATAGAACCAGCATTTTCTTTGTTATTGAAGTTGAACTGGTATCAATTCAAAACAGACTTATAAATTTCAAATGTTAGTTGCAATCCCTAAACACTAATTTCTTTTTTTTTTTTTTTAGATTTTATTTTATTTATTTGACAGAGATAGAGACAGCCAGAGAGAGAGGGAACACAAGCAGGGGGAGTGGGAGAGGAAGAAGCAGGCTCATAGCAGAGGAGCCTGATGTGGGGCTCGATCCCATAATGCCAGGATCACGCCCTGAGCCGAAGGCAGACGCTTAACCGCTGTGCCACCCAGGCGCCCCTAAACACTAATTTCTAAAAATATATATATATATACACAAAATGAAATGAGAAGTGAATCACTATGAAATACCAAAATAATCAACTAAATCTCAAAAGGGCAAGATATGAGAGACAAAAATGGTACACAAAATAGTGAAATCAAATAGAATGAAAGCAGAACGGGGCATTCTCTGGGCATGAGGAAGAGGGCTGGAGCCATTTTTCTCTGCTGAATTTCAGCTCGGACTGATTTTACTGAGCAGAACAGCACCAACAGTGAAGGCCCTAGCAGCTTACCCCAAGCCATACCACCCTGTGCTCTGCAGGTGCTTCTGTACTAAGGCAAGTGTGCCTGAGAACCAGAGCAGGGGCCCCTCCCCCATAAGACCAGCACAAACCCCCCACATGCACCAAGTCTACTGACAACAGAGTGCAGCAAAGCCTCAGCTTTACTGGAAACAGCAAATGGCCTCTTTAAACATGCAGACCAGAACACACCTAGTTAAAACTCACCATACTCTGGAAAAGGTCCAAATATTCCCCACTGCAGGCAAGGATTAACTCTGCAGAAGAGTGACCTGAAAGAAAGAGCAGCCAAAACACAGCAGCAAACTGCACATGGCATACAGCAGAATCACTCCCTGAAGAGCCAGGCCCTGGATATTATAAGATCTCTTCTTCCTAAAACCATTACTCTCAGGAGCAGGATTTCCTAACACAGAGAAGAAAAAGACCAAGACTAAATGCAAAGAGAGGAATTCATGCCAAAAAAAGAACAAGAAAAGGACACAGCCAGGGATCTAATCGAAACAGAAATAAGTAATATGACCGATCCAAAATTTAAAGAAACGAATATAGGGATATTAACTGGGCTTGAGGAAACCATAGAAGACACCAGGGAGTCCCACACGGCAGAGATAAAAGACTGAAAAACTAGTCATGTCAAAATTAAAAATGCTATAACTGAGACACAAAATTGACTGGTTGTAATAACCACAAGTATGGAAGAAGCAGAGAAAAAATAAGTGATATAGAAGACAAAATTATGGAAAATAATAAAGCCATAGAGGGAAAGAAAAATACTGGATCACAAACGTAGACTTAAGGAACTCGGCGACTCCATAAAGCATAATAACATGCATATCATACCAGTCCCAGAAGAAGAGAGGGGGAAAAAAGAGCAGAAGGTTTATCTGACCAATTATAGCTGAAAACATCTCTAATCTGGGGAAGGAAACAGACATCAAAATCCAGGAGGCACAGACTCCAATCAAAATCAACCAAAGCAGACCAACACTAAGACATATTGTAGTGAAATACGCAAAATAAGAGATAAGGAAAAAAATCCTTAGAGCAGCAAGGAAAGAGAAATCCCTAACTTACAAAACTAAGACAAATAAGGTTAGCAACAACCCTATCCACAGAAAGTTGGCAGGCCAGAAAAGAGTGGCAAGATACATTCAAGGTGCTGAGTGGGAAAAATCTGCAGTCAGGAATACTTTATCCAGCAAGGCTATCATTCAGAATAGAAGACAAACAAAATCTAAGAGTTCATGATCACTAAACCAGTCCTACAAGATATATTAAATGGGGCTCTTTGAGTGGGAAAGAAAGACCAAAAGCAAGAAAAACTAGAAGGGAACAGAGAAAATCTCCAGAAGCAATGACAAAACAAGTAATAAAATGGAACTAAATTCATACCTAACAATAATTATTCAATATAAAAAGACTAAATGTTACAATCAAAAGACAGAGTATCAGAATGGATAAAAAAAGTAAGACCCATCTATATGCAGCATACAAGAGACTCATTTTAGACCTAAAAACACCTGTAGATTTAAAGTGAGGGGATGGAGAAACATTTATCATGCCAATGGACATCAAAAGATCCAGAGAAGCAATACTTACATCAGACGAACTAAATTTTAAACCAAAGACTAACAAGAAATGAGGAAGGGCACTATATCATAATAAAGGGGTCTATCCAACAAGATTTAACAACTTTAAATATTTATGCCTCCAAAATGGGAACATACATATATACATACATATATATATGTATACATATGTATGTATCACTTACTAAAAAACATAAAGGAACTGATAGATAATAATACAGTAATAGTAGGGGACTTTAACACCTCGATTACATCAAAGGACAGATCATCTACACAGAAAATCAATAAGGGAACAATGGCATTGAATGACACACTGGACCAGAAGGACTTAACAAATATGTTCGGAACATTTAATCCTAAAACAGAAGAACACACTTTCTTTTCAAGAGTGCACGGGACATTTTCCAGAATATATCATATAATGGGTCACATATCAGGATTCGACAAGTAAAAAAGATTCAGTCATACCATGCATACTTTCTGACCACAATACTATGAAACTTTAAGAAAAAAAGTTTCATAGAAACAAGAAAAAAATTGGAAAGACCACAAATACATGGAGGCTAAACAACATGGTACTAAACAAAGAACTGACAAAGTACAGTATCCATTCTTGATAAACGCCCTCAACAAAGAAGGTACAGATGGAACATACCTCAACATCATAAAAGCCATACATGAAAGACCCACAGCTAATCTCATCCTCAACAGGAAAAAACTGAGAGCGTTTCCTCTGCGGTGAGGAACAAGGCAGGGATGTCTGTTCTCACCACTCTTATTTAACACAGTACTGGAAGTCCTAGCCTCAGCAATCAGACAAGAAGAAATAAAAAGCAGCAAATCTTCAAGGAAGCAGTAAAGCTTTCACTATTCACAGATGACATGACACTCTATGTAGAAAAGCAAAAAGACTCCACCAAAAAACTTCTAGAACTGATACACGAATTGCATCCAGTCTCAGGATACAAAATCAACATACAGAAGTCTGTTGCACTTCTATACACCTATAATGAAGCAGAAGAAAGAGAAATCAAGGAATTGATCCCATATACAACTGCACCAAAAACCGTAAGATACCTAAGAATAAACGTAACCAAAGAGGCAAAAGATCTGTTCACTGAAACCTACAGAACATTTATGAAAGAAACTGAAGACACAAAGAAATGGAGAAACATTCCATGCTCACGGACTAGAAGAACAAATACTATTAAAGTGCCTTTAATACCCAAAGCATAGTGCACATTTAATGCCATCCCTCTCAAAATACCAACAGCATTTTTCACAGAGGTGGAACAAAAAATCCTAAAATTTGTATGGAACCACAAAAGATGCTGAACAGCCAAAGCAACAACAACAACAAAAGCAAAGCTGGAGGCATCACAATTTCAGACTTTGAGCTATATTACAAAGCTGTAGATATCAAGACAGTGTGGTATGGGCACAAAAACAGACACACAGATCAACAGAACAGAATAGAAAATCCAGAAATGGACCCAAAACTGTATGGTCCAGTAGTCGTTGGCAAAACAGGAAAGAATATCCAATGGAAAAGAAAGACAGTCTCTTCAACAAATGGTGTTGAGAAAACTAGACAGCAACTTTCAGAAGAATGAAACATTCCCCTTTCTTTCCATACAGAAAAATAAATCCAAAATAGATTAAAGACCTAAATGTGAGAGAGGAAACCATCAAAATCCTAGAGGAGAATACAGGCAGCAACCTTTTGACCTCAACTGTAGCAACTTCTTACTAGACAGGCCTCTGGATGCAAGGGAAACAAAAGAAAAAGTGAACTATTGGTGCTTCCTCAGGTACAAAGCTTCTGCACAGTGAAGGAAACACCAACAAAACTAAAAAGCAACCTACAGAATGGGAGAAGATACTTGCAAATAATATACCTGATAAAGGGTTAGTATCCAAAATATGTAAGTAAATAATAAAACTCAATCCCCCCCCAAAGAAAGTAATCCAGTTAAATGGAAAGAAGACATGAACAGAAATTTTTCCAAGGAAAACACCCAGTTGGCTAACAGACATATGTAAAGATGCTCAACATCACTCATCATCAGGGAAATACAAATCAAAACTGCAATGAGATACAACCTCACACCAGTCAGAATGGCTAAAATTAACAACACAGGAAACAAATGATGCTGGCAAGGATGCAGAGAAAGGGGAATACTCATAACATTGTTAGTGAGAATGCAAACTGGTACAGCCAGTCTGGAAAACAGTATAGCGGTTCCTCAAAAAGTTAAAAATAGAACTACCATACAATCCAGCAATTGTACTAATAGGTACAATGAAGATCTTATGTGTTGGTAAATGGGTGAATCCAAACCAACCAGACAGAAAATCAATAAGGAAACAAAAGAATTTAAACAACATAATAGAGCAATATCTGGAACACTCCACCCAACAAAAGTAGAATACATAGTCTTTGAAAGTGTACATGGAACATTCCCCAGGATAGACCACATGTATGATCATAAAACACGACTTAACAAATTTAAGAAGACTGAACTTATATGAAGTATTTTTTACCAACAAAATGGAATGAAGTAAAAATCAACAGAAGAAAAATGAAAGTCCACAAATATGAGGAAATTAAATAACATACACTATTAACTAATGGTTAAAAGAAGAAATCACAAGGGAAATTAGGCATATCTTGAGAGAAATAAAACAAAAACAGAACATATGAAAAGTAAAGAAATGCAGGAAAATCAGGACTAAAAAAAATTGTAGCTGTAAGTGCTAACATTAAAAAAGAAGAAAGTACTCAAATCATCCTGCTAACATTATATCTCAAAGAACTAGAAAGAGAATAAGAAACTGCCACCAAGGTTAATGAAAGTATGAAAATAAAAAATATTCGAGGAGATTTAAAAACTGAGAAGACGCCACAGAGCTGCAGATTGGATAATAAGACATGACCAATCCATTTGCTGTCTCCAAGAGACTCATCTTGAACCTAAAGATACATCCAGACTGAAAGTGAAGGGACGGAAAACCATTTTTCATGCCAATGGACGTCAAAAGAAAGCTGGGCTAGCAATTCTCATATCAGAGAGATTAGATTTTAAACTAAAGACTGTAGTTAGAGATACAGAACCACACTATATTACTCTTAAAGGATGTATCCAACAACTACATATGACAATTATAAATATCTATGCCCCCAACAGGGAAGCAGCTAGATACACAAGCCAACTCTTAACCAGAATAAAGAGACATATAGATGATAATACGTTAATACTAGGGGATCTCAACACTCCACTCTCAGCAATAGACAGATCACCTAAGCAGAAAATCAACAAAGAAACAAGAGCTTGGAATGACATACTAGACCAGATGGACCTCATAGACATACACAGAACACTACACCCCAGAACAGAATACTCATTCTTTTCGAAAGCACATGGAACTTTCTCCAGAATAGACCATAAACTGGGTGACAAAACAGGTTTCAACCGATATCAAAAGACTGAGATTATTCCCTGCATATTCTCAGACCACAATGCTTTGAAACTAGAACTCAATCACAAGGAAAAATTTGGAAGAAACGCAAACACATGGAAACTAAGAACCATCCTGCTCGAGAATGATTGGGTAAACCAGGAAATCAAAAATCAATTAAAACAATTTATGGAGACCAACAAAAATGAAAACACAACAGTCCAAAACCTATGGGACATTGCAAAGGCGGTCCTAAGGGGAAAATACATAGCCATCCAAGACTCATTCAAAAGAACAGAAAAAGGACCCAAATTAATAAAATTATGAATGAAAGGGGAGAGGTCACAACCAACACCAAGTAAATAGGAAGGATCATTAGAAACTTTTATCAACAGCTTTATGCCAATCAATTAAACAACCTGGAAGAAATGGATGCCTTCCTGAAAAACTATAAACTACCAAGACTGAAACAGGAAGAAATTGATTATTTAAACAGACCAATTAATTATGAAGAGATTGAAGCAGTGATCATAAAACTCCCCAAAAACAAGAGTCCAGGGCCCCACAGAATCCCCGGGGAATTCTACCAAACATTCAAAGAAGAAATAATACCTATTCTCCTGAAGCTGTTTCAAAAAATAGAAACAGGAGGAAAACTACCAAACTCATTCTCTGAGGCCAGTATTACCTTGATCCCTAAGACAGGCAAAGACCCATCCAAAAGGAGAATCACAGACCGATATCCCCGATGAAAATGGATGCCAAAATTCTCAACAAGATCCTAGCTAATAGGATCCAACAGTACATTAAAAGGATTATCCATCAAGACCAAGTGGGATTCATCCCTGGGATGCAAGGGTGGTTCAACATTCGCAAATCTATCAGTGTGGTAGATCGTATGAACAAGAAAGACTCAAGAACCATATGATCCTCTCAATAGATGCAGAAAAAGCATTTGACAAAACACAGCATCCTTTCCTGATTAAAACCCTTCAGAGTGCAAGGATAGAGGGTACATTTCTCAATTTCATAAAGACCATCTATGAAAAGCCTACGGAGAATATCATTCTCAACCGGGAAAAGCTGAAAGCCTTTCCCTTAAGATCAGGAAAATGACAAGGATGCCCACTCTCGCCATTATTATTCAACGTAGTACTAGAAGTCCTTGCAACAGCATTCAGACAACGAAAAGGGATAAAAGGTATCTAAATCAGCAAAGAAGTCAAACTGTTTCTCTTTGCAGATGACATGATACTTTATACGGAAAACCCAAAAGAATCCACCCCAACAGTACTAGAATTTATATGGCAATTCAGTAATGTGGCGGGATACAAAATCAGTGCTCAGAAATCAGCTGCATTTCTATACACGAAGAATGAGACTGAAGAAAGAGAAATTAGGGAGTCCATTCCATTTACAACAGCACCAAAAATCATACATTACCTTGGAATTAACTTAACCAGAGACATAAAGGACCTATATTCTAGAAACTACACATCATGCTTAAAGACACTGAAGAAGACACAGAAAGATGGAAAAATATTCCATGCTAATGGATTGGAAGAATTAACATAGTTAAAATGTCTATGTTACCCAGAGCAATCTACACTTTCAATGCCATCCCGATCAAAATACCAATGACATTTTTCAAAGAACTGGAACAAACAGCCCTTAAATTTGTGTGGAACCAGAAAAGGTCCCGAATCGCCAAGGAACTGTTGAAAAGGAAAAACAAAGCTGGGTGCATCACGTTGCCGGATTTGAAGCCATACTACAAAGCTGTGATCAAAAAGACAGCATGGTACTGGCACAAAAACAGACACATAGACCAATGGAACAGAATAAAGAACCCAGAAATGGACCCTCGGCTCTTTGGGCAACTAATCTTTGACAAAGCAGGAAAAAACACCCACTGGAAAAAAAGACATTCTCTTCAATAAATGGTGCTGGGAAAATTGGACAGCTACATGCAAAAGAATGAAACTTGACCACTCTCTCACACCATACACAAAGATAAACTCCAAATGGATGAAAGACCTCGATGTGAGACAGGACTCCATCAAAATCATAGAGAAGAACATAGGCTGCAACCTCTTTGACATCGGCCACAGCAACTTTTTTTCATGACACATCTCCAAAGGCAAGAGAAACAAGAGAAAAAATGAACTTGTGGGACTTCATCAAGATAAAAATCTTCTGCACAGCCAAGGAAACAGCCAAAAAAACTAAGGGGCAGCCCATGGAGTGGGAGAAAATATTTGCAAATGACACGTATCCAAGATCTACAAAGACGTTCTCAAACTCAATACATGGGAAACAAATAATCAAATCAAAAAATGGGCAGAAGATATGAACACTTTTTCAATAAAGACATACAAATGGCTAACAGACACATGAGAAAATGTTAAAAATCATTAGTCATCAGGGAAATTCAAATCAAAACCACATTGAGATACCACCTTACGCCAGTTAGAAGGTCAAAAATGGACAAGGCAGGAAACAACAAATGTTGGAGGGGATGTGGAGAAAGGGGATCCCTCTTACACTGTTGGTGAGAATGCAAGTTGGTACAGCCACTTTGGAAGACATTGTGGAGGTCCCTTAAAAAGTTAAAAATTGAGCTACCCTATTACCCGGCAATTGCACTACTGGGTATTTACCCCAAAGATACAGATGTAGTGAAGAAAAGGGCCATATGCACCCCAATGTTCATAGCAGCATTGTCCACAATGGCTAAATTGTGGAAGGAGCCGAGATGCCCTTCAACAGATGACTGTATTAAGAAGATGTGGTCCATATATACAATGGGATATTACTCAGCCTTCAAAAAGAATGATTTCACAACATTTGCAGTAACGTGGATGGGACTGGAGGAGATAACGCTAAGCGAAATAAGTCAAGCAGAGAAAGACAATTATCATGTGGTTTCACTCATTTATGGAACATAAGAAGTAGGAAGATTGGTAGGAGAAGAAAGGGAAGAAGGAAGGGGGGTTAAACAAAGGGGGAATGAACCATGAGAGACTATGGACTCTGGGAAACAAACTGAGGGCTTGAGAGGGGAGGGGGATGGGCAACTGGGATAGGCCAGTGATGGGTATTAAGGAGGGCACGTATTGCATGGTGCACTGGTTGTTATATGCACGTAATGAATCATGGAACTTTACATCAAAACCTAGGAATGTACTGTATGGTTACTAACATAACGTAATAAAAAATTATTATTAAAAAATAATAAAAACTGAGAAGAGTAAAACAATAGGAAAAAAAAGAAATGAAATTGAGTTGGATTCCTAAAAACATTACCAAAACTAAAAACCCTTAGGTAGACTGGTACGAAAAAATGATTCAAATAAAATCAGGAATGAACAAGGGTACATTACAACTGACAGCACAGAAATAAAAAGGAGTACAAGAGAATATTATGAATGACAATATGCCAACAAGTTTGATAACCTACAAGAAATGGATGAGTTCTTACAAACATACAAACCTACCAAGACTGAATGTTAAAGAAATAAAAAATATTAACAGATCTATAACTAATTAGACTGAGTATGTAATCAAAAAAATCTCTCAAAAAAAAGAAAAGAAATGCCCAGGATGAGATGTCTTCACAGGAGCATTCAACCAAATATTTAAAAGTTCATATCAATCCTCCTTAAACTCTTCCAAAATCTGAAGAGGAGAAAACACTGAAATTCATACCCTGTAAACAAAAGAAGACAAAGACACTAAAAAAGGAGGAAATTACAGAGGAATATCCCCTAATAAATACTGATACAAAAATGTTCAACAACATATTAAGAGATCTAACTCAACAGCACATTAACATTAGTATACACCATGACCATGTTAGGTACTCATTCTTGACAATGATAGTTCAACACCTAAAAATTAAACTATTTAATATACAATACACCACATTAATGGAATGAATGATTAAAACCACATTATCATATCATTTGACACAGAAAAAGCATTTGATAATATTCAACAACCTCTCATGATGAAAACACTGAAAATTCTAGGAAGAGAGGGAAACCACCTCCACATAATAAAGTTCATAAATTAAAAAAAGCACAGTTAATATCATACGTTAACAGGGAAAGCCTGAAAGAATTTTTTAAGATCCAGAGTAAGACAAGGCATTCACTTTCACCATTTTTAGTCAACATGGTACTGGACATCCTAGCCACAGTAATTAGACCAAAAAAAGGGGGGGGGTGGGGAGAAAAGAAGGAAGGGCATCCAAAATGGGTAAGAAGCAAAATTATCTCTATTCACCTATGACATAATCTTATATAAGAAAACCCTAAAGATTCCTGAAATAAACTGTTAACTTTAATAAAAGAATTCAGCAAAGTTGCAGAATGCAAAATCAAAAGGAAAAAGTAGATGTGTCTCTATAAAAAAATGAAGGTTATAAAAACAATCCCATTTACAATAGTATCAAAAGTAGTACAGTAATTAGGAAAAAACTTAACCAAGGAGTCAAGACTTCTACTCTAAAAACTATAAAATATTACCAAAAGAAAGAAGACACAAATAAATGGTAAGCTATCCTACATTCATGGATTAGAAGATTCAATACTGTTAAAACACTCATATAATATACCCATAGCAATTTATACAATCAATGCAATCCCAAACAAAATCTATGTCATTTTTTTGCAGAAACAGAAGAAAAGTCCAAAAATTCATATGGAAACTCAAGAGTCCCTGAAAAGCCACAACAATCCTGAGGGGAAAAAGTTGGAGGCCTCACACTTAAGGATTTCAAAATATGTCACAATGCAACAGTAATCAAAATAGTTGGGACTGGCATTATAATCAAATGAACAAAATAGAGAGGGGCGCCTGGGTGGCGCAGTCGTTAAGCGTCTGCCTTCGGCTCAGGGCATGATCCCAGCGTTATGGGATCGAGCCCCATATCAGGCTCCTCCGCTATGAGCCTGCTTCTTCCTCTCCCACTCCCCCTGCTTGTGTTCCCTCTCTCGCTGGCTGTCTCTATCTCTGTCAAATAAATAAATAAAATCTTCAAAAAAAAAAAGAATAAAATAGAGAGCCCAGAAATATAATGTTGCCCATACGTTAAAATGGTCTTCTGTAAGAGTGCTAAGACCACACAATGGGAAAGTACAGTCTCTTAAACAAATGGTAAGGGTAAACTGAATATTTACATGCAAAAAACTAAAGCAGTACTCTCACATAATACCATACACAAAAATCAACTCAAAATAGATTAAATACCTAAATATAAGATATCTAATATCTTACCTAAATCTGTTTAAGACTTCAAGAGGAAAACATTATGACATTGGATTTGGCAACATTTTCTTGGATATGACATCAAAAGCACAGGCAAGAAAAGTAAAAATACATAAACGAGAGTACATCAAACTCCAAAACTTCTGCACATCAAAGGAAACAATCAACATAGCGAAAATGCAACCTATGGAATGGGAGAAATTATTTGCAAACCATGTAACTCATAAGGGGTTGACATCTAAAAAAAAAAAAATATATATATATATATATGGAACTCATATAATTCAGTAGCAAAATAACAAATGCTGCAATTTCAAAATGGGCAGAGTAAGTAAACAGACATTTCTCCAGAGAAGACACACAAATGGCTAATAGGTACATGAAAAGGTACTCAATATCATTAATCATAACAGAAATGCTAATCAAAACCACAATGAGGTATCACCCCACATGTACTGGAATGGCTAAAATCAAAAATAGAAGAAATAAGTGCTGGTGAGGATGTGGAGAAAAAGGAACTGTCATACACTGTTGGTGGAAATGTGAATTGGTACAGCCATGGTGGAACACAGTATGGAGGTTTGTCAAAGAATTAAAACAATATATACCATATGATCCAGTAATTCCACTACTGGGCATTTACCCAATGAAAATAAAAACATTAATCTGAAAAGATTAATACACTCCTATGTTTATGGCAGCTTTATTTATATTAGCCAAGATATAGAAGCAACCTAAGTGCTCACCAATAGACAAGTGGATAAGGAAAATGTGGTGTACACACACACCCCAGAATATTACATGGCCATAAAAAAGGATGACATTGTGCCATATGAGACAACATGGATGAACCCAGAAAGGTATTACGCTATGTAAAGTAAGTCAGACTGAGAAAGATGAATACCGTTTGATTTCACTCTTAAGTAGAATCAAAAAAGAACAACAAATAAACAAAATCAGAATCAAACCTATAAATACAGAGAATAAATTGATGGTTTCCAGAGGGGATAGGGGTGGGAGTGTTGGGCAAAATGGATAAAGAGAAGTGGGAGATACAGACTTCCAGTTATGGAATGCATACATAAGTCATGAGAATAAAAGACACAGCATAAGGAATACACTCAAGGATATTGTATTATCAATGTATTGTGACAGATGGTAACTATAATATCAATGTATTGTGACAGATGGTAACTATACTTGTGATGAACAGAGCATAATGTATAAACTTGCTGATTTCTCTGTTGTACACCTAAAACTAATAAAAGAGTGTCAATTACAAAGAAAGAAAGAAAGAAAGAAAGAAAGAAAGAAAGAAAGAAAGAAAGAAAGTAAAGAGAAAGAGAAGAGAGAAAAGAGAAAAAGGAAAGAAAAGAAAAGGAGGGGGAGGGGAAGGAAGGAAGGAAAGAGGGGTAAAAATAAAAAGTATGTTGAGGCAGGGGCACCTGGGTGGCTCAGTCAGTTAAGCATCCAACTCTTGGTTTTGGCTGAGGTCATAATCTCATGGGTCAGGAGATGGAGCCCCTTGTCCAGCTCTGCGCTCAGAGGGGAGTCTACTCGAAGATTCTCTCCCTCTGCCCCACCCCCCAATCACGTGCACACTTGCCCCCACCACAAATAAATAAATCTTTAAGAAAATTATCTTGAGACAAACAGGAAAACACAACATACCAAAATTTATGGGATGCTACCGTAGTAGTAGATGCAACTTCATAGTGTTGAGTGCTTACATTAAAAAAGAAGAAAGATCTCTGCAACAGAGTGCATTTTTGTGCCCCCAACCAAATTAATGTGAAAACCTAATCAAAGGGGCCTGGGTGGCTCAGTTGGTTAAGCGTCTGCCTTCGGCTCGGCTCATGATCCCAGGGTCCTGGGACTGGACTCCCTGCTAGTGGGCAGGCTGCTTCTCCCTCTCCCTCTGCCTGCTGTTCCCTCTGTTTGTGCTCTCTGTCAAATAAATAAATAAATAAAATCTTAAAAAGAAAACCTAATCCAAATGCAATGGTATATTGCAGGTAGGGCCTTTGAAAGATGATTAGGTCCTGAAAGTACAGACTCATTAACGGGATTAGTTCCCACATGAAAGAGATCTAAGAGAGATCCTTAGGCTATTCTACCACATAAGGAAGAAGACAGCCATCTATGAACCTGAAGGTGGGCCCTCAACAGACACTGAATCTCCTGACACCTTGATCTTGGACCTTCCAGCCTTCAGAATTGTGAAAAATAAATTACTGGTGTTTATTAGCCACCAATCTATGACATTTTATTAGAGCAGCCTGAACTAAGTCTCAAACAACTTACTTTTCACCTCAAGGTAGATAAAGAAGAACAAACCAAACGTGAAGACAGTGGAAAAAAGAAATCATAAAGACTAGAGCATAAATGAAACAAACTAAGAGTTAATTTTTTGAAAACAAAATAAAAATCCCTTAGCTAGACTAAGGGGAAAGAAGACTCAAATAAATAAAATAAGAAAAATAGACAATACTACATTTCCTTCACAAATAAAAAGGAACATAAGAGACTATTGTGAACTCTATGTCAGGAAACAAAAGCCTAGAAAAAATGGATAAATTCCAAGAAACATACAAAATACCAATACTGAGTCAAAAAGAAAATAGACTCTACAGACCAATGACAAATAAAGAGAGAGAATCAGTAATCAAAAACCTCCCACAAAGAAAAGCCCAAGACAAGATGGCTACAAGGATAAACTAACAAACATTCAAAGAATTCATACCAATCCTTAAACTCTTCCAAAAACTAGATGAAGCAGTATTTCCAAAACTATTCTATGAGGCCAGCATCATACTGATACCAAAACCAAAGACACTACAAGAAAATAAAACTATAGGCCAATATTCCTGACGAATGTAGATGTAAAAAATCCTCAATAAAATACTAGTAAACCAAATTCAGCAGCACATTAAAAGGATCATACACCATGACCAAATGGGGTTTATCCCTGGGGTACAAGGATGGTTCAGTAAAAGTACATCAATCAATGTGATACACCACATTAACCAAATGAAGGAAAAAGAATGATCATCTTAGTAGAAGCAGACAAAACATTTAACAAAGTTCAGCAACTACTCACAATTAAAACTTCTCAACAAAATAAACATAGTAGAAACTTACCTCAACATAATAAAGGCCATATATGAAAAGCTCACAGCTAACATCATACTCAATGGAGAAAAACTGAAAGCTTTCCCTTTAAGATCCAATACAAGGAAAGGATGCCCACTCTGGCCACTTCTTCTCAACATAGTACTGGAAGTCCTAGCCAGAGCAATTAAACAAGAAAAAGAAATAATATTAGGCAACCAAATCAGAAAGTAAGAAATAAAATTATCTTTGTTTACAGATGACAGGATCATATATGTAGAAAACCCTAAAGGGTCAACAAAAATACCATAGAATAAACAAATTCTGTACAGTTCCAAGATACAAAATCAATACACAATAATCAGTCATGTTTCCATACACAAAGAACAAACTATCCAAGTAGTTAAATAAGAAAACAATCTCATTCACAATAGGAACAAAAAAATTAAAATAGGTATAAACTGATCTAAACATGTAGAAGACTTACTAAAAATTATAAAATATTGACAAAAAAGTTAAAGAAGACATGAATGGAAAGACAACATGTTCATAGTTCAGAAATATTGTTAAAATGTCCATACCACCCAAAACCTTCTATAGAGTCAATGCAATCCCTATTAAAATTCCAAAGGCATTTTTCATAGAATAAAATCCTAAAATTGATAAGGAACCACGAAAGGCCCTGAAGAGTCAAGGCAATCTTGAGCAAAAAGAACAAGGCTGGAAGCATCATATTTCCTGATTTCAAAATATATTACAAAGCTGCAATAACCAAAATAGTATGGTTGGACCTATCATAAAAATAAACACGTAGACCAATGGAACAGAAGAGAGCCCAGAAATAAAACTATGTATCTAGAGTCAAATGATCTTTAATGATAGTCTCAAGACCATTCAATGGGGAAAGGACAGTCTCTTCAACAAATTATGATGGCAAAAGCAAATGTCCACATGCAAGAAATGAAGCTGTACCCTTATCTAACACGAAATACAAAAATTAACTCAAATGGACCAAAGACCTAAATATAGCAGCTAAAATTATAAAACTCTTGGAAGAAATTATAATGGAGGTTTCATCACATTGGATTTAGCAATGATTTCCTAAATGTGACACCAAATGCACAGGCAACAAAGGAAAAAGAGACAATGTAGATTTCATCAAAATTAAAAACCTGTATACAAAAGGATACTGTCAACAGAGTAAAAGGCAATCCATAGAATGGGAGAGAATATTTACAAATCACATATCTGATAAGCATTGATAGTCACAATATATAAAGAACTCCTATACTAGGCAACAACAAAGAAAAGCTCAAAAACTGGAAGATTTCAATAGACATTTCCTCAAAGAAGATATAAAAATGGGCAATAACCATATGAAGAGATGTTCAACATTACTAATCATGAGAAGACTGCAGATCAAAATCACAATGAGGTACCACTTCATACTCTTTAGGATGGCTATGATTAAAAAAAAAAAACACAGAAAAACAAAAAACGAAAAAACCCAAACAGAAAATAACCAGTGTTGGCAAGGATAATAAGAAACTGCAACTCTTGTGCTTTACTGGTGAGAATGTAAATGGTGTAGTTAATGTGGAAAACACAACAGCAGTTCCTCAAAAAATTAAAAATAGGATTACCATATGATCTAGCTGTTCCACTTTTGGGTATATAACCAAAATAATTCAAAGCAGGAACTCAGATACTTGTACATTCACATTCAAATTATTCACAATACCCAAAAGGTAAAAGTAACTCAGGTGTCCACTGACAGATGAATGGATAAACAAAATGTAGTAAATGCATAAAATGGAATACTATACAGCCTTAAAAAGGACGGAAATTCTGACACATACTACAACATGGATGAACCCTGATAACACTATTCTAAGTGAAAATACTAATCACAAAAAGACAATATAAATATTTTATGATTCCACTTATATGAAGTACCTAGAATAATCAAATTTATAGAGACAGAAAGTTGAATGGTGGTTGCCAGAGGCAGGAAAAAGGGAAGAGAATTAATTAGCATTTAATGGGTACAGAATATCAATTGGGAAGGATGAAAAAGTTGTGGAGATGGATGATAGTGATCATTGCACAACAATATGAATACACTTAAATCTACAGAGCTGTGCACTTCAAAAAGGTGAAAGTGAAAAATGTTATATCTAACTATAAAAAATTACCCAAATTTTAAAAAGAAACCAACATATCAGAACATATGGGATGCAATGAAAGCAGTGCTCAGAGGGAAAGTTATAGCACTAAGAGCCCACATTAAAAACAAAGACATATTTCCAATAAACAACCTAACTTTACATCTTAAGTTGAAAAAGAAGAGTAAACTAAATTCAAAGACACTAGAAGAAGGGAAACAATAAATATACAAGGGGAGATATATGAAAGAAAGAAAAAAAGAACAAGACAGCAAGGAAAGCAAAAGTTCATCCTTTGGCAGGAGGTAAGATGGCGGAACAGGGTGACCATAAGACTGACTCCTCACTCGAACACAGCTAGATAAATATCAAATCATTCTGAACACCCAAGAAATCATTCGGAAGTCTTAAAGAACAATGCTGCACTTCTACAAACCAGAAAACCACCTGTTGAAGGTGGCACTGTGGAGAGTTGATACATGGGAGAAAAGAATGGTGGGAGCTCCCCAGGTGAGGGAGCCCTGAGCTAAGACAGAGTAACAAGAAAGAAGGAGAGAGAGAGAAAAAGTGTGGGAGAAAAAAAAAATGAAAACTCGTGCAGGGGACTACACAGGACAACTATTGTTCAAAACAAGTGGTGGGGGGGAAAGGAGAAGGCTACAATACTGCTAGTTTTCTATAAACAGCAAAGCGCATATTCTGAGGTTTCAAAAGTTTGTGACATACCCAGGTTCTCACCTGGGGAGCTGAGTGGTGCTCCAATGGGGGAGCAGAGCTGAGCCCCAGTAGCAAGCACCCTGCGGATCCCCAGAGCCACGTGAGGAGAAGCAGTTCCCCTGCTTGCAATATATTTGGGAGAAGTAATATGGCATCTCTGTGGGCAAAAGACCCTGTGGGGACATCCAACTGCCCCGCCCACTGGTACAGGAACAAAGACTCCAGCTGAGGACTACAAACCCAGGTGCAGGCTGTGTGTTGCCATTTCCATAAACATCGAAGGGCTGCATGGTCTTGCAACGGTCTTCTGGGACAAGCCAGCACTGGAAACAGCTTGAGGGCATTTGGGAGTGAGGATATGCCCTCTCTGTGGGCAAAGGCAAAGGACCCTGTGGGTGACACTGAGCTGCCCTGCCCACCAGTATAGGAAAAAAGACACTGGCTGGGGTCTACAAAAACTGCCGCTGGCTGTGTTGCAATTCACCATGACTCTGAACTGCCGCACCATCCCACTGTCTTCTGCTACAAGCCAGCACTGGCCACAACGCAGGGAAACCCTCTCCCACAGGATCAGTACAGATCTGCACCTCAGGGGTCTCTAAAGCGTGGGATTTTGAAAGTCCCATTTGAGAAAAAACAGGAGTGCAGTGCCATTTAGCAGGCGGACAGCTCCAACACAGATAAGGTGGAGATCTGACAAAAACCAGGAACGCAGGAGGGGTCACTGTTTGCATGTCTCAGGGCTCATTAAAGAGGGGTGGTGCCCATTTCCCCACTGTAGAGACAAGACAACGCTGCAAAACCATTTTCTCCCCGCACCCACCAGCTTGATCCACACCTCAATGAGCTAAACAGCGCCAAGTAGGTAACAGGCCACTATACCTAGCCCACCCCCTCCCATGCAGGCACACCTCTACTAGAAGAATTCCACCTGAGAATCAGAGCAACAGGTCCCTCCCCCAAAAAACCAGCATAATCCCCTCACCCATACCAAGTTTGCTGAGTATAGAGTCCTGCAAAGCTTCAGCTCCAGGGGAAACAGGATCTTGTTTCCTCTGGGTTTTTTGTTCCTTTTTCTTTTTTTTTTTTTTTGTCTGTTTTTGTTTTGTTTCCTTTAAACACAAAAACGTTCTTTATTATTTTGTTTTATTTTACATATTTTTTTATTTTAATTTTTTGTTTCTCTTTGTTTCTTTTTCTTCTCTTTCTTTCCACCTTTTTTGTAACAAGCTTCGCAGAACAAGCAGACCAAAACACACCTAGGAATCTAGCTTCCTTCATGTATTCTATTTTACCTTATTTTATAAATTTTTGATTATTTTTATTTTTGTTGTTTTATTATTTTTTCCTTCAAAATGACATGATAAAGGAATTCACCCCAAAACAAAGAACAGCCAGAGATTTAATCAATGAAGATATAAGTAAGATGTCTGAAATAGAATTTAAAACAATTATATGGATACTAGCTGGGCTTGAGAAAAGCATAGAGACTCCCTTACTGCAGAGAACTAAAATCAAGTCAGGCTGAAATTGAAATTGCTATAACCGAGATGCAAGCCCAAATGGAGGCCACAAAAATGAGAATGGACGAAGCAGAGAAATCAGTGATATAGAAGATAAAATTATGGAAAATAATGAAGCTGAAAAGAAGAGGGAAACAATGGTAACGTATCACAAAGGGAGACTTAGGGACCTCAACGACTTACTAAAACAGAATAATATCTGTATCATAGGAGACCCAGAAGATGGAGAGAGAGGAAAAGGGGCAGAAGGTTTATTCGAGGAAATTGTAGCTGAAAATTCCCCTAATCTGGGGAAGGATACAGCCATCAAAATCCAAAAAGCACAGAGAACTCTCATTAAATTAAACAAAAATCAACAATCACCAAGGCATATCTTAGCCAAATTCATAAAATACACAGACAAGTAAAGAATTCCAAAAGCAGCAAGGAAAAAAAAAAACCCTTAACCTATAAGGGAAGACAGATCAGATTCACAGCAGATCTCACCACAGAAACTTTGCAGGCCAAAAGAGAATAGAAAGACATGTTCAAATTGCTGAATGGGAAAAATATGCAACAAAGAATTCCTTATCCAGCAAGGCTGTCATTCAGAGTAGAAGGAGAGATAAAGAGTTTCCCAAACAAAAATTAAAGAAGTCTGTGACCACTAAATCATCCCTGCAAGAAATACTGAGGGGGATTCTGTGAGTGGGGAAAAAGAACAAAAGCAAGAAAGACTAGAAAGGACCAGAGAACATCATCAGAAACACCAACTCTACAGCTAACACAATGACACTAAATTATTTTTTTTTTAAAGATTTGTATTTATTTGACAGAGAGGGACAGCTAGAGAGAGAGGGAACACAAGCAGGGGGAGTGGGAGAGGAAGAAGCAGCTCCCAGCGGAGGAGCCCAATGCGGGGCTCGATCCCAGAATGCTGGGATCACGCCCTGAGCCAAAGGCAGACGCCTAAAGACTAAGCCACCCAGGCGCCCCCAATGACACTAAATTCTTATCTTTCCATAATCACTCTGAATGTAAACAGACTAAATGCTCCAATCAAAAGACAAAGGTATCAGAATATATAGAAAAAATATCTATATGCTTCCTTTACAAGATACTCATTTTAGGCCTAAAGCATATGAACATTGAAAGTGAGTGAATGGAGAACCATCTATCATGCAAATGAACGTCAAAAGAAAGCTGGAGTAGACATCCATATATCAGTGAAACTAGATTTTAAAACAAAGACTGCAACAAGAGATGAAGAAGAGCATTATATCATAATTAAGGAGTCTATACGTCAAGATGATCTAACAACTATAAATATCTATACACCTAACTCGGTAGTACCCAAATATATAAATCAATGAATAATAAACATAAAGGAACTCATTGATAATACAATAATAGTAGGGGACTTTAACACTTACAGCAATAGACACATCATGCAAACAGAAAATCAACAAAGAAACAATGGCATTAAATGACACACTAGACCAGACGGACTTAACAGATAAATTCAGAACATTTCATTCTAAAGCAGCACAGTACACATTCTTTTTGAATGCATGTGGAACATTCTCCAGAATGGATCACATACCGGTTCACAAATCAGCCTTCAACAAGTACAAAAAGACTGATATCATATCATGCATATTTATAGACCTCAACACTGTGAAACCTGAAGTCAAACAGAGAGAAAAAATTTGGAAAAGACCTTAAATACACAGATCCTCAACAAGGGGATGGATATATGGAACATACCTCAACACCATAAATGCCATATATGGAAGACACACAGCTAATATCATCCTAATTGGGGAAAAACTGAGAGCCTTTCCCCTACAGTCAGGAACAAGACAGCTATGCCCACTCTCACCATTACTACTTAACATACTACTAGAAGTCTTAGGATCAGCAATCAGACAACACAAAGAAATAAAGGCATCGAAAATGGCAAGGAAGAAGTCGAACTTACACTATTTGCAGATAACATGATACTCTATGTAGAAAACCTAAAAGACTCCAAAAAATTGCTACAACTAATACATGAATTCAGCAAAGTTGCAGTATATAAATTAATGTGCAGAAATCTGTTGCATTTTTCTACACCAATGAAGCAGCAGAAAGAGAAATCAAGAATTGATCCCATTTACAACTGTACCAAAAACAGTAAGATACCTAGGAATAAACCTAAACACTATAAAACACTTATAAAAGAAATTGAAGAGGACACCAAAAAAATGCAACAGCATTCCATGCTCATAGATTAGAAGAACATATATTGTTAAAATATCTACACTACCCAATGTGATCCACACATTTAATGCAATCCCTATCAAAATACCACCAGTATTTTGCACAGAGCTAGAACGAACAATTCTAAAATTTGTATGGAATCACAAAAGACCCCGAACAGCCAAAGCAATCCTGAAAAAAACCCAAAACTGAGGCATCACGATTCTGGATTTCAAGATATATTACAAAGCCATAATCACTGAGACAGTATAGTAGTGGCATAAAAGTAAACACATACATCAGGGGCGCCTGGGTGCCTCAGTCGTTAAGCTTGTCTGCCTTCGGCTCAGGGCGTGATCCCAGGGTCCTGGGATAGAGCCCCACGTCGGGCTCCCTGCTCTGCTGGGAGCCTGCTTCTTCCTCTCCCACTCCCCCTGCTTGTGTTCCCTCTCTCGCTGGCTCGCTCTCTCTCTACGTCAAATAAATAAATAAAATCTTTAAAAAACAAAAAGTAAACACACACATCAATGGAACAGAACAGAGAACCCAGAATTGGAACCACACCCACATGGTCAACTTATCTTTGATAAATCAGGAAAGACTATCCAATGGAAAAAAGACAGCGTCTTCAACAAACGGTGTTAAGAAAACTGGACAGCAATAAGCAGAAGAACGAAACTCGACCACTGTTACACCATACACAAAAATAAATTAAAAATGGATGAAAGACCTAAATATAAGACAAGGAACCATCAAAATCCTAAGGAACACAGGCAGCAATCTCTTTGACCTCAGCCTTAGCAACTTCTTATTAGACATTCCGCCAAAGGCAAGGGAAACAAAAACAAGGGACTTCATCAAGATAAAAAGCTTCTGCACAGCAAAGGAAGCAATCAACAAAAATAAAAGCCAACTTTTGCGATGGGAGAAGATATTTGCAAATGACATATCTGATAAAGGGTTGGTACCCAAAATCTATAAAGAACCTATCAAACTCAACACCCAAAAAACAAATAATCTTATGGGCAGATGACATGAATAAAAATTTTTCCAAAGAAGACATCCAAATGGCCAACAGACACATGAAAAGGTGCTCAACATCACTCATTATTAGAGAAATACAAATCAAAATTACAATAGGATATCACCTCACAACCTGTCATATGCCTGAACTTAACAACACAAGAAACAACAGGTGTTGGCAAGGATGCAGAGAAAGGGGAACCCTCTTACACTGCTGGTAAGAATGCAAACTGGTGCAGCCACTCTGGAAAACAGTGTGAAGGTTCCTCAAAAAGTTAAAAATAGAACTACCATATGATCTAGCAATTGCACTACTAGGTATTTACCCAAAGGATACAAAAATACAGATTCAAAGATATACATGCAACCCATTGTTTATATTAGCATTATCAACAATAGCCAAACTATGGAGAGAGCCCCAATGTCCATCAACTGATGAATAAAGAAGTTGTGCCATATATATATATACACACACACACACACACACACACACACAATGGAATATTACTCTAGACATCAAAAAAATCAAATCTTGCTGTTTGCAACTACATAGATGGAGCCAGAATGTATTATGCTAAGTGAAATAAGCCAGAGAAAAACAAATACCATGTGATCTCACTTATATGTGAAATCTAAGAAAGAAAACAGATAAACATATGGGAAGCAGAGAGGGAGAAAGGGAAAAAACCATAAGAGACTCTTTTTTTTTTACTTATTTAAACCTTTTTTTTTTTTAATTTAAGTTCAATTAATTAACATATAATGTATTATTTGTTTCAGCGGTACAGTCTGTGATTCCTCCGTCTTATATAATACCCAGTGTTCATTACAACACATACCCTCCCCAATGACTATAAGAGACTATTAATGATAGAGAACAAACTAAGGGTTGATGGAGTGAGGTTGGTGGGGGAATGGGATGGATGGGTGAAGGATTAAGTAGGGCAATTGTTGTGACGTGCACTGGGTGTTGAATGTAAGTGATGAAACTCTGATTTCTACTCCAGAAACCAATATTGCACTGTATGTTAACTAAGTAAAAATTTTTAGAAGTTCATTCTCTGAAAACATCAACAAAATTGGCAAACTTTTAGTTAGAATGACAAACTTTTAGTTAGAATGACAAAGAAAGAAAGAATGAAAAAAAGAAAAAGATTCACACAATTAAAATCGAAAATGAAAGGAACATTATTGACCTTATATGTCAACAAATAAGACAGATAATAAGAACAAATTCCTCTTACAATAATAATAATAATAAACACAAGTTACTTCAAGAAGAAATAGAAAATCTGAACAGACCCATAACAAAGACACTGAATCAGTAATGCAAATTCCCAATAAAAAAGTCCTAGAGCATATGGCTTCACTGGTGACCTCTACAAGTACTTAAAAAAATAACTTTTACTTTTCTCAAACTCTTATAAAAAAAAATGAAATGGAGTGAATACTTCCTATCTCATTCCATGAAGCTAGCATTACCTGCCTACCAAAGTCAGACAGACATTAGAAAAAATTATACACCAAAATTCCTTATTATAGATATAAAAGCCTTAACAAACAACTAACAAACTGAATTAAGAAGCATTTTAAAATTACTGTACATCATGACCAGGTGGGATTTATCCCAGGAAAGCCACAGTGGTTCAATATAAGAAAATCAATCAATACCAAAACTTACACTATCAGCTGGGTAGGAACTTGGGAAGATGCCAGAGTAGGAGAATCCTGAGCTCACTCAGTCCCACATTTTCAAGTATATATCATTTACATCTGAGGCAATAAACCAGACAGTGATCCAAAGACTGGCAGAACAAACTCCACAACTATACATAAAAAAGATGCTGCATCTGAAAAGTCATGAAGGTCAGAAAGGCAGAAGGAGGGAGCTGTGCACACAGAGAGGGCAGAGAAATGGGACTATGCACCAGGGAACTCACACTGGAAAGACTAACCTCCATAGTATTTGGCTTTCGAAACCAGAGGGTCTGAGTTCTGTGAGTTTGTAAAACCAATGGGTCTTGGACCCTGTAACTTTAGAGGTCAGCTGACTCAGCACTTCAAACCAGGAGAGCAAGTGATAGCTGGGTCACTGCCCTAAAAGAGAAGCAGCCTGGGAAGACAGACATTAAAGGGCAGTTTCCACAATGCTGCAGGCAAACAGGAGACAGATCTGTGTAAACTGATTTCAGCGTGTGTTGGGCAACATCTCCAAAAATGAGGGAATTGGCATGTGCCATTTTCCTCCCCTGTCCCCCAGCATAAATACAGACACTGGGAGGAGACAGAGCTTCACAGACCCTTGCTACCTAACCTACCAGCAGTGAGTCCCACCCACAGGATCTCCTGACTACTAGCCCACTCAAAGCCTGCTAACTTTGACCCTAGGCTCAGAGCAAATTTTGTTAAAGCCCAGCGACCAGGAGCATAGCACTTGTTGAGTGCCATACACATCCACCCCACCATGCCCAACTATGCGTCCCCAGGCACCACCATGCCCCATGCCCAGCCTCATGTCCCCAGTTTCCCAAATATATCACAACACTTCAGGGAATCTGGGAATGGACTAGTGGCCCAAAGCAAATTTGATAACACTGTGGCTCCAATCCAAGTTCCCTGGCAGGCAGGCATCCTAAAAGCAGACCTGTCTGGGTCCCACTAACACCACAGAGAGGAAGCACAGAACACAGAAGGCAGAGAGTCAGTGCACACAACAATACTGAAAATAAAAATGATGCAGGCACAATACCAGGACATAAACAACACACAAAGGATACTCTCCCCAAGTGCCAGGTTCTGGTCAACAGGGGACACCGCACTGCAGGTGACACCAAGACCTCTTCTTCATATGATCACTACTTTCAAGAACAGAACACACAACTGACTTTCTTAACACACAGAAACAGACACAGAGAGCCAAACAAAATGATGAGACAGAGAAATTTATCCCAAACGAAACAACAGGGCAATGGGCAGAGAACTAAGCAAAACAAATGTAAGTAACATGCCTGATAGACAATCTGAAGCAATGATCAGAAGGATACTCACTACACTTGAGAAGAGAATGGAAGACATGTGTGAGACACAGATAAGGAATAAAAGAGGACAGATAAAGGGCACAATAAATGAAATGAGAAACATACTTGATGTAATTAACAGCAGGATGGAAGAAGCAGAGGAATAAATTAGTGAATTAGAAGATAAACTAATAGAAAGTAATCAAAAAGAACAAAAGAGAAAGAAAAGAATTAGACAAAACAAAAATAGAATTTGGAAACTCAGAGACTCCATCAAATATAGTAACATTCACATTATAGAACTCCCTGAAGAGGAGAGAAAAAAGGGGGGAAGAAAATGTATTTAAAGAAATAATAGCTGAAAACTTCCCTAATACGGGAAAGGAAACAGATATCCAGATACAAAAGGATGAGAAACCCCAACAAAATCAACAAAAGCAGACCCACACCAAGACATAATGTAATTAAATTGGCAAAATAGAGTGACACAGAAAAAAATATTCAAAGCAGCAAAAAAAGATGTCAGTAACTTACAAGGGAAGAGCCAGAAGACTAGCAGGATACTTTTTAATAGAAACATTGCAAGTCAGAAAAGAGTGTCACAATATATTCAAAGTGCTGAATAGGAAAACTCTGCAGCCAAGAATACTCTATCCAGCAAAGCTATCATTCAGAATAGAAGGGGAGATAAAGAGTTTCCCAAACACTAAAGAAGTTTGTGATCACTAAACCAGCTCTGCAAGAAATATTAAAAAGGACTCTTTGAGTGGAAAGGAGATACCAACATTGATAGTATAGAGGGAAGAAACACAAAAGCAATAAAAATGAATATTCAAGAAACAATAAAGGATATAAAATATAACAAACACCTAAAATGTGGGAATGAGAGGAAAAAAGAATGGGTTCAAACTTAAACAACCACCAACTTAATATTGACTCTGAAATGCAGTGAAGGTTATATACAAACCTAATGGTAACCATTAGTAAATATGCAAAGAATAAAGAGAAAGAAATCCAAATATATCACTAAAGGAAATAAGCAAAAAATGAAAGACAAGAAAGGATGAGAATATCTTCAGAAACAATGATGAAACAAGTAACAAAATGGCAATAAATAAATATCTACCAATGATTACTTTGAATATAAATGGACTAAATGCTCAAATCAAAATATACAGGGTCAAAGAATGGATTAAAAAAACAGGACCCATCTATATGCTGCCTAGAAGAGAGCAATTTTAGGTCTAGAGACATCTGCAGATTGAAACTAAAAGGATAGAGAAACATCTATCATGAAAATGGATATGAAAAAAAATAAAAGCCGGAGTAGTCTGACAAAACAGACACGTTACTATTTTATTTTATTTTATTTATTTTATTTATTTTATTACTTATTTATTTTTACTGCATATCAGCTTTAAATTGTTATTAGGGCTTCCCAGAATAGTATTTTTTTCAAAGTTTTTATCTAAGTTCCAGATAGTTAACATACAGTGTAATATCAGTTTCAGGTATAGGATTTAGTGATTGATCATTAGTTACATACAACAATCAGTGCTCATCACAACTATCCTCCTTAATACCCATCACCCATTTAACCCACCCCTCTGCCTACCTCCCCTCCAGCAACTCTGTTTGTTCTCTATAGCTAAGAGTCTGTTTTATGGTTTGCCTCTCTCTTTTTTTCCCCTTATGTTCATCCGAATTTTTTCTTAAATTCCACAACGAGTGAAATCATACGGTGTCTTTTTCTGACATATTTCGCTTAGGATAATACTCTCTAGCTCCATCCACACTGTTCCAAATGACAAGATTTCATTCTTTTCTTAGCTAAGTAATATTCCATTGTATACATATACCACATCTTTATCCATTCATCAGTCGATGGACACTTGGGCTCTAAAACACTGTAACAAGAACCAAAGTAAGAAAGGCACCACATAATAATAAAGGGAAAAACCCAACAAGAAAGTATAACAATTACGAACATCTACGCACCCAACATAGAACACCCAAATCCATAAAAACATTTAATTAACAAACAAACAAAAGATCTAACTGATTAAATAATAGTAGGGAAATTTAACACCCCACTTAAATCAATGAACAGATCATATGAACACATCTTTTTTTTAATTTATCATTTATTTCAGAGAGAGAGAGAAAGAACGAGAGCGAGAGAGAGTGGGAGGAGGAGAGGGGAAAAACAGAGGTCTAGAAGAGATATTTGAAAAATTGTAGCTGAAAACTTCCCTAATCTAGCGAGGGAAACAAACATTCGTGTCCAAGAGGCAGAGAGGACCCCTCCCAAGCTCAACCACGACAAACCTACGCCACGTCATGTCATAGTGCATTTCGCAAATATTAGATGCAAGGATACAGTATCGAAAGCAGCCAGGGCAAAGAAATTTCTCACGTACCAAGGCAAAGGCATCAGAATTACGTCAGACCTGTCTACACAGACCTGGAATGAGAGAAAGGGTTGGGGGAGCATATTTAAAGCTCTTTCAGAGAAAAACATGCAGCCAAGGATCCTTTATCCAGCAAGGCTGTCATTCAGAATTGATGGAGAAATAAAGACATTTCAGAATCGCCAGTCACTAACCAATTTTGTAACCACGAAACCAGCCCTACAGGAGATATTACAGGGGTTTCTATAAAAGTAAAAAGGCCCCAAGAGTGATACAGAACAGAAAGTCACAGCCAATACAAACAAAGACTTTACTGGCAACATGGCATCATTAAAATCATATCTCTCAGTAATCAGTCTTAATGTAAACGGTTTGAACCATCTCATAAAATACCACAGGGTTGCAGATTGGATAAAAAGAAATGACCCATCCATTTGCTGTCTACAAGAGACTCATTTCGAACCCAAAGATGCATTCAGACTGAGAGTAAGGGGATGGAGTACCATCTTTCACGCAAATGGACCTCAAAAGAAAGCTGGGGTAGCAATTCTCATATCAGATAAATTGGATTTTAAACTACAGACGATAGTTAGAGATGCAGAAGGGCACTATATTATTCTTAAGGGAAGTATTCAACAAGTGGATATGACAATTATAAATATATATGCCCCCAACAGCGGAGCAGCAAGATACACAAGCCAACTCTTAACCAGAATAAAGAGACATATACATAAAAATACATTAATAGTAGGGGACCTCAACACTCCACTATCAGAAATAGACAGAACATCCTGGCAAAAACTAAGCAAAGAATCAAAGGCTTTGAATGCCATACTCGACAAGTTGGACCTCATAGATATATATAGAACACTACACCCCAGAACCAAAGAATACTCATTCTATTCTAATGCCCATGGAACATTCTCAAGAATAGACCATGTTCGGGGACACAAAACAGGTCTCAACCGATACCAAAAGATTGAAATTATCCCCTGTATATTCTCAGACCACAACGCTCTGAAATTGGAACTCAACCACAAGGAAAAATTTGGAAGAAACTCAAACACTTGGAGACTAAGAACCATCCTGCTCAGGAATGACTCGATAAACCAGGAAATCAAAAATCAAATTAAACAATTTATGGAGACCAATGAGAATGAAAATACAACAGTCCAAAACCTATGGGATACTGAGGATGATGCATCTGGATCTCTACAAATGAACATCTCCAGCGCTGAGTATTGAGGTACGAAGAGGGGAGCTGTAAACCGTGCATGGATATCGGAAGATAAACGGAAGGGGGAGGGAGCCGCCGCGTTTGGGCGCCGGGAAGCGGCAGCCACCTGCACGGGGGAGTGGGCGGACTCACAGAGGGCACCCGCGAGAGAGCGGACTGAGACCGGTGAGCCGTGAACGCGCGCGCCACCAGGCATCTCCCGGAACACCGGAATCCCGGTGTGCTCACGGGATCCAGACTGAGACCGGGAACTCCCGGAGCGCGCGCGGGGCGGCTGGCGGCTGGCGGGCCACCTGCACGGGGGAGCGGGCGGACTCGCGGTTGGCACCCGCGAAACAGCAGACTGAGACCCTGAACCGGGTGGGCGCGCCACCAGGCTTCTCACGGAACTCCGGAATCGAGGTGTGCTCACCGGGCATAGACTGAGACCGGGAGACCCGGGAGCCTGCGGGGCGGCCGGTGGCTGGCGGCATTAGAAACACAAAGGACAGAGACGGGGCGGCCGGTGGCTGGCGGCATTAGAAACACAAAGGACAGAGACGCGCCGGCCCTGGAAGTGAGGGCAGGGACGCCGGGTGTGGGGCGCACATCCCGGGACGCTGCAGGGTTGAGCAGCACCAACAGTAATAGAGTTAAAGTGGCCAGAACATCAGTGGAGAACGGGCCGCAATCCCTCTGTTCTGCGACAATGCAGCCTCTGCTGCTCTGACCCTCAGAAGAGGCATAGCCGGCCGCCAGGGAAAGCCGCCAGAGAACAAAAGCCTGGAAATACCGGCTCAGAGAGTGCCCATCCCCATCCTCCCTCACAGGGGACACGGAGACTCTACCCAAACAGGGTTGCCTGAGTATCGGCGCGGCAGGCCCCTCCCCCAGAACACAGACGGCAGGCTGAAAAATCAAGAAGCCCACAACCCAGGCGCCTAGGTGGCGCAGTCATTGAGCTCCTGTCTCCGGCTTAGGGCGTGATCCCAGCGTTCCGGAAAGGAGTCCCTCATCGGGCTCCTCCGCTGGGAGCCTGCTTCTTCCTCTCTCACTCCCCTGCTTCTGTTTCGTTCTTGCTGACTGTATGTCTCCCTCTCTCAGATAAGTAAATAAATAAAATCTTTAAAGAAGAAGCCCACATCTCTAAGATCCCTATAAAACAAGGGGCACGGCCTGGGACCCAGTCAATAATTTTGGGCTCTGGAAACCCCGCAACCTCTCTTCATCAGAATGACAAGAAGGAGAAGCCCCCCCCCAGCAAAGAAAAGACAGTGAGTCAGTGGCCTCTGCCACAGAAGTAACGGATATGGATGTAACCAAATTATCAGAAATGGAATTCAGAGTAACAATGGTCAAGATAATGAGTAGACTTGAAAAAAGTATTCAGGAAAATATTACTGAGAATATAGAATCCCTAAGGGCGGAAATGAGAGCGAATTTGACAGAAATTAAAAATTCTATGAGCCAAATGCAGGCAAAACTAGAGGCTCTGACGGCCAGGGTCACGGAAGCGGAGGAAAGGGTTAGTGAATTGGAGGATGGGTTAATAGAGGAAAAAATAAAAATAGAAGATGGTCTTAAAAAAATCTACACCCACGAATGTTGGCTACGGGAGATTACTGACTCAACGAAACGATCCAATGTTAGAATCATCGGCATCCCCGAGGGGGTGGAGAAAAACAGAGGCCTAGAAGAGATATTTGAACAAATTGTAGCTGAAAACTTCCCTAATCTAGCCAGGGAAACAAAAATTCGTGTCCAAGAGGCAGAGAGGACCCCTCCCAAGCTCAACCATGACAGACCTACACCACGTCACGTCATAGTGCATTTCGCAAATATGAGATCCAAGGATACAGTATTGAAAGCGGCCAGGGCAAAGAAATTTCTCACGTACCAAGGCAAAGGCATCAGAATTACGTCAGACCTGTCTACACAGACCTGGAATGAGAGAAAGGGTTGGGGGAGCATTTTTAAAGCTCTTTCAGAGAAAAACATGCAGCCAAGGATCCTTTATCCAGCAAGGCTGTCATTCAGAATTGATGGAGAAATAAAGACATTTCAGAATCGCCAGTCACTAACCAATTTCGTAACCACGAAACCAGCCCTACAGGAGGTATTACGGGGGGTTCTATAAAAGTAAAAAGGCCCCAAGAGTGATACAAAACAGAAAGTCACAGCCAATACAAACAAAGACTTTGCTGACAACATGGCAGAATTAAAAGCATAACTCTCAGTACTCAGCCTGAACATTAATGGTTTAAATTCTTGCTTAAAACGCCACAGGGTTGCAGATTGGATAAAAAGAAATGACCCATCCATTTGCTGTCTACAAGAGACTCATTTCGAACCCAAAGATGCATTCAGACTGAGAGTAAGGGGATGGAGTACCATCTTTCACGCAAATGGACCTCAAAAGAAAGCTGGGGTAGCAATTCTCATATCAGATAAATTGGATTTTAAACTACAGACTATAGTTAGAGATGCAGAAGGGCACTATATTATTCTTAAAGGAAGTATTCAACAAGTGGATATGACAATTATAAATATATATGCCCCCAACAGCGGAGCAGCAAGATACACAAGCCAACTCTTAACCAGAATAAAGAGACATATAGATAAAAATACATTAATAGTAGGGGACCTCAACACTCCACTCTCAGAAATAGACAGAACACCCTGGCAAAAACTAAGCAAAGAATCAAAGGCTTTGAATGCCATACTCGACGAGTTGGACCTCTTAGATATATATAGAACACTACACCCCAGAACCAAAGAATACTCATTCTATTCTAATGCCCATGGAACATTTTCAAGAATAGACCATGTTCTGGGACACAAAACAGGTATCAGCCGATACCAAAAGATTGAAATTATCCCCTGCATATTCTCAGACCACAACGCTCTGAAATTGGAACTCAACCACAAAGAAAAATTTGGAAGAAACTCAAACACTTGGAGACTAAGAACCATCCTGCTCAGGAATGACTCGATAAACCAGGAAATCAAAAATCAAATTAAACAATTTATGGAGACCAACGAGAATGAAAATACAACAGTCCAAAACCTATGGGATACTGCAAAGGCAGTCCTAAGGGGGAAATACATAGCCATCCAAGCCTCACTCAAAAGAATAGAAAAATCTAAAATGCAGTTTTTATATTCTCACCTCAAGAAGCTGGAACAGCAACAGAGGGACAGGCCTAATCCACGCACGAGGAAGCAGTTGACCAAAATTAGAGCTGAAATCAATCAAGCAGAAACCAGAAGTACAGTAGAGCAGATCAACAGGACTAGAAGCTGGTTATTGGAGAGAATCAATAAAATTGACAGACCACTGGGAAGACTTATCCAAAAGAAAAGAGAAAGGACCCAGATTATTAAAATTATGAATGAAAAAGGAGAGGTCATGACGAACACCATTGAAATTGGAAGGATTATTAGAAATTTTTATCAACACCTATATGCCAATAAACTAAGCAATCTGGAAGAGATGGAATCCTTCCTGGAAACCTATAAATTACCAAGACTGAAACAGGAAGAAATTGATTTCTTAAACAGGCCAATTAATTATGAAGAAATTGAGTCAGTGATAAACAACCTTCCAAATAACAAAACTCCAGGCCCGGACGGTTTTCCTGGGGAATTCTACCAAACATTCAAAGAAGAAATAATACCTATTCTCCTAAAGCTATTTCAAAAAATAGAAACAGAAGGAAAGCTACCAAACTCATTCTATGAGGCCAATATTACCTTGATCCCCAAACCAGGCAAAGACCCCCTCAAAAAGGAGAATTACAGACCGATTTCCCTAATGAAAATGGACGCCAAAATCCTCAACAAGATACTTGCTAATAGAATTCAATAGTACGTTAAAAGGATTATCCATCACGATCAAGTGGGATTCATACCTGGGATGCAAGCGTGGTTCAATATTCGCAAATCAATCAGCGTGATACATCATATCAACAAGAAAAGACTCAGGAACCATATGATCCTCTCAATCGATGCCGAAAAAGCATTTGACAAAATACAGCATCCTTTCCTGATTAAAACCCTTCAGAGTGTAGGAATAGAAGGTACATTTCTCAATCTCATAAAAGCCATCTATGAAAAGCCTACTGCAAATATTATTCTCAATGGGGAAAAGCTGGAAGCCTTTCCCTTAAGATCAGGAACTCGACAAGGATGCCCACTCTCGCCACTATTATTCAACATAGCACTAGAAGTCCTTGCAACAGCAATCAGACGACAAAAAGGGATCAAAGGTATTCAAATCGGCAAAGAAGAAGTCAAAATGTCTCTCTTAGCAGATGACACGATACTCTACATGGGAAACCCAAAAGAATCCACCCACAAACTACTAGAACTTATAGAGCAATTCAGTAATGTGGCAGGATACAAAATCAATGATCAGAGATCAGTTCCATTTCTATACACGAACAATGAGACTAAAGAAAGAGAAATTAGGGAATCCATTCCATTTACAATAGCACCAAAAATCATACGTTATCTCGGAATTAACTTAACCAGAGAAGTAAAGGATCTATATTCTAGAAACTACAGATCACTCTTGAAAGACACTGAAGAAGACACAAAAAGATGGAAAAATATTCCATGCTCATGGATCGGAAGAATAAACATAGTTAAAATGTCTATGCTACCCAGAGCAATCTACACTTTCTATGCCATCCCGATCAAAATACCAATGACATTTTTCAAAGAACTGGAACAAACAGCCCTTAAATCTGTCTGGAACCAGAAAGTGCCCTGAATTGCCAAGGAATTGTTGAAAAGGAAAAACAAAGCTGGGGGCATATCACTTTGCCGGATTTCAAGCTATACTACAAAGCTGTGACCACAAAGTCACCATGGTACTGGCACAAAAACAGACACATAGACCAATGGAACAGAACAGAGAACCCAGAAATGGACCCTCGGCTCTTTGGGCAACTAATCTTTGACAAAACGGGAAAACACATCCAGTGGAAAAAAGGCAGTCTCTTCAATAAATGGTGCTGGGAAAATTGGACAGCTACATGCAAAAGAATGAAAATTGACCACTCTCTCACACCATATACAAAGATAAACTCCAAGTGGATGAAAGACCTTGATGTGAAACAGGAATCCGTCAAAATCCTAGAGCATAATATAAGCTGCAACCTCTTTGACATCGGCCACAGCAATTTTTTTCACATCACGTCTGCAAAGGCATGAGTAACAAACGAAAACATGAACTTGTGGGACTTCATCAAGATAAAAACCTTCCGCACAGTCAAAGAAACAGTCAAAAAAAATAAGAGGCAGCCCATGGAATGGACGAAGATATTTGCATATGACACTACAGATAAAAGACTAGTATCCAAGATCTACAAAGAACTTCTCAAACTCAATACACGAGAAACAAATAATCAAATCAAAAAATGGGCAGAACATATGAACAGACACTTTTCCAGTGAGGACATACCATTGGCTAACAGACACATGAAAAAAGGTTCAAAATCATTAGCCATCAGGGAAATTCAAATCAAAACCACATTGAGATACCACCTTATACCAGTTAGAATGGCAAAAATTGACCAGGCAGGAAACAACAAATGTTGGAGGGGATGTGGAGAAAGGGGATCCCTCCTACATTGTTGGTGGGAATGCAAGTTGGTATAGCCACTCTGGAAAACTGTGTGGAGGTCCCCTCAAAAGTTAAAAATTGAGTTACCCTAGGATCCAGCAATTGCCTTACTGGGTATTTACCCCAAAGATACAGACGTAGTGAAGAGAAGGGCCATATGCACCCCAATGCTCATAGCGGCTCTGTCCATAATAGCTAAATTGTGGAAGGAGCCGAGATGCCCTTCAACAGATGACTGGATTAAGAAGATGTGGTCCATGTATACAATGGAATATTACTCAACCATCAGAAAGAACGATCACACAACATTTGCAGCAACATGGACAGGACCGGAGGAGATTATGCTAACTGAAATAAGTCAAGCAGAGAAAGACAATTATCATATGGTTTCACTCATTTATGGAATATGAAAAGTAGGAAGATTGGTAGGAGAAGAAAGGGAAGAAGAAAGGGGGGGTAAACAGAAGGGGGAATGAACCATGAGAGACTATGGACTCTGGGAAACAAACTGAGGGCTTCAGAGGGGAGGGGGTGGGGTATTGGGATAGGCCGGTGATGGGTTAAGGAGGGCACGTATTGCATGGTACAATGTGTGTTATATGCAAATAATGAATCATGGAACATTACATCAAAAACTAAGGATATACTGTATCGTGACTAACAGAACAAAATAAAAATTATTATAAAAAATAAATAAAAAAGAAAAATGAAAAAGACAAATACCATATGATTTCACTCATATGTGGAATTTAAGAAACAAAACAAGCTTAGGGAAAAAAATGAAGACAAAGCAAGAGAACAATCTGATGATTAGCAGAGGGGAGATGTGTTGGGGATGGGTTAAATAGGTGATGGGGATTAAGGGTTGCACTTGTATTGATGAGCACCAGTTGTTGTATGGAAGAGTTGAATTACCATATTGTACACCCGAAATTAATATAATAGTGTATGTAAACTAATTGAAATTAAAATAAAAACTTTAAAAAATTAAGTGTAAAAAATGTAAAACTTTAAAAATTAAAGCTGCTGATTTTCAGATCTCAACCCCAACTGTTACAATAGGTATAAGAATTAAAATGTAGGGACCCCTGGGTGGCACAGTCGTTAAGCGTCTGCCTTCAGCTCAGGGCGTGATCCCAGTCCTCTGGGATCGAGCCCCACATCAGGCTCCTCTGCTAGGAGCCTGCTTCTTCCTCTCCCACTCCCCCTGTTTGTGTTCCCTCTCTCGCTGGCTGTCTCTCTCCATCAAATAAATAAATAAAAATCTTAAAAAAAAAAGAATTAAAATGTATATTGTGATGGGTAGTAAGGAGGGCACATATTGCATGGTGCACTGGGTGTTATACGCAACTAATGAATCATCGAGCTTTACATCAAAAACCAGGGATGTACTGTATGGTGACTAACATAATATAATAAAAAATATTATTATAAAAAAAATAAATAAAATATATATTGAGTTTTAAAAGCTACCCAGGTGATTCTAATGTGTGGCAATGTTTTGGAATCCCTGCTATATGCAACCCACGAAGAATCACTGGATGCAATATCTGAGTATTCCCCAATACTCTTTGATTTATTGATTCATTCCTTTATTCACTATACATGAATAAACACCATACCAACTACATGCCAGGCAGTATACAGGTGCAAGGCACAGTGGGGAATGAAAAAGAAATAGCCTTGCCCTCAAGGAATTTTAGTCTGGCAAAGACAGACAATATGTAAGTAAATAAATTGACACTTAAAAAGTGTTATTAAAGACTGGAAAGTGAGAAGAAGGTCATGAAAAAGATGCTGTAACGGAAAATATATTGGGATCCAGGCAGCAAGAGAGCTTCAAAGAATACTCCAAAGTCGGATAGAGTTTGGCAAGTCCTAAGGGCAAACACAGGGCTGACATGACCCATGGAATTGGCTAAAGAGGAAACTGGAGAAGAGCATCTTGTGCAAGGCTCTTGGAGCCATGTCACTGAATTCTAACTTGGACTTTGAACACTGTGAAGCTGTTGATTACTTTTAAGCAAGGGAGTTAAGGAGGTGGAGGAGGCAAGGTTCCAATGAACCATTTTATCTATTTATTTTTTGAGAAGTATTTTATTTAGCCACTTACCAGAAGTGATTACTTAAATTAGTTTTCTAAAGGACTGGGTGAGGAATGGAATTACTGAATCATATATTGTACACATGAAACTAATATAACAGTGTATGTTATTTGTAATATACTGCAATATAATTGCAGTATATTCATTAAGGACAGTTAATTACACTATAATATAATAGTGTATGTTAACTATACTGGAATTAAAATTTTAAAAATCCCAATGAACCATTTTAAAACTGAAAATTTAAAAAGGTATACTATCATCTCAATTGATGAAGAAAAAGCACTTGACAAACCCAACACCCTTTTGTGATAAAAACAGTCAGAGAACTGGGACTAGAAAGAAATTTCTTAAACATGATAAAACATGTAAAAACCATAGCTAACATTATACTCAATGGTGAAAACCTCAAAGTGTTCCCCTTAAGATCAGGAACAAGACATGGGCAACAGTTTTCATTACTGCTACTCAATATTGTACTGGAAGTTCTAGCCAGAGCAGTTAGGCAAGAAAAAGAAGAAAGGGGTTGGGGGAGTTGGGAGGACACACACTTCCTGATTTCAAAGCCTACTACAAAGACACAATAATTGAAAGTGTGGTAGTGACTTAAGGATAGACATATAGACTAGTGGAAAAGAATTTAGAGTCCAGAAATACACCCATACAACTATGGCAATTGATTTTTTAACAAGGGTGCCGAGTTCATTCCATGGGGGAAAGAACAGTCTCCTCAACAAATGGTACTGGGACAAATGGATATAAACCTACAGAAGAATGAAGTTGGACCCCCATTTCAAATCACATACAAAAAGTCAACACAAATTTGGATCAATGACCTAAACAGAAGAGTTAAAACAATGAAACTCTTAAAAGAAAACACAGGGGGAAATTCTCATTACCTCAAATTTGGTAATGGATAAACAAATGGCCAACAACTACATGAAAATATTCTCAACATCATTAGTCATTAGGAAATGCATATCAAAACCACCATAAGGGTGGGATATGAAGGAAGGGATATGAAGAAATTGGAACCTCCACATGCTACTGGTAGGAATATAAAATGGTTCAGCTGCTGTGTTGTGTTCACCAGGGACTATCTTCTTCAAATCCCTCGAATTTGCTCCTCCCCATCTTAGTTAATGGCATCACTATCCATCCAGCTGCCTAAGCCAGATACCTGGGATCTATTCTAATCTTTATTTCTTCTTTATCCTCTGCATCAAACTAGTCATAACTCCTGTCAACTTTACCTCCTAAATAGCTCTACGATCACTGTCATAGCCTTAAGTCAAGGTCATCATCCCTTGTCTCCAATATTACCACTAAACCCTCTAAACGTTCCATCCAAACTAAATGTCTCCCTACTTCCAATCTTGTCCACTTTCAATCCACCCACCAAACTACAGCTTCTCCAAAGAAGACATGTCATTTAATATCTTTTGCCCTAAAACACCCCTTTTTCCTCATTCATCCATCAAGCCAAACCCTACCTACAAGTCCTTCAATACTCATCTATAAATTCTGTGGAAAGTCTTCCCTGATCTCTCTAGGCTGAAGATGTTCTCCCCTGTGGGCTCCCATATAACCCCTATGAAAGCATTTACCATACCTTATTTGAATAGTTGGTTACATGTTTTCTATTCTAAATTGTGATTTCCAAAGGGCAAAGACTTACGCCTCGCTCATGGTTTTAGCTCCAGTGCCTCAAAGTCTGCCAAATGGCAGGTACCCAATAAACTTTTGTTAAAGGACTGTCTGAAAATGATGGTGGCATATTCTGTTTGTAAATGTAGAGTTGTGTTAAGTGGTGGTAAAATCTAAAAACATTACTGTGGTATAATTTTGCTACTTTTGTATGTATTACAATACTCTAAGCTAATAATATATAAGTATTCATTTAAGGGCGCCTGGGTGGCTCAGTTGGTTAAAAGTCTGCCTTTGGCTCAGATCATCATCCCAGGGTCCTGGGATTGAGTCCCGCGTTGGGCTCCCTGCTCAGCGGCAAGTCTTCTTCTCCCTCTGCCCCTCCCCCCATTCAAGCTCTCTCTCTTTCTCTCAAAAACAAATGAATAAAATCTTTAAAAAATAATTCATTTAAAAGATAGTTTAATACTAGTTTTATCTGAAAGATTTATTCTAGCTATTTTTCAATGCAATAGAGTATAATTGCACAAAGGGTCCTAAATAAGAAGTAAAATTCACCCATTCGAGTTGTGAAAATACAGCTGATAAGATGAAGAGGAAAGAGATGAATGAAAACCCTTGGGTTGCAGTGTCAATTCTGTCACTAACTAGTAGGATGTAACTGGACTGCTTGAGAAGCATTCAAAACAGAAATGATAGTTACCCACATGAGTTCTATAGGCAGTCCCTACAAAACTGATTACATAAGATGGTGTTTTATTACAGAAGCATTAGCTAATATTGTAATGGCAAAATTTAAAGCACCTTATACTTCACAAACTACTTTCACATCCATTGTTTCACTTGATTCTACCCAGAACTGTGGGAGATAGATACGGTCTTATTCAAATGCCCATTTTATAGCTTAAAAGATCCTGAGACTGAGAAAAGTAGCTAAGCCAAAGTGTTATTCTCCTGCTTCAAAACTTTTCATCATATTTAAAAATACTTCAAAATCATGTCATGATACAAGAATAATTGGTGGCAAATCCTGACAATGCTTCCTCATGACAGGCAGTACAGGCACTGACCACTTCTCTCCTGTATTATGTCAGTATCCTCCTAAGTGATGTCCATATCACCAATTACTACCAATTTTCAAACTCTCCTTCAAATTGCAGCCAGAATCATATTCCTAAAACAGATGTGAAAACATCATCCCCTACTTAAAATTATTTTCTAGGCCGGCCATGTCCAGCAGAACTTTCTGTGATAACAGAAATGTTCTGTATCTGTGTAGTCAAATACAATAGCCACTTAGTCACATCTGGCTATTGAGCACTTGAAATATGTCTAGTGTGACTAAGCTACTAAGTTTATTTTATTTAATTTTAATTAATTTTAATTGAAATTTAAATAACTGCATGGGGCTAATGTCTACTGCCCTGGACAGTGAAGCTCTAAGCAATAGGAAGACTTTATTTTTTTGGGGTCCTGGTGAAAAATAACACATAAAATAGGAACGTGAAGAAATGAAATGTTAAAGAATTTTGTGATAAAAACACTAAGACATACCAGAGCAAAGCTTGCAAAATACAAACGAAGAGAGAATTCTGAAAGCAGCTAGAGACAAAAGGTCCTTAACCCAAAATGCTACATACATAAGATTAGCAGGAGACCTGTCTATAGAAACATGGCAGGGCAGACAGCAGTAGCACAATATGCAACATGCTAAATGGGAAAAAATACAGCCAAGGATACTATATCCAGCAAGACTGTCATTCAGAATAGCAGAGAGAGTTTCCAAGACAAGCAAAACCTAAAGGAGTGCGTGAACACTAAACCAGCCCTGCAAGAAATACTAAAGGGGATACTCTGAGCCCCAAAGAGAGACCAAAAGCAAAAAAGACTAGTAAGGAACACAGAAAATCTACAGCAACAGTGACTTTACAGGTAATACAATGGCATTAAATTCATAACTACCAATAATTACTCTGAATACAAAAGGACTCAATGACACAATGCAAAGACACAGGGTATCAGAAGGGATTAAAAAAACAATTACCATCTATATGCTTAGAAAAGACTCATTTCGGAACCAAAGACACCTCCAGATGCAAAGTGAGGGGGTGGAGAGCCATTTATCATGCTAATGGACATCAAAAGAAAGCTGGAGTAGCCATCCTTTTAACTGAAAAACTAGATTTTAAACGAAACACTGTAATAAAAAATCAAGAAGGACACTATATCATAATAAAAATCTTCCAACAAGATTATAAATATTTATGCCTCAACCTGGAAGCACCCAAATATATAAATCAATTACTGAAAAACTTAAGAGAAACTCACTAATAATAATACAATAATAGTAGGGCATTTTAATGCCCCACTCACAGCAATGGACAGATCATCCAAGCAGAAGATCAACAAGGAAATAATGGCTTTAAATGACACACTGGACCAGATGGACTTAACAGATATATTCAGAGCATTTCATCCTAAAGGAGGAGAATACACATTCTTTTTGAATACACATGGAACATTCTCCAGAAAACATCACATACTGGGTCACAAACCAGGTCTCAACCAATACAAAAAGACTAAGATCACCATGCATATTTTCAGACCACAACATTATGAAGCTTGAAGTCAACCACAAGAAAAAATTTGGAAAGAACACCAATACATGGAGGTTAAAGAACATCCTACTAAAGAATGAATGGGTTAACCAGGAAATGATAGAATTAAAAAATACAAGGAAGCAAATGAAAATGTAAACATGACAGTCCAAAAGCTTTGGGATGAAGCAAAGGTGGTCTTAATAGGGAGGTATACAGCAATACAGGCCTTCCTCAAGAAAAAAGAAAAGTCTCAAATGCAAAACCTAACTTTATACCTAAAAGAGCTGGGAAAAGAACAACAAATAAAACCCAAATCCAGCAGAGGCTTAGAAATAATTAAAATTAGAGCAGAAAAAAATGATATAGAAATTTAAAAAAAGACCAACAAAACTAGGAGCTGGTTCTTTGAAAGAAATAATAAGACTGATAAACCCATAGCCAGACTTATCAAAAGGAAAAAAGAAAGGACACAAATACATTAAGTCATGAATGAGGAGCGATCACAAGCAACACCACAGAAATATACACATGATAGGAGAATATTATGAGCAATTATATACCAATAACTTAGGCACTCTGGAAGAAATACCTAAATTCCTAGAAACAAATAAACTACCAAAACTGAAACAGGAACAAATAGGAAACCTAAACAGACCCATAACCAGCAAAGAAATTGAATCAGTCATCAAAAATCTCCAAACAAACAAGAGTCCAGGGCCAGACGGCTTCCCAGGGGAACTCTACCAAACATTTAAAGAAAAATTCATAATCTTCTTCTGAAGCTACTCCAAAAAACAGAAATGGAAGGAAAGCTTCCAAACTCATTATATGAGGTCAGCGTTACCTTCATTCCAAAACCAGGCAAAGACCCACCAAAAAGGAGAATTATAGACCGATATCCCTGATGAACATGGATACAAAAATTCTCACTAAGATACTAGCTAATAGGATCTAACAGTACATTAAAAGGATTATTCGCCACAATCAAGTGGGATTTATTCCTGGGCTACAGGGGTGGTTCAACATCTAAAAATCAATCAATATAATACAGCACATTAATAAAAGAAAGAAAAAGAACCATATAATCCTCTCATAGATGCAGAAAAAGCATTTGACAAAATACACTGTCCTTTCTTAATAAAAACCCTCCACCATGTAGGGATAGAGGGAAAATACCTCAACATCATAAAGGCCATATATGAAAGACCCACAATGGGGAAAAACTAAGAGCTTTTCCCCTAAGGTCAGGAATAAGACAGGGATGTCCACTCTCACCACTGTTCCACATAGTACTGGAAGTCCTAGCCTCAGCAATCAGAAAACACAAAGAAATAAAAGGTACCCAAATCTGCAAGGAAGAAGTCAAACTTTCACTCTTCACAGATGACTTGATACTCTATGTAGAAAACTTGAGAGATACCACCAAAAAAAAAAAAAAAAACTGCTAGCACTGATACTGAATTCAGCAAAGTCACAGGATATAAAATCAACATACAGGAATCTGTCGCATTCCTCTACACCAATAATGAAGCAGCAGAAAGAGAAATCAAGGAATCAATCCCAATTATAACTGCACCAAAAACCATAAGATACTTAGGAATAAACCTTACCAAAGAGGTAAAATATCTGTACACTGAAAACTATAGAACACCTATGAAAGAAATTGAGGAAGACACAAAGAATTGGAAAAGCATTCCATGTGCATGGATTTGGAAGAACAAATATTCTTAAAATGTCTATCCTACCCAAAGCAATCTACACATGTAATGCAATCCTGATCAAATTACACCAGCATTTTTCACAGAGCTACAACAAACAATTCTAAAATTTGTATGGAACCAGAAAAGACCTAAATAGCCAAAGTAATGTTGAAAAAGAAAAGCAAAGCTGGATGTACCACAATTCTAGACATCAAGCTCCATTACAAAGCTGTAATCATCAAGACAGTATGGAATTGTCACAAAAACAGATAAACCGATCAGTGGAACAGAACAGAGAACCCAGAAATGGACCCACTACTGTACAGACAACCAATCTTCAACAAAGCAGGAAAGAATATCTAATGAAAAAAAGACAGTCTCTTCAACAAATGGTGCTGGGAAAATTGGACAGCAACATGCAGAAGAATGAAACTGAACCACTTTCTTACATCATACACAAAAATAGACTCAAAATGGATGAAAGACCTAAATATGAGACAGGAATCCATTAAAATCCTAGAGAAGAACACAGGCAGCAACCTCACTGACCTTGGCCGTAGCAACTTCTTACTAGAAACGCCTCCGGAGGCAAGGGAAACAAAAGCAAAAATGAACTATTGGGACTACATGACAATGAAAAGCTTCTGCACAGCAAAAGAAACAGTCAACAAAACCGAAAGACAACCGACAGAATGGGAGAAGATATTTGCAAATGACATATCAGATAAAGGGCTAGTACCCAAAATCTATAAAGAACTTATATAACTCAACACCCAAAAAACAAATAATCCAGTCAAGAAATGGGCAGAAGACATGAACAGACATTTCTCCAAAGAAGACATACAAATGGCCAACAGATACATGAAAAAAATCCTCAAAATCACTCATCATCAGGGAAATATAAAACAAAACCACAATGAGATGCCATCTCACACCTGTCACAATGGCTAAAGTCAACAACACAGGAAATGACAGATTTTGTGAGGATGCAGGGAAAGGGGAACCCTCTTACACTGTTATTGTGAATGCAACTGATGTAGCCACTCTGGAAAACGGTACGGAGGTTCCTCAAAAAGTTAAAAACAGAACTACCCTACGATTCAGCAATTACACTACTGGGTATTTATCCAAAGGATATAAAAATACTGATTTTAAGGGGCACATATACCCCAATGTTTATAGCAACACTATCAACAATAGCCAAAGTATGGAAAGAGTCCAAATGCCCATCAGGTCATGAATGGATAAAGAAGATGTGGTATATACATACAGTGGAATATTAATGAGCTATCAAAAACAATGAAATCTTACCATTTGCAATTACATGGGTGGAACTAGCGTGTATTATGCTAAGCGAAATAAGTCAGTGAAAAAAAAGGCAAATACCATACGATTTCACTCATATGTGGAATTTAAGAAACAAAACAGATGAACATAGGGGAAAGGAAGGAAAAATAAAATAAGATAAAAACAGAGAAGGAGGGAAACCATAAGAGACTCTTAACTACAGAGCACAAACGGAGGGTTGCTGGAGGGTAGGTGGGTGGGGGGATCGGCTAAAAGGAAGACACTTGTTGTGATGAGCTCCGGGTGTATATGAAAGTGATGAATCACTAGATTCTACTCCTGAAACTAATACTACATTATATGTTAAGTAATTTGAATTTAAATAAAATCTTCAAGGAAAACAAAACAAAACAAACAGAAAGGTCAGATCATCAATTGAAAAGTTTACACATAAAATTTTTTCATTATAACAAGCATATCAGGATGTCTGGATGGCTCAGTCGTTTAAGTGTCCAGCTTGATTTCAGCTCAGGTCATTTATCTCAAGGCTATGAGCTCAAGCCCTGCATCAGAGCTCCCTCTCCCTCTGCCCCTCCCCACTGGGTCACATGCATGCGTGCACACTCTCTCTCGTACGCTCTGTAATAAATGAGTAAATAAATACAAGCATAATAAACAATGCTAAAGTATCCATAATATCAAGTGAAAGGTCCTTTTTACTGTCTTTTAGCTTCCCAACCCATCCCCTCTTCAGAGTATGTTTAACTATATCTTTCCAGTTTTCTATGTGTTTGTGCGTGTGGTACACACACACACACACACAGAGTTATGAACTGAATTGTGTCTCTGCCAAAATTTCATGTTTAAATCCTAACCCCAAATAACCTCAAATATGACTATATTTGATGACTGGGTCTTTAAAAAGGTAATTAACATTAAATGAGGTCATTAGAGTAGGTCCTAATCTGCCTGGTGTATTTAGAAGAGATTAAAACACAGGCATGCACAGAACAAAGATCTTGTGAAGGCAAAGACAATCATCTGCAAGTCAAAGAGAGAGAGGTCACAGAAGAAATCAACCCTGCCAACACTTTGATCTCGGACTTCTAGCCTCCAGAACTGTGAGAAAATAAATTTCTGTTGTTTAAGTCACCCAGGCTATGGTACTTTGTTATGGCAGCCCGAGAAAACTAATACATACATGTACACACATACAGCTGTTAAGTCAACATAGTTAAGAGTAGTTGAAGTTCATACTTGGCAAATATTCACATACTTAAAAATATGAATATATTACAATGACAAGTCATAATACTAGTTATTCAAGATCAATAAAAATAATTTGATAAATAAACCAAAATAGAAACCTCAACTCCTGTTTTTTATTATTCTTTGAAAAGCATGACAACAGCTTAAAAACCTACTTTCCTAAAACATTAGTATCTAAGAAACTACCCCCACAGGATACGGTTTCTCCACTCTAACATCTCTTTGCCCTCTGGATGTGGAAAAGAAAACTTAATTGGAGAACTAACGAATGAGCCAAAACATAACCTGCAGTTAAAATTTCTGTAAAGAGTAAAATTTTATATCTTATTCCTCAAAGAACTTCATCTTTTAAGTCATTCTTTTTAAAGATTTATTTATTTTAGAGACAGAAAGAGCACGCACAAAAGGGGGGAGGGGCAGAGGGAGAAACAGAATCTTGAGCAGACTCTCCGTTGAGTCTGGAGCCCGACACAGGGCTCAATCTCAGGACCCTTAGGTCATGACCTGAACAGAAACCGGGAATTGGATGTTCAACCAACTGAGCTCCCCAGATGCCCTCAAGTCATTTTTTTTCTTAGCAAAAGATGCCTACTAATAAGGTAACCCAAAAATTTTAGGATAAAAAAGCATGTGTGCTTTGGTTATCAAACTAAAAACTGACATTCAGTGCTACCCTACCATAGTACCACCTGATAACAGAAATGTAATGGACAAACATAAGAGGTTATCCTCAAGAGTACCTGGGTGGCTCAGTCGGTTAAGCATTTGACTTCATTTCAGTTCAGGTCATGATCTCAGGGTCATGAGATCAAGTTCCTGTGTGGGGTTTTGCACTGAGTGCGGAGGCTGCTTGGGATTCTCTCTCTCCCTCTCCCTCTGCCCACCCCACGCATGTGTGCTCTCTCTCTCTTTCTCTCTCAAAAAAGAGGTTATCCTCAAACTTAATGACTCCACAATCTGATTATGACTTTGCTGAAATAAACATTTCATGTAGAAAGTGAGCCTTTGATTCCAAATGTATAGCACCAAAGCAAATATTATTTATTTTTATGATAAACTTTGTTGTCACTTGGTTATAGGGTTTAATCATTCATTTCACAAATATTTTCTGAGTGCCTACTACATGGAAGAGACCATTCCTGGCTCTGTAGAAGATAAAAAAGATGACTGGAATGTATCTGCCTTTTAAGCATCTAAAATCTTATCTCTTCAACAAGACACACATGATAACTACTTGTAGAACAAGATGTTACAGGAGTTCAAGAGGAAGAAATCGATGTCTTTCAAGCGTATAAAGAATGGTTCTTGGGGCACCTGGGTGGCAAAGTCAGTTAAGTGTCTGACTCTTGGTTTTGGCTCAGGTTGCGATATCAGGGTCATGAGATCGAGCCCAAGTCAGGCTCTGCACTCAGTGTGGAGTCTGCTTAAGATTCTTTCTCCCTCTCCCTCCGCTCCCCCCAACAAAATAAATAAATAAAATCTTAAAAAAAAAAGAATGGTTCTATACAATAAACTGGCCCTTGAGCTAAGATTTGAAAAACAGAGAGGAGTTAGAGAGGGGGCATTTCAGACAGAGTATGGCATAAATGAAGGAACAAAAACAGAAAAACACAAGGTCCAAGGAACAGGGAGCAATCCAGAGTGACTGGAAAAGCAGGGTATTTACAGGAAAATATTTAACAATATGGCTAGCAAGCTAGTTATGCGGGGGATCCTTTAGGACCTTGAACACTAGGCTAAGATATAGAGACCACTGAAGTACATAAGCAGAGAAGTGACACTTAACCAGAGTTGTTCTTTAGGAAAAATAATCTTGATGTGTTTTGTGGGATGGATTGGAAGGGTAGTAAATACTTGTAAGCAGTGAGAAAGTCATGCATAAATTTACAAGGGCCTAAAACTATAGCTGAAGTTGAGAGAATGAAAAGGACAGGATAGGTCATGGTTACTTCAATGAAATGTACACCTATCTCACAGAACTACTGTGAAGATCAAATGACATAATAATATAATAGACTTGAAAAGTATATTTACTCACTAGAAACAAAACCTACAAGGGTGTCAAGAGCATAAATGAGGACTTTAGGAAGACAAATTCTAGAAAAGAAAGAAGAAAACCAAAACAACAAAAATGTCACCTTTTGCAGACAGTTAAATATACCTATTAAAATTACTAAAATATTAAATAATTAAAAGACCTAATTCTGTTAAAGACTAAGCACCAAGAAAAATAATGCTTATAAATAAAAAGAAACAATTTAAAATTATTTCAGCATTGTAAAAATTATGTACATATAACAACTAGAATTCAAGGGGGAAATGGAAAATTACTTAAGAGGTAAGATTGTGGGTTATTTTTCTAATGTTTTTATTAGATGCAGTTTCATACAATTAAAAAGGGAAAATTTGTAAATAAAATAAAGAGGGAAAACTATAAGGATCATACACAGAACGGGCAATTTTGCTTCTATTTTAAACTCTACTTTATAACATGGGAAGGAACATACTCCTACTTGAAAAATCAAAAACTTTCAGATAAACACTGAGTATCAATGTATTACTATATTTTCCATTTAATCAAAATATTGATACAAGCAAAATAAGTTTCCATTCCACTTCTACCCCCCACTGCCCAGAGACAAGTGCCCTTTACTCTGCCACTGGATACTCAGGAACTCCATTAGAAACCCACCAGCCTGCAATATTATATTTATCAGGGATTCTCTGATGACCCCAAAATTGTATGCAAAATGAAATATGTGTATATGCCCATTTTCCTAGGGAGAAGGTTCATGACTTTTATCAGATTCTTTTTTTTTTAAGATTTTCTTTATTTGAGAGAGAGCAAGAGAGAGAGCATGAGCAGGGGAAGGGGGAGAGGGAGAAACAGGCTGAGCAGGAAGCCTAACATGGGGCTCGATCCCAGGACCCTGGAATCATGACCCGAGCCAAAGGCAGATGCTTAACGACTGAACCACCCAGGTGCCCCCTTTTATCAGATTCTTGAAGGGCCTAGTATTCTAAAAGAAAATTTAGAAATAATCTGAACTTTTCTTCCCCCTCCTTTTAATTTTAAAAACCAATTCAAATAACTCTGTCAAAGGCTTAAAGAATGTTACTTATTGGACTATTTTCAAATAAGGGATCCTCTGAATTCCTCTTCTCAATCCCCAGTACCACTTCAGACTAAGACCTTTATATTTCCATTCTTTATCATTTATAGGCCAGGTAAGCTTCATCTTTATATACAACTTTAACAGCACTGCTGCCATTCTCCACCACCTCCTTAGAACCTATTTCTACATTCATAGATAATTTTAGAACCTAGCTTACTCTTCCCCCACTCTAATTCCATCTCCCCAACACTAGCAAATACTGAACTCGTCAACAATCTCATTTTTTCTACTCCTGTTCTTAGATCAACAAATACTGTAAGAGGCAGAACCATAAAAATTTGCCCCATTAAAAATGTACATGAATTTAAATGTAGCCTATGTTGCTCCTGGAAAACTACTAACAGTAATAAACTAGGCTCACAAAGTAGAGGTTCTATTTATACAAAGGACAAGTCCCAAAAGATGAGAGTCAGGAAACTAAACAATCGAAGAAACTTTAAAGATCAAGTAGCTGAATCTTATTTTAGAGAACCAAGTCCAAAGGAACAAGTGATCTGTCCAAGATAACCAAGAGTAGAAATAGAACTCAGGTAGTCAGGTGTCCTGATGACAATGTTCATTCCACTATACCATGCTATGTCCTTTGTACACCAGTTGTTTATCCTCTTTAATACTTATAAATCAAAATCCTTCAAATTATCTGTATTTTCTCCAGTAAGATTTACTTACTACTACACTACTACCTCAAGACCCCTTAACAGTATACAATATCATTCCTTCCTGGCTTGTTGGGTGAGAATGATACAGGGGACAATAACTGAAAGCTTGACTGAAATCAAGATAGACTATGCTTCTAAGTACCCTATCACTCTCTCATATGAAGAACTGAATTGGTCTGGTATGTCTTGCTTTTCTCAAAACTAAGTTACTGCTTTCTAATAACTTATATTCTTCTAATGATTGCAAATTACTGTTTAATGATTTGTTCTAGTGTCTCCTAACACCAAAGCCAAGACTAGAATCCAACTCTTCTGCTTACCAATGTTCTTTCTGCCAAACCAGCCCTTTTACAGTGAGTTCTGATACTGAATGATATTAATGTAAGTCAGTTCTATCTTCAAGAAGATATCTATTTAAATTATAATTAATGGTTATTTATTCTGCCTCTTAGGTCATTTAAAGTCCTCCTTGCTCTCCCAATAAAAAGACTATTAATTTAAGAAATTATTTTTTATATGCACATTAAACCCCTCTTCCTACAACTGAAGTCTATGTCTCTTTTTATAAACTAATGTTCCAAGTAAGTTCAGGTATCACTAAACTACTAGAAGGATAGCCTTTAATTAAAAAAAAATGCCCTTCAAGTACTTTAACTGTCACTGAACCACTTCTCACTCTAAGTTCCATGCAAAATTCACTTAAAAATACCCTTAATTTTTTCCTCTTAAGTTCTGTTTTTAATGTTCTTATTACATTTTATGTCTTCTCAGTAATCACTGTCATTTCTTGATACGCATCTTATAATATAAAACCTGTATCTTAAAACTAGGATCTCTAAAAAGCAAAGTAGGAGGATTGTTTCACTAGTGTTATTATATTCTACTTCAGTTAATATGAAGGCCTGAAGAAAAGTCTCTTAGCAGCAGCCAGGCAGTAGTGGGAGTGCAGGAAGAGGGAATTTACAAGGCGCCTGGGTGGCTCAGTCATTAAGCGTCTGCCTTCGGCTCAGGGCCCCGCATAGGGCTCCCTGCTCCGCTGAGAGCCTGCTTCTTCCTCTCCCACTCCCCCTGCTTGTGTTCCCTCTCTCACTGGCTGTCTCTTTCTCTATCAAATAAATAAATAAAATCTTAAAAAAAAAAAGGAAGGGGAATTTACGACTGGGAGATACTAAAGTTCTCATCCTTTGTCCATGATGAAAACAAAGGAAATGTGAACCAACAAATGAAAACAAAATAGTACTTATCCAAATTTAGAACTACTATTTAGAACTACTAAATAGAATATAGAAGGTAAAGACACTAAAGTAAAAGGTGTGCCAGACAGACCTCTATGGAAATATCTTCTACAAACAAAAGAAAGGACAGACCATTTTGCTGCATGCAGTATAAACCAAAGAACAAAAGCCAGTCAAAATCAAACGAAGAGAGTTCCAATTCTGGCATGACAACGTAAGATCTCCTTAGACCCACTCCCCAGCAAAACTGGTAAAAGTCACTAAAGGACCACCATTTAAAGTCCCTAAAAATGGTCCTGCGGCATACAGCAAATGAAATAACACTTACTCAAGAAAAGCTACTAGAGCTCAGTAAGAATAGCAAGTCTGTGGTGTTTGAACCAGGACATACTCCCTGCCTCCCCACTCTGGTCTGGCAATATGGAAACTCCACTTAAGACTGGTATAGCCAAGAGCACAGCTCATTTCCCCTCCTCCCTTTCATGAGCTCCTAGTCAGAAGACTATCTTCCTGGGAAAGACAGGACATCAGCATTTCTCTCATCTTCCCCCAGTGACCTATTGCTGAAACTAAGTTCTGGGCTAACGTGGTCAAGAAGTAGGGGCTCCCTTCTTCCACACAGCCCCATAGAAGGGACAGAGGCTGACCCTGGGTGTGGTGCCACTGAGAATACTTGATTGTTGAAGGCCCAATCACCCTGACCCTGACTCCTAAGAAGCTGGTTCCATACCAGAAGCATGCCAAAAAGGACTCCTCTTACTCCCCCTTAGCACTCAACTCCTAAAGTGGGGGTATCACTCAGAGAGAGGCCACCACTCTCTCCACCCCTAGCCTCAGACCTGTGGCTGGTAGATTTTTGCCTGGGAGGAGAAGAAGACCCTAAAACAGATAGCTCCTTATCTCTTCCCACAGGAATTGACTTAATGTGGAGAAGTTCAAGCCTCACGTTGCTCTCAGAAACAGTGGAAATGCTGGTGAAAGGCCAAGTGGGAGAAAACTGATGGAACCATCAGACATAGAAACTGAACCGTAGGTCAGCTGGTTTGCCCCAGAGAACCAGAAAACCAAGAAGGGAGGCAGCTCGGAAGAGCCTGCCTGGGATGAGAACAAATCTCAAACGTTGTCCTCAGGAACTATCACTTCAAAGCAACACCAATTTGATTGCTTTCGTCTGTGGAACAATTTCTGTCCCAGGGCACTGTTGAAAACAGCAGTGCAATCTACCAGCAACTAATGGAAAGAGACAGAAATTCCCAGCAAAACCACTGTCATCCCAAAATAACTATGGACATGCCCAAGGCTACGCCCCTTAAGGAGCAACATCAGAGGCTTTAACACTGCAAAGTAGGAAGCAGGGAGGAGAGTGAAGAAAGGCATCACTAAAATAATCCAGCCAGTCTTTAACCAAATAAACAAGTAAATGAAAATAACAAGTCCTGGGAAGGAAGGGACCAGTACCTCGAGTTACTACATTATCTAAAATGTCCAGTTTCCAAAAACTTGCAAGACATGCAAAGAAACAGGAAAGTGTAACCTATACACTGGTAAAAAGTAGGCAAGAAAAACTGTCTGTGGTTTTGACCAAATGTCAGATTGAAAACAAAGCCTTCAAAGTAGTCACTATAAATACGTCCAAAGACTAAAGGAAACCATGTTAAAGAAATAAAAGAAGGTGTGATGACAATGTAACATCACATGGGGAGTATCAATAAACAGATAGGAATTATTTAAAAAGAACTAAATGGAAATTCTAGCGTTGAAAATTACAGTAACTAAAATGAAAAATTCACTAGAGGGGACTGACAGCAGATGTGAATTGGCAAAAGAAACAATTAGTAAACTTGAAGACAGAACAACATGGATTATCCAACATGAAGAACAAAGGTAAAAAAGAGTGAAGAAAAATGAACAGAGCCTCAGAGAGATGAGGGCCATTATTAAGCACACCAACATATGCATAATGAGTATACCAGAAGGAAAGGAGAATGATAAAGGGGAAAAAAAAACTACTGGATGAAATAATGGCTGAAAATTTCCAAAGCTTATTAAAAAGAACTTGCTTATTAAAATGTAATTTACACATCCAGGAAGTGCAAACAAACTCCAAGGAGGAAACATACACAGAGATCTGCAGACACATTATAGTAAAAACATTAAAAGCCAAAACAACAGGAACATCTTCAAAGTAGCAAGAGGAACAGAAGACTCCTTACTAACAAGGGGACCCCAATAAGATTAACAGCTGATTTCTTAGCAAAAACAATGTGTAGGCTGGAAGGCAGTAGGATAATATTCAAAGCACTCAAAAAAAAAAACCTGTCAAGCAAGAATCCTATATCCAGAAAATCTACTGTTCAAAAATGAAGCAAAATAAAGACATTTCCAGATAAACAAAAACTGGGAAAATGTGTTACTAACAGAACCACCTTACAAGAAATACTAAAGGAAGTTCTTTAGGCTGAAAACAAGTGACCCAGACTGTAATCCAAATACACACACACACACACACACATACATCAAAACAAAGAGCACCAGAATGTATAAATGTATACTTTTTTACCTTCTTCTTTGAACCAATTTAAAAAGCAACTGTATAAAATAATATGGGTAAAATTAATTGTTGAGCCTATGACATATAGAGATGCAATATATTTGCCAATAATACCACATAGGAGATGGGTGGGAGCACAGCTACAGTGGGATAAGGAAATGACTCGAGATGGTAAACCAAACACAAGAGAAGAAATGAAGAGAACCAGAAATGATAAATACAAAGGCTAGTATAACAAAATAAGTATTTACTTGCCTTCCTTTCTTCTCTCAGCATCTTTTAAAGTCATAAATTATATGAAGTAATAATTATGACAATGTATTATTAGGATTGTAATATATATAAATGTAATATATGTTAAAATAAAACAACAAAGTGGGGAAACGGAACTAGAACTATACAAGAGTAATGTTTCTATATCTCACTAGGATTACATTATAAAATTCTTAGAAGAAAACATGGTAAATCTTCATGACCTCAGATTTGGCAATGGATTCTTAGCTATAACACAAAAAGTATGACCGACAAAAGAAAAAATACATAAATTTGACTTTATCAAAATGAAAAGCTTTTGTGCTTCAAAGGACATTATCAAGAAAGTCAAAAGATAACCCACAGAATGGGAGAAAATATTTGCAAATCATATATCTGATAAAGGACTTGAATCTATAATATATAAAGACCTCTGACATCTCAATAATAAAAAGACCGGTAACCCAATTAAAAAATAGGCAAAAGACCTGAATAAACATTCCTCAAAAAAAGATATTTAAATGGCCAATAAGCACAAGAATAGATGTTCAGTGTCTTTTGTCATCAGGGAAGTACAAATCAAAACCAAAATGAGAGAACACTTCACACTCACTAGGATAGCTAAACTAAAAAAGAAAGATAAGAATTACTACTGGTGAGGATGTGGAGAAACTGGAACCCTCTTGTACTTCTGATGGTAATGTAAAATGATGTAGTCCTCTGAAAACCAGTCCAGCAGTTACTTACAGAATTAAACATAGAGTTACCATACGGCTGAGCAATTCTACTCCTAGATACACCCAAGAGAAATGAAAACTTATGTCCATACAAAACTTATACATGAATGTTGACAGGGGCATTATTTGTAACAGCCAAAAGATGGGAAAAATACCCTGAATACCCACCAACTGATGAATGCACAAAGGCAATATTCCATAGCCACACTGAATATTATTTGGCCATAAAAACAAGTGAAATACTTAATACATGCCATAACATGCATATGCTTTGAAAACATAATACTAAGTGAAAGAAGCCAATCTCAAAAGACCATGTATTATATGATTCCATCTATCTGAAAGGTCCAAAATGGACAAATTATAGAAACTGAACATCGACTAGTAGTTTCTTAGGGCTGGTGAGGGAGGGAGATGGGGGGTGATAGCCAAAAGGGTAGCAAGTTTGTTTCTGAGGTAATAAAAATGTAAAATTGGCTATGGTAACAGTGGTACAGATCATTAAATATACTAAAATCCACTGAATTGCACACTTTAAATGGGTGAATTATATAGCATGTGAATTAATCTCAAAAAAGATGTTTTTAAAAAAACAATTGAATCATAAGGTCCAGCAATTGCACTACTGGGTATTTACCCCAAAGATACAGACATAGTGAAGAGAAGAGCCATATGCACCCCAATGTTCATAGCAGCATTGTCCACAATAGCTAAATTGTGGAAGGAGCCGAGATGGCCTTCAACAGATGACTGGATTAGGAAGATGTGGTTCATATATACAATGGACTATTACCCAGCCATCAAAAAGAAAGATTTCACAACGTTTGCAGCAACATGGATGGGACTGGAGGAGATTATGCTAAGTGAAATAAGTCAAGCAGAGAAAGACAATTATCATACGGTTTCACTCACTTACGGAACATAAGAAATAGGAAAATCGGTAGGAGAAGGAAGGGAAGAATGAAGGGGGTGTAAACAGAAGGGGGAATGAACCATGAGAGACTGTGGACTCTGGGAAACAAACTGAGGGCTTCAGAGGGGAGAGGGGTGGGGGATTGGGATAGGCCGGTGATGGGTATTAAGGAAGGCACATATTGCATGGTGCACTGGGTGTTATACGCAAATAATGAATCATGGAGCATTGCATCAAAAACTGGGGATGTACTGTATGGTGACTAACATAACATAATAAAAAATTATTATAAAAAATAAATAAATAAATAATAAAAAAACAATTGAAGAAAAGTGTATGATCAGTGTCAGGATCAAGAATTAAGAACTTCTTAAACTTAGATAAAAAGTGCTGTGTACTAACTGTATGATACCTCAGTTTCTACCATATAATTATTGATGAAAAAAATTCTATCACTCAAAATTCATGTCTTTTTAATATTAACTAAAGTAGTAGAGAGGCAACTGTGTAATAAATCATTACAATTTAAATCTTATCATACTAACAATAAAAAACTTTTATGCTTAAGGTGTTTGCCTCTATTAACAGTGCTCTAGGGGCGCCTGGGTAGCGCAGTCGTTAAGCGTCTGCCTTCGGCTCAGGGCGTGATCCCAGCGTTCCAGGATCGAGTCCCACATCGGGCTCCTCCGCTGGGAGCCTGCTTCTTCCTCTCCCACTCCCCTGCTGTGTTCCCTCTCTCGCTGGCTGTCTATCACAGAAATAATAAATAAAATTAAAAAAAAAAACAGTGCTCTAGTATCTTTATGGGGCACCTGGGTGGCTCAGCCCGTTAAGCGTCTGCCTTCAGCTCAGGTCATGATCCTGGAGTCCCAGGATCGAGCTCCCTGATGGGCTCCAGGCTCAGCAGGAGTCTGCTTCTCCCTCTGACTCTCCTCCCTCTCATGTTCTCTCTCACTCACTCTTCCTCTCAAATAAATAAATAAAATCTTTAAAAAGAGAGAAATATCTTTATAATTCAACATTTATTGTATGCTTAATGTCTGCCAGAACCTTATTTACCTTCATATAAATACCGGACACACAGAAGGCAATAAATGAATGAGTGGCCTTAAAGGTTGTCATTTATCTATACTAGGATTTAGTTACCTCATCTGGAAAATTGGAAGGCTGGATATGATCTTCTCTAAAGTAGCACCATTTGAACAGAACTATCTGCAATGATGGAAATGTTCCATACCTAATGCCTTTTTAGCCCTTGAAATGCAGCTAATGCAACCAAGGAATTACATTTTTAATTTAATTTAATTTAAACAGCCACAGGAAGCTAGTGACTACCATATTGCACAGCACAGTTCTAGGGTATAATCCTGCATGAAAAACGCATTTTACAATGCATCCCAGTAATCACATACATGTGGGAGTGTATATATACACATAAAACAATAGTACATAAAGCATTACTTCCCCTAATATGTATAAAGCACTGATATTCTTTCTTATTCTACTGAATTTCATATAAAAAAGTGCTGACCCAACCTATCAACATGATTTCATAACACCGTACTAAGGTTCTTTTCAGCTCTAAAATATTATGCTATATACTAATGACTGTCCTAAAAATATGTATTAATATTTATTTTGTCATCTTTCTTTAGAGATCTATTTATGTATTTGAGGGAGGAAGGGGAGAGGAAGAGAGAAACACAAGCTGACTTCACACAGAGCCCAATGCAGGGCTCAATATCCTAACCCTGAGATCATGACCTGAGCTGAAACCAAGAGTCAGATGCTCAACCGAATGCACCACCCAAGAGCCCCTATTTTGTAATCTTAAGCACAAGTCACTATTTGAAGGTGCCTCAGGCTATATCAGGTTCTACTAAAAACCTTATAACCACTCCTTCATCTCCCTGTTAAATCCATTTTTAAAAAAAATTATGGCAAGTCAGTCACATGCCTTTAATAAGTAGAAAACAAAAGTAACATCTTTCCCTTGTTTTTCACACTTTGGAAATGGCAACCAAAAGGAATGGTAGGATGTACAGAAGACAGGGGAGGAAGAAAGTTGTAGGGTCAGTGTTCAAGAAAACAGAGAAAGCTAATTTTTTATTTCCATCACGTCCTCTGAACCTCCCAATGACTTCTCCATCCCCCTCAACCTCCCAGCCTGACAAAGTCCTACAAATTTTATCTTAACTTCATCAGACTTTGTAGAGGGCTACAGAACAAGAATGGCTCCCAAGAAATCATGTGTTCCAAACTTTCAACTATGAAGTGTTTTTAAAACCTTAATAAAATGATCTGGCTGTGTTCCCCTAGCCTAATCTGCTACTTCTATCTTAAACTCCTCAGTAACCTAAAATTATATGTAGTCCTACAAAGAGTCCATGTTCTCTCTTAACTGTGGGCCTCTGCACACACTATTCTCTCTTTAGCTAATTTCTCTTCATTTTTAAGGTCTTGTCTTAGATATCAGTTACTCAAGGTATTTTTCCCACCTCAAAATTAGATTTGATGCCCTTCAAGTATACTCTTCCAGTACTTTGTATCCTCCCCATCATCGCACTACTGTATTATAATTACCTGTTTATTTACCTTTTTCCCTTACAAGATTTTAAACTCTTCAAGGAAAGGCCTATATTTTATTCTGTTCACTGCTGTAAAGGTGTTCAGTAATTACTGGATGAACAAATGGATATAATTTCTCCAGCACTCCACATGCCTAGTGTCATTACATATTCTCCCTACTTAAAATGTTCTCCCCAGTTCTATCACCAGTATGAGTTCCTCCCTGTAATCTGGTCCTTAATTACCACCATTTCCTCTAGATGCTTACTGTCCTTATTGTTTATACTACTCATTTGATATTTAACCTACATTGTTTTTTAGTTATTCTTGTAATGCATGATTCAATCTCCTTAACTAAATTGATCAATCTTGAAATCATTAATATATGTTTCTCTTGGTACCCCCATTTTTTATCATAGCCCTATGTACATAGTAGATATTAAATATCTGTTCACGCAGAATCAAAATTTATGAGGGTGTTTCTCATACAAAACTGACAATACTTCACTGATACTGATGAACAACTGGTGGGAATTAAACCTTTCATCAATATATAAGAAATAAAACATATAATGAAGTACAAGTACAAATAATTTTTTTGAAACTGAGGGATAACAATGGACACAAATATTAAGAGCCACTATAACAAAAACTACATTCATTAATTAAAGTTAACTAGCTTTATGGTTTCCAAAGTGACCTGTATGCACAGAAGAACACTGTTTTCAAATCAAAGGACAATCGTGTTTACATATGAATTTAGGGCGGTCAATGTTTTGGAGAGAAAGATAGTTATGGTTTGGCCTATCAAGAAGCACTTTCAGCAGAGTTAACTGGTGCCAACTCAATTTGCCTCCTGTTTACAGGTAGCTTTGCTGTTATCCTAGAGTGCCCCCCCCCATTGCTACTTACAACTGAGTAAAATCTGAACCATGGACATAATGGTCCCAAATTCCATTACTAACTCTGTAAAGTAGCCCAGTTTTCCTCGCATTTAGAAGGATAAGCAATCTGGGAATCCTGTCTACCCCATCTCTTAAACTCAGAAGAAAAAATTTTTTAAAAAAAACATGTAAATCCTGCGAGTCACTAGCGCTTAGGTGCCCTCTGCCCGAAACCTTCCGTCCCATTCCCCTGTGCTATACCACAAAGGTTTTCTTCACCCCGTCCTCAAACTACTAAGCCCAATTTCCTTCACTTATTGATGTTTTGAGTTACCCCTGACAACCTCTCTCTGACCCAAGGACACGAGGGCAAACTTTTCCCTATAGATCCTTTTGTCCTTCACCCTACTCTACCATGTGAACGGCATCTCACCTGGGAAAGTCGAACGGTTCCCGAAGCGCGGAGCTGATGTGATCTCCATTGAGGACCTACGCCACGGACAGAGACTAGAGGCCGGATCAGAAACAGGACACGCCGGCGCTTTTCGAAAGCAGCCGCTGCGGCTGCCCAGCGCGAAGAAGGTATCGCGAGCAGCGCCATCTTGAGCGAGGAAAGAGGAACCGAGAGCAAAGGATTGTGGGACGCTGGCGGACCCAACTCAGCAACCTTAATCTCTTCTCCCTTCCCCCTCATTTTCTCAGGGCCGGGGCCCGGAAATAGCTTCTCTGTGAGGAGAGTCAGACGCTTGGGCTCAACCGCTTTTAGCTTCCAGGGTCTGTCATTTGAGTATTTTACACAACCGGTAATACAGAATAACGCTGTCTTTCTGTTTTCCTAGATTTGCCGCGTAAAAAACAGGATGCGCAGTTAAATTTGAACTTGAGATAAACGAGTCATTTTTTAGTATAGTTAATGTCTCAAATACTGCTTTTGCTAAATCTGCCAACCCTCTTGTCCAAGCTTTCCACTTTTCTCTTACAGCCTCCAACTCTGTGCAATGCTTCACTCCATTTTACCTCTGCATATTCTTATCTTCACTCTCCTTACCACTAACTCAGGGTAGATTAAACTATAGATATTAATTTCCCCAGGGTGAAAACTTCATGAACCATGAGATACACTGGGTTTCAGGCTGATTGTTGAGTTTCAGGCTGATTGTTCACTTTTGCACAAACCTTGGGGCAGTTTTCCTTTGGTCTGTTGCTCTTGGGACAGTTTTACACACACACACACACACACACACACACACCTTTGCTAATTTGCCTTGCTTTCTAGCTCTTCCATTTGGTTTCTGCAGCATCCCTAATTATTACAAAACAGCTAGATTGGCTGACAGATAGTAAAATGAAAATGTATGTAGAGAAGCCCATGTTTAAAGACAGGTTTATAATCTCTTCTCACTGATGTGGGAAACAAAGGCAGAAGAAAAATTATTAAATTTCCTTACTACCTATAACCCATTGACAAATCCTTGAAACAGGCAGAGTGACATTCCTCTAGGAACTCAGCTGCCTTGTGTTAATACTTTGCTAAGGGTAAAAGGCATCTTAGCTCCCCACCCCCAGGATCCTGTAAGCCTACTTCAACATATAAAAATTCCTTTGGAAACTTTATCTCTACCCCCACCACCCCAGATACATGTTGGCAATCACCCTCCAAGCATATGACCCAGAGATATACATCTGAAGAGTTTTTACTAAACAGTAATAAACGACCTTTCCTAACAAGAGCTAGCCCCCTCAGGATCCCGAAAACCTTGTTTCCAAAATACCTGAGAGGCTTACACTATCCCTAACCCCCCTCCAACTTGAAAGTATATAATGGACCACTCCTTAGGACCCCAGCGTAGCTCTTTCTGCCCATGGGTCCTACCCCCGTGCTTTAGTAAAACTACCTTCTTGCACCAATGACGTCTCTAGAATTCCTTCTTGGCCGTCGGCTTCAAACCCTAATGTCTTTTCCTACATCACTCACCACTATCATCAAGCAAAATATTTAAATGTGTTTACAGTTTTCTGGAAAACTGCATTTCCAAGTGTCAGCGTTGCCTAAAACCCTGTAGGTAGTGATGCAGTTGCAATTTTATATTCACTGCTGCATTCTCAAACTTTTTATACAAGACAGGCAAATAATTATGAACTCCTTATGTAGACACACCATGGACTAATTGATTAAGTCTGATGAAGACAAAGGAAATGCATGGCCCATGCAGTTACTTTGTTTCAAAATTCATATTACACTCAGGTTTCCAGAGAAGAGGATGCTTGAGCAGAGTTATTTAAAGAAGAATAGTTTCCAACTGAAGAGGTCAAACAGAATTCCACATATAGGAAATGGCATATTTAAAAGCAAGAAGGTATAAGAAAGCATTCCCATCTTCAAGATTCTATATATATAGAATATATATAGCAGAGTAGTAGGAAATGAGCCTGGGTAAGCAGAGGCCTGATGGTGAAAGACCTTGTATTTCATTCTAAGAAGTTAATGCTTGATCCTGTAGCCAGCAGAGGGTCTTAATCAGGAGAGTAACATGATCAGATGTGTATGTACATTAAACCACTCTGGCTTAAATGGAAATGTCAGACTGAAGAGAGTTCAGATTGAAGTCATGAAGTTAATGCAACACTTTAGTCATAAAATAAAGGCCTGAACCTAGTAGCAGCAGTAGCAATAGATCAATTCCAGAGATACTATGGAGATAGCATTGATAGGACTCATTGGCCAATTGTGTTTCCAGTTTATTATTATCTTGCTGAGAGATCAGTAATGGCTTTTATTAATGCCTATATCATCATCAGTAAATATTTATTCAGCATCTTTTCTGGGTTAAGAGCAACACTCTACACTAAAGAAACCCTCACATCTACCAGTGATTTCTTTTTTTTTTTTTTTAAGATTTTATTTATTCATTTGACAGAGAGAGAGACAGCCAGTGAGAGAGGGAACACAAGCAGGGGGAGTGGGAGAGGAAGAAGCAGGCTCCTGGTGGAAGAGCCTGACGTGGAGCTCGATCCCGGAACACCAGGATCACGCCCTGAGCCGAAGGCAGACGCTTAACGACTGAGCCACCCAGGCGCCCCTACCAGTGATTTCTACTAGGGCTGAATGTTGTCACTGAATCTTTCTACCCAGGTAAAGCATTGTCCAACAATGTTCTAATTTTTAAAAAAATACAGTAATCTATGTACCATTATATTTTGTGAGAGATTGTTAGATATAAGGTGGCAAAATAATATTTTGAATTTTTATACTTGCAGAAACACTTATACACATCATTTTGCTCATTCTTAACAATAGGTTTTTGGGGTGTTCCTCATTGCCAGTAGATAAAGAAGACCAGGGCCATGTGGTATTAGAGTCAGAATTAGAACAGAGGTATTCTGGCTGCTATTCCACTGTTTTTTACACTAAAGATGTTGTCTATACTCAAAGACAAGGTTTAATTGAAAGTCTCTAGAGGCCATATAGAATCATAAGATTTTAAATGAGCTAAGACCTCAGAATTCTGAAACACCTAATCCTATAGATGATTTCTCAGGAGTCTTGAGAAGTTTCATTAGAATTATCTAAAGGCATTATTGGCGTGGACCAACAGTTATGAGTTCTTTGAATGGAGTCAACATGTTTTTACTGAAGTCGTATTCACTGTAAGTCAACTGATTAAGAAATGTGAATCACATTGGAATACCCAAGTAGTTACTCTGTGATGAGCTAAAGTAGGTCAAACATGATCCAAATGAGTCAAAGAAAATTTCCAGTGCACCCAGAAATAGAACATGAAGCATAGTGAGAGTTGTGCACTGTTAGGGAACTGCAGCAACAGACAGCCCAAGTTGGCCTACAGCAACTTGACACATAAGCATCTAAAATAATTAAAGAGATATAGGAGCACACAATAAAAGCCACTATAAATAACTGTTGCAGACTCAGTTCACATGACAGCACTTTAATTATGCAATAATTATAATTACATGTGTATGGTATTTTGCAATTTACAAAGTGCTTCTTAGTACCTTATCTTATTTAATCTCCACATCAACACTGGAGAATAGGTATTATTCATTAATATTCACGCATTTGGGGCACCTGGGTGGCTCAGTTGGTTAGGCATTTGCCTTCAGCTCAGGTCGTGATGCCAGGATCCTGGGATAAAGCCCTACGTTGGGCTTCTTGCTCAGCGGGGAGTCTGCTTCTCCTTCTTCCACTCCCCCTGCTTGTGCTCCCCCCAGTCAAATAAGTAAAATCTTTAAAAAAAAATTCACATATTTATGAGGAAACACACTTATTTATGTGGCTTGACAGAGGTCCCGGAGCTAATGGCATGAAAACCAAACCTAGGTTTTATGACTTCAAATACTGTGATATTTTCACTTAATTACACGTGAAATGTGGAAGAAACACTTAAGTTCTTTAAGAAAGCCACAGTGGCCTTTTCTGTTGCTAGAAAATACCAGAAGTTGTTTCCACCTGAATGCCTTTGCACTTGGTTTTTTCCTCTACTTGGAACATTGTCCTCGCTTCCTGGAGACTTTAATGACTCGAATATCACCGTTTAGAGTAGATTTTCAAGAGTACCTTCTTTAAAGAAGCTATTTCCTGTCCCTTCAGCTCTCTATCACATTGCCTTGTTTAATTTCCCTTAAAATCTTGCTACTCAAAGAGTGGTCCATGGACCACCAGCATTGGTATCACTTGGGAGCTTATAAGAAATGCAGAATCTCAGGCCCCACTCCAGACCTCATGATTCAGTATCTGCATTTTAATAAGAATTCCCTAGGTTATTCATATACACATTAAAATTTGAGAAGCACTTTTAGAGCACATATAACTTTCTGAAATTAATTTCTTTATTTTTGTGTATTTTTAACATTAAGAACTATTTCATCATAACTAAAAATTATAAACCAAAAGATAATGGACACCCATGTACCTGCAACCCAGCTTAGTCATATCTGCTTCTCCCTCTCCCTCTATCCCTCCCCCACTTGTGCTTGCTCTCTCTTTCTTTCTCTCTCTCAAATAAATAAAAATCTTTAAAAAAATACATCAAGACCAAGTAGGTTTTATCCCAGAAATGCAAAGTTGGCTGAATATATGTATATATACTAATTTGTATTCTTTAGCTGCTGGGAGTAGTTTACCTATATGTCGTTCACATTAAAGTTGTTTGTATGATAGACAAATTTTAAAGAGAAAATGTCATATTTCAGAAAATGTATTCAATAAAATTCAAGACTCATTCAAGATTTTAGTTTAGTTTACACTGTTTATTCTTAATATTGTTTAAGTGTTTTTTCACATTTTTCTCAACATTGTACTAACCCTATTTTATTATTAATTATATTCATTTTATTATATTAAATGTAATATCAGTTCTAAATTTTATTAGAAATATTATACTTTATTATTAAATGTTAGCTGCATTGCTCAAATGCTTATTTTTGTAAATTCTAGAGTTTGACATGTAGCATACATACTGTCAGGCATCTTCTCTAGAATGAGAATTTGCAGCTATCTCATTTCTCCTAAGTCTAAAAAATTCAATTATTCATTAGAATTATTGCCCACGGGGTGCCTGGGTGGTTCGGTTGGTTAAGCGTCTGCCTTCTGCTCAGGTCATGATCCCAGGGTCCTGGGATCGAGCCCCACATCAGGCTCCCTGAGGGAGCCTGCTTCTCCCTCTCCCTCTGGCTGCTCCCCCCGCTTGTGCTCTCTTGCTCACTCTCTCTCAAATAAATAAATAAATAAATAAATAAATAAATAAATAAAATCTTTAAAAAAGAAACTCTTAGTTAACTAGGAAGAGAAAGGATCTTCTCTAAACTGATTAAAAAAAATCTCCCACTGTAAAAAAAATCTATTTCAAACATTTTACTTAGTGTATACATTTTAGTAGTGTTCTCCTTAAAGATAGGAATATGTCAAAGATGCCCACTTACCCAACTACTATTTGACATCATATTGGATGGAAGTAATGGTCAATGAAAGAAGATAAGAAATAGAAACAGAAGGCTTAAGGATTGAAAGAGAGAAAACACTAGTAATTTGTAGGTTATATCATTTTCCAGATTAAAAAAAGATCTATATATAAGCTAATAAAAACAAGAGAGTTATATAAGATTGTTAAGTAGAAAGTCAATTCAAAATAATTAGTACCCTGTAGAGGATATAAAATTTTTTTAAATTGTGAAGATTTTCTAAACCTTTACTACTTATTTGTGTGCTTTGTTACATCAGTGTTAAAATGTCCTATTATGACTGTGGATTTGTCAATCTCGTAATTTGCTCATCTATCGTTTTATAATTAAGTTGATATTATGAGGGGCATACAAGTTCATGATTGTTATACTTTGTTGGTGGCTGACAAAAGATTAAGTCATTTCCTTTTTATATATATTAATAATTTTCACCATGAATTCTCTTTTTTGTCTGATACTGATATTGCCATATCTTTGCCTAGTGTATCTTTTTTTACCCCATTATTGTTAGCCTTTTTGTATGATTCTGTTTTAGGTTTGTCTTCTGTAAGCAACATATGCCTGGATTTTGTTTTTATATCCAATCTGAGAGTCTCTTTTAATAGACATCTATGGTTAATTTACATTTATATATTAATTATAAATACATTTGGGCTTCTATTGTATTATTTTGTATTTCATTTTTGCCATAGTTTTTGTTTACTTCTTTTTCCCTTCTTTTCTGCCTTCAGATAGATTGATTAAGCTTTTCCCCCTACTGGTGTGAAAGTTATGGATGTTATTTACATTTGTTCAGAGATCACACTTACAATTTTTAAGATATATGTTACTATACATTTTTCTAACAGTCTAAAGTTAACATTTCTAGCCTTCTCCCCAAAATGACAAGAATGTTAGAACTCTCAACTTTCCCCTTCTATCTTCCATGCTGTAGTACCTTAGATTTTAATTCTATAAACTTTATCAAATTAATTATTATCATGATACTTCTTACAGTCAGTTACTTACCTGAATTTTTCAACGTTATTTGCTGATTTCTTTCTTTCTTTTTTTTTTTTTTAAAGATTTTATTTATTTATTCGACAGAGATAGAGACAGCCAGCGAGAGAGGGAACACAAGCAGGGGGAGTGGGAGAGGAAGAAGCAGGCTCATAGCAGAAGAGCCTGATGTGGGGCTCGATCCCATAACACCAGGATCACGCCCTGAGCCGAAGGCAGACGCCCAACAACTGAGCCACCCAGGCGCCCCTATTTGCTGATTTCTTTGTTCAACATTGCTTACTTACATCACAGTCTTTATCTGGTTTCAATTTCAGTCTTGTTGGAATGCATCCTTTGTGGTCCCTTTACTGAAGTTCTATATGTAGTAAACTTTGAGACTTGGGATGTCTGAAAATATGTTTATTTCATTCTAATTTCTGTATAATACTTCAAGTGATTATCAAGCTCTAAGTTGATAGATTATTCAATTAGATTTCCTTTGGGACAAAATTCTCCTGTTATTACACATTCTGGGTTGTTTTATTTGGTTTTGGTTTTGGTGGTAAGATTCCTCTTTGCTTTGTAATTTTTTGTTATGATCTCTTATTTAGAGAGAGTTGTCTTCCCCATGAGTTGTGCAAATATGCTAGGTTGTAGAGGTGTCGCTATGAAACAGTTTTGTGTTTGCTTCTGTAGTATCCCTATAGAATTTACCAGTTTGGGACCAGTCTGTTTTTTTAGCTTTTGTTTTCCAGTGCATTTCTTTCATGGAGACCCCACAGCTGAGAATGGGTGTCCTGTTCATAAGCACACATTTGTAGGCCAGCAGTCAGAGTTCTTGTAGTACTTCTTATTTCGGGAAGCCCAATTCCAGCTTACCACAAAAACTGGGTCTGTAGGGGCGCCTGGGTGGCACAGTGGTTAAGCGTCTGCCTTCGGCTCAGGGCGTGATCCCGGCATTATGGGATCGAGCCCCACGTCAGGCTCCTCCACTATGAGCCTGCTTCTTCCTCTCCCACTCCCCCTGCTTGTGTTCCCTCTCTCGCTGGCTGTCTCTATCTCTGTCAAATAAATAAATAAAATCTTTAAAAAAAAAAAAAACTGGGTCTGTAGCCTATCACCCACTGCAGCAGGGCATTAAAACTCCAGCCAAATGGAGGTGGAGGAAGGGTTTGACTACACCTACTATACGCATATATTAAAACTTGGAGAACTGTACACCAAAATGATGATTTTACCTTATATCTTAATTTTAAAAAGAAAAGAAAAAGGGGCACCTGGGTGGCACAGCCAGTTAAGCGTCCAATTCTTGATTTCGGCTCAGGTCATGATCTCAGGGTTGTGAGATCAAGCCCTGTGTTGGGCTCCATGCTCAGCATAGACTCTGCCTGTCCCTCTCCCTACTCCTCTGCTGCTCCCCTTGCTCACTCTCTCACTCGCTCGCTCGCTCTCAAATAAATAAATGAAATCTTTAAAAAAAAAAAAAAGAAGAAATACCCCAGATTTTGTCTTACATGTATATCTGATTCCTCTATGGGTCATGCGCTTCAATGCTGTTTGTTGTTCTGACTTTGAGTTTCCTCTTTGTTCAGGACCCCTAGAGAGTTTCTTTGTTTGCCTTCAAACTCAACTATGCAATTTCAAAACTGGGCGGGGAGGGTGTTGTTGTAATCTGTTGTTGTTGTTGTAATTTTTATCCAACTTGTCTATGTATTTGGAGTATGTAAAGCAAATTGCCTAAAGATGTTTATCAGTGTTATTAGCAACTTTTGAAAAAAAATCCCAAACCTTCAAAAAGCAGTTCGATGAAAAACTTCAAAAATTACATGAAAAGTATATGGACTTGTGTTGATATGGAAGAGTATATATGAAATAGTGTTGAGTAAAGCAGAACACAAAGAGATATATGTATGTATATCACATATGTATATACATACCATATACATGTGTGTGAATGTATGTATACACACACTCACACATATCCACATGCATCACTATTAGGATTTCGAAAGAATACATCATAAAATAAATAGTTGACATAATAAAATTATGTTTATCACTTTTTCCCCCTTTTTTGAGGGGAACATTTATTGAACATTTATTTTTTTCTAAGCACTGAACTGGGTGCTTTAACTCATATCAACTAATTTTGTACTCTCAAAAGCACATACAGAGTAGGTTCTAAAATAACACTTACTTTTCAAATGAGGAAAAGGAAGCTTAGGGGTTGCCCAAGGATACATAGCTTGGAAGTGGGAGAGCTGATACTCAAATCCAGAGGGTCTGACTCAAAAGCCCATGCTCCTTATTACTATACCATGGACTGTTTTATTTATAGCTATCTATTTAATTTTTTTTAACTCATGTAAAGGATTAGTTATTTTCCCCAAGTTTTTATTTAAATTCCAGTTAGTTAACATGCAGTGTAATATTGGTATCAGGTGTAGAATTTAGTGATTCATCACTTATATACAACACCCAGTGCTCATCACAACTGCCCTCTTCCATACCCATCACCTACTGAACCCATCCCCATGCTCACGTCCCTCCCAGCAACATCAGATTTTTCTCTATACTTAAGTCTGTTTCGTGCTTTGTCTTTCTCTTTTTCCCTGTGTTCGTTTGTTTCATTTCTTAAATTAAACACATGAGTGAAATTACATGGTATTTGTCTTACTCTGACTGACTGATTTCACTTAGCATTTTACTCTCTAGCTCCATCCATGTTGTTTCAAATGGCAACATTTCATTCTTTTGATGGCTTAGAAATATATTCCATTGTGTATATAAGCTACATCTTCTTTATCCATTCATCAGTCAATGGATATTGGGGCTCATTCCATACTTTGGCTATAGTTGATAATGCTGCTATAAACATCAGGGTGCATGTATCTCTTCACATCAGGATTTTTGTATCCTTTGTGTAAACACCTTGGATGCAATTGCTGGATCATAGGGTAGTTCTATATTTAAATTTTTGAGGAACCTGCATAATGTTCTACACAGTGGCTGCACCAGTTTGCATTCCCACCGACAGTATAAAAGAGTTCCCCATTTCCCACATCCTTGCCAACACCTGTTGTTCCCTATGTTGTTAAATTTAGCCATTCTAACTGGTGTGAGGTAATATCTCATTGTAGTTTTGATTTGTATTTCCCTGATGATGAGTGATGTTGAGCATCTTCTTCTGTGTCTGTTAGCCATCTGGATGTCTTCTTTGGAAAAATTTCTATTCATGTCTTCTGCCCATTTTGTAACTGGATTATTTGTTTTTTGGGTGTTGAGTTTTATAGTTTCTTTATATATTTTGGATACTAACATTTTATCAGATATATTATTTGCAAATATCTTTTCCCATTCCATATGTTGCCATTTAGTTTTATTGATTGTTTCCTTCTCTGTGCAGAAAAGCTTTTTATTTTTGTAAAGTCCCAATAGTTTATTTTTGCTTTTATTTCCTTTGCCTCAGGAGACATAACTACCAAGAAGTTGTGACAGCCAATGTCAAAGAGGTTACTGCCTGTGTTCTCCTCTAGGATTTTGATGGTTTCCTGTCTCAGATCTAGGTCTTTCATCCATTTTGAATTTATTTTTGTATATGGTATAACAAAGTGACCCAGTTTCATGCTTTTGCTTGTTGATCTCCAGTTTTTCCAACACCATTAGTTGAAGAAACTGTCTTTCATCATTGGATATTGTTTCTGGCTTGGTGAAGATTAGTTGACCATATAGTTATGCGTCCATTTCAGGGTTTTCTATTCTGTTCTGTTTGTCAGTGTGTTTGTTTTTGTACCATTACCATACTGTCTTGATGACTACAGCTCTGTAATATAACTTGAAGTCCAGAATTTTGATGCCTCTAGCTCTGCTTTTCTTTTTCAAGATATCTTTGGCTCTTTGGGGTCTTTTGTGGTTCCATACAAATTTTAGGATCCTTTATTCTAGCTCTGTGAAAAATCCTGGTGGTACTTTGATAGGGATTGCATTGAATGTGTAGATGGCCTTGGGTAGTATAGACATTTTAACAGTATTTGTTCTTCCAATCCAATGGCATGGAATGTTTTTCCCTTTCTTTGTGTCATCTTCAATTTATTTCATCAGTGTTTTCTAGTTTTCAGAATATAGATCTTTTATCTCTTTGGTTAGGTTTATTCCTAGGTATCTTATTGTTTTGGGCGCAATTGTAAATGGGATCAATTCCTTGATGTCTCTTTATGCTGCTTCATTACTGGTGTAGAGAAATGCAACAGATTTCTCTACATTGATTTTGTATTCTGTATTCTGTGACTACTGAATTCGTGTATCAGTTCTAGTAATTTTTTGGTGGAATCTTTTGGATTTTCTACATAAAGTATGATGTTATCTGAAAATAGTGAGAGCTTGACTTCTTCCTTGCAGATTTGGATGTCTTTTATTTCCTTGTGTTGTTCAATTGCTGAGACTAGGACTTCCAGTACTATGTTAAATAAAGGTGGTGAGAGTGGACATCCCTTTCTTACTCCTGACCATAGAGGAGAAGCTCTTGGTTGCTCCCCATTGAGGATGATATTAGCTGTGGGTCTTTTGTATATGGCCTTCATGATATTGAGGTGTGTTCCCATAACCCTACTTTGTGGAGGGTTTTTATCATAAAAGGATGTTGTACTTTGTCAAATGCTTTTTCTGCATCTATTGGAAGGATAACGTGGTTCTTTTCCTTTCTTTTATTAATGTGGTGTATCATGGTGATTGATTTGTGAATATTTAACCAACCCTGCAGCCCAGGAATGAATCCCACTTGACTGTGGTGAAGGATTCTTTTAATGGACTGTTGGATTTGATTTGCTAGTATTTTATTGAGAATTTTTACATTCATGTTTATCAGAGATATTGGCCTGTAGTTCTTTTTTTTTTAGTGGAGTCATTGTCTGGTTTTGGAATCAGGGTAATGTGGGCATCAGAGAATGAGTTTGGAAGTTTCCATTCCTTTTCTATTTTTTGGAATAGTTTAAGAATAGGTATTAACTCTTCTCTAAATGTTTGGTAGAATTCCCTGTGAAGCCGTCTGACCATGGACTTCTGTTGGAGATTTTTTTGATTCCTGATTCACTTTCTTTGCTGATTATGGGTCTGTTCAAGTTTTCTATTTCTTTCTGTTTCAGTTTTGGTAGTTTATATGTTTCTAGGAATTTATCCATTTCTTTCAGATTGACCAGTTTGTTGGCATATAATTTTTCATAATACTCTTTTATACTTGTTTGTATTTCTGTGGTGTTGGTTATGATCTCCTTCATTTCTGATTTTATTTATTTGGGTCATTTTTCTTTTTGATAAGTCTGGCTAGAGGTTTACCAATTTTATTAATGTTTTCAAAGAATTACCACCTGGTCATTGTTCTGTTCTATTGTTTTTTATTTTTTTGGTTTCTGTATCATTTATTTTTGCTCTAATCTTTATTATTTTCCCTTATTTTGCTGGCTTTAGGCTTCATTTATTGTTTTTTTTCTAACTCCTTTTGGAGTAAGGTTAGATTTTTTATTTGGGACTTTTCTTGCTTCTTGAGGTAGGCCTCTTTTGCTATATACTTCCCTCTTGGGACTGCTTTTGCTGTGTCCCAAAAGTTTTGGTTTATGGTGCTTTCATTTTCATTTTCATGTATTTTTTTTAATTTCCTCTTTGGTTTCCTGGTTGACCCATTCATTGTTTAATAGCATGTTGTTTAACCTCCATGTATTTGTGGTCTTTCCAGATTTTTTCTTGTGGTCGACTTTGTTTCATCCCATTGTAGTTGGAAAAGATGCATGGTATAATCTCAGTCTTTTTGTACTTGTTGAGGGCTGATTTGTGACCTAGTATGGGATCTGTTCTGGAGAATGTCCCACGTGCACTTGAAAAGAATGCGTATTCTGCTCTTTTAGGATGAAATGTTCTGAATGTATCTGTTAAGTCCATCTGGTCCAATGTGTCACTTAAAGCCATTGTTTTCTTGTTAATTTTCTGCTTAGATGGTCTGTCCATAGGCGTAAGTGGGGTGTTAAAGTCCCCTGCTATTATTGTATTATTATCAATAATATGTTTGTTATTATGTCTTCCTTTATGTTTGCTATTAAGTGTTATTAAGGGTGCTCCCCTTTGGGGTACATAAGCATTAACAATTATTAGACCTTCTTGTTGGATGGACCCCCTTTTTATGATATAGTGCCCTTCTTCATCTCTTGTTACAGTCTTTGGATTAAAAACTAGTTTGTGTGATAGAAGTATTGCTACTCTGGTTTTCTTTTGACTTCCATTTCCATGGTAAACATTTCTCCATCCCCTCACTTTCAATCTGCAGGTGTCTTTAGGTCTAAAATGAGTCTCTTGTAGGCAGCATATTGATGGATATCATTTTTATCCATTCTGACACCCTCTGTCTTTTGATTGAAGCATTTAGTCCATTTGCATTCAGAGTAATCACTGTTATAGATGAATTTAGTGCCATTTTATTACTTGTTTTGTCATCGTTTCTGGAAATTTTCTCTGTTCCTTTCTAGTCTGTGTCAATTTTGGTCTTTCCTTTCTACTCCCTTTAATATTTCTTGCAGGGCTTGTACCCTTGGTCATCCTTTTACTTTGAATCTTTCTTTTAGGAAAAGCCTGGATCCTCTTATAAAGGATTTGCTTGGTTATGTGAAGCCCACTTGGAATAATCTCCCTTTTGATTAATTTAAAGTCAAGTGATTAAGGACCTTAATACGTTTGCAATTTCCTTCACCTTTGCAATATAACCTATCTAAATCAAGAGAGTGATATCCCATTATATTCACAAATTCTGTCCACACTCAAGGAGAAGTGATTATATAGGGCATGTAAAGTATGGGGTAGGGATCCTGAGGACCCTTTTAGAATTTTGCCTCTGATAAAAAATAGGTTCAAGACCAAGTTGTGAATGAAGACATGTGTCCACACAAAAACATGCACATGATTGTTCATAGTAGCATTTATTAAATTTTACTCTATTCCTAGTAGCCAAAATAGCCAAAATAGTCTATGAGTGTCAACCACTCAAATGTCCATGAACTGATGACAGGATAAACAAAATATCCATATCCATACAATGGAATAATATTTGTCTATAAAAAGGGATGAAGTTGGGGTGCCTGGGTGGCTCAGTCAGTTAAGTGTCTGCCTTCAGCTCAGGTCATGATCCCAGGGTCCCGGGATTGAGTCCCACATCGGGCTCTCTGCTCAGTGATGAGCCTGCTTCTCCCTCTGCCTCTCCCTCTGCTTGTGCGCACTCTCTCTCTCTGTCTGTCAAATAAATAAATAAAATCTTTTTTAAAAAAGGGATGAAGTATTGATTCATGTCACAATATGGATGAACCTTGAAAACATTATGCTAAATGAAAAAAATCCAAAAGAACATACGTTATATGGTTCTATTTATATCAAATGCCCAGAACAAGGACATTTATAGAGACAGAATGCAGATTTTGCATAAAACTGGGAAGTTTAGGGGTAAATGGTGGAGTGGCTGTTAATGGGAATAGGGTTTTCTTACTGGGGTGATAAAATGTTCTAAAATTGATTATGGTTGCACAACTCTATAAATAAACTAAAATGCATTGAATTGTACACCTTAAATAGGTTAATTTTATATATGTGAATTATATCTCAATAAAGCTGTTAAAAGATCAAACTGTTCCACAAAGGCCCAGCTGACACAGGTGTCCTTTTATCACACTGAGTCACATTTTCTTTGCAACCTACTTCCCCTTCCCCATTTCCTCACTGGGGAAAAAGCCATCCCCCTTTTGTCCTTCCAGTATCATTGTGACTGCAGGGCTGGTCTGAGACTATGAACAACCTGTGGAGCAGGGGTGTTGACAGGTGTTACCTGCTCTGACCTGGCCCACGGGGAGCCCAGGATCACCTGATGAGGGGGCAGCACAGCCAGGGGAGGTGCATGTGTAATACTCAGTCACTGGCTTTAATAAGGAAAGCTCTGCTAAAATGGACTAAAGTATGTGAGGCAACACAATAGGTTTTAGGTTTTTGGCATTTCAACCTGTGGAGAATTTCTATCTGAAACACGTTGCTGTGAGCCCCCCCTCCGCCCCCAGGGCTCCACAATTATCTTTTTAAAAGCTGTTCTGCAGAACTGGGGTAAACCACTAATATTGTCATAATCTAGAGTTCTTTGTATCTCTGTGATTTGTTGACGCTGATACCATATATCCTCTACAATCAAGAGTGTGCCAAAAGGCACTAAGTTAACCTTTCACACTTTAAAACAAACAAACGAAAATGGTTTAGTGATCTCTGTGTTTCCTTACATTATCAAAAATATTTGACAATAGCAACACTTATCTTTCGGAGCCCTAATTATAAACCTCACTTTCCTGTTTCTTTAAGAGGGCTGAGGATGGGCTATATTAGACCTCTAGTATTAAGCTGAACAACCAATTACGTTTCTAAAAACTCTTTCTATCCAGAATCTAAAACACACAAGTTGAAGAATAAGGCATATTAATAGGTGTTGACAATTCTCAAAAAGTAGAGTTAGGCTTTCAACAGTCTGTGGCATTTTTTTTTAAAGTCTGAGTTTGTTGATTTTCAAGTGCTAACTATACAGAATGTTTCTATATGACTCAAATACAACAAACCACCAGCTCTTCACAATCAGCACCGTTCACTGGGACACTCCTGAAGTTTTGATCCTGTCCATCAGATACCCTGTCCATTGTACGCCTGTGTGCCTGATCCCTTGATGTCTGTGCATTGGGAATGCATCGAGAGATGATGTGCATCTGATATCGTCCCATAAAATAAACTGCCAGCAAACTTTCTAACTTGTATTTTAACTGTTGAAAAAGAGATTCAAAACTTTTGTTTAGGTCATGTATAAAGGATGGACTGTATTTCTTATTTTTAGAAACCATTCTTTACATTTCAAATTTTAACAGAAAAGAAAGCCCTGAGGTATTGATAAAGTTCTCCATGTAAATGTGTTCTCTTCTCTCCATGCTACCAATAAGACAAATCAAAGGCTGTGGGGGGGGGAAGTCCTCAAGAATGTGTGTAGACAAGAAAGTAATTTATTTCCAGGTCAAAGTCTCTGTTTCATGGAGCTACCAAACTTTAAAAAGAATGTCACATTTTTTTTCTTTGTTATGGAACCCAGAGACTGTAAAAAGAAAAAGAAAGTTTTTGTTGCATTTTTGATGCTGGCACGAGGTTTTTGTACACTTTTTTTTCATATATCTGTGTATAAAAAAATTCTGTCCATTGTTTATGAAATTAGTATTACAGTTTGAGGTAAACAAAAGAATTTGTATTGCTGGATAAACGATTAGCTTATAAATTTAAAAGGTTTCTTTTCCTCAATTTAAAAACTTAAAGTAATGGACCAATAAACCTGTGAAAGATGCTTTCTTTACAAAAAAAAAAAAAAAGATCAAACTGTAGTATTTGGTAACTTATTTGAAACTCAGTAACTCATTCTCAACTTCCTCACCTTTAAGTGCATATAATGCCTACCTCACAAGCTCGCTGTGAGGATCAAATGAAATAATTAGGGGGAATTGTTTTATAAACTGCAAAATGGTATCCACATTTTAAAACCATCGTTATGTAGCCTGTAACTTTGCAATCAAGTCAAGATCAACTTAATTTTTTTCAGTCTTTCTTTATAATAGCACTCTAGGGGCACCTGGGTGGCTCAGTCGGTTAAGCTGCTGACTTGGTTTTTGCTTGAGTCATGGTCTCAGGGTCATGGGATTGAGCCCTTCATTGGGCTCTGCGCTGGGCTCAGTCTGCTTGGGATTCTCTCTCTCCTTCTCCCCCTCCCCCTGCTCGCTCTCTCTTTCTCTCTCTCTCAAATAAATAAATAAATAAAATATTTGAAAAAATAGTACTCTATTTATTCTGATAGCTGGATATCAATTCTATATTTCCAAACCAAAACTCTCTAATGCATTTCTTTTCACTCTCAACAGAAATGGAGAACAGTTTCTCAATCCTATCTTTCCTTTCATCTATTTGAAGTCTTCTATTTAAAATTCCTCAAACTTCTCACCCAAAAAGCTAATTCAGTTTCAATTTCTGTAATCTTCTCTCATAAATCCTCATAAATTAAATATTATTGCCCCTCATCTGATCCTTTTATATGTAGGAGATAAACACGGGCTCCAGGCTTAAAAGTAAGATCTACCTTGAGGTTTATCTACAACAAGCAATGTTTAAAGCAAAGGTCAAGGATGATAGGAGATCAGAAACTGGAAGAGACATTTTATTTGATTGAAACTAAAAAAAATCCAGAGATTATAATTCTCTAAGGTTTGAAGTAGCAGATGAAATCACAAAGGTAAAGGTTCACAGACATGTCAATGACATGTTAAAATGCCTGGAATATAATACTAAAGGGAAAGGCTAAATTAAAAAATAGTAGATACAGTATATTTATGTGGAGAAAAATTTTTAAAAATGGAAACAGCTGATCCATCAATTTTTTGATTAGTCTATTACTAAAAGTATAATAGTTCTCTAATATTGTTTTCTGTTTTTTAAATAATAAATATAGTACATATAAAAATGAAAAAATATTCACATATCATGGAAAGTTCATGAAATAAATTATTCTATAGTGTGATTCTGGAGACAGATTATTAATAAGGTTAAGGGAAAAAAAGCAAACCTATGGAATGGGAGAAGACATTTGCAAATAACATATATGATAAAGGATTAGCATCCAAAATATGTAATGAAATTATAAAACTCAACACCCAAAAAATGAATAATCCAATTTAAAAATGGGCAGAAGATATAAACAGACATTTCTCCAAAGAAGATATACAGGTGGCCAACACATAAACGAAAAGATGCTCATCCTCACTTACCATCAGGGAAATGCAAATCAAAACTGTAATGAGATATCACCTCACACCTGTCAGAATGGCTAAAATCAACAAAACAAGAAACCACAGGTGTTGGCAAGGTTGTGGAGTAAAAGGAACCCTCTTGCACTGTTGGTGAAAATGCAAAGTCGTGCAGCCACTGTGGAAAACAGTATGGAGGTTTCTCAAAAAGTTAAATGATCCAGCAATCACATTATTGGGTATTTACCCAAAGAATACAAAAATGCTAATTCAAAGGGACACATGCACCCCTATGTTTATAGCAGCATTATTTATAATAGCCAAATTATAGAAACAACCCACATGTCCATCAATTGATGAATGGATAAAAAAGTGGTATATATATACACAATGGAATATTATTCAGCCATTAAAAAAGAATGAAATCTTGCCATTTGCAATGACATGGAGCTAGAGACTGTAATGCTAAGCAAAATAAGTCACTCAGAGAAAGACGAATACCATATGATTTCACTCATATGTGGAAATTAAGAAACAGAACAAACGTACAGGGGCGCCTGGGTGGCACAGCGGTTAAGCGTCTGCCTTCGGCTCAGGGCGTGATCCCGGCATTATGGGATCGAGCCCCACATCAGGCTCCTCTGCTGTGAGCCTGCTTCTTCCTCTCCCACTCCCCCTGCTTGTGTTCCCTCTCTCGCTGGCTGTCTCTCTCTCTGTCAAATAAATAAATAAAATCTTAAAAAAAAAAAAAAGAAAGAACAAACGTACAAAGGGGAAAAAAAGAAGCAAAGGAAAAAGCAGACTCTTAACTAAAGAGAACAAACTGATGGTTACCAGAAGGGAGGTGGGTGAGGGGATGGGTTAAATAGGTGATGGGGATTAAACAGTGCACTTGTCGTGATGAGCACAGGGTGATGTATGGAATTGTTGAATCACTGTGTTATACACCTGAAACTAATATAACACTGTATGTTAACTAACTGTAATTTAAATAAAACTTTAAATAAATAAAATAAAATGGAAAACTAAATTTTAATAAAGGGCAAAATTAGTACATGAACTTCAATGACAGCTATGTAAGCGTGTTTTTATAAATATGTGAATAGAGACTGGAAAGAAACATTGAGAAATAAAAATAGCTTTGTATATTAATGGTGATACAGAATTTTTTTTCTTTTCAAAAATTTTATAGTGTTTTTCATTAATAGAATTCTTTTTTTCTTTCTGTTTTTCCTTTTTAAGAGTAAGTAATGCTTGTGGCAAAATGTGGCAAAATTCCCAATTCAGTCTTCTTTCCCATTAATTTACACATATCTCTGCATATATAGAAGGATAAGTCCAGATCCTAATTTTGGACCATTATGGAATTATTGAAGATTGCACTCTTGGTTCTCTTCTTTTTCTCATTTTATCCTTTTTGTGGCTGATGTCATAAAATGACTTCAGCTGTCATGTTTCAATGATTCTCAAATCTTGACTTCCAGCGTAGGTTTTTCTTCTCAGCTTCAGACTTCTAGATCTATCAGCTAACCAAATAATTTCCACCTGCATATACCATAGGTACCTCAAATTCAAAATTTCTATCATCTCTCCACCTCTCAAACCTGGTTCTCCTCATTTCCCACTTTATTTATTTATTGTTTCTTTATTTCCTACTCTAAATAATCATTACTCTAGTCGTACAAATGAAATGCCTTGGCTCCTTCATCTTCCTCACCAGCAACACTAGAGTAATTTGCCTATTCCATCTATTCCACTTTCAGAGTATCTTTTTTAAAAAGATTTTTATTTATTAATTTCAGAGAGAGAAAGCTAGGGTGGGTGGGGGAGGAGCAGAGGGAGAGGATCTCAAGCAGACTCCCCACTGAGTGCAGAGCTCACTGTGGGGCTTGATCTCACAACCCATGAGATCATGACCTGAGCTGAAATCAGGAGTTAGACACTTAACCGACTGAGCCACGCAGGCACTCCCAGAGTATCTTTTTGATCTAGCTTATTTCTTCCATCTCTTTTGCCATTGTCCTAGTGAAGACCATTACCATCTCTCATATGAACTACTGCAATAGCCTCTCCCTGTTTCTAGCGTTGTTACCTTTTGCTATAAGCTCCACATTGCTGTCAGAATTACTCTTTTGAAACAGTTTGAATCACATCATTCTTTTTCTCAAAAATATGCCTGCATATTTTAAGTCCAAACACTCAACATGGCTTTTCAAGTTTTCCACAATCTGGCTTTCTGATTCATCTTCTATAAGATCCCTCTACCCATCATCCAATCCTATAATTCTTGTTTGGAACTAAGTCAGTACATTTCACACCTCTTGGCCTTTGTCCCCCACTTTTGTACTTGTCCTCTAGTCATTAAATTCCTAACTTTCAGAGTCTAACTCAAATGTAATTATTTTTATGAAGCTAATCCTACGTGCCTCACTAGAAAGTAACCGTTTTTCCTTTTCTACTGTCACAAAACACTACCTGGGATTTTTTTTTTTTTTTAGCACTGTTCCAAATTTACTTGCATCAAACTAATTTGTGTTCATGGCAGTGAACTTTACTAGGCTGTAAGCTTCTATAAGACAGAAACAATGTCTTTTTTTTTTTTTTGGTAGTCCGTTCCTTTTTATTTTTTATTTTTTTTTATTTTATTAAAAATTTTTTTTATTATATTATGTTAGTCAGCATACTATAAACATACTATAAACCAGCATCCCTGGTTTTTGATGTAAAGTTCGATGATTCATTAGTTGCGTATAACACCCAGTGTACCATGCAATACGTGCCCTCCTCACTACCCATCACCAGCCTATCCCATTCCCCCACCCCCTCCCCTCTGAAGCCCTCAGTTTGTTTCTCAGAGTCCATAGAAACAATGTCTTTATTGATTGTTGTATCCCAGGAAGTATCCCACTGCCTGGAACATTGAAGAGACTGTTTTGAATTGAATTGAATTGAATTTGGTGCTTGAGACTGATCAGAGTTGGTCACTCCTTGCCCTTTCTCACAACAACTACAGGCCTCAGGAGATGGTTTGTTTATAAAGAAACCTGTATATCAGAGAGCTCTTCTTAACCAGAATGTGTTCTCTTTTCCTTTGACCTGGAAACAAGTTAAGAGTCCAAGTCCCAGGCCCAAATCTCTAAGTATTCCTTTTTCTTTCCACTAGTAAACCTAGACTGAGCACAGGGAGGCCAGTGGAAATAGCAGCAATCCTATCAGTATAGTGAGAAAGACATGATTCATTTATCATCTAGCTGGAGTTTGGAAAGGAATTGAGAAAACCATCTGTCGAAATCTTACCATCAGCAGTACATTGCCCTGGGCAGCCAGCCTGCTGTTAGAGATTAATTATAGGTTGTGTTGTTCTTCTCACAAAGGTTCTTGGGTTAACTTATGGACTATATAAGAAGAATCAGAAAAACCACCACAGACCATGGGATTAACGTTGACTCAAGTGTCAGGAAACTTGAACTCTATTCATTATTCTGCTTCTAACTTGCTATGAAATATTATGTAAATGGATTTCTACCTCTGTGCTTAGTTCCTCTAATCATTTCTTTAAAATCTTTTTCTTTTTAATCTGTAATGTAATCTGTAATTTTTTTAAATGTGTAAAACAGTTTTAATTAAAGATAAGAATTTCATAAAAGGAAAAAATAAAGAATGGTTTGACAGGGGTATTTGGTCTTAGTAAGGCAACACAAAATAGATCCATTATCAAAGATCATTTAATTTTTAAAGATCAATAATACCAAAAGCATGAAGTGAGGTGTAAGAAAAAATTTTTATAAGTACGATTTAATTAAAGCTGTTTATACTTATTCTCTCCTACAGTAGTAAAACATGGATTTTAAAAAGAATGGGTTGAGAAAAACGAGCACACACAGCACATAGGGTTAGAGGACCCAACATGCAAAATCTGTAAGTTAGACTTGGTCATATCTAAAATCCTTTTATGCTGTGACATTGTGTAGGCTGTGACATTGGTAATAAACCCAGCAAAATGGTAGGTGCTCATGAGAAAGCAAGTATGTTTTCCCTCATCTCTTCTATCCAGTGCAGGAATGGAATTCCTACTCTGTGCATTAAAGCAAAAATAAAGGAAATTAAAAGCACACAGATTTAAAAGGAAGAAATACAACAGCCCTCATTGGCATACGACATGCTTTTCTATTTAGAATCTCAAGGAATCTACTGGGGGAAAAGCCTCCTAGAACTAATAAGTGAGCATAGCAAAGTTGCAGAATATATGGTCAATATACAAAGATCAATCATATTTCCAAATTTAAAACACCACAGGATTTATAATAGCTTCAATAAAAAATTAAATATTTAAGCATAAGTCTAACAGAGATCTAAATAACAGATTAATGATATTAGCTTTTTATGGTAGATGGAAAGCTGAATAAAATAGGGTCCCAGCTATTAGAGAACTTGCAATTTAGTAGGGGACAAATATATGTACTCAAATAGGCACTGAGTAGTTTGTGACTATTTCACAAGCAAGGTATTCATAAGAATTTGTATGAACTTTGAGGAGGAAGAGGTTGTATCCAAATAGGAGATTAGGAACCAGAAATTTAATTGCACCTTGAAGGATGGGTAGGATTCAAGTAGATGAAGGAGCAGAATTGTGATAGGAAGAAGGAATGTTATAAACTCAGTACATAAATGGGAAAATAACACAATTTATGTGGGGAACAGTAAGCAGGTCTTACAGAAACATGAAGTTCTAGTAAGGAGTTCTGAAATATAAACTAGAAACAAGCTTTGGGGAGGTATAATGTGCTTTGAGTATCAGCTGGTACAATTTGGATTGCATTCAGTTTAGAATAGGGAGCCAGTAAAAGAAAGCATGTGTTTATAATTGCACTCTTACCAAAGTAACAGGAAATAATGTGAATGCCCTAAGAGGAAGTTCTAGGCTTGCATGGGTAGTAGGCATTTGTAGAAGAGTTGCCTGAATACAGGTTTACAGTGCAGTTGTTACAGTGTCAGTCTCTATGTAAACAGGAGTTGGGGGCTCAGTTTGCCAGGGAATACAGGGGGATTATGAAGCATTACATTTAGAAATTATAAACCCAGAGATAAGTATTTAACTGATTAAGAACCAGAGGGCAAAGCTGGTTGAAACAGGCATGGGGAAAGAAACTCACTTTAGTAAATTTGGAGAGTTAAATTGATCTAAGAAACAGAGGGGTAGATAGGTGAACAAATGGAAAAAATAGTCATGAATTGGAGCAGAAGGGGGTCAGTGGTCAGGCAAGATAGGCTTGCCTGAGGGCCAAAAAATCTTTTATAACTGAATTCCAATGTACATGGACATACTCCTATCCTGTCATTCACCCCAAAACATTACACATTCCAGACATAGTAATCTGTTCAACATCCACTAATCTCACCATTCATTTCAGGTTTTCATGCCTTTGCACATGCATTTTCCATCTTCCCTTAATGTTTGTCCCTTCTTCAGCCATCCCTTCATCCCTCTTCTACCTGGCATATACTACTCCTCCTTTAAAGCCTAGCTCAAATATCACATCCTTGGTGAAACTTTAGGCACAGTTAGAGGCCCCCTTCCTTGTTCAAATCTCTTTTAGAGCATGTTGTATTGTTGCTGTCTTCCTCCCTCATTAAACCTTGATCTCTTTATGAATTGAAATTCTCTTATTTATCCTGTATCCATAGTACTTGACATAATGCCTGGAACATGGTATATAGGAAATTGAATTAATTAATCAATTAACTAATCAATTAACTAGTTCGTTTTTTAAAAAACATGGGTTTCAATCTGCCTCGTTTGAAAGGGAGCTTACTCTAGTCATTGATATTAACTCTCACCATGGATTTTCCCCTGGAGGTCGAGTATGTTATACTCTGTAATCACATTGACTATGAATCATACTGGTTGGTAAAAAATACCAGTGTCTCCAATTTATCAGCTGCAGGGATCAGGTAAGAAATATTTATTTCTTTACCTTGTTGCTCTGGTGAATTCTCAGAAAGTTTAGGTGAAGAATCAGTGGTGGGTGATTTGCAAAACAAAAACAAAAACAAAAACAAAAACAAAAACATCCAAAAAAACAACAGCTCTGAACAGGTATACATAGGTATGGGTATTCAGTTTCCAGGGCTTTATTTTAGGTCTCTAACTGTTCCATACCACAAGGTCCTTAAGACAGCGATGTTGAAGTAGGAATTCTAAATAATCCAAACCATGAATAACTTCTTTCTTTAATCAGATATGGGCGATAACAATGATAATGATTACCAGAGAGGCTGAGTTTGGCTGGATAATTCCCTGAAGTCTACACGGAGGTTGTGGTATGAATCTTAGGGGCCAGGAAATATTGAGGATAAAAGTGATATTGCATGGAATGGTATCTTCTGCATTGCAGAGGAATGATTTGTTTTTGAGATAAAGCCATACATTGGAAAGGATATTCATTTGTTAAGGTTTTGAGTAACACTTAAGGACTAGTTTAGATATAAATATTAATGTATTCTGTCTGACCATCTGAGAATAATCTACTGAGGGTAACTTTCACCTAGAGGGGAAGAAATAAAGATTTTCAAAATAGAATTAGGAGATGGTGACCTTGGCCTGTAAGGACCTGATTCAGAAGCCATTGGAGAATTCGAGAGACATTTTTGAAAGCCATGAGTGGTGTCTTATAAACTTTTGGTTAAGGTATTGAGCACCACAAAAAAGGGAGTCTTATTACAAAATAAAGAGAGTTCACAATAAAGCCCTAGATATTATGGCACAAGAGGTTGACGTTTTACTTAAGAGTTTTTGAAAGGCCTTTCTGCCTTCTAATTGATTCCCCTACCAAACAGACCATTTCATTTGCCTCTGAATGGAGTTCCGTATTAATTATATTGGAAAAGTTGAAGCTAAGGTTTCATGACATAGACATAGAATGTAGATTTGTTTCCTTAGGTTGAAGTATAAAAAAGTGCAGAGGTATGACTTCAGTACTGTATTAGGCCAAGTGCAAAAACAGAAAATATGTCTACATATGAAAGAGTCTTTCTATAAGGAAGATAATCTTATGTTTGGTATTAATATGAGATAATGATGAATGGGTCTCATCAGCAGTTCTTTGTTGCAGCCCCAAATTTATGGAATAACTTACTCCAAAGCATAAAACATATAACAAATAAATATGAAGATTCAGGCCCTCATTGTTTCTGCTGAGAAGTTAGCTGTTAATCTTACTGACATTTCCCTATAAGTGACAGGTGGTTTTCCTCTTGCTGATTTCAAGATTTTCTCCTTGTCTTTAACGTTCAGCATTCTTACTATGATATATCTGTTTGTGGGTCTCTTTGCATTTCTCCTACTTGGAATTTGTTGAGTTTTCTGGATGTGTAGATTATTGTTTTTTCTTTTTAGTAAATTTGAATTTTCAGCCATTCTTTAAGTTTTTCCCCCATCTCTCCTCTCCTTCTTGCACTCTCGTTATGTGTATATTGGTGTGCTCAGTGGTGCCCCACACTACTCTGAGGCTCTGTTCAGTTTTCTTCATTTTTCCCCCCTCTGTTGTTCAGCATGCACAATCTCTATCAACATCTCTTCAAGTTCATTAATTCCTTTTTTCTTCTAGTTTGAATGTACTGTTGAACCTTTATAATGACTTGTATATTTTTAGTCATTGCACTTTTCAACCTCAGAAATCTTATGTTTTTTTAAACGTATTGCATGGTGCACTGGGTGTTATATGCAACTAATGAATCATGGAACTTTACATCAAAAACTAGGGATGTACTGCATGGTGACTAACATAATATAATAAAAAATATTATTAAAAAAGAAATTTTTTAAAAAAAATTTATTTATTTGAGAGAGAGAACAAGTGGGGTGGGGTGGGGAGGAGCAGTGGGAGAGGGAGAAGCAGGCTCCACACCGAGCAGGGAGCCCAATGCGGGACTCGATCCCAGGACCCCAGGATCATGACCTGAGCCAAAGGCAGACACTTAACCGACTGAGCCACCCAGGTGCCCCAGAAATTTTCTATCTCTTTATTGACATTCTCTATTTGATGCAACATAGTCATCATATTCTTCTTTATTTAATCAAGTTTTAGTTCAGTTCTGTGCATATATTTATTATGGCTACTTCTAACTCGTATCTGCTTAATTTAATATCTGGTCACTCTCACAGGCAGTTTTTGTTGCCTGTTTTTTTCCCCCAGTGTTTAGGTCATATTTTCCTGTTTTTTGTTTTGTTTTGTTTTGTTTTTGTTTTTGTTTTGTTGTTTTGTTTTTTGTTTTTGCATGACTTGCAATTTTTTTTGTTGGAAAATGGACATTTTAGGTAATATAGCAACTCTGGGTACTATTACCCCTTCCCTGACTTATTACTGTTATTTCCTTATTTCCTTGTTTAGAGACTGGCTGAGGTGTTTTTAATAAAATACGTTTCCTCCCCGAGACTCTAGTATTAAGTCTCTGATTGTGCTCCTCAGGGAAGCACAGCTTTGGGTACGTCACAATCACCTTAGGATAACAGTAGTTCTGGTAGAGTTCTCTGCCACTTTTTCCCTGACCACATCCAGCTGTTGAGCTCCTATTGTTTACAACAATGCCTGGGGCATAAATTCTACCACAAACTAATTTAATCAAATTGTGGCTTCTCTGAAGGAACAGTTTCTGAGATCGGTGTATGATTTGTTTCTTAAATCCAGGTGAGCTCCTGCCAGCTGTCTTATTCCCCAGTTCTCTCCAGCATACTTGCTAGCCTGTATTCTATGCTGTATCTTCATTAGATCCACACATTTCCTCCCAAATCCCCTTACCACAATCTCCATTGTTTTTGAGAGCGTTCTTAGGTTTAAACATCTGTATGCTCTGTTGCAAATGAAGTCAATTCCTTGGGGAAAAGATTGAGCGCTGTTTTACAGCCTGCTTCTGCTCCTCTCTCCCCATGCCAAAATCTCTGAGCTGGGGCTGTGAAGCCAGTAGTGGGGACAACGGTGAGCTTCCCTGAGTGACACACTCGCTCTAGGAGCTGATGCTCAGTGGATGGGTGTCAGTAGTCTGACAGTAGTCAGCTTACGTCTCTTGATGTCAGGGGAAGAGCTATCAAAGCTCCAAGACTCCGTGTGTCATGCCCAAGGTAGAGCCTCTATGTCATCATGGATGTTGTACAGAAGGGAGTCCCTACCTCTTGAACATGATTGTCTAAGACTTGGCCCTAACAATCGGTAGGTGGGGGCAGGATGAGAAATCCTACTTCTCCTGAGGAAAATGCCTTCCAGTTGGGAACTGGGGTGAGAGGGAGTCATGTATTCTCAGCTGCAACAGTCTGGAGTGGAGTGCCCAGTTTGCTGAGGTGGGAAGTGGAGAGAGAAAAAGCAGTCTTGATTCACATACCACAAACTCTAGTATTTGTTTCTTAATTTTTGTAGATTTTCTTGGTTAGATGTTTCTTTATGTGCTGTTTGCTCTTAGGAACATTTCCAGACTTGAACATTTTTTAAAATAATTTTTACTATTTTCACTGGAGAGCAGGTTAGCAGAGCAACTCACACTGCCATGCCAGAAGTGAATTTTTCAAAGTTCTGACTAAACCTCTTCTTTTTTTTTTCTAATCCACTCCCTTGATTTCACCCAGTCTCATGGCTTTAAGTATCAACTATACACCGATGACTCTCAAATTTACATCTGAAAGAACCTTTCCCTCTAAATTTGTGTCATTTAACCAACTTCCTAGTTAACATCTCCACTTGGATATCTAACAGGCATCTCAAACTTGACATGTCCAAAATTGAACTATTGATGTGCCTCATCCTAAAACCTGCTTTTTCACAGTCTTCGCTCTCTCAGTAAATACAAATTCTAATTTCCCCGTTGCTCTGGTCAGAAATCTTGGAGCCATTCTTGACTTCTTTCTTTCTCAGTCCACATCCAATCTCCTGGCAAATATCATAGGCTTTATTCTTAACATATTTCATGATTTCCCCACTTCTCAACCCCTCCAGCCAGGTCCAAGCTACTATGATCTTTTCCCTGGATTGTTGCAGTAGCTTCCTAATTGGTCTCCTTGCATCTAGACTCCACGTGGTTCTTCTCCTTTCTATCTCCTAACATGCCAGAGTGATCCTGTTAAAACCTAAATCATCACATCACTTCTCTGCTTAAAACTATCTGTTATCTACTCATCTCAGAGAGAGTTTATGCTCGTACAATGGCCAAAAAGGCTCCGTAAAATCTGCACATCCCATTCTCAGTTTACTCTGACCTCATCTGATATTACTGTGGCCCCTCATTCTGCTCCATTCTTACTCTGCTCCTAACACACCAACCTCACTTGTACCTTGGAATCTTTGCACTTGTTATTCTCTCGCCAGGAGCACTTCCCTTAGTTATCTTCATAAATTCCTTCCTTTCCTCCTTCAGGTCTTTGTTCTTAAATCTCATGAGGGTTTTTTGGTCACCCCATTTAGATTGCTGCCATGGGACACCTGGGTGACTCAGTTGGTTAATCGTCTGTCTTAGCTCAGGTCATGATACCAGGGTCCTGGGATCCAGCCCCACACTGGGCTCCCTGCTCAGCAGGGAGCCTGCTTCTCCCTCTGCCTGCCGCTCTCCCTGCTTGTGCTCTCTTCCTCTCTCTCTGACAAATAAATAAAATCTTAAAAAAAAAATCTCTGCTCCTGCACTTACTACCTGTGTGACAGCGTCAAGTTAATTTCATTACATTTGTTTTGTTATCAGTAAAATAACAGATAACAAATAGATAACAAATACAGCCTACCTCCTAAGGTTGTTGAAAGACTTAAGTGAGGTAACTAAAGCATGCTGCGTAGAAAATAAGAGTTTATATTAATATGAATTCTCTTTTGCCTTCTCCCAACTCTACTACTCATGATGTAACTCTAAATTAGTTCCCTAAGTCTCACTTTTCTCACCTGTAAAACAGGTGTGATAATAAAACAGGAATGATAATACTGAGCCTTAATACTCCACAACGTTGAACGAGATAACCTATATATAAGTGCTTTCTAAAGGTACTACGTAGATGTATGTGAAGGATTTCTATTGATACAAGCAATTGGTTTGTTGCTTCCCATAATTTTTAGGGATTATATCAAATTTAGAGCTCACAACCTAAGATGAAGTTTACAGTCATCTCAATTACTACAGGAGAATTTTCCAGCTTTTGCTTTATCTGGCTTCATGCCTCCATAAAAAAGTGAGCAAGAGAGCTAAATTCAAATTTGTCAGTTCTGTTATTAGCATTTTTGGTTTAGGTTTCCATGCTGCTTAATATTGTCTTTTGGTTTTCAAAGACCCATACTATCCATGACCTCTACCACCACGGAGAATTTCAAGATCTTCACTCATTTCTCTATGTATCTGTTCTAGCACATAGCAAAATGCCTGGCAAAGAGTAAGGGCTCAAGTAGTATTTGTTACCTGAATGATTTCATGGTTCTGTCGGTTTGTGTGAAGAAGGCTGCATTTGAAGTCAAAAGACTGGGGTTTCTGTCTTGGCTCTGCTTCTTTTTGGTTGTGTGACCTTGGGCAAGTCACTTTAGGAAAAAGAATCACACAGATAAGATCGCTAAAGGGCGCTTGGTAAACTGCAAGCTTTTTTTAAAAATATTTTTTTATTATATTATGTTAGTCACCATACAGTACATCCCTGGTTTTTGATGTAAAGTTCGATCATTCATTAGTTGCGTATAACACCCAGTGCACCATGCAATACGTGCCCTCCTTACTACCCATCACCAGCCTATCCCATTCCCCTATCCCCCTCCCCTCTGAAGCCCTCAGTTTGTTTCTCAGAGTCCATAGTCTCTCATGCTTCATTCCCCCTTCTGATTAGCCCCCCTTTCTTTATTCCTTTCTTCCCCTACCGATCTTCCTAGTTCTTATGTTCCATAGATGAGAGAAACCATATGATAATTGGCTTTCTCTGCTTGACTTATTTCACTTAGCATTATCTCCTCCAGTGCCGTCCATGTTGCAGCAAATGTTGAGAAATCATTCTTTTTGATAGCTGAATAATATTCCATTGTATATATATGGACCACAACTTCTTAATCCATTCATCTGTTGAAGGGCATCTTGGCTCCTTCCACAATTTAGCTATTGTGGACAGATGCAAGCTTTTTTTTGAAAATAAATGAGAGAATGTATAGAAGCGTTTTGTAAATTACAAAGCACCAAATTTTAGGTGTTATTATGATTACTCATTAATGAATTGTGCTTTAATAGCATCTTAAATAACTAGATACATAGATTTGCTAACGATTATTGGTTCATATAGGTAAGTGTATGTATGGATATTTCCTGTAAGAGTGAAAACACAAGACACATTAGCAATTGTACCGTCCTAATTCATATTCTGTGGCATTGAGAACAAAGCCATTTAGAAACTAGACAAAAATGACTACAGTACAGTTTTAGTCCTGGAATATCTCATGACACCATTTTAAATTTATCACTTCCCTTAAATTACTGGTAATGAAACAGTACTGTACTACAGTGTTTTCCTTTAGCGTGTCCATTGACTAAATAGCCAGATTTGTTTTTTAAACCCAGGGACCCTTTGAACTACATTCAGTACTAGGTGGAAAAATGCACAAGCTTTCAGAAGTGACTGGGATTACAATTCTAGGCTGCAATTCTTATCATCCAATCAAATTTAAACTCTCTATAATTATAGCTAATGGTGTACTGACCTAGAGGGTCAGGAACAAAGCAGGGAAAATAGGAGTGAAACAAAGGAATAAAAATACCATTAATACCAATACAAAAACAACAAACAAACAAACAAATCGAAAACAGAGAGCCAGATCAAGGTTCAAGTCCCACCAAAGGCCTGGATATTCCTGGTATCTGCTACTCATGTTACTCTGAATCTCTCATGTGTTGCTTATGTGCCTCTGTGGAAAAGGGAATTTTAAGAATTGGTTTTTTGGAAGGCAAGATAGAATTATTGAATGTCAAAATTGGAAGAACATTTAGGAGTCAAATAGCTAATGCATCTCACTTATTGATGGGGAAAGGCAAGTCCAGAGAGGGAAAGGGACGTGTTAAATGCTGCTCAATATTTTTTTTAGCAGAATTCGCAGGTTTCTTACTTTCACGTTACAGCTCTTTAAAAAGGAAGCCTGTAAATCACTTTCTTACAGCGTGCCATTACAAAAATATCATAATTGCTGGGTTGCTTGTTAAAAACAAAGATTCTTTCATCCTTTCTCAGATCTACTGGATCAGAATCTAAAAGGTAGGCCATGAGAACCTGCATTTTAACAAGCTCTCCAATTGTGCTAATACACACTGGTGTTGAAAAGTACTGCTGCCTAGACATTCTTTCTCAAAAGAATCAAAAAGTGTCTTTCCAAGTACTTAAAATAAACAAAGCGGTCGTGGATCTGAAATGCTGTCAGAATCCCCATGGTAACCGTTCAGTGTAGGTCTCAACGAATAAAGACAAGGAAAAGTCTAGTGGTCAAGCACACTTGGGAAGCTGCAGTTTGTAAAACAGTCTAGTAGACGGCGGGCTCTTCAGCAGCTTACCAGGCATTTTTTACTTCCCCTTTTGGTTACACAGACACACTAACTGAAGATGCAGTTATTGAAGTATAATCTCTCTGCCAAGACACAAGTCTAAAACCAGTGGGCCTTATATATGTAATCCTTTTATCACTCTCCACCCCTAGATTTTCCTGGCTGTACCACGCACCCAAAGTTTTGCATGCAGAACCCCTAAGGGCTCCCGGAAGACCCTGCAACCAACCATCCCTGGCCTCAACCCGTCCGCCCGGCTAACCTGTGGGAACCCACGCAGCGGGGGACTCCAAGGGTTACAAGCATTTCGCTGGAGAGTGACAGGGCGAGAAGCCAATAGTATCTAGGCAGGCCGGACGTCCGGTGTGGGCGGGGCAGGGACGTAACGCGCCAAGGGGGACCTCCGGAGTCCTAGGGGTGAGAGGGGCAATCCAGGTGAAGAGTTTGTTAGCGTCCGGGGCGAACGGGAGAGCTAATGAGTTTCGGCCCCTTCCTTCTGCTCTGATTTAGCCTTAGGGGTCGGTAGCTGCAGGGACGGCCCGGGGCCTGGTGTTTGGCCATGGACTTACGGTGTTCGGACTCCACGCCTTGTCACGACCAGAAAGCAAACTCTGTGTCTACTCCAAGCTCCGAGCCGCTGAGACCTGGCGACCTGATCTCAGACCAAGCCGGGGGAAACAGCGCCTCCAAGTCCAAGCCGACTGTCCTCGCAGGCCATGCTCCTTCTAGCGTACCGGCTGAGCTGGAGCCTCAGGCGTGCGGCGTGGCCGGCCTCAACTCCGAGAGCAGCGGTGGCAGTGGCAACTGTGACGCATCAACCGGCGAATCCCTCCTGGGGGACCGCGAAGTCTCCCAGCAGATCGGGACGCAGCTTAAACTGCTGCCTATGAATGATCAGATCCGGGAGCTGCAGACCATCATCCGGGACAAGTGAGCCGAGATCAGAAGGGGAAAGGGACGTGGAGGGTGTCACAAGGCGGGGGGTAGGGGATATGGGGCAGGGATTGAGAGTAAAAGGGCTGCGGGCTAAAGTTTTTGGCTCTGGGAAACTGTGGAGATAGGGCAGGGCAGGGTGTCACGTGACTCAGGCCTCCAACCCTGTCTTTCCTAGTTCCTGTGTTCAGCATGGCCCTCTAAATCCCGGGCTCCGTCTGTGTGTCTTCTGAGCGAATACTAATCCTCAGCGGTTCCTGGCTGTAAACGCGCCTACGCTATCTGTCCAGTGCTGGTCTATAACCCAGAAATGGTTGCTACCCAAGGTTATGCTCTACCACAGATCACCTCAGGCTTACAAATAGAAATAAAGCAATTTCAAGGGAATTCTGTTGTGCTCAACAAGTTCTCTAACCGTTTGCTGTTTGCTACTGCAAATGTGTCATTTTCCCTAAGGTCTTTTAGTCTTGGAGTTTCGGTTTTGTTGGTTACGTGGAAGCTTATCATTCAACTCTTCCCAGGATTCATATTTGTAAAGTTGCAGAAACTTTAATGTCTCCTGTAGAGTTAATGGAGCAAAGGGAAGCTAAAGGAATCTTTGGCGCCCCTCCTAATCCCACAAATCAAGATAGCCAAAAAAGTAATGTTAAAATGCTATCTTGAGGAGATCTCAAAACTCATGTTGTAGGTGGGGTTTTTCAAGGGAAATACGTACCATGATTAACTAAGCTGGTTTCTGTATTGGCAGCACCTTAAATGAGTAGCTACTGCATGTCAAAGCACTCGTTTTTCAGTGGGTGGCTTAATCTTTTAAAATGGCTGCTGGGTAAAGATGACATTCTCTAAATCATACTGTAGTAACTTTTTCTTCATACTATTGTTAATAGGCTCCCAATTTGTTTCCTTGCCTTCAGTTTTTCTGCCTTCCACATACTCCCACACATTACTGAACAATCTTAATATAGAGCTTTGATTAGGTAACTACCCTCCTCATCAGCCTTCCTTGGCATCTTAAAGCCTATCAATTGAAGTCCAGGATCCTGACCTTGACATTAAGGCCTCTCTTCGTGGTTCCTAAGAAGTATTCTGAAACATCCCTGATTCTGCTGTCCTCTGAAATTCTCTTTACTCCTTCCTTTACTCCTCTGCATTTTCATATCCTACCTATTCTTCAAGATCAAACCCAGCGTTAAATGTCCACTTCTGTCAAGAAGCTTTCCTTTAATCATACTTCCTTACTGCTCTTCCCTGGCTTTTTAAATGCGAGATTCACTTTCTGTTTTGTATGTTGTTATCTGTGTATCAGTGTTGTCTCACCTATTAGATGTAATGAATCAATATTGAAAACTACTGTGGTCATATGATACAATAGGTGGAAATAGTGATCTTAAGAAGTAGGAGGCATAGGTCTGATATTTGCAGTAGGGGAAGCTGAAATGAAACACATCTGTAGAACAAAGAAAAGAGGATGATGATTCTTGTTTGTGTATATCAGGAGTTACTTACCTTGAGTCTTGGACGCCACTGCACACGTAGATGGGTTTCAGGGCCTTGGTGAACCATCAGAAACTATTTGGGAAGTATTATTCATTATGTGTATTTATTTATTTATTTATAATTTTTATTTTGTTGTATTAGTCAACATACAGTACATCCCCAGTTTTTGAGGCAATGTTCCATGATTCATTATTTGCGTGTAACACCGAGTGCACCTGGCAATATGTGCCCTCCTTAATACCCATCACTGGCCTATCCCAATCCCCCACACCCCTCCCCTCTGAAGCCCTCAGTTTGTTTCCCAGAGTCCACAGTCTCTCATGGTTCATTTCGGCTTCTGTTTACCCCCCTTCATTCTTCCCTTCCTTTTCCTACCGATCTTCCTATTTCTTATGTGCCATAAACTAGTGAAACCATATGATAATTGTCTTTCTCTGCTTGACTTATTTCACTAAGCATTATCTCCTCCAGTCCCGTCCATGTTGCTGCAAATGTTGTGTAATCGTTCTTTCTGATGACTAATATTCCATTGTGTATATGGACCACATCTTCTTAATCCAGTCATCTGTTGAAGGGCATCTCAGCTCCTTCCACAATTTAGCTATTGTGGACAATGCTGCTATGAACATTGGGGTGCATATGGCCCTTCTCTTCACTACGTCTGTATATTTGGGGTAAATACCCAGTAGTGCAATTGCTAGATCCTAGGGTAGCTCAATTTTTAACTTTTTAATGGACCTCCACACTGTTTTCCAAAGTGGCTTACATTCCCACCAACAGTGTAAGAGGGATCCCCTTTCTCCACATCACCTCCAACGTTTGTTGTTTCCTGCCTTGTCAATTATTGCCATCCTAACTGGCGTAAGTGGTATCTCAATGTGGTCTTGATATGAATTTCCCTGATGGCTAATGATTCTGAACATTTTTTCATGTGTCTCTTAGCCATTTGTATGTCTTCATTGCAAAAGTGTCTGTTCATATCTTCTGCCCATTTTTTTATTTCTTCATTTGTTTCTTGTGTATTGAGTTTGAGAAGTTCTTTGTAGATCTTGGATACCAGCCTTTTATCTGTAGTGTCATTTGCAAATATCTTCTCCCATTCCATGAGCTGCCTCTTAGTTTTTTTGACTGTTTCCTTGGCTGTGCAAAAGCTTTTGATCTTGATGAAGTCCCACAGGTTCATGTTTTCTTTTGTTTCTCTTGCCTTTGGAGATGTGTCATGAAAAAAGTTGCTGTGGCCGATGTCAAAGAGGTTGCTGCCTATGTTCTCCTCTAGGATTTTGATGGATTCCTGTCTCACATCGAGGTCTTTCATCCATTTGGAGTTTATCTTTGTGCATGGTGTGCGAGAGTGGTCAAGTTTCATTCTTTTGCATGTAGCTATCCAATTTTCCCAGCACCATTTATTGAAGAGACTGTCTTTTTTCCACTGTATGTATTTTCCTGCTTTGTCAAAGATTAGTTGCCCAAAGAGCCGAGGGTCCATTTCTGGGTTCTCTATTCTGTTCCATTGGTCTATGTGTCTGTTTTTGTGCCAGTACCATGCTGTCTTTGTGATCACAGCTTTGTAGTACAGCTTGAAATCCGGCAATGTGATGCCCCCAGCTTTGTTTTTCCTTTTCAACAGTTCCTTGGCCATTTGGGGCCTTTTCTGGTTCCACGCAAATTTAAGGGCTGTTTGTTCCAGTTCTTTGAAAAATGTCATTAGTATTTTGATCGGGATAGCATTGAAAGTGTAGATTGCGCTGGGTAGCATAGACATTTTAACTATGTTTATTCTTCTGATCCATGGGCATGGAATATTTTTCCATCTTTTTGTGTCTCTTCAATGTCTTTCAAGACTGATTTGTAGTTCCTAGAATATAGATCCTTTATGTCTCTGGTTAAGTTAATTCCGAGATAACATATGATTTTTGGTGCTATTGTAAATGGAATGGATTCCCTAATTTCTCTTTCTTCAGTCTCATTGTTCGTGTATAGATGCAACTGATTTCTGAGCATTGATTTTGTATCCCGCCACATAACTGAATTGCTCTATAAGTTCTAGTAGTTTGGGGGTGGATTCTTTTGGGTTTTCCATGTAGAGTATCATGTCATCTGCGAAGAGAGACAGTTTGACTTCTTCTTTGCTGATTTGGATACCTTTTATCCCTTTTTGTTGTCTGATTGCTGTTGCAAGGACTTCTAGTACTATGTTGAATGATAATGGCGAGAGTGGGCATCCTTGTCGTGTTCCTGATCTTAAGGGAAAGGCTTTCAGCTTTTCCTGGTTGAGAATGATATTCGCCGTAGGCTTTTCATAGATGGTCTTTATGAAATTGAGGAATGTACCCTCTATCCCTATACTCTGGAGTGTTTTAATCAGGAAAGGATGTTGTATTTTGTCAAATGCTTTTTCTGCATCAATTGAGAGGCTCATATGGTTCTTGACTCTTTTCTTGTTGATATGATCTATCACACTGATCGATTTGCAAATGTTGAACCACCCTTTCATCCCAGGGATGACTCCCACTTGGTCTTGATGGATAATCCTTTTAATGTACTGTTGGATCCTATTAGCTAGGATCTTGTTGAGAATTTTGGCATCCATATTCATCAGGGATATTGGTCTGTAATTCTCCTTTTTGAGGGGGTCTTTGCCTGGTTTGGGGATCAAGGTAATACTGGCCTCATAGAATGAGTTTGGTAGTATTCCTTCTGTTTCTATTTTTTGAAACAGCTTCAGGAGAATAGGTATTATTTCTTCTTTGAATGTTTGGTAGAAATCCCCGGGGAATCCGTCAGGCCCTGGAGTCTTGTTTTTGGGGAGGTTTTTGATCACTGCTTCAATCTCTTCATAATTAATTTGTCTGTTTAAATAATCAACTTCTTCCTGTTTCAGTCTTGGTAGTTTATAGGTTTCCAAGAAGGCATCCATTTCTTCCAGGTTGTTTAACTTATTGGCATTAAGTTGTTGATAAAAGTCTCTAATGATCTTTCCTATTTCCTTGGTGTTGGTCGTGATTTCTCCCCCTCCATTCATAATTTTATTAATTTGGGTCCTTTCTCTATTCTTTTGTATAAGTCTGGCCAGTGGCTTATCAATCTTATTTATTCTTTCGAAGAACCAGCTTCTAGTTCTGTTGATCTGCTCTACTGTGCTCCTGGTTTCTAATTCATTGATCTCTGCTGTAATCTTGATCAACTGCCTTCTCGTGTGTGGGTTACGCCTGTTCTTTTGTTCCAGCTCCAGCTTCTTAAGGTGAGAATATAAAAACTGCATTTTAGATTTTTCTGTTCTTTTGAGTGAGTCTTGGATGGCTATGTTTTTACCCCTTAGGACTACCCATAGGTTTTGGACCGATGTGTTTTCGTTTTCATTGGTCTCCAAAAATTGTTTAAACTGATTTTTAATTTCCTGGTTTACCAAATCATTCTTGAGCAGGATGGTTTTTAGTTTCCAAGGGTTTGAGTTTCTTCCAGATTTTTCCTTGTGATTCAGTTCCAGTTTCAAAGCATTGTGGTCTGAGAATATGCAGGGAATAATCCCAATCTTTTGGTATCGGTTGAGACCTGTTTTGTGACCCAGTATATGGTCTGTTCTGGAGAAAGTTCCATGTGCATTCAAAAAGAATGAGTATTCTGTTGTTCTGGGGTGTAGTGTTCAATATATATCTATGAGGTCCATCTGGTCTAGTATGTCATTCAAAGCTCTTGTTTCTTTGTTGATTTTCTGCTTAGGTGATCTGTCTATTGCTGAGTGTGGAGTGTTGAGGTCCCCTACTATTATCGTATTATTACCTATATGTCTCTTTATTCTGGTTAAGAGTTGGCTTGTGTATCTAGCTGCTCCCCTGTTGGGGGCATAGATATTTATAATTGTCATATCCACTTTTTGGATACATCCTTTAAGAATAATATAGTGTCCTTCTGTATCTCTAACAACAGTCTTTAATTTAAAATGTAATCTGTCTGATATGAGAATTGCTACCCCAGCTTTCTTTTGAGGTCCATTGTCATGAAAAATGGTTTTCTATCCCTTCACTTTCAGTCTGGATGTATCTTTAGGTTCAAAATGAGTCTCTTGTAGACAGCAAATGGATGGGTCGTGTCTTTTGATTCAATCTGCAACCCTGTGGCGTTTATGGGAGCATTTAGGCCTTTCACATTAAGAGTGATTATTGAGAGATATGATTTTAATGATGTCATGTTGCCTGTGAACTCTTTGTTTCTATAGATTTAAATTTCTGTATCACTCTTGGGGCCTTTTTACTTTTATAGAACCACTCTTAATATCTCATGTACAGCTGGTTTGGTGGTTAGAAATTCCTTCAGTTTCTGCCACTCCTGGAAGGTCCTTATCTCTCCATCAGTTCTGAATGACAGCCTTGATGGATAAAGAATCCTTGGCTGCATGTTCTTCTCAGATAGAGCTTTGAAAATACCCTGCCAACCCTTCCTAGCCTGCCAGGTCTCTGTAGACAGATCTGATGTTATTCTGATATTTTCCCCTCTGTATGTAAGGATTTTCTTCCCCCTGGGCGCTTTCAATACTGTATCGTTGGATGTAATATTTGCGAAATGCACTATGATGTGACGTGGTGTAGGTCTGTTCTCATTGACCTTGGTGGGTACTCTCTGCCTCTTGGACACGAATGCTTGTTTCCTCTGTCAGATTAGGGAAGTTCTCAGCTACAATTTGTTCAAATATCTCTTCTAGACCTCTCTCTTTCTCCACCCCCTTGGGGATGCCAGTGATTCTGACATTGGAACCTTTCATTGAGTCAGTAATCTCCCGTAATCAACATTCTTGAGATTGGATTTTTTTGAGCCAAGTTTCTGTTTTCACTTTCTCTTCTACCATCCCATCCTCCAATTCACTAATTTGTTCTTCTGCCTCATTTACCCTGGCCTTTAGAGCGTCTAGTTTAGACTGCATTTGATTCATAGCATTTTACATTTCTGCCAGATTCGCTCTCATTTCCGCCCTTAGAGATTTTATATTCTCGTTAATATTTTCGTTAATATTATTTTCAATCCTACACATCATCTTGACCATTGTTACTCAACTCCATTTCTTTTTTTTATATAATTTTTATTTTGTTATATTAGTCACCATACAGTACATCCACAGTTTTTGATGCAATGTTCCATGGTTCATTATTTGCGTATAATACCCAGTGCACCATGCAATATGTGCCCTTCTTAATACCCACACCGGCCTATCCCAATTCCCCACCCCCTCCCCTCTGAAGCCCTCTGTTTCCCAGAGTCCACAGTCTCTCATGGTCTGAACTCCATTTCTAATAATTTGGTTATATCCATATCCATTAGTTCTGTGCCAGAGGCCACAGACTCATTATCTTTTCTTTGCTGGAGGGATATCTCTTCCTCATCATTCTGGTGAGTAGAGGTCACGGGGATGCCCAGAGCCCAAATTATTGACCAGAACCCAGGCAGTGTGCACTTGTTTTATAGGGACCTTAGGGATGTGGGCTTCTTGATTTTTCAGCCTGCCTTCTGGGGGAGGGGCCTGCCACGCTGATACTCAAGCAACCCTGTTTGGGTAGAGTCTCCTTGTCCCCTGCAAGAGGGGATGGGGATGGGCACAATGTGAGCTGGTGTTTCTAGGCTTTTGTTCTCTGGCGTCTTTCCCTGGCGGTTTTCTGTGACTCTTCTGAGAATCAGAGCAGCAGTGGCTGTATCTTAGCTTCTGTCTCAGAACAGAGAGATTGCAGTCTGCTCTCCTCTGAGCTCTCTTGGCCACTTTAACTCTGTTTCTGTCGGTGCTGCTGAAAACCCCGCAGCGCCCCGGGTTGTGTTCCCCTTGGCCACTCTCGCAGCCCTCACTTCCAGGCTGGCAAGTCTCTGTCCTTTGTGCTTCTAACCCCGCCAGCCTCTCCGGTTCCCGTTCGCGCTCCCGAGCTCTCAGTTTTAGTTTAGTTCGAGTGTGCGCTCTGGAGTTCCGGTTTTCAGTCTGGTCGCACTAGCGCGTTCCCAGGCTCAGGGTCTCAGTCTGCCCTCTCACAGGTGCTGGTCCGCCAGTCTGGCCCGCTCCCCGTGCAGGTGGCTACTGCTTCCCGGTGCCCAAGCACGTCAGCTCCCTCCCCCTTCCGTTTATCTTCCGATATCTGTGCACGGTTTCACGGCTCCCCACTTCGTACCTCAATACTCAGCGCTGGAGATGTTCATTTGTAGAGATCCAGATGTATCTTCCTGTGTCTCAGGCTGATTCCGTGGGCTTCAAGATGGTCTGGTAGATAATCCAGCTCGACTCGGGACCAGCTGAGAAAGGTGTCCCCTACTCCTCCTCCGTCTTTTCTCCTCCTTGCTGAAAGTGGTCGCTTTTCTGTTCATAGAGTTTCTGCTACTCTTTTCTTCATTCTCCAGTTGCGTTCATAGGTATTCAGAATGGTTTGGTAGCTCTCTAGCTGAATTCCTGGGACCAGACGAACTTTAGGTCTCCTGCTCCTCCGCCATCTTGGAACCGGAACCTCTCATTATGTGTATTTTAATGATTGTTTTTAAATAACATCCTTATTGAGATGTGATTTGCATACCATATAATACACCATTTGAAGTGCACAATTGAGTGGTTTTAAGTATTTTCATGGCTGTGCGACCATCACCGCAATCGATTTTAGAACATCGTCATTACCTCAGCAAGAAACCTGTACACGTGAGCATTCACTCCCCATTTCCCCTCAACCCACCCAACCACTAATCTAGACAACTGCTAATATACTTTCTATCTCTTAAGTTGCCTATTCTGGACATTTCATATAGATGGAGTCATATAACATATGGTCTTATGTGTGAGTAGTTTTTTTCATTTAGCATAATGTTTTCAAGTGTCATCCACATTGTATCAGTACACCATTCCTTTTTTAGCTGAGTGATATTCCACTGTATTGATATACCATATTTTGTTTATCTGTCCTCAGATGATGGATGTTTGGGTGGTTTCCACTCTTTGGCTGTTATGAATAATGCTACTCTGAACATTTGCCTATGTGCCTTTTTTATGGGGTGAGGATTCCTTAGCTTTCATTACATTTCACAAATGTAAGGACAATGTAAGGTACACTGTTGCTGTAGGATTTGGAGAGGGCATGAAGTTCAGCATTCGTGTATGACAACATCAGTACTTGATTGTACTGCATTGTTCAGAAAATCCTAGGTTGTATAGTAAACGTGAGTGTAAGTGAAATCTTTTTTTTTTCTTTTGTGAGTTTGGAAAGAGATAGCAGGGTCCAGAGTGATCTTAGGCAAGATGTTTAGTCTCTGTGCTTCAGCTTTGTCATTGTTAAATGAGGATGTGGTAATATCTCATGGAGCTCCTGGGATGCTAAAACAAGATACTGTCTGAACATTTGTTATAAACTGTGAAGAGCTATGCCAGCCTTCGTGTTTCGATTTGTGCATGGTTCTAATTATATTCATAAGGGCCAGGAGAGAGTAAAAGGAATTTATATAGAGCTCACATTCTTTTTTTTTAATTTTAAAAGATTTTATTTATTTATTTATTTATTTGGCAGAGAAAGAGAGCACAAGCAGGGGGAGTGGCAGGCAGAGGGAAAAGCAGGCTACCCACTGAGTAGGACCCCGCGATCATGACCTGAGCTGAGGACAGACGCTTAACTGCTTAACCGACTGAGCCATCCAGGCGCTCCTCACATTCTTATTTTAAAAAGCAACATTGAGAGATCCTAGGTAGTTTTCATCCTGCTTTGATATGGTATAGAGAGACTCACTAGAATTCTTGATAACTAATTGATGCTTAGTTATTTAGGCTGGAGACAGTGTTTTAGGTTTGTTTTTGTTAATCAAATCTGTTAACAGAGGCCTCTGTTCCTTTATCTTCAAAATTTGGCATCCCCTCACACAAATAAGACCTGTTTCATCCCCTCTTGGGAGCTGGTGTAGGGTGCCTGTGGTAAGAGGAGCTATATTTACATAGATCAAGCTATGGAAGTTGCCATCAGTTATCATATCCTGTCTTCTTCGGAGCTTACGCTCTTTTCTATTTTGATGTGACATCATATATGTGCACTGTGGAGCTGATAAAAGAAGCAGTTTTATTGATCCTGATCTTTGGTATCTAGCTGTTGAAGGGACTGCTTTCTGAATTGACTTTGCAATGGAGAAATGGAGGTTGAGCCACAGGGCTGCATGTTGTAAATCTAAAAGACATCTAAAATGTCTTTTTTAAAATGTCCAGTATTTTCAATATAATATGTTGGTTGTATTAATGAATTTCAAGTAAATGGTTTTCTCTCTTAGAGAGTTCAGGCATCTAAACATTGAGAGAGCAGATTATTTACTGAGTCACACATAGGTAACTGGTGAACTTGGGAAGAAAAATCACTCCTTCATTTTCAGTTTTTTAACAACAAAAACATCCTTCTCTTCCTTCTTCCTTTATATACAAAACTCAGCAAAATCTGAGTGTGATGTACTTTTCCCTTGATCATAATTCACGACCTCATCTTTAAGGCAATGTATTTAAAGGATCATCTCCCCTCCCCAATTTTTTTCTTTTGTCTCCCGAAATGTTAAAGTAAAGCAGTTTCATGAGCTGTTGAGTCTTTCCTTATACTTGTCCGTGGAAGGGCTTCGGCATGACCTCAGCAGACAACTGGGATGAAAACTGAGCATTCTCACAGTATTTAAATCTGGGAAGTAACACTAAAGAAGGAGCCAAATCAGCCTTGTGACTTTATTTTTTTAGTCAGGTGGAGGGGAGACAACCTCAGGATGGATGAATGTCCTGTTTAGCCCTAATGTGAATGCAGCCTGATGTGATTTGAGTGGTCTGACTAGGATGTAATGTTCGTAACCGAGGCTGTGCATCTGAATTGCCTGGTGAATCTTTTTCTTCCCCCCGAATAAATTTTTTGGTAACCTTAGGGTAGTCTTAGGTGGAACCTGAGCACCTGTAGCTTTACAAATACCGTGGGTGATTGTGCTGTGCTCAGGCTGGGCCACTGCTCTTGGGAGAATAGCCATTCTCCCTTGCCTGGTGATTTGCCTGGCTTCGGATTCGGGATGTAGGCTGAACTAGGGATTCCACACACCAAACCGAACTGGCCTGGAAAGCCTGGCCTGGCATTACCCTAAGAATGGAGGAATCTCAGCTATTTTCTCTACTTGTACAAAATCAAAATGTTCACCACAGAAAAAAAAACTGTGACCTGCAAGTTCTTTAAAACATGGACATGGGGGCGCCTGGGTGGCTCAGTTGTTGGGCGTCTGCCTTCGGCTCAGGGCGTGATCCCGGTGTTATGGGATCGAGCCCCACATCAGGCTCCTCCGCTATGAGCCTGCTTCTTCCTCTCCCACTCTCCCTGCTTGTGTTCCCTCTCTGGCTGGCTGTCTCTCTCTCTGTCAAATAAATAAATAAATAACTAAAATCTTTAAAAAAATAAATAAAACATGGACATGGTTTTGGTTTTACATGTGAAGTTTTTTCAAAGATTTTATTTATTTATTTGACAGAGAGAGGGAGAGAGAGCACAAGCAGGGGGAACAGCAGGGGGAGAGAAGCAGGCTCCCAGCTGTGCAGGGAGCCCGATGTGGGGCTCGATCCAGGACCCTGGTATCATGACCTGAGCTGAAGACAGACGATTAACCAACTGAGCCACCTAGGCGCCCCTACATGTGACTTTTCTAATTGGCTTTTAGGCCAGGAAGGAGGAGTCACCTCTTTAAACTATGCATACCCTTGTTACAATATTTATTGGTCATGTCCTAGTAATGTCTCACCAACTAGTCTATGCTCCAGGGAGGCATAAAGAAAATCTGGCCTGGCACAGTACCTGTCACATAAGGGAATTAATATGCAATCATTATAAAAATAGTAACCTTCTGAATGACAGAAGCCTGGGTTCTAAGGGAAAATGGTAGTTTCTCTTCTTTTTCTACCTGATTTTGAACACTTCCATTAAACTCTGCTTTGAGGTGCAAGTAAATATTGACTCTATTTTAATAGTTTTTTAAGAAGGTGCTAGAGATTATGGCTTTGCTGACTTGTATCTAGTAGGTAGTAAAAGCAATACATGTATTTTTAGTTTATCACATCAGATTCGTTTTGCTCCAAGGACTTCACCGGGGGTTGTTTTTCTAAGGGTGAAGGAAGGAGGCAGAAAATCATTTACAAAACATCTGCTTACCATGACATACCTTGGAGTTATTCTTTATTTTAGTGATCACTTTATAACAAAATAGCTTTGGAAGTAGAGTTATGTTTTCAGAGCCTTGACTAACCATTGACTCTAAATAAAACATTCCTTTGTTTTAAACCTGCCGGAAAAGCTTTTATGTTCCACTTCCCTTTTACCTGTTGCTTAAAAAAAATCAAAAACAAAAACATAATAGAACTGAATTTGGGTCTATTTAGTTCTTTTTTCTTAGGTTTCCAGGTAAAATACAGGACACCCAGTTGAGTTTGAATTCAGATAAACAATGAACTCTTTTTCTTATATCCTAAACATTGAACGGGGACAAGCTTCTGAAATGCAAATTTAACTGGGTGTTCTGTATTTTTATTTGCTAAATCTGGCAACCCTATGTTAACCCTAACTTCTCCCACCCCAAATGTTGAAAATAATCCTTGTTTTTTTTTAATTAATTAATTTTTTAAAAAAAACTGTTACTTTAATTCTAGTTAATTAACATAGTGTAATATTGGTTTCAGGGGTAGAATTTAGTGATTCATCACTTACATATAAAACATAATGCTGGGGCGCCTGGGTGGCTCAGCCTGAGCCTTTGGCTCAGGTTATGATCCTGGGGTCCTGGGATGGAGCCCTGCATCAGGCTCCCTGCTCAGCAGGAAGCCTGCTTCTCCCTCTCCCACTCCCCCTGCTTGTGTTCCCTCTCTTGCTGTATCTCTCTGTCAAATAAATAAAATCTTAAAAAAAAAATAAAACACAGTGCTCATCATTACAAGTGCCCTCCTTGATACCCATCACCCATTTAGCCCATCCCCCACCCACCTCCCTCCATTAACCCTCAGTTTGTTATCTGTCCTTAAGAGTCTTATGGTTTGTCTCACTCTCTTTTTTGCTTTTTTTCCCTTCACATATGTTCATCTTTTTTGCTTCTTAAATTCCACATATGAGTGAAATCATATGGTATTTGTCTTTCTCTGACTTATTTCACTTAGCATAATACACTCTAGCTCCATCCACCTTGTTGCAAATGGGAAAATTTAATTCTTTTTATGACCGAGTAATATTCCATTGTATGTATATATCACTTCTTTATCCATTCATCAGTCGATGGGCATTTGGGCTCTTTCCATAGTTTAGCTTTTGTGGATAGGGCTGCTGTAAATATCCAGGTGCATGTACCTCTTCAAATCTGTACTTTTGTATCCTTTGGGTAAATACCTAGGAGTACACTGGCTGGGTCCTAGGGTAGCTCTATTTTTAACTTTTTGAGGAAACTGTGTACTGTTTTCCAGAGTGGCTGTACCAGTTTGCATTCCTACCAACAGTGTAAGAGGCTTCCCCTTTCTTCGCATCCTTGCCAGGATGCAAAGTGGTTGACTTTAGTCATTCTGACAGGTGTGAGGTGGTATCTCATTATGGTTTTGATTTGTATTTCCCTGATGATGAGTGATCTCGAGCATCTTTTCATGTATCTGTTGGCCATCTGAATGTCTGCTTTGGAAAAATGTCTATTCATGTCTTCCGCCCATTTTTTAACTGGATTATTTGTGTTTTGAGTGTTGAGTTGTATAAATTCTTTACAGATTTTGGTACTAACCCTTTATCAGATATGTCGTTGCAAATATTTTCTCTCCCTCCATAGGCCGCCTTTTAGTTTTGCTGATTGTTTCCTTTGCTGTGCAGACGCTTTTTATCTTGATGAAGTCCCATAGTTCATTTTTGCTTTTGTTTCCTTTGCCTCTAGAGACATATCTAATAAGAAGTTGCTATGGTCAGAGTTCTTGCCTGTGTTCCCCTCTAGGATTTTGATGGTTTCCTGTCTCACATTTAGGTCTTTCATCCATTTCTAATTCATTTTTGTGTATGGTGTAAGACAGTGGTCCAGCTTCATTCTTCTGCATGCTGCTGTCCAGTTTTCCCAAAAACATTTGTTGAAGAGACTTTTTTCCATTGGACATTCTTTCCTGCTTTGTCAGAGATTAGTTGTCCATATAGTTGTGAGTCCATTTCTGGGTTTTCTATTCTGTTCCATTGATCTATGTGTCTGTTTTTGTGCCTGTACCATACTGTCTTAATAACTACAGCTTTGCAATATTGCTTCAAGTCCAGAATCATGAGCTTTGCTTTTCTTCTTCAAAATTGCTTTGGCTATTCAGGGTGTTTTGTGGTTCCATACAAATTGTAGGATTGTTTTTTCTAGCTCTGTGAAAAATGCTGGTGGTATTCTCATAGGGATTGCATTAAATGTGTAGATTGCTTTAGGTAGTGTAGACATTTTAACAATATTTTTTAAAAGATTTTATTTATTTATTTGACAGAGAGAGAGAGACAGCCAGCAAGAGAGGGAACACAAGCAGGGGTAGTGGGAGAGGAAGAAGCAGGCTCCCAGCAGAGGAGCCCGACGCGGGGCTCGATTCCAGGACTCCGGATCACGCCCTGAGCCGAAGGCAGATGCTTAATGACTGAGCCACCCAGGCGCCAGGACATTTTAACAGTATTTGATCTTCCAGTCCATGAGCATGGAATTTTTTCTCATTTCTTTGTGTCCTCTTCAATATCTTTAATAAGTGTTCTATAATTTTCAGAGTACTGATCTTTTATCTCTTTGGTTAGGTTTATTCCTAGGTATCTCATGGTTTTTGGTGCATTTGTAAATGGGATGGATTCCTTGATTTCTTTTCCTGCTGCTTCGTTATTGGTGTATAGAAATGCACCAGATTTCTATACACTAATTTTATATCTTGCAACTTTGCTGAATTCATGTATTAGGTGTAGCAATTTTTTGGTGGAGTCTTTTGGTTTTCTTTTTTTTTTTTTAAAGATTTTATTTATTTGACAGAGATAGAGACAGCCAGTGAGAGAGGGAACACAAGCAGGGGGAGTGGGAGAGGAAGAAGCAGGCTCATAGCGGAGGAGCCTGATGTGGGGCTCAATCCCATAACGCCAGGATCACGCCCTGAGCCGAAGGCAGACGCTTAACTGCTGTGCCACCCAGGCGCCCCGTCTTTTGGTTTTCTGTATAGAGTATCATGTCGTCTGCAAATAGTGAAAGTTTGACTTTTTCTTTGCCGATTTGGATGCCTTTTATTTCTTTGTATTGTCTGATTGCTGTTCCTAAAGTATGTTAAATAGTAGTGGTGAAAGTGGATATCCCTGTCTTGCTCCTGACCATAGAGGAAAAGTTTTTCTCCATTGAGGATGATATTAGTTGTGGATATTTCCTATATAACCTTTATGATGTTGAGGTATGTTACCTCTGTTCCTCCTTGTTGAGGGTTTTTTTAATCAAGAATGGATGCTCTATTTTTTAAATGCTTTTTCTGCATTGATTGAGAGGATCATATGGTTCTTATCCTTTCTTTTATTAATGAGTTGTGTCACATTGATTGATTTGTGAATATTGAACCACCCCTGCAGTCGGGAATAAATCCCAGTTGATCGTGGTGAATAATTCTTCTAATGTATTGTTGAATTTGATTTGCTAGTGTTTTATTGAGAATTTTTACATCCGTGTTCATCAGGGATATTTGCCTGTAATTCTCCTTTTTAGTGGGGTCTTTGTCTGGTTTTGTAATCAAGGTAATGCTGGCTTCATAGAAAGTTTGGAAGTTTTCTTCCAATTCTATTTTTTGGAACAGTTTGAGAAGAATAGGTACTAACTCATCTTGAAATGCTTGGTAGAATTCCCTTAGGAAGCCATCTGGCCCTGGGCTTTGTTTGTTAAGAGATTTTTGAGTACTGATTCAATTTCTTTACTGGTGGGTCTGTTCAAATTTTCCATTTCTTCCTTTTTCAGTGTTGGTCATTTTTATGTTTCTAGGAATTTGTCCATTTCTTCCAGATTGCCCAGTTTGTTGGCATGTAACTTTTCATAATATTCTCTTATAATTGTTTCTATTTCTGTGGTGTTGATTGTGATCTCTCCTCTTTCATTTGTTTTATTTATTTGGGTTCTTTCTCTTTTCTTTTTGATAAGTCTGGCTAGGGGTTTATCAGTTTTTCTTCCAAAGAAGCAGCTCTTAGTTTCATTGAATTTTTATAGTTTTTTGGTTACTATATCATTTATTTCTGCTCTAATCTTTATTATTTCCCTTCTCCTGGCTTTACCCTTTATTTGCTGTTCCTTTTCTAGCTCCTTTAGGTGCATGGTTAGGTTGTGTATTTGAGGCTTTTCTTGCTTCTTGAGGTAGGCCTGTATTGCAATATACTTCCCTCTTAGGACCACCTTTGCTCCCTCCCAAAGGTTTTGGACTGTGATGTTTTCATTTTCATTGGGTCCATGTATCTTTTTTTTTTTCATCTTTAATTTCCTGGCTAACCCATTCTTTCTTTAGTTGGATGTTCTTTAACCTCCATGTATTTGTAGTCTTTCCAAATTTTTTCTTGTGGTTGACCTCAAGTTTCATAGCATTGTGGTCTGAAAATAGGCATGGTATAATCTCAGTCTTTTTGTACTTGTGGGCTGATTTGTGATCCAGTGTGTAATCTGTTCTGAAGAATGTACCATGTGCACTTGAAAAGAATGTGTATTCTGCTCTTTAGGATGAAATGTTCTGAAAATGTCTGTTAAGTCCATCTGGTCCAGTGTGTCATTCAAAGCCATCGTTTCCTTCTTGATTTTCTGTGTAGGTGGTCTGTGCATTGCTGCAAGTGTGGTATTAAAGTCCTCTACTTTGGGGCACCTGGGCGGCTCAGTCGTTAAGCATCTGCCTTCGGCTCAGGGCGTGATCCTGGTGTTCCGGGATCGAGCCCCACGTCAGGCTCTTCCACTGGGAGCCTGCTTCTTCCTCTCCCACTCCCCCTGCTTGTGTTCCCTCTCTCACTGGCTGTCTCTCTCTCTGTCAAATGAATAAAATCTTAAAAAAAATTAAGTCCTCTACTTTTATTGTATTATTATCAATGAGTTTCTTTATGTATGTTATTAATTGATTTATATATTTGGGTGCTCCAAAGTTGGGGGCATAAATACCTAGAGTTGTTACATCTTCTTGATGGACAGACCCCTTAATTATGATACAGTGCCCTTCATCTCTTGTTAAGTCTTGGTTTCAAATCTCGTTTGATATAAGTATGGCTAATCTGAGTTTCTTTTGATGTCCATTAGCATGATAGATGGTTTTCCATCTCCTCACTTTCAATCTGCAGGTGTCTTTAGGTCTAAATTTGGTCTCTTGTAACTCTTAATGATAGCAAACAAACTGAGGATTGATGGAGGAAGCTGGGTGGGGGATGGGCTTGATGGGTGATGGGTATTATTAAGGAGGGCACTTGTTATGATGAGCACTGGCTGTTGTAAGTGATGAACCCCTGAATTCTACTCCTGCAACCACTATTGTACTGTATGTTAACTAACTAGAATTTAAATAAAAATTTGAAAAAAATATGTATGTCTTGATAATGCCAGTAAAAAATAAAATAAAATGAGTCTTGTAGGCAGCATGCACGTGGGTCTTGTACGTGGGTCTTTTTTAAAATCCATTCTAGTACGCTGTGTGTTTTGATTGTGGTATTTAATCCATTTACATTCAGAGTGATTATTGATAGATAAGAATTTGGTGCCATTGTATTACCTGTAAAGTTGGTGTTTCTGGTGTTCTCTGTTCTTTCCTAATTTTTGTCATCTTTGTTCTTTTTTTCCCCCATCTGAAGAGGCCCCTTCTATATTTCTTGCAGGGATGGTTTAGTGGTCATGAGCTCCTTTGGTTTTGTTTGTCTGGGAAATTCTTTATTTCTCCTTCTATCCTGAATGACAGCCTTGCTGGATAAAATATTCTTGGCTGCAGATTTTTTCCCATGCAGCATATTGAACATATCCTGCCACTTTCTTCTGGCCAGCCAAGAGTTTATGGAGGTATCTGTTGGAAACCTGTTCTGTCTTCCCTTGTAGGTTAAGGACTCTTTTTCCCTTGCTGGTTTCAGGATTCTTTCCTTGTCTATGTATTTTGTGATTTGGCTGTGATATGTCTTGGTGATCATCAGCTTTTGTTGAATTTAATGGGAGTTCTCTGTGCTTTTTGGATTTCAATGTCTGTTTCTTTTCCCAGATTAGGATAGTTTTCAGTTATAATTTGTTCAAATAAATCTCCTTTTTCTCTCTCTTCTTCTGGGACCCCTGTGATAGAAATGCTATGCTTCATGGAGTTGCTGAGTTTCCTGAGTCTACATTGGTGATCCAGTACTTTTCTTTCCCTCTTCTTTTCAGTTTCATGGTTTTCCATGCTTTTATCTTCTGTATCACTGATTTACTCCTCTGCTTTGTCCATCCTCATTGTCATGGCAGCCATTCAGGTTTGCATCTTGGTTATAGCATTTGTAATTTTGGCCTTACTAGATTTTAGTTCTTTTATCTCTGCAGTAAGGGATTCTCTGGTGTCTTCTATGCTTTTCTCAAGCCCAGCTAGTATCTTTATAATTGTTGATTTAAATTCTGGTTCAAACATCTTACTTGTATCTGTATTGATTAAATCCCCGGCCGTGACTTCTTCCTGTTCTTTCTTTTGGGGTGAATTCCTCCACCTTGTCATTTATTCTAGGTCACTGTTTTTTTGTGTGTGTGATTGTTAGGAAAGCCTGTTATATTCCTGCTCCTAAGGGTAATGGCTGTATTAAGAAGAGGTAAAAAAAAAAAAAAAAAAAGCTAGATCCTATTTCCCCTAGAGCTGAAGCTTTGCAGTACTCTGTGATCAGTAGATTTGGTGCATGTGAGGGATTTGCGCTGGTCTTCTGGGGGAGGGGCCTGATGCACTGATTGTCTGGTAGATTTGCCCTAGTGGAGATGCACCTGCAGGGGGTGGGGAGGGGAGGCAGGAGGGTGCTTGGTGCACGTAGCTCCAGACTCCAGGTCCACTGGTGCTGTGTTGCTCGTTGAAGTAGGTCAGTGGTGATGGGGACGGGGGGCGGGCAATGGCATCGCTCTGCTCTCTTGTCCCCAGAGCAGAGAGTTCCTGTCTACCACTCTTCAGAAAGCCCTCACAGAAAAGCAAATATTCACCCCTCTTGTGCCCCTGGCCTCTGTCAGATCCCTGCCTCCAAGCTGTCTGCCTGCCAAGTGGTACAGAACTCCTGTGTTTTATCTCAGACACATGGCTTGGTTTCAAAACTCCAAACTCCGAATTTTAGGGACGTGGTGCACGTGGACCCATGCTGATCCTCTGAGAGAGGGTCTCCCCACACTGCTGATGGTGCCCATTAGCACGATTGCACAGTGACTGGAGTTTATGGTAAAGTGCAGCAAAAAGCTGGCACCAAGGTTTGCTTCCCTCAGCAGGTGTCTCTGTTCCTGTGCTAATAAATGGGGTCTCACTTTGGCATCTGCTAGCTTTTGTGTCCGCTGAGAGGCTGTTCTACCTCCCCCAGATGCCCTACAAGAAGGGAAACTATTTCTACCTGTGCAACTCAGGGGATCCTCAGAGCACACTGTCCACTCCTGGGCTTCTGCCCTCCTTCCCCACAGGAGCACTGCTCTGCCTGCGTCCCAGCGGTGGCCCGGACTTCTAAAACTTCAGACTTTGGGCTCCAGTGCTTGTAAAAACTTGAAATAATCTGTCAGTCTGGTGTTGAATGGTGTTGGGTAAGTCTATCTCTCTCGTGCAGTTCCCCGCATGCTGCCTTCTGTTTCTCTCTTTCCTCTCTCTGAGATTAAGACTCCCTCCCCTCCGCGGCACCCACAATTCTTTTCTCCCCGGTATCATGTCCTACTTCCACGATGTGGCTTCTTTTCTCTCTAGTTCTCCAGTTCGTTCTCTTCACCATTCAGGTGGATCTCTCAGGTGTTCAGAAAGTTTTGATTTTTATTTAGCTGTGATTTAGAGACGAGGCAAGCCTAGCTCCCCCTACTACTGTGCCATCTTAACTCCCTCCTCAGGCCTTGTTTTTTAAATGACACCTAAATCAGTGCTACTGGGATTTGATTTAAATTAAATTGTTTTAAGTTAAAGGTCAGAGGTTTTGATGTAATAATTTTTGAAAAGGGTGTGTTCTTGTATGTGTTAGCTTGTTTACAAGCCATGTTATAATGGCAACTTCTCCCTCTTCAGAAGGAGTATTTTAATGATGTTTTTTTATTTGCCTCCCAGCCTCTATTTCATTGTTTGAATTGTATATGCATGCCAGTCTGATTTGTAGGGAGAGAAATTAAAATATATCTCAAAACTGTCACCTTTAGAAAACATTCCCTCATTAGAGCAAAATAAATAATGGCTTTATCGGGAACTTGGAATCAGAGAACTTCAGGCTGGGAAGTACCTTGAAGTACTTCACCTCTGTAAGCCTCACCATTTTCATCACTAAAGTGATAGTAATGGAATCAACCTCTTAAGGTAGTGTGAGGAGTAGATCAGATAATGCACCAAAAGTGCTTAATACTTACCACCAAGGAAGTTTTTAATAAATAGTGACCTCTGGTAAAGAAGGGAGTAATATATGTATAATATTAGGTACCTGCTGTAACTTTCAGACCTTTTTAGAAAACCTTTGTAAGTAAATCTTTGTACGCTTAGTGTGAGTGTGTGTGTGCATGTGTAGTTGTTAAAATGGTTTTTGTAAATAAAAGGGGGAGCTGTCAAGTTTATTCTGAATAAAGAGAAGTAGCAGAGAGTGATCAAATGGCAATTTCTGCTGTAGAAACTGAATTCGTGATTGTCCCAGGGGAGGACATCTTGCAACACACTAGAGAATTCCTCTAGTAGTAGTAGTAGTAGTAGTAGTAGTAGTAGTAAGAACTAGAAAGAACAGGGGAGAGGATGTCTACTTGAAGTTTTAATTTTTTTAATTTTATAAAAACATTCCTCTGTCATAGTTGTATATGTCATGGATGATAAGTAAATAGAGTTCAGTGAGATTCAAGAGGTTTCATCTTGGTTTGCATTTGCTATGAAACATGCATGTTTTTAAATATACACAATTGCTGAAGCCTCTGTAGAGTTTTCTTTTTAAAGATTTTACTTGTTTATTTGACAGAGAGAGAGAGAGAGCAAGCCAGAGAGCTCAAGCAGGGGAAACAGCAGAGGGAGCAGGAGAAGCAGGCTCCCGCTGAGCAGGGAGCCCGATGTGGGGCTCAGTTCCAGGACCCCAAGATCATGACCTGAGCCAAAGGCAAACGCTTAACCAACTGAGCCACCCAGGTGCCCTGCCTCTGTAGAAATTTTAAGGTGCTTTATAGACAGCATTAAGTAGGGAAGAGTCAGGTTTACCAGGTCCGCATTAGAACGAGGATTTGACTTCCTGTATGATTCTCATTCTTTTGTTATTTCATTGTGAAGATAATTTTTTTTAAATGGCTGCCTTTGGGTTTCATTTTGTTGCTACAGATATGTGACACACTTGTTGAGGGGAGGGGAGTGCCAAGAAAAGTGTATCCGCAGATATGATTAGGTCTGCATTATTAATCCTGTTTGGAGGTTGTACAATTAAAAAATGCTCGGCTTAACACTAATTAGGTTTCCATGTTCTGAATTAGGAGTGTCTGGATATCACTGTTGAAATATTTGATATTTGATCATTTGGCTATAGTTTAGAATATCCCAGGAATGTGTGTCAATTTTTGTTGCTTTGTGATAATTTTGCATTCGATTTTATTTGGGACTGTTATTAGATAGAAGATGATTAAAGTGACTTTCAGAACCTTGTTTTTAGTATAAGAGTTTTTTAAAAAAATGATTTTGAGACGATTTGAAACAAAGTGTATGGAGTGAATAAGATAAGACCTGGGTTTGGGTTGAAACTCCTTTATTAACAAACACTTCAGTGCGGTGTTGGGCATAAAATAGGGGTTCAGAGAGTATGTGCAACTTGTTGATCTGACAGGTATATCTGTTTTATGAAACTCTAGTGTTAACAATGTTAAGGATTTAGATGTGAATATTGAAGACCACTGTGGTTTTTAAAAAATGCAGTCAACTTATTATATTCTAGCTGTAGTTTAATTTCTACATGGATTTTAAAGTACACGGTATGGGTCTTGAACAGTGTGGGTCTAAAATAGCAGGAGACGGTTTGGTAATTACTGTTTGTAGTGGGATGACTTGGAGCAGTAAATGCTTTAATTGGAAGTCAAATAGCTATCAAGAGATGACAGCTCTAGCATGTACTTTTTTGGAATGTAGAGAAGGTGATGATTATGGAAAAGTTATCCGCTGAAGCTGATATTTTGGGGGAGAATATGAAAGGTGTTAAAATGTCTGATTTTAAAGTAAAATAATGGATTTGGACAACTCTGATCACAGTGTGACTTTTCTATGTAATAAATTTATGTGCAACTGTTGAGACATTAAAAACAAGTATTTCAAATGTGTTCCCAAGAAATATTACTGAATATTTCTTTTGAGGCAAATCCACATTTTCCCTCCCTATTGAAAAACTGTTCTGGCTGTCTAGATTGTCTGTTTGTACAGGTCTAGCAGACAGAAAGTAGGCTTCAGTACTTTTTGTAGGTCACCAACTTTCATTTCCTTGACAAGCATATTGTGAAGATTAATTCCAGAAATGAAAGGTGCTAGCGTAATAGTGTAGTTTTATATAAAAACCACAGTATGTGAAATAGTTTTATTTACTTATTTAATTTATTTTTTTAATTTGAGTATAGTTGACACACAATGTTATATTAGTTTCAGGTGTACAACATAACGATTCCACAATTACGGTATCATGGACTATATTCTTTATGCTGTGCCTTTTATTCCCATGACTTATTCATTCGGTGACTGGAAGCTTCTGTCTCCCACTTGCCTTCACACATCCCTTTATCCCCCTCCCCTCTGGCCACCATCAGTTTGTTCTTTAAATACAGCCTGTTTTAAATGGGCTGTGTGTGTGTCTGTGTGTGTGTCTGCGTGTGTGTCTGTGTGTGTGTGTGTGTGTGTGTGTGTGTATAGGTATGTGTGGATAGTTTTCTGAATTTAAGGAATATTTATAAAGGTTACAGGCCTATATTCTTGCTATTGCTCAATTATGGGTCATATTTTAGAGAGTTAATATCTGTAATATGATACCACTGTGGTTACTCTAAGAAACCAAATGTCATTTGTGTCGGGGATATTTCATTGCTTTTTCCTGTCAGAAAAAATAAATGCAGCTTGGTAAAAAAGGAGTAGTGATGAATGGTGTACTGAGGTAATACATGTTTGCATATGCCATTTTGATGCTGTGTTGGAATATTTTAGGTATGCTCTGGATAGGCAGATGGGGATTTATAAGTACATAAACTGTAAATCAGTCTGTTCAGTCAAATCATTTCACTTATATGGGAGAAGGGGGTAGAACAATATGAGATTTTCACATACAGAAAAATATGTCAGCCTTTTAACATTCCCTTTTGGGTTGGTTAGGTGGGTAGGTGCAACTTTGCATTATTATTACTTGGGCACCTCAGGATATGAAAGTGTTGACCAGAAGGAAATGTACAGAAAAATGGCAGAAAGATCTAGGGGATAAAGTATTTGATTGAAAAAAAAACAGGCAAAAGGAACAAATTATCAATAATTTGCAAAAGAGGTCTTGGAAGTTAGGTTATGCATTCTTGAAAACAGCAGCAAAAGTAGAGGATTGATTTGTTTGTGTCATTCTCATTACTAAAAGGATTAGAGACAAAGTAGACGGGGTACTTATCTTGGTGATGCGGGTTTTAGATCAAGGTGATTGGAGGGGGAGAATGGGAAGAACCTGGTTTTCATCCTGTGGAAGTTTTTCTCTTACCTTGAGCTGTGGGCTTGCTGCCCTCTTGTAGGGGGAGCTTCATTCATCCTGGTTGGATAATACATACTTGGGCAGCTCAGTGGGAGGGCGACTGCATGATCTTTTCAATTCCTGTCTCCAGTGTTGATATCAAGGAAGCATTTTCAATAATATTTATCAAGTCATTCCATTTACGTCCCTGTATCCTAGTGAAAAATATCTTGCTTCGGTGGTAGTTTGTACATGTAAGCTTTTAGGCTTTAAGTATGTAATAGGTCTTAATAGCATTGTTACTGTATGTGTTAAGTAATATTTTCCCTTAAAGCTCTAATCTGGACTAAAATTTATACTACTTTCTTTCTAGGACAGCCAGTAGAGGGGACTTCATGTTTTCTGCGGATCGTTTGGTAGGTGGAGGCTTTCCATTTTTCTTTCATTGTTCCTAGTGATATAATCATAGTAGGCCAGGTGACTTTTTCGTTCTATTCTGGGCGGTGAAAGAGATTGTGCCAAGTAATCGTCATCCTGGTAGGCTTCTGAAGTATTATTTCTACTCTTTCATTAAAGCTGTGCCTCAATCCCTTTCACCTCAAAACATTGCCCATGAACTCATCTCTGTCATTCTGAGGTACTTCTACCTCTCAGGTGGGTCTTGGCAACCCTTAGATATGTCATCTTAGGACAGTGAAGTGAAGTACATTAAAAGAAAACCAAAGATGTAAGGAGACCTAGTAGTTACCCTTGTGGTACTCATTTAATACAGAAACACTAATACCCCCACTTGTAATTTGCCTGAGGGGTTATTTATTTTGCCTTTTCTGTACTATCCTCACATGTGAAATACTAAGTTGGACTGGATATACTTTCCTCAGGGACTTCCTGTTAAGGACTGGCCAAGCCCAATTCAGTTTATTTATTTATTTATTTATTTTTAAATTTGTGAAGGAAACCTTTTTTAAAAATTTTTTAAAAATTTAAATTTAAACTCAATTAGCCAACATGTAGTACATCATTAGTTCCAGATGTAGAGTTCGGTAATTCATGAGTTGCCTCTAACACCCAGTGCTCATCACGTCACGTGCCATCCTTAATGCCCATCACCCAGTTACGCCATCCCCCCACCCATCTCCCCTCCAGCAACCCTCAGTTTGGTTCCTGTAGTTAAGAGTCTTTCATGCTTTGTCTCCCTTTCTGATGACTTCCCATTCAGTTTTCCCTCCTTTCGCCTATGATGCTCTGTGCTGTTTCTTATATTCCACATATGAGTGAAACCATATGATAATTGTCTTTCTCTGATTGACTTACTTCTTTCAGCATAAAACCCTCTAGTTCCATCCACATCACTATAAATGGTCAGTGTTCATCCTTTCTGATAAGCCCAGTTCAGTTTAGCTAGTGAAGTCTGAGAGGATCTCAGGCCAAGTTGGGTTGTTTTCAGGTAAAGCGCTGCATTTCCTTCTTGTGTTTACATCTAAGTGTGCTCAGTGCTTAGAATAAGGTTGACACATTTTCTGCTGTGGCGATTAGTGTTCATCTATTGATGAAATATGTGCTGAACTCGAGTCAGGCACTGGGCTAAGCTGTGTTGCAGGGGGAGGAGATACCGCAGTGAAGACAACAGACGTTGTCCCTGATTTCATGGAGTTCACATTCGAAATGCTGTTGTCAGTATTTAGTTTGGGAAAGAAAGAAAAGTGGCTTATTAACCAAACAGGTGTAATCGGAGAATAGAAGATAGATTGTTAAAGGGAGCATGAGGGGGAAAAAGGCATGAAACTTTTCATTTAGATTTTCCCTGGGGAAAATATTAATTCCAAAGGTGTGTAGGCAGCGCCTGTCATGCTTTTGGCTTTAAGTCTCCCTGGTTCAGAGGCCACTTCTGTTTACAATCATTTGAGCTTCCAGGGGCAGTAATAACCCTCGGATCGCATCGAGGTCAGTGTAGTTGACACTCCTGGAGCGATAGTTAGGCCATTCTGTCTTTATGCTTTTATCAAACCGAAGGAATGGGTTCAAGGAGGAAGGAACTTGTGTCATTGGCTACTGTGGAGAAAACAGAAGTGTTGGTGTTCATTAGTAGAAAATGGTTCTTCTTTCCTTTGCTTTCTTTGCCTTTTGTCTATAGAAGGTAGGAGTTAAGTTCATGGTTATTGTAAAATACTTGCTTGAAAGGGCAGGCATTATATTGTAATCAAATAAGATGATAAGGACCCATGACAATTGACAGGAGGGGATGGTAAATTGGACCTTTTGTGTTCTCTGCAGTTGGCTTTGAAGGTTCTGATATTGGGAGAGTGTACAGAGGGTCTTTTGAGGTTGTGGTTGGGACTGGCGCTATTTAGGTTTGTGGTATTGAGGATTTCTAGTACACTGTCTGTTCTAGCACAAGGGTCCCATTATAGTTGACGTTAATTCTATCCTAGATTTGTCAGGATTGGCTTCCCTGGCACTCCGATCTTGAGTTCCTTATATTAAGTCACCCTTCTGCTGGTTTTATGTTCTCCTGCAAGGCTTGGACATACTGATTTCTGTCCCAGAGTTGCAGGAGATGGGCAGGAGGTAAGACTCTTTAGAGGAGTGTTACTGGGAGAGGCGCCAGGGTAGCTCAGTCCATTAAGTGCCTGACTCTTGATTTTGGCTCAGGTAGGTCATGAACTCAGGGTCATGAGATCACATCCTACGTCAAGCTCCACGCTCAGCAGGGAGTCTGCTTGAGACTCTCCTTCTCCCTCTGCCCACTCCCCCCCCCACGCTATTTCTCTACCTCTCTCTCAAATAACTAAATCTTAAAAAAAGAAAGAAGAAGAGTGGTACTAGGAGATGTAGCCTATCCAAAGAAAAGGATCCTTTTTTTCCCTTCCACTTGCTCATAAGAAACCTTCACCTCCCCAGAAGGTGGTGGCTAGAGATGAATGTGCATACATACACAGTGTTCATCAGGTTGCTGGACCCACTGCTGCTTTAGGCTGACAAAATGCTGGCCCATTTAGCATTGATCATTTTAATGGCAGCAAGGTGTTGTGTTGTGATGACAGAACATGGTCTTTCTCCCTGCTGTTCCCAATTCTTAATCAGTAATGTAATATTGATTAGAGAAAAAGTGCATTGCAGACTCAGCACTGCCTTTATTGTAGTAGGCTCTGGGTGCTCATAGGAATATCATATCTGGATTTTGGAGGGTATTTCTAGTAGCTCTGATGGATTCTTTCCTCTGTACCACACATTAAGATCATTTGGAGCCTTTTTTTTTTTTTTTTGAAGCCAAGAAGCCCCAGTGCATTCTACTGGCTCCTACTTCAAGCTCAGGAAATTGATTCAGCCCTGTCCATTCATTTATTTCCTCCTGAGAAGTTTCAGGTTTTATTTGCATTATGACGAGCCTTTGTTAAAAGGAATCCAACTTAATTTCAAAGTACTGAACAAGGAGGAGAAGTTCCCAGCGGGCACTGTTTTCAGAGTTACCAGAAGCATATTACTTCCAAGGGTGACTCTTGTCACTTGTAGTTTCGCATCTCTCATAGTATCGGCTGGACTAACTGAACGAGAATCGGAAAGCATACTTGAGCCTTTTGGCAGCAGTCGTGCACCTCCCAAGGTTGGATACCCAGCAGCAAGCAGCCTAGCATTTGGATCTGTTTCTGCATCTAACCCGTGATAGGGGGCCCCCTTCCTACCTCCGTAAGCTAAACCCTCACCTGTTGTGTTACTGACTTTGCGCCTAATGTTCAGCTCCTGAAGCTAACAGCTAACACTAGACCTGGCAGGCTCTCACCCTCCTTCTTCTTTTGACTCTCTAGATCAGACTTGTTGTGGAAGAGGGACTGAATCAGCTGCCATATAAAGAATGCATGGTGACCACCCCAACAGGTAACCAGGGCTGTTACTCTCAGATTCTTGTCATGAAAATTCTGAGAATTTGGGGGGAAAAAGCAGTTTGAGTAAATCAGTATGCAAAATGAGGAGTCTAGGTGAAGTTGTTCTTTTAAACAACTTAATAAACTCAGAGACATTTAGTAAAGAAATTTATGTGGATGACTTTGTTAATGGCTTGCTTGTCAATTCAAGTTAAAGTTAATAAATATTCTTTAGCATGCAAGTGTTGCCCTTGATGACAGCCCATTGGGACCAGAGTTAAGAATTGCTGGCAGCTTATCTTCACTTCTGTGGGGAAGCTGCTGGTATGAATAAATGGGTGGGTTGGTTTGGCATTGAAAGTCCAGGTAAAAGAATGAGGCGTAAAAAAGACGAAGAAAACTAAAAATGATGAGATCCAGAGAGAGTCCTTTGTTTTACTCTAATAGACACAGCTGAAGATCCCTGTTTCAGGGATTTGAAATTCTGATTTTGTTCTCTAGTAAATAATGGAATCTGTTCTATTCAAAGGTTGACTTTATGAAAATTAGGGGCTGAGCTTGTTGCATCATAATTGATACAGATTCAGGATGACACCAAGGGTTGAACACGTCCTGGTAACTACTTCAGCCTTTGTCTTCTGCTTTTTAAGGCAGAGTGGAAGCTCATAAAAAGGGAAGGAATGAGGAGGCTCTCTGCTGTGCCTCACAGTGAGGTCCCAGTTTGAGTTGATGGGGTTATAGCGCTCAGAGTGCAGTGATTCCCCTCTGAATTCAATTTGAGGAACGTGTATGTGAATATCATGCTGTCATAAGTCCTGTTCCTACTCGATGAAGTCCCCATCTCCCAATTATCCCCCCAGGTTTCTTATGAAGAATTAAGAAATAACTGAAAAATCATGACTTCTCATTACTTTCACAGGGAACCTAAGAGGTTATACAGAATGTCTAGACAAGAGTTGCTCTGTACCCATTGGCTTTAAACTATAGGCACTTTAAAAATAAGTGGATTGCTCCAGTAATGAGAGAGAAATTCTTTGATTTTATTCCCCAACAGGGTACAAGTATGAAGGAGTGAAATTTGAGAAGGGAAATTGTGGGGTCAGCATAATGAGAAGCGGTAGGTTTGCATATGTGTGATTCTTGTCTCTTTGCACGCACAGAAAAACAGTTGTTTTCTGGGAGAGGGGTGGGCTTTTCTGTCATAATTGCAGCCTGCCTTAACTTAAATCTCACCACCTGTGTTGTCTGTCCTCATGGTGCCTTGGATCATGGCCTGTGTGTTGCTGAGTTTGACCAATTTTAACTGCAGAGCATCTACTCTAGTGGCCTGGCCCACGGGCAAGCCAGCTTTCGGAGAGATTCAGGGTAGGATAGGAGGATGAGAAGGTGCCCGCTTGGGGAGAACAGGGCAGCTTGAAGACTGATGGAATATGGCACAAATTCAGGCCTGTGGAACTTTGGATACCTGACTGGAGAAATATATAGTTTTTTTCTTAAATTGCTTTTGTAGGGAACAGTCCTACCCTGTCGGGAGCTGGACTGAATGACTTATTCAATGTTTTTAGTTTTATATTTGATGTGTATGTGACCATAGGGCAAAAGCACTTAACTGTTATTAACTCTAGGCATTTCCAGTTGCTGGTCTTATAAATGCTGTATTTGTGTTTGAGTCCGACTGATTACTCTTTTAAACCAATCCTTTGTGCAACAAAATCACGTGCCTGTAATTAGAATGTCTGCCTGTTCCATGGGGATGATTACTTCCTTTTGGCAACTACCTAACTAAATAAATAAATTTTTACACAAGATCCAAGGTTCGGTGGAAGCCTCACTTGCACTGGAGACAGGTGGATTTTTTTTTTCACCTATAAGCATTGCCTTTTCTCTGGCTGTGAATTTCTGTTTGTGAACAGTTGAATGCCTCAAGTAGAATAGGAGCTTTAAGCTCCCTTTTTAATAGAAGGTAGCTTTTAAGCAATGACAGGATTTTCAGGACAATGTTATTTCTGGTGAAGACAATGGAGATGGGCTTTTAAGGCATTTTTTCTTCTATTTCAGTCCAATTCTTGCCCTAAAGGCAGCAGCGTCCTCACATGCCTGGTATATAGCAGATGACCATGGGGTCATGCACAGTCAGGGTTATTTTTTAACCTTATTAGCTATTGGCGGATTTTCATATATATTAGAAACTGCTTTTATGTTTACACCAGTGATAGAAAGTTTCCTCTTAAAATAAATGTAAAATAGTTAAAACTATGAAGTAAATAATAGTGCAGATAGAGTTCTGATACAGCCTAAAATCTGGAAGGTGGTACGAGAATGATTCATTTTGGCAATCATTTCCTTAAAGGAATTTAGACTAAAAAATAACTGTGTTCAGAAACCAAGGGGGTAGTAATAGTGTTGGTTATGGTTCTTGGCGGAGGGGAGGGAAGGAACAATATAGTTTTTCACTGTTTGCCGGCAAACTTCTGCCGTTGAAGTCATTGCTGGGGTGTAGTGATACCTCCTGATATCACCTTGCTCTGTAGCCCAATTCTTCCATAAATCTTCTGTATTTTTTTTTCAGATGAAAATAACAGGTTGAGGTGGTTTAAAGGCTTCCTTAAAATAATAGGAGTAAAATGGTCCTGATACTGGAAAAGCTCAGGGAGCAGCCCAACAAAAAACACTTTATTTATTTTTTTTTAAAGATTTTATTTATTTATATGACAGCCAGCGAGAGAGGGAACACAGCAGGGGGAGTGGGAGAGGAAGAAGCAGGCTCCCAGCGGAGGAGCCTGATGTGGGACTTGATCCGGAATGCCGGGATCACGCCCTGAGCCGAAGGCAGACGCCCAACGACTGCGCTACCCAGGCGCCCCAAAACACTTTATTTTTTGTATTTCGTGAAAGCGTGACATCTCTAAAACTTGAAAGCCGGCAATAAAACTAGCTTATCCTACTTTCATTGACCAGCCTTAATCTGGTTTAATTGACCTGCACTAAGTATAAAATAAGAGCATATCAGAAATAAAAGCTCTTAGCTTAAGAAGAATTGCTCCCATCTTGACAATGTCCTTTTCGTATTAGTAATAGTCACACATTCTGCTTTGGCCTATATTTGGACTTTAATTCTATCTCCCCAACCTTTTTTTTTTTCTCTTCTGAAAATTTTCCTTCTTCAAGGTGAGGCAATGGAACAAGGTTTACGAGACTGCTGTCGATCCATACGAATTGGAAAGATCCTGATTCAGAGTGATGAAGAGACCCAAAGAGCCAAAGTATATTATGCCAAGTTCCCCCCAGACATTTACCGGAGAAAAGTCCTTCTGATGTATCCAATTCTCAGTGAGTGGCTGGAGTTTAATTTGTATACTTTGCTTAGGGTTTAAATCAGTTCAACTTAGTGATTGCCTTTTAGTTACCCTTATATAAAGGCAAAAGCGTTTCTAAATGGGTTTTTGCCCCGGGCAGTTCACTGGGGAATTTTTATTGTGTAATAAGAGAGTAAATAATGTCTAAATAAACTTTATTAGCTCAAAAGAGCTTTGGTTTTAACATGAATGAAAACACTGAAGCAAAGGATCTAATGAGGCAAAATATATAGAACACAGAAAATACATTGAAATATGTCCCTTCTTTAGTCCAATGAGGATAGCACTGAATTTGTCAAGAATTTATCCTCCCGAAAGTAATATTTTTTTCTCCTATTCTGTTTTTTAAGCTTATTCAGATCGCACATGGTATTGTCTCCCAGGGTTGGTGGTGGAGGGTGGGTGTCAAATTTGGTATCTCAAATACTGAATGAATTTAGGGTTTGTTGTGCATTTGAAAACTGAAAAGAGTGTGTGTCATGTCCATTATTAAAAATAACATCATGGGTGGGACACCTGGGTGGCTCAGTCGGTTAAGCGTCCAACTCTTGGTTTCGGCTCAGGTCATGATCTCAGGGTCGTGAGATCGAGCCCAGCATCAGATTCCCCCCCACCTCTCAAATAAGTGAATAAATAGATAAATAAGTAAGTAGGTAAGTAAACAAATAAATGAAATCTTTTAAAAAAAGAAGAGAGAATGTCGTTGAAAAAAGAACAGGCACCTTCCAATGAAGCTTTGCTTAGTATCTTATGTTAGATTACCAAACTGCCTTTACTTCAGAGAAACTTCAGAGACGTTTTGAGATAAATGTTAAAGTTGCTAATGCATTTGGTTGTCATTTGATTTCAGGCACTGGAAATACTGTAATTGAAGCTGTAAAGGTTCTTATAGAACATGGAGTTCAACCCAGTGTTATCATTCTACTCAGTCTGTTCTCCACTCCTCATGGTGAGTGCAGCATGACTGGTCACGGGTTGGGTAAGTGTGTATCTGTCCAGATTCTCATTGTGAAGAAAAGTTCATTTGCTTCTTCCACATTAAATCTAAATCTGATTTTGGTAGTTTATAACTTGTGTTTATCGTCTCTAAGCTTAGTGATAAAGTATTTTTATACCATTCTGATGTTCAAACTCAAATGGAAATCTATGAACTAACCCCTTTGAAGGGGATTGCAGTTGTTTTCCCGGTATCTCTGTTTGGGTAGAGCCTGAACCAGAGAACTGCTCCCAAACAGCAAGAAACTTGAGGTTCTGGTTAGCCCTGTGGTCTTGCTGCATAAACTTTTCAGTGTGAAGCAAAGAGCAGAAGTTTCCTAAGTTCTACTTCTGCTCAAAGAGCATGAAGGATAGAACTGTGTTTTCTCTTATTTCCTCAGGAAGGTAAACCTAATGCAAAGCCCTAGTTTTTTGCCATACAATCTAGGACAATTGTGAAAGTATCCTAAGAAAATAATCTTACATGCATGTAGAAATTTAGCCTTTAGGATATTCACTGCAGTTATTTTTAGTGTATGAAAAAATTTGAAAGTATATAAATGACTTACAGTAAAGAAATGGTTAAATCAATATATATTCACAGGATGTAACATTATGTAACTGTTAAGTCATGTTTTTGAAAAATATTTAATAACGTCGAAAAATCTACGTGTAAACATGAACAAGCAAGGTAAAAAATGACAGCATTAGAATAACGTAAAGTGTTATTACCGAGTTCAGAGATGACTAATGCAAATTATGACTGTTATGACTACCAAAGTCAGACTTGGATTTAACACAGAATCTAATAAGTCTTTCCTTAGCATGAGAGGCTAGACAGATGTACAATACTATTTCAATTTTCATTTTAAAATACATACTATGTTAATGGTGGTTATTTTAGGATGTTGGGACTCAAAGCAATTCATTTTATTTTTTTAAGCTCTTTTTGTATTTTCCAAATGTTTGGCAGTGAATTTGTATTTGTTTCATAATTTAAAAGAAAGAGAAATATGTGGCTTCTAGTTAGGGTGTTTCCTCATTTCCAAAGTTTCCCAGTCTCAGCCAACCTTGAAGGGGATAGAGTGTATCCAGTTGGGAGGGCTGCTTTCTGTAGGCCATTGGTTATTTTGTTGTTTCAGAATCAAAATTCACCTGTAGTTCAAATGTTGATGGTGACAAAGGGCAATTTGCTTGGTCATCTATTTATATATAGCAGAGGTGGCACTGTAAACATTGAGATAACCAAATAATTATTGGATTTCCTGCCTTTGAAGTAGAAAAGTAACTGTTAGTTCTAAGAGTATGTATTAGAATGGAATACTATTCTTTGACATTGTAGATTAAAAATCTTATTTTGTGGCAGCATTGCTATGGTTTTTTAGTTTGGCGAGGGTCCTAACTCATCCCTTTCCCTCAACCCCCAAAGCTAGAGTCCTAACTTCTAAAAGCTAGCTCACTCTGACATACCAAAGAAGTTTCTACACTTGTTTCACAGTGTTCCAGTTGAGAAGCCATCATCTTATATATGATCCTGTTTCTGGAAAGGATTGTATTCTCTCTATTCCAGCTGCCTTTAAAATGAAACAAAACAAAGTCTCTTCAGGGAGAAAGTTGCTATAACTGAATGTATTTTTAAAATCTTGGATATAAAACAATTTGAATCTAAGAATTTGTTAGTGAATGAGTGGAGGCATAGTGTGATGATTGTCAAAGCTTTTCAGATATCAGACATATAAGCTAGGAGATTAATCGAGTCTGACTAGGTATTTAAAGGTCATTTCTTTCTGTCTTCTGTCTATATTATACCTAATAACTACAAAATTTTTGAATTCCAGCTAATGCTACCAAAAAGTCATGCCATAACAGCAATTCTTTTATTTTTTGAAGGTGCCAAATCAATCATTCAGGAGTTTCCAGAGATCACAATTTTAACTACTGAAGTTCATCCTGTCGCACCTACGCATTTTGGACAGAAATACTTTGGGACAGACTGAGTTGCCAAAGGAAAATTAATTATCTTGTGTGATATTACAGTTAATGTTTTGAGTTTCTACTTGTCTTACTAATTCACTTGAGGAATGGCAGAGAAAATTATGTTTTGTAATTCTTGGAAGTGGGTATAGTAAAGAAATATTTGAGGTTTATTTAATTTATTTGATTATTTCTTAACTGTTGGCACCAAACTCAACAGGGAAGCACACATAACTCTTAGAAAATATTTTATTTTTTTAATTTTTACTTTTTTAAAGATTTTATTTATTTATTTGACAGAGAGGGAGAGGAAACACAAGCAAGGGGAGCTGGAGAGGGAGAAGCAGGCTCCCCGCTGAGCAGGGAGCCGGACGTGGGGCTCGGTCCCAGGACCCCGGGATCATGACCTGAGCTAAAGGCAGACACTTAGCAACTGAGCCACCCAGGCGCCCCTAGAAAATATTTTAGTAATATTCTTAGGCAAGTTGATGATCCCTCAGTGCATTGAAACTGTTAACCTAATTTTTTTTCTAAGTAGGCTCTACACCCAGCATGGAGCCCAGTGCGGGGCTTGAACTCACGACCCTGAGATCAAGACCTGTGCTGAGATCAAGAGTCTGATGCTTAACTGACTGAGCCATCCAGGTGCCCCAAAACTGTTTCCTAATTTTTGAACCTCTCAGTTGGTATGTTGTTTCCAGCCACAAATAAAGCCCAGATGGGAGTCCGTTCTTTGGCCCACTATAGTTTACATTTTGTTCAGTTTGCTTTTAGATCTAGGGAGAGTTCATGTATATGGCTGTTGTCACCTTCTTCTACTCTTTACTTCCTAGTACCATACATGCTGGTAACTTGGAGAGAGTGAAAAAAGATGCCTCCTGAAATTTTACATTTCCATTAATATCCTCACTCAGCTAGCAGACCCAGGATATATGGTTAGCTCTCCAGTCAAGCCATTGTGTTCTTCATGGCTCACTTCCCATCCTGTGCATTGTTGGTAGGTGCCTTGCCAAGTGTAATGCAGTGAAGAAGATAGCACTTCCAACAACGGAACTGTAACATGAATTTACATAGATAGATTGAACCAGGGATATCTGGATGCTGACAAGGCTGAGTGCCGTTAATGCCATCGATGCCCTAGAAAGGAACTGGTGATGGTTTTTCTGAGGTATGGGGGAAAGAACAGTTTCTTGCTGAGTTTCATGGCCAATGAGTACGTTACATTGCTACATTTTAATTTGGATATTTCATTCAATCTGTAAGTGAGTTCTTTGCATACTTGTCACCTGTAGCTGTATTAAAGTTAAAAATACCATGATATTTTTTAAATCCTCAAGATTTATATGTGTTCGTATTTAGGCCTCTGAAAGGAAGATAAACTGCTGTAGAAATCAATGTTTGTGTTCTGAAACTTGCTTGTGAAACCCTGATCTCATTTTGTATTGATATTAAACATTTTAACAGTGGTTCTGGCTGATGACTTGAATAGTTATACTCTCACAGCCCTATAGGCACCTGTTGTGGGCCTCTGTTCGAAAACATCCAGAAAGAGCAGCAGGCAGTGTCTTAGAACCAAAGCTGATGAAAATCAGCAAAGATTAGGGGAGACGAAGGAAAAGCTGGTGCACAATGGAATGCATTTTCCTTACAGAGCCTAGGAATGCTAGAAAGACTTCACTATATTTCCCTTTATTTTGAATTTTTTAGTTTTTATTTAAATTCACTGTATGTTAGTTAACATACAGTATAATATTAGTTTCAGGTGTAGAATTTAGGGATTCAGCACTTACATACAACATCCAGTGCTCGTCACAACAAGTGCCCTCCTTAATCCCCATCACCTATTTAACCCATCCCCCACCCCATGTCCCCTCTAGTGGCTGTCAGTTTGTTCTCTATAGTTAAGAGTCTGTTTCCTAAAAAAAAAAGAGTCTGTTTCCTGGTTTACCTTGCTTTGTTTCCCCCATGATCATTTGTTTAGTTTCTTAAATTCCACATATGAGTGAAATCATATGGTATTTGTCTTTCTCTGACTGACTTATTTCGCTTACCATAATACTCTGTAGCTCCATCCACATCGTTTCAAATGGCAAAATTTCATTATTTTTATGACTAATATTCCATTTCATACACACACCCCCCCCACAACTTCTTTATCCATTCATCAGTCCATGGGCATTGGGACTCTTTCCATAATTCGGTTATTGTTGATAATGCTGCTATAAATATAAAGGTGCATGTATCCCTTTGAATCTGTATTTTTATATCCTTCGGGTAAATAACTAGGAGTGTAATTGCTGGGTCGTAGGGTAGTTCTATTTTTAACTTTTTTAAGGAACTCCACATGTTTTCCAGAGTGGCTACACCAGTTTGCGTTCCCACCACCAGTGCAGTAGGATTTCCCTTTCTCCACATCCTCTCCAATACCTGTTGTTTCTTGTGTTGTTGATTTTAACCATTCTAAGAGGTGCAAGGTGTTATGGTAGTCTTGATTTGCATTTCCCTGATGATGAGTGATGTTGAGCATCTTTTCATGTGTCTGTTGGCCATCTATAGTTCTTTGGAAAAATGTTCATGTCTTCTGCCCATTTTTAAACTGGATTATTTGTTTTTTGTGTGTTGAGTTTGATAATTTCTTTACACGTTTTGGTTACTAACCCTTTATCAGATATGTCATTTGCAAATATCTTCTCCTATTCTGTAGGTTGCCTTTTCAGTATTGTTGATTATTTCCTTTACTGTGCAGAAAAGGTTTTTATTTTTGTGAAGTACCAATAGTTTATTTTTGCCTTTGTTTCCCTTGCCTCAGGAGACATATCTAGAAAGAAGTTGCTTCAGCTGGTGTCAGAGAGGTTACTGCCTTTGTTCTCCTCTGGGATTTTGATGGTATCCTGTCTCACATTTAGGTCTTTCATCCGTTTTGGATTTATTTTCGTGTATGGCATAAGAAAGTGGTCCCGTTTCATTCCTCTGCGTGTTGCTGTCCAGTTACCCCAACACCATTTGTTGAAGATACTCTTTTTCCCATTGGATACTCTTTCCTACTTTATCGAAGATTAGTTGACCTATAGTTGTGAGTACATTTCTAACTTTTCTATTCTGTTCTGTTGATCTGTGTGTCTGTTTCTGTGCCAGTACCATGCTGTCTTGATGACTATAAGTTTGTAATAGAGCTTGACGTCTGGAATTGTGATGCCACCAGCTTTGCTTTTCTTTTTCAAGGTTGCTTTGGCTGTTGGGGCTCTTTTCTGGTTCCATACAAATTTGAGGATTGTTTGTTCTAGCTCTGTGAAAAATGCTGTTGGTATTTTGATAGGGATTGCATTAAATGTGTAGATTGCTTTGGGTAGTATAGACATTTCAACAACATTTATTCTTCCAATCCATGCGCATGGAATGTCTTTCCATTTCTTTGTGACATCTTTGATTTCTTTCATCAGTGTTTTATACTTCTCAGAGTACAGATTTTACCTCTTTGGTTAGGTTTATTCCTAGGTATCTATCTTACTGTTTTTGGTGCAGTTGTAAATGGGATTGATTCCTTGATTTCTCTTTCTGCTGCTTCATTATTGGTGTAGAGAAATGCAACAGATTCCTGTATGTTGATTTTGGGTCCTGAGACTTGACTGAATTCATGTATTATTTCTAGCAATTTTTTTTGTCGAGTCTTTTGGATTATCTACAGAGAGTATCATGTTGTGTGCAAATAGTGCAAGTTTGACTTCTTTGCTGATTTGGATGCCTTTTATTTCTTTTTCTTGTCTGTTTGCTGAGGCTAGAACTTCTGGTATTATCTTAAATAACAGTGGCGAGAATGGACATCCCTGTCTTGTTCTAAGTTTTTTCCCATTGAGGATGATATTAGCTCTGGATTTTTTTGTATATGGTCTTTTTGAGGTTGAGGTATGTTCCCTCAGTCCCTACTTAGTTGAGGGTTTTTATCAAAAATGGACACTGTACTTTGTCAAGTGATTTTTCTGCATCTACTGAGAAGATCATATGGTTCTTATCCTTTCTTTTATTAGTGTGGTATATCATCTTGATTGATTTGGGAATATTGAACCACTTGCAACGCAGGAATAAACTCTACTTGATCGTGGTGAAAGATTCTTTTAATGTACAGTCGGGTTTGATTTCCTAGTGTTTTTTTCTAAACGGTTTTATTTATTTGAGAGATAGTGCATGAGCAGGAGGGAGGGGCAGAGGTAGAGGGAGAAGCAGACTCTCTGCTGAGCAGGGAGGCTTACGTGGCGCTCAGTTGCAGGACCCGGAGATCATGACCTGAGCTGAAGGCAACCACTTAACCAACTGAGCCACCCAGGCGCTCCTTGATTTCCTAGTATTTTATTGAGAATTTTTGCATCCATGTTCATTGGGGACATTGACCTGTAATTCTGTTTTTTAGTGGAGTATTTATCTGGTTTTGGTGTCAGGGTAATGCTGGCTTCATAAATGAATTGGGAAGTTTTCCTTCCAATTCTGTTTTTTGAAATTGTTTGAGAAGAGTAGGTTTTAACTCTTCTTTAAATGTTTGGTATAATTCCCCTGGGAAGCCATCTGGCCCTGGACTTTTGGGACTTTTTTGATTGCTGACTCAATTTCTTTGCTTGATATCGGTCTTTTCAAGTTTTCGATTCCTGTTTCAGTTGTGGTAGTTTATATGTTTCTGGAATTTATTTCTTCTAGGTTGTCCAACTTTTTGCCATATATTTTTTTCATAATATTCTGTTAGAATTGTTTGTATTTCTGTGGTATTGGTTGTGATTTCTCCTCTCATTTGTGATTTTATTAGTTTGGGTCCTTTCACTTTTCTTTTTGATAAGTCTGGCTAGGGGTTTGTCAATTTCATTGTTTCTTTAAGAAACAGCTCCTGGTTGCATTGATCCTTTGTATTGTTTTTTAGTTTCTATATCATTTCTTTCCATTTTAATCTTTATTATTTCCCTCCTTCTGCTGGCTTTAGGCTTCTTTTTGTTGTTGTTATTCTTTTTGTAGTTCCTTTAGGGATAAGGTTAGGTCCATTCTTTTCTCAAGCCCAGCAAGTATCCTTATGATTGTTGTTTGACATTTTCCATCAGGCATGTTACTTATATCTGTTCTGCTTAGATCTCTGGCTGTGAGCTTATCTTGTTCTTTCATTTGGAATGAATTCCTCTTCTTGGCGTTTTGTCCATGTCTGTAACTTCTTCTCTGTGTTAAAAAAAAAAGCCAGTTATGTTTCCTATTCCTGAGAGGAATGGCTTTATGAAAATGAGGTCATACTGTGTCCAGGTGCTTCAGGGAATATCTCTGGTATGTGCTGAATACACTCTCCTCCTTCATTTTGGCTGCTCTATCCTTCAGGCCAGTTGCCTGCAGAGGCTCTCCTTGCCTGCAGTGGACAGTGTTTGGTCCTTGGCCAAAATGTGGTGAGTTTTAAGTAGGTTTACTCTGGTCTGCTTGTTAAATGAGAACTGATACTACGTCCAGTAGAACTGAAGACCTCTCTGGTCAGATGTAGTGTTGCAGGGTTTTCCGCTGGTCTTCTGGGGAAGGGGCCTGCCACCCTGGGACTGAGGCAGGCTTCACCAAGAAGGGCAGTACTGCCAGAGCACAGGGATTTGGGACCTGGTGTAAGCAAGTTAGACTGCCAGTGTTGCTTTTTGCGGGTGGCTCTGTGTTTATGCTGAGGGGCTAGGGATGGAAATGGCTCCAGCCAACTCTTTTGTCACTAGAGAAGCATCTCTCTGAACTCTGCCTCTCAGAGACTCACTCTAAGAAGAGCCAGATTATCTCCCCCCATGTGCCCCAAGAGTTCTTCAGATCGCTGTTTCCATGCCATCTGCCCCTGAGTTCTTAGCCTACCTTCTCTCCAGGAGTAGGCAGTGCCCTTAGGGCTCTATCCCAGCCCTGCCTGCTGCCCTTCAGAATGCTAGTCTTTAAGCCTTCCTGGTTACAAGAACTCATGAAAATCAGCCCTTCTTGTTTTCCTAGTCAATGGCTTTGGGGAAGTGTTCTCCTTGTGCATTCCCCTGTGTGTTCCTCTCTCTTTCATCTTTCTCCACAACCACAGCTTCTGACCTGCACCCTTGATCTGTTTCTTCCCTCAGCCACATTTCCGCACTTCCTATCTTCTTCGATGTGGATTCTTCTCTCCCTTTAGTTGTGGAATTTGTTCTGTCGGTCTTCAGGTTGATTTCTAGGACATTTAGAATGATTTGTTAGTTATATAGTTGTGTTTGAGGGACAAGATGAGCCTTGGGTCCTCCTAGTATGCCGCCATGTTAGCTCCAACCTATTGCCCTTTATTTTTGAAAACTGTCATAATTATGAAAACAAATTAATTGATAGATTACCCATATTACAATTCTTCCATGGCAGATGTTGCTTTCATGTTCTTATTGAAATTATCATTTATACTCATCAGTTAAGTATTTTGATACAATTTGGAATTTGTTTATTCTTGATTAGCAAAAGCTGTAACTGAAGCCCAGTAAAGCCCAAGTCTTTAACTCAGTGTCCTATGAAAAATGTGAGCAGAAAATTTAGATAGAGACCAGATTTGGCTTAGATTGATGCATTGAATTAGTTGGAAAGGTGATGTCTACCACTATAGGAGTCAGTGCTTCTGAGTTAGTACATATGTTAGGGTTTCAGTATTTTGAAGTAACTGTCTAGAACATCAGACAAGTTCATATTCAAGTGCAGGTATAAAACCATATTGCAAGCAAATTATTTTTATATTAACCATTTAGATTTAATGCATCTTGTTTTGGGGCACCTGGGTGGCTCAGTTGGTTAAGTGTCTTTCTTTGGCTCAGGTCATGATCCCAGGGTCCTGGGACTGAGTCCCACACTGGGCTCCCTGTTCAATGTGGAGCCTGCTTCTCCCTCTGCCTGCCGTTCCCCCTGCTTGTGTGCTCTCTCTCTTTCTGTCTGACAAATAAATAAATAAAATCTTTTTAAAAAACCTTATCACAGTCCATTTCACCTATAAGAATTTAAACAATATACTTCCACCCCTCAGCCTTTGTGCTATTATTGTCATAATTTTACTTCTACATGTGTTAAACCCCATAATAATATTATTATTTTTTGCATTCAAGTTATCTTTTAAAGAGATCTAAGACAAAATAAGAAAAAAAAGTCTTTTTATTTATTTTTGGTGCTTTCTATTTCTTTGTATAGATAATAGATTTCCTTCAGGTATTTTTTTCCTTCTACCTGAAGGACTTATTTTAACATTTACTATAATACAAGTCTCCTAGTAATGGATTCTCTCAGCATTTGTGTGTCTGAAAAAGTCTTTATTTTTACTGATACAGCATTCTAGGTTAGCAGCTTTTTTCTTTCAGTACTGTAAAGATAATTCACTGTCTCCTGCATGTTTAGAAGTGTGCTGTTATTCTATTTACATTTAGTGTAATTACTGATAAAGTTGGATTTACATCTGCCGTTTTGTGATTTGTGTCCTTAATGTCTTATAGATCTATTTTGTTCCTCTATTCCTCCATTACTGCTTTCTGTTAGATATTTTCTAGTGTGCCTGTGTCAGGGTTCCCCAAGACCACTGCCAGGCCTCAGTGGGACTCAGAATTATGTTTGTGGCTAAGATTTATTTTTTTAAGGTTTTATTTAATTCTAGTTAACATACTTTGGTATATTAGTTTCAGGTATATGATATAGTGATTTAACAATTCCATACATCACCCAGTGCTCCTCACAGCAAGTTGCAGTCCTTAATCCCCATCACCTATTTAACCCATTCCCCTCACTCCCTCTGCTCTGATAACCATCAGTTAGTTTGTTCTCTATAATTAAGTCTGTTTCTTGGTTTGTCTTTTTATTTCTCTTTTTTTCCCCTTTGCTCATTTGTTTTGTTTCTTAAATTCCACTATGAGTGAAATCATATGGTATTTGTCTTTCTCTGGCACGCTAATTTCACTTACCATTATACTCTTTGGTTCCATCCATGCCATTGCAAATGGCAAGACTTCATTCTTTTTCATGGCTGAATAATATTCTCTGTGTGTGTGTGTGTGTGTGTGTGTGTGTGCGCGCGCGCACGTGCGCACTCGTGCATGTGTGTATCTCACATCTTTTTTATCTGTTCATCAATCAATAGACACATAGGCTGCTTCCATATCTTGGCTATTGTAAATAATGCTGCTATAAACATAGGGGTGCACGTATCCCTTTGAATTAGTGTTTTAGTGTGATTGCTGGATTGTAAGGTAGTTCTATTTTTAACTTTCTGTGGAAACGCCACACTGTTTTCCAGAGCTGCTGCACCAATTTGCATTCCCACCAACAGTGCAAGAGGGTTCCTTTTTCTCCACATCCTTGCCAACACCTGTTGTTTCTTGTGTTATTGATTTTAGCCATCCTGGCAGGTGTAAGATGATATCTCATTGTAGTTTCCATGGTTATGATTTATTATAGAAAAAATACAAAGAAAAATCAGCAAAGGGAATAGGTACATGGAACAAAGTCTGGAGGAAACCAGTCACAAGCTTCCAAAAGTTCTCTTTCAATGGAAATGCACTGGATACACTTATTTCTTTATCTACAGATTGTAGCAACATGTGTGAAGTGTAGTCTACCAGGGACATTTACTTGAGCCTAAAATTCTAGTTTTTATCGGGGTTTGGTCACATTGGCACATAGCGTATATATGATTGATCACAGTTACCAAACAGACCACCTTAAGGAAAGCAGTTGTTCACCGTAAATCACATTATTTACACAGATTATCTAGGCGTATAGGTACAGTGTGGTTCAAAGCTCCCAAGTGTGCAGAAACACTTTTATGAGTTAAAACCTTCCAAGAACTCAATTCCCAGTTGTGGAAGAAGGGCCATTCATGAAAACAGACTTCTGGGGAGTGTGTAAGGTTTGAGCAACTTGGACCTGCTAGGTCAGTTTCCTGCACTTTTCACCCTCCTGGCCTTTGGCCCAGTCTCTCTTACAGGAAGATGGTCATATTTTTCTGAGAACCTACAGTTAGTATAGCATTTATGTAATAGAGATAGTAATATCACCAGGAGTATGCCCAGCATTTGGAAGAGCTGGTGTGGGATAGGGATAGACACAAAGAAGCAACTAATCCATCCTATAATGCCATTATATACATCTCCATATTTTTGTATTAATTTGCTCTTTTTTTGAGAGAGCAAGACCACATGGGGAAGGAAGGGGCAGATGGAGAGAGAGAGAATCTTGAGCAGGCTCCATGCCCAGCATGGAGCCTAACTCGGGGCTCAATCTTACAACCCTGAGATCATGACTGATATCAAGAGTTGGACACTTAACCAACTGAGCCACCCAGGCGCCCCTGTATTAACTTACTCTTAGTCTGCACTTATTTGTACTTTATGATAAATTTGTATACACCTATTTAGCATATTGATTAACTGATGTTAACTAGATCTAGTTCCTCCTAAAGCCAACCGTTTCTATTGATAACACATCCTGAGGAAGCTTTAATTTCCCAATACATATAATTATCAATATCTATATGACTTACTAATATAAGGTAATTGAATCTTACCAGCCATGCTGATATTACACCATATCACACTATGGTTTTAGTACAGTTGTTTCATTGCACAAGTCAGTAAGAGGTATTTATTTATTATACGTGCCCACCACAATTGGCCTTTGCCCATATACCAGATGTCACAGATAAGGATTATCACAATTGGCCAGGATTTGGTTATTTTCTGTTTCTAAGTCCTATGGTGTTTTAGTTTGCTAGGGCTGTCATAACAAAATACCACAAGCTAGGTGGCTTCAATGACAAAAATTTAATTTCTCAGAGTTCTGGAAGCTAGATGTCCAAGATCAAAGTGTGGGCAGGTTTGGTTTTTTCTGAGGACTCTCCCCTTGGCTTACAGATGGCCACCTTCTTGCTGTGTTCTCACATGGTCTTTTCCAGTGTGCACACATCCCTGGTGTCCTCTTGTGTGCCTAAATTTCTTCGTCTTGTAGGATACCAGTTAGATTAGATTCGATTAAATTAGATTAGGGTGATTAACTCACCACTTAAATCACCTCTTTAAGTGCCCTATCTCCAATTTGGTTACATTTTGAGGTGCTGGGAGCTAGGGCTTTAACATGAATTTTGGAGATATACAGTTCAGTCCCTAACGTGGGGATAAAGCTAGTCATCTTGTCTCAGTTCATATGATTTTATGGAGACTGTTTCCATTATGTGCTGTTATGTAGCAGGGTTCATCCCTCCTATGGCAAAAAGAGTGTCTTTCAGAATGGTTCCTATTTCTGCTAACTCTGCTACAGGTTATATCTTATTTTGATTCATTCTTGGAATGAGTGGGGGCAGAGTGCATCACTGTAAATTACCCTTGCACCCAGAGAATGTCCATAAATTTGGAGATCCATAAGGTTTTTAGAGTGTGCCCTAGGATGAAGAGTCATTGCTTCATTGCTACTTCAGGCTCAATCTGTTTTAAAATAGGAGATCCTGTTGGATCTGGGTACAGACACTTTCCCAGTGTCAAGTCCTAGCATTGTCCAGCATTATTTATTAAATCTGTGTGATGCAGTTCACTAAAGCCTCATCTCTCCAGGCTGATTCTTGTCCTTTTTCTTTATTCTGGAAGAGTATCGATTCCAATTGGTTTATCCTCTCTATCGTTTCTTTTTCTTCTGAATGCCATTCATTGAAAGCGAATTCCATTTGTCCTTTGATGCTTAAACTGGCACTTATCTCTCCTATAGATTTCCTCTATCTCATGGACCAGTGTTTAATCTACCAGGTGTGTTGTCATTGTGTACTAATAGCCTGAGTGCAATTAGAATACATGTTTTGGGGGTGCCTGGGTGGCTCAGTTGGTTAAGCATCTGACTCTTGGTTTCAGCTCAGGTCATGATCTCAGGGCCCTGATCTCAGGGTCATGAGATAGAGATCTGCCTCAGGCTCCATGCTCAGTGCAGAGTCTGCTTGAGTTTCTCTCTCCCTCTCTCTCTGCGCCCCTACCCCCATGTGCTGGCACTCTCCCCCACCTTATAAATAAATAAATCTTAAAAAAAAAAAAGAATACGTGTTTTGTTCCCTAAAATGTTGGGTCCCACATGCTAAGGCTATACGGGTAGTCACACCTTGATGTTATTTACTGTCAGTATGCCATGAAGGCCTCTCCTAGCCTGCCTTGTCTCAAAGTGGGGCCATTTCCCATGGGGATTTAAGCCCACCAAATATGCCTACTACCTTATTCTTATCAGAAACTAGCTTTTATTTCCTAGTTTTATACCTACAAAAACAAGGGTGTTAAGTATTTATACACAGCACACTTTGGCATCCTAGGCATGCAGCTGCTATATTCTGACCATAATAACCCAGAACCTTTCTAAGTATTTGGTGATCAAAGTTTATAGTTTTACACAGTGATCAGTCTGCCAGGAGTTATATGGTCTGATGGTTCAGTAGAGTAATTCCTGGAAGTTGCTTCCTAAATGATATCCTTTACAGTAGATACAACCTGAAATTTAAGAAGCAAAATATACTGGCACATTATTAAAGTTTTATTCAGTCATCAACAGTTGATCCTGTTCATTACAGCATATGACCAGGATCTCTCCCAGGGTAATAATACCACTCAGCTTTGCAAGCTTCCATTCAACCTTGTCAAAATCCAAAAGTGGGGGTGGTCTGGGCAAACATACAGCTTCACCCTCTTGGATATTTAGTATAATTATAATGATACAGTATTTTTCTCTTCTTTTGAGCCCCTCAAGGAAACAATGTAATATGGGATGTCCTTTGTTGCATAAGCCATTTATTCATTTTTTACCTTCAGCTATTATTTTTCCTTCTTTGTACTTGTCATTGGTTTTAACCCAAACCTTTCCATCTTTAGAAGGAGTGTCAGGTTCAATGGCAGTGCTTGTTCCGATAGCTGGCAACAGCAGTAAGAGTCTAGGAAGTGCTTTCCTTTCAGTCCATTCCCATTTGTATAGAATAGGGTCACACAGATAGATAACTAGTAGGCTATCTGGGCCACTAGATACAAAACAATACAACTGCAGCCATTGTCAATTCCAATTTTGCAAGATGGGATGAAAGTATAACCCATCCCAAAAGGACTTAGAAATTCTGGCATAAAGATTTAAAGGTATAATTAGTTTCTTGCTTAGGGATCAACCCTGGTTCTGACAGGCACTATTGTAGTCCTAGTCCTAAAACCACTTAGTCAAGCAGGAAAAAATGTCGAGGTGATGTGTGAAAGGATTGAATAGCTTTACAGTATCCTCCATACCCTTACTTCCTACAAAAGTAGAGGAGACTATTCAGTGGGGACCATTCTTTGGTTGCCCTCATGTTGAATGTGAGCACATTCACTGAAGTATATGAAGTTTTCATGCTTTTGTCTCTCATCACTTTTTTATTATGTCATGATTCACATACAATGAAAGTAACCCTTCAAAATATTGAAGTGATTTTTAATATAGTCACAAAATTGGCCAACCACCACAATCTAATTCAAGAATATCTTTATTAACCCAATAAGAAACCTGTATTCATTAGTAGTCACATTCCATTCTGCCTGCCTTCAGTCCCTGGCAACCACTAACTTACCTTCTGTTTCAATGGATTTGTTTATTCTGAACATTTGACATAAATGTAATCATACGATATGTAATCCATTTTCAGTTTATTTTCATGTTTGGTGTAAGGAAAGAGTTAAACTTTACTCCTTTGCCTGTGGTTATCCAGTTGTCCCAGTACCATTTATAAAAAAAAAACTTTATTCCCCATTGAATTGTCTTGGTACCCTTGTCAAGAACCCATTGACCATAAATATAAGAGTATATTTATGGACTTTCAATTCTGTTTTATTGTTGTATATGTTTATCCTTATCTAGTTTCGATTGCTGTAGCTTTGTGGTAAGTTTTGATATCAGGAAGTGTGAATTCTTCTACTTTGTGCTTTATCAGGATTGTTTTGGCTACTTGGGGTCCCTTACAATTCGTTATGGATTTTAGGATAAGCTTTTCCATTTCTGTAAAATGGGCCACTGGAATTTTTATAGGAATTGCATTGAATCTGCAGGTCACTTTGAGTAATATTGACATCTTAACAATATTATCTTCCAACCCATTAACATGAGATGTCCTTCCATTTATTTGTGTTTAATTTCTTCCAGCAATGTTTTGTAGATTTCTGTATACAAGTCTTGTACCTCCTTCATTAAATTTTTCCCTAAGTATTTTATTCATTTTGATGCTATTGTAAATGAAATTGTTTTGTTAATTTCCTTTCAGATTGTTCATTGCTACGGTATGGGTATAAGAGTGATTTTCTGTGTTGATCTTATATATTGCAACTTTGCAGATCTTGTTTATTAGCTCTAAATGGTTGTGTGTGTGTGTGTGTGTGTGTGTGTGTGTGTGTGTGTGTGTGTCTTCTTCAGGATTTCTACCTGTAAGATCATGTTATATGCATATAGAGAAAGTTTTAGTTCTTTGCCAATTTGAATGAATTTTTTTCCTTTTTTGCCTAGTTGCTGTGGCTAGAGATTCCATTATAATACTGAACAAAGTGCTGAAGCAGGCATCTTCATTTTGGCCCTGATCTTATGGGCAACAATTTTAGAATTTCATCTTTGAGTATCATTATAAAATGTATACCTGTTCATTTCTCTTAAAGTGTTTTGTTTAAAGCCTATTTTGATTGGACTTCCAGGGAAGATGGTAGAGTAGGAAGACCCTAAACTCATGTCATCCCCTGGATACAACTAGATGACATTTGCATCAGAGCAAACAACCCAGAAAAGTACCCCAAAGACTGGCCCAACAAAGTCCACAAGTAAATGTAGAGAAGAGGCCACATCAAAGAGGGCGGGAAGGATGAGGAATGGGAACCTAAACCCCATGTGTGTGACCACCAGAAGGAGGGAGCTGTGGGCACATAGAAGGGTGAGAAACAGACTAGTACAGTGAGGATCCTACAAAAGGAAGAGAAATCCCCATAGCATTTGACTTTGAAAATCAGAGGGGTCAAATTTCATGAGTGCCTACAACTAGTGGGACTTAAAGCCTGAAATTTAAAAAAATCAGTGGGCTTGCTTGAGAGAGAGCCTAGAGGACTCTAGGAAACTGAGACCTTGCCACTAAAGAGATAGCATAGCAAACAGCTGTGGAAATACAGCTTGGAAGCAGCAGTTGAAAGGTACCTGGGGCTTATGGGAGGGAGAGTTAGTTACTAATCTCAGAGTTTGCTCAGAGACTTCACCAGGAATAAAGGAGCTGGCGGATGCCATTTCTCTTCCCCACCTGACACGATAAACACACAGCCACCTGCGGGAACCAGTGCAGCACCAGCACTTATTACCTAACTCACTTACACTATGCTCTGTCCCCTTTAGCCAGACCTGCCTCAGTCCCAGTGGTTTGAATACCCTCCCCTAGAAGACCCATGAAAACTTTAAAAACACTTCTCCTGAACTCCTGTGGAGAAGGAGCACGTCTTGTTAAAAGTGCACCCCTTGAAGGGAAGGAAAAGTAAGATGAAAATTGAGAGGGAGGCAAACCATAAGAGACAGTAAACTCTAGGAAACAAACTGAGGGTTGCTGGAGGGGAAAGAGTGGGGGAAAGGGATACTTGGGTAATGGGCATTATGGAGGGCACTTGATGTAATGAGCACTGGGTATTATATGCAACTGATGAATCATTAAATTCTGCCTCTGAAACTAACAATAATAAAAAAGAGACAGTAAAACAAGTACATCCCTTGTCTGCACAGGCTTTGCCAAGCAGTCCAGGCTGGTTCGGACCTACAAGGTGGCTGCACGTCCCCTGTGGGAGAGGACCAGTGCCCACAGCTTGTGAAAATGTGCCCCTGTCCAAATGTGCACACTTTGTGAAGTGCCTGTCAGCTGTGTGAGCTTTGTGGAGCTCCACCTCCTACTGGAGGAGGACCAGTGGTACCTAGTTAAAAGTGTGTGTCTGGCCCACTACTTTCAAGAGCAAGAGACATAGTTAACTTTCCTAACACAAGTAGAGAGTTAGGCAAAAGGAGGAGACTGAAGAATATATCACAAATGAAAGGACAGGACAAAACCACAGCAAAAGACCAGGGGTGCCTGGGTGGCTCAGCCGTTAAGTGTCTGCCTTTGGCTCAGGTCATGATCCCAGAGTCCTGGGATCGAGCCCCGCATGGGGCTCCCTGCTCAGCAGGGAGTCTGCTTCTCCCTCTCACACTCCCCTTGCTTGTGTTCCCTCTCTCGCTGTCTCTCTCTGTCAAATAAATAAATAAAATATTTAAAAAAACACACACACACAGCAAAAGACCAAGGTGAAAAAGATATAAGTAAAATGCCTAATAGAGAATTCAAACTGCGTTTGAGAAAAGAGTGAAGGAAATCAGTGAGACCTTAAGAAAGAGGTAGAAAACATAAAAAATAACCAACCAGAGATGAAGAACAGAATAAATGAAATTAAAAATACAGTGGATAGAATAAATAGCAGGCTGGAAGAAGCAGAACGAATTAATGAACTAGAATCCAGAGTAATGCAAAGTAATAAAGATGAACAAATGACAGAAAAATGAATTATGCAAGATGAGAATAGACTTAGGGAATGTAGTGACTGCGTCAAGCATAATAACATTTGCATTATGGGGATCCCAGTGGGAGAAGAGAGAAAAAAAGGGGGAAGAAAATTTGTTTGAAGAAATAATAGCTGAAAACATCCCTAATCTAGTGAAGGAAACAGATATCCAGATCCAGAAGGCACAGAGATCCCCCAACAAAATCAACTAAAAAAGGTCCACACCAAGACACATAGTAATCAAAATGGCAAAAAGTAGTGATAAAGAAAAAAATTTAAAAACAGCTAAAGAAGACAGCTACATACAAGGGAAACCCCATAATAAGGTTATAAGCAGATTTTTCAGCAAAAACTTTGTAAGCCAGAAGAGAGTGACATGATAAAATCAAAGTTCTGAAAGGGAAAAATCTGCAGTCAAGAATACTCCATCCAGCAAGACTATCATTCAGAACAAAATGAGAAATAGAGTTTCCCAGACAAACAAAAGGTAAAAGAGTTCATGACCACTAAACCAGCCCTAAAAGAAATATTAAAGGGAGCACTATGAGTGAAAAGGAAAGACCAAAAGTGGTAGTATGAAAAGTAGGAAACAAAAAACCCAGTAAAAGTAAATATTTCTATAAAAAAATCAGTCATGGCATTCACAAAATAAAGGGATATAAAATATGACACCATATGCCTAAAATGTGTATGGAAAGGAAGAAGTAAAGATGGGTTCAAACTTAAGTGACCGTCAATATAGACTGCTATATACAGAAGACATTATATAAAAAACTAATAGTAACTACAAATCAAAAACCACTAGTTGCTAAAGAGACATTATTTTTCCCAATGGGTATTCTTTCCTGCTTTGTCAAAGATTAGTTGACCATGTAGTTGTGGGTTCATTCTTGGTTTTCTATTCTGTTCTATTGATCTATGTGTCTATTTTTATGCCAGTACCATACTGTTTTGATCATTATACCTTTGTAATATAACTTAAAGTCTGGAACTGTGATGCCTCTAGATTTGCATTTCTTTTTCAAGATTGCATTGGCTATTCAGGGTCTCTTGAGATTCCATAGCACTTTCAGGATTGTTTGTTCTAGCTCTGTGAAAAATGATGTTGGTATTTTGACAGACATTGCATTAAATGTATAGATTCCTTTGGGTAATAGAGACATTTTAACAATATTTGTTCTTCCAGTCGATGATCATGGAATGTCTTTTGATTTCTTTGTGTCCTCTTCAGTTTCTTCTTTCATCAGAGTTTTATAGTTTTCAGAGAACAGATCCTTCACCTCTTTGATTAGGTTTATTCCTAGGTATCTTATGGTTTTTGGTGCAATTGCAAGTGGGATCGATTCCTTGATTTCCCTTTCTGTTGTGCTTCATTGTTGGTGTATAGGAAGTGCAACAGATTTCTGTATGTTGATTTTGTACCCTGCGAGTTTACTGAATTCATGTATTGGTTCTAGCAGTTTTTTGGTGGAGTATATTGGGTTTTCTATGTAGAGTATCGTGTCATCTGCAAATAGTGCAAGTTTTACTTCTTCCTTACTGATTTGGATGCCTTTTATTCCTTTTTCTTTTATGATTGCTGTGGCTAGGACTTCCAGGACTATGTTGAATAAATGTGGTGAGAGTGGACATCCTTGTCTTATTCCTGACCTTAGGAGGAAATCTTTAAGTTTTTCACCACTGAGTATGATGTTAGCTATGGGTATTTCATATATGGCCTTTATTATGTTGATGTATGTTCCCTTTAAACTTACTTTGTTGTGGGTTTTTATCATGAATGGATGTTATACTTTGTCAAATGCTTTTTATGTGTCTGCTGAAATGATCATATGTTTTTTCTCCTTTCTCTCATTGATTTGATTTATCACATTGATATGCAGCTATTGAACCATCCTTGCAACCTGGTAATAAATCCTACTTGATCATAGTGAATGATTTTTCTAAATGTATTGTTGGATTTGGTTTGCTAATATGTTGTTGACGATTTTTGCATGTATGTTCATCAGAAATATTGGCCTATAGTTTTCTTTTTTAATAGTGTCTTTATCTGGTTTTGGTATCAGTGTAATACATGCCTCACAGAATAAATTTGCAAGTCATACTTCCTCTTCCATTGTTTGGAATATTCTGAGAAGAATAGGTATTAACCCCTTTCAGTGTTTGGTAGAATTAACCTGTGAAGCCATCTGATCCTGCACTTTTTTTGCTGGAATTTTTTTTTATTACTAATTCAAGTCCATTGCTGATAATATGTCTGTTCAAATTTTCTATTTCTTACTGATTCAGTTTTTGGAGAGTATATGTTTCTAGGAATTTATCCATTTCTTCTAGATTGTCCACTTTATTGGCATAGGGTTTTTCATAATATTCTCTTATAATTGTTTGTATATCTGTCATGTCAGTTCATTATTTTTATTTGATGATTATTTATTTTATTTATTTGAGTCTTCTCTCTTTCTCTCTTCCTGATGAGCCTGACTAAATGTTTATCAATTTTGTTCATCTTTTCCAAGAACCAGCTCCTGGTTTCATTAGTCTGTTTCATTGTTTCCATTTTTGTTTCTATTTTGTTTATTTCTGCCTTAATCTTTGTTATTTCCTTCCTTCTACTGGTTTTGAGTTTTGTTTATCCTTCTTTTTTAGCTCCTTTATGTGTAAGGTTTGGTTGTTTATTTGAGATTTTTCTTGTTTCTTCAGGTAGGCCTGTATTGCTAAAATTCCATCTTAGGACAGCTTTTGCTGCATCCCAATGATTTTGGGCCATCGTTTCTTTCCTTTTCATTTTAATCCATGTATTTGTGCTCTTTCCAGTTTTTTTCTAATGGGGTTGATTTCAAGATTCATAGCATTGTGGTCAGGAAAGATGCATGGAATGAACTTGGTCTTTCTAAATTTGTTGAGACTTGTTTTGTGTCCTATTATGTGATCTGTTCTGGAGAATATTCTATGAGCACTTGTAAAAAATATGTATTCTGCTGTTTTAGGATGAAAAGTTCTGAAAATATGTTAAATCTACCTGTTTCAATGTGTCATTCAAAGTTACTATTTCTTGGGATGCCTAGGTGGTTCAGTTGGTTAAGCGTCTGCCTTCAGCTCAGGTCATGATCCCTGGGTCCTGGATCAAGTCCCCATCAGTCTCCGTACTCAGTGGGGAGCCTGCTTCTCCCTCTGCCTGCCACTCTCCCTGCTTGTGCTCTCTCTTTCTCTCTTGCAAATAAATAAATAAAATTTAAAAAAAGTTACTGTTTCTTTGTCGATTTCCTGTTTTGATGATCTCTCCAGTGATGTAAGTGGGTGTAAAGTCCCCTGCTATTATTGTATTACTCTCAGTTATTTCCTTTATGTTTGTTATTGACTGCTTTAAGAATTTGGGTGCTCCCATGTTGGGTGCATAAATATTTACAATTGTTGTGTCTTCTTGTTGGATTGTTCCCTGCATGATTATATAGTGTCTTTCTTTGTCTTTTGTTAGTCTTTGTTTTAAGCTCTGTTTTGTCTGGTATAAGTATTGTTATCCTCGCTTTCTTTTCACATCCATTTGTATGGTAAAAGTTTCTCCATCCCATCATTTTCTTTTTTTTTAAAGATTTTATTTATTTATTCGACAGAGATAGAGACACCCAGTGAGAGAGGGAACACAGCAGGGGGAGTGGGAGAGGAAGAAGCAGGCTCATAGCGGAGGAGCCTGATGTGGGGCTCGATCCCGCAACGCCGGGATCACGCCCTGAGCCGAAGGCAGACGCTTAACCGCTGTGCCACCCAGGCGCCCCTCCCCATCCCATCATTTTCAATCTACATGTGTATTTAGGTCTGAAATGAGCCTCTTGTAGACAAAATACATATGGCTCCTGTTTTTTAATCATGCAGTCACCCTATGTCTTTTTTTCTTTGTAGTTTCAAGTTTTTATTTAAATTCCAGTTTGTTAGCATACAGTGTAATATTAGTTTCAGGAGCAGAATTTTGTGATTCATCAAACATAACACCCAGTACTCATCACGAGTGCATCCCTTAATACTCATCACCCATTTAACCCATCCCCTTTCCTGTCTCACCTCCAACAATACTCAGGTTGCTCTCTATAGTTGAGTTTGTTTAGGGACACCTGGGTGGCTCGGTCGGTTGAGCATCCAACTCTTGGTTTTGCCTCAGGTCATAATCTCAGGGTCATGGGATTGAGCCCTGCATTGGGCTCCACGCTTAGCAGGGAGTCTGCTCGAGATTCTCTCTTCCTCTGCCCCTCCCCACTCTTTCTCTCTCAAATAAGTAAGTAATAAATGAACACAAAAAAAGAGTCTGTTTTTATGGTTCGCCTCACTTTTTCCCCTCATATATTCACCTGTTTTGTTTCTTAAATTCTACATATGAGTGAAATTGTATGGTATTTCTCTTTCTCTGACTGACTTAATTTGCTTACACAATACACTCTATCTCCATGCACTTTGTTAAAAATGCCAAGATTTCGACGGAATCAGCCTGAGACACAGGAAGATACATCTGGATCTCTACAAATGAACATCTCCAGGGCTGAGTATTGAGGTACGAAGTGGGGAGCCATGAAACTGCGCACAGATATCGGAAGATAAACGGAAGGGGGAGGGAGCCACCGCGTTCGGGCGCCAGGAAGCGGTAGCCACCTGCACAGGGGAGCGGGCAGACTCACGGACAGCACCCACGAGAGAGCGGACTGAGACCGTGAGCCGGAAACGCAAGCCACCAGACTGAAACGGAGCTCCGGTGTGCTCACTGGAACCAGACTGAGACCGGGAGCTCCAGAGCACGTGGGGGCGGCTGGCGGCTGGCAGTGTTAGAAACACAAAGGACAGAGACGCGCTGGCCCTGGAAGTGAGGGCTGGGATGCCGGGTGGGGCGCACATCCCGGAACGCTGCAGGGTTGAGCAGCACCAACACAAACAGAGTTAAAGTGGCCAGAACATCAGTGGAGAACGGTCCACGATCACTCTGTTTTGAGACAGAGGCTGAGATTCGGCCACTGCTGCTCTGTCAGAAAAGGAAGAGCAAACTGCCAGGGAAAGACACCAGAGAACAAAAGCCTGGAAATACCGGCTCCCAGTGTACCCATCACCATCCCCCCTCGCAGGGGACACGTAGACTCTACACAAACAGGGTTGCCTGAGTATTGGCACGGCAGGCCCCTCCCCCAGAAGGCAGGCTGAAAAATCAAGAAGCCCACATCCCTAAGGTCCCTATAAAACAAGGGCGCACGGCCTGGGTCCCGGTCAATAATTTGGGCTCTGGACAACCCCGCAACCTCTCCTCATCAGAATGACGAGAAGGAAAAATCCCCCCCAGCAAAGAAAAGACAATGAGTCTGTGGCCTCTGACACAGAACTAATGGATATGGATATAACCAAATTATCAGAAATGGAATTCAGAGTAACAGTGGTCAAGATGATGTGTAGACTTAAAAAAAGATTAACGAAAATGTTAACGAGAATACAGAATCTCTAAGGGCGGAAATGAGAGCAAATCTGGCAGAAATTAAAAATTCTATGAGCCAAATGCAGTCAAAACTAGAGGCTCTCACGGCCAGGGTGAATAGGCAGAAGAACATATCAGCGAATTGGAGGATGGGTTAGTAGAAGAGAAAGCTAAAATAGAATCTGGGCTAAAAAAATCCATTTTCAAGAATGTAGGTTACAGGAGATTACTGACTCAATGAAATGTTCCAATATCAGAATCATTGGCATCCCCGAGGGGGTGGAGAAAGAGAGAGATCTAGAAGAGATATTTGAACAAATTGTAGCTGAAAACTTCCCTAATCTAGCAAGGGAGACAAACATTCGTGTCCAAGAGGCAGAGAGGACCCCTCCCAAGCTCAACCACGACAAACTTACACTACGTCACATCATAGTGCATTTCGCAAATATTAGATTCAAGGATACAGTATTGAAAGCGGCCAGGGCAAAGAAATTTCTCACGTACCAAGGCAAAAGTATCAGAATTACGTCAGACATGTCTGCACAGACCTGGAATGAGAGAAAGGGTTGGGGGGGCATTTGTAAAGCTCTTTCAGAGAAAACCATGCAGCCAAGGATCCTTTATCCAGCAAGGCTGTCATTCAGAATTGATGGAGAAATAAAGACCTTCCAGAATCGCCAGTCATTGACCAATTTTGTAACCATGAAACCAGCTCTACAGGAGATATTAAGGGGGGTTCTATAAAAGTAAAAAGGCCGCAAGAGTGATACAGAGCAGAAAGTCACAATCGATAGAAAAAAGACTGTACTGGCAACACGGCATCATTAAAATCATATCTCTCAATAATCAGTCTCAATGTAAATGGCGTAAATGCTCCCATAAAGTGCCACAGGGTTGCAGATTGGATAAAAGACATGACCCATCCATTTGCTGTCTACAAGAGACTCATTTTGAACCTAAAGATACATTCAGACTGAAAGTAAAGGGATGAAATACCATCTTTCACGCCAATGGACCACAAAAGAAAGCTGGGGTAGCAATTCTCATATCAGACAGATTGGATTTTAAACTAAAGACTATAATTAGAGACACAGAAGGGCACTATATTATTCTTAAAGGATGTATCCAACAAGTGGATATGACAATTATAAATATATATGCCCCCAACAGGGAGTAGGAAGATACACAAGCCAAGTCTTAACCAAAATGAAGAGACATATAGATAAAAATACATTAATGGTAGGGTACCGCAACACTCCACTATCAGAAATAGACAGATCACCTAAGCAAGAAATCAGCAAAGAAACAAGAGCTTTGAATGCCATACTTGACGAGTTGTACCTCATAGATATATATAGAACAGTACACCTCAGAACCAAAGAATACTCATTCTATTCTAATGCCCGTGGAACATTCTCAAGAATTGACCATGTTCTGGGACACAAAACAGGTCTCAACCGATAACAAAAGACTGAAATTATTCCCTGCATATTCTCAGACCACAACGCTTTGAAATTGGAACTCACCACAAGGAAAAATTTGGAAGGAACTCAAACACTTAAGAGACAAAGAACCATCCTGCTCAGGAATGATTCGATAAACCAGGAAATCAAAAATCAAATTAAACAATTTATGGAGACCAACGAGAATGAAAACACAATGGTCCAAAACCTAAGGGATACTGCAAAGGCAGTCCTAAGGGGGAAATACATAGCCATCAAGCCTCACTCAAAAGAACAGAAAAATCTAAAATGCAGTTTTTATATTCTCACCTCAAGAAGCTGGAACAGCAACAGAGGGACAGGCCTAATCCACGCACGAGGAAGCAGTTGACCAAAATTACAGCTGGAATCAATCAAGCAGAAACCAAAAGTACAATAGAGCAGATCAACAGGACTAGAAGCTGGTTCTTTGAGAGAATCAATAAAATTGACAGACCACTGGCAAGACTTATCCAAAAGAAAAGAGAAAGGACCCAGATTATTAAAATTATGAATGAAAAAGAAGAGGTCACAACAAACACCATTGAAATTGGAAGGATTATTAGAAATTTAGTTTATCAATAAACTAAGCAATCTGGAAGAGATGGAATCCTTCCTGGAAACCTATAAACTACCAAGATTGAAACAGGAAGAAATTGATTTCTTAAACAGGCCAATTAATAATGAAGAAATTGAGTCAGTAATAAACAACCTTCCAAAAAACAAAACTCCAGGCCCGGACAGTTTTCCTGGGGAATTCTACCAAACATTCAAAGAAGAAATAATACCTATTCTCCTAAAGCTATTTCAAAAAATAGAAACAGAAGGAAAGCTACCAAACTCATTCTATGAGGCCAATATTACCTTGATCCCCAAACCAGGCAAAGACCCCCTCAAAAAGGAGAATTACAGACCGATCTCCCTAATGAACACGGACGCCAAAATCCTCAACAAGATACTTGCTAATAGAATCCAACAGTACATTAAAAGGATTATCCATCACGATCAAGTGGGATTCATACCTGGGATGCAAGCGTGGTTCAATATTCGCAAATCAATCAGCGTGATACATCATATCAACAAGAAAAGACTCAGGAACCATATGGTCCTCTCAATCGATGCCGAAAAAGCATTTGACAAAATATAGCATCCTTTCCTGATTAAAACCCTTCAGAGTGTAGGAATAGAAGGTACATTTCTCAATCTCATAAAAGCCATCTATGAAAAGCCTACTGCAAATATTATTCTCAATGGGGAAAAGCTGGAAGCCTTTCCCGTAAGATCAGGAACTCGACAAGGATGCCCACTCTCGCCACTATTATTCAACATAGTACTAGAAGTCCTTGCAACAGCAATCAGACGACAAAAAGGGATCAAAGGTATTCAAATCAGCAAAGAAGAAGTCAAAATGTCTCTTTTCGCAGATGACATGATACTCTATATGGAAAACCCAAAAGAAGCCACTCCCAAACTATTAGAAGTTATAGAGCAATTCAGTAACGTGGCGGGATACAAAATCAATGATCAGAAATCAGTTGCATTTCTATACATGAATAATGAGACCGAAGAAAGAGAAATTAGGGAATCCATCCCATTTACAATAGCACCAAAAACCATACGTTACCTTGGAATTAACTTAACCAGAGACGTAAAGGACCTATACTCTAGAAACTATAAATCACTCTTGAAAGACATTGAGGAAGACATAAAAAGATGGAAAGATATTCCATGCTCATGGATCGGAAGAATTAACATAGTTAAAATGTCCATGCTACCCAGAGCAATCTACACTTTCAATGCTATCCCGATCAAAATACCGAGGACATTTTTCAAAGAACTGGAACAAATAGTCCTTAAATTTGTATGGAACTAGAAAAGGCCCCGAATCTCCAAGGAACTGTTGAAAAGGAAAAACAAAGCTGGGGGCATCATAATGCCAGATTTCGAGCTGTACTACAAAGCTGTGATCACAAAGACAGCATGGTACTGGCACAAAAACAGACACATAGACCAATGGAACAGAATAGAGAACCCAGAAATGAACCCTCGGCTCTTTGGGCAACTAATCTTTGATAAAGCAGGAAAAAACATCCAGCGGGAAAAAGACAGTCTCTTCAATAAATGGTGCTGGGAAAATTGGACAGCTACATGCAAAAGAATGAAACTTGACCACTCTCTCACACCATACACAAAAATAAACTCCAAATGGATGAAAGACCTCGAGGTGAGACAGGAATCCATCAAAATTCTAGAGGAGAACATAGGCAGCAACCTCTACGACATCGGCCAAAGCAACCTTTTTCATGACACATCCCCAAAGGCAAGAGAAACAAAAGATAAAATGAATTCATGGGACTTCATCAAGATTAAAAGTTTCTGCACAGCCAAGGAAATAGTCAGAAAAACTAAGAGGCAGCCCACGGAATGGGAGAAGATATTTGCAAATGACACTACAGATAAAGGACTGGTATCCAAGATCTACAAAGAACTTCTCAAACTCAATACACGAGAAACAAACAAGTCAAAAAATGGGCAGAAGATATGAACAGACACTTTTCCAATGAAGACATACAAATGGCTAACAGACACATGAAAAAATGCTCAAAATCATTAGCCATCAGGGAAATTCAAATCAAAACCACACTGAGATACCACCTCACGCCAGTTAGAATGGCAAAAATTGACAAGGCAAGAAAGAACAATTGTTGGAGAGGATGTGGAGAAAGGGGATCCCTCCTACATTGTTGGTGGGAATGCAAGTTGGTACAGCCACTCTGGAAAACAGTGTGGAGGTCCCTTAAGAAGTTAAAAATTGAGCTACCCTATGATCCAGCAATTGCACTACTGGGTATTTACCCCAAGGATACAGATGTAGTGAAGAGAAGGGCCATATGCACCCCAATGTTCATAACAGCATTGTCCACAATAGCTAAATCGTGGAGGGAGCCGAGATGCCCTTCAACAGATGACTGGATTAAGAAGATGTGGTCCATATATACAATGGAATATTATTCAGCTATCAAAAAGAACGATTTCTCAACATTTGCTGCAACATGGACGGCACTGGAGGAGATAATGCTAAGTGAAATAAGTCAAGCAGAGAAACACAATTATCATATGGTTTCACTCATCTATGGAACATAAGAACTAGGAAGATAGGTAGGAGAAGAAAGGGGTAAAGAAAGGGGGGTTAATCAGAAGGGGGAAGGAAGCATGAAAGGCTATGGACTCTGAGAAACAAACTGAGGGCTTCAGAGGGGAGGGAGTTGGGGGAATGGGATAGGCTGGTGATGGGTAGTAAGGAGGGCACATATTGCATGGTACACTGGGTGTTATACGCAACTAATGAATCATGGAACTTTACATCAAAAACCAGGGATGTACTGTATGGTGACTAACATAATATAATAAAAAAATATTATTATAATTAAAAAAACAGTGGCCAAGAGAGCTCAGTGGAGAGTGGACTTTGATCTCTCTGTTCTGAGACAGAGGCTAGGATACGGCCACTGCTGCTCTGATTCTCAGAAGAGTCACAGAAAACCGCCAGGGAAAGCCGCCAGAGAACAAAAGCCCGGAAACACTAGCTCACATTGTGCCCATCCCCAACCCTCCTCGCAGGGCACGGGGCGACTTTACCTAAACAGCGTTGCCTGAGTATCAGCATGGCAGGCCCCTCCCCCAGAAGGCAGGCTGAAAAATCAAGAAGCCCACATCCCTAAGGTCCCTCTAAAGCAAGTGCACACTGCCTGGGTTCTGGTCAATAATTTGGGCTTAGGACCTCCACGAGACCTCTCCTCATCAGAATGACAAGGAGGAGGAACTCCCAACAAAGGAAAGAAACAGAGACTGTGGGCTCTGCCACAAAAGTAATGGATATGGATATAACCAAATTGTCAGAAATGGAGTTCAGGGTAACAATGGTCAAAATGATGTGTAGACTTGAAAAAAATATTAATGAAAATATTAACGAGAATATAGAATCTCTAAGGGCGTAAATGAGAGTGAATCTGGCAGAAATTAAGAATGCTATGAATCAAATGCAGTCTAAACTGGACGCTATGGCAGCCAGGGTAAATGAGGCAGAAGACGAATTAGTGAATTGGAAGATGAGATGATAGCAAAGAAGGAAAAAGTGGGAACTTGGCTTAAGTCCAATTTCAAGAATGTAGAATACGGGAGATTACTGACTAAATGAAACGTTCCAATGTCAGAATCATCAGCATCCCTGAGGGGTGGAGAAAGAGGTCTAGAAGAGATATTTGAACAAATTGTATCTGAGAACTTTCCTAATCTGACAAAGGAAGCAAGCATTCATGTCCAAGAGGCAGAGAGGACCCCTCCCAAGGTCAATGAGAACAGACCTACACCACGTCACATCATAGTGCAATTCTCAAATCATAGATCCAAGGATAAAATCTTGAAAGTGGCCAGGGGGAAGAGAATCCTCACCTGCAGAGGGAGGAACATCAGAATAAAGTCAGACCTGTCTACGGAGACCTGGCAAGCCAGGAAAAGCTGGCAAGACATATTCAGAAAACTAAGTGAGAAGAACATGCAGCCAAGGATCCTTTATCCAGCAAGGCTGTCATTGAGAATTGATGGAGAGACAAGGATCTTCCAAGACCGGCAGAAACTGAAAGAATATGTGACCACCAAGCCAGCCCTACAAGAAATGTTAAGGGGGGGTTCTATAAAAGTAAAAAGACCCAAGAGAGATACAGAAGAGAAATTTACAATCTATAGAAACAAAAACATCGCAGGCAGCATGACATCATTAAAATCATTTCTCTCAATAATCACTATCAATGTGAATGGCATAAGTGCTCCCATAAAATGCCACAGGGTTGCAGACTGGATAAAAAGACATGACCCATCCATTTGCTGTCTACAAGAGACTCATTTTGAACCTAAAGATACATCCAGAGTGAAAGTGAAGGGATGCAGAACCATTTTTCATGCCAACGGACCTCAAAAGAAAGCTGGGGTAGCAATTCTCATATCAGACAGATTAGATTTTAAACTAAAGACTGTAGTTAGAGATACAGAAGGGCACTATATTATTCTTAAAGGATCCAAAAAGTGGATATGACAATTATAAATATCTATGCCTCCAACAGGGAAGCAGCTAGATACACAAGTCAACTCTTAACCAGAATAAAGAGACATATAGAAAAAAATACGTTAGTTGTAGGGGACTTCAACACTTCACTCTCAGCAATAGACAGATCACCTAAGCAGAAAATCAACAAAGAAACAAGATCTTCGAATGACACATTGGACCAGATGGTCCTCATAGATATGTACAGAACACTACACCCTAGAACAACAGAATACTCATTCTTTTCGAATGCACATGGAACTTTCTCCAGAATAGACCATATAATGGGTCACAAAACAGGACTCAACTGATACCAAAAGACTGAGATTATTCCCTGCATATTCTCAGACCACAATGCTTTGAATCTGGAACTCAATCACAAGGAAATTTTGGAAGAAACTCAAACACTTGGAAACTAAGAACCATCCTGCTTAAGACTGATTGGGCAAATAGGGAGTTAAAGAAGAACTTAAACAATTTATGGAAACCAATGAGAATGAAAGCACATTGGTCCAATACCTATGGAACACTGCAAAGGCAGTCCTAAGGGGAAAATACATAGCCATCCAAGCCTCACACAAAGGGATAGAAAAATCTAAAATGCTGTTTTTATATTCTCACCTTAAGAAGCTGGAGCTGGAACAGAAGAACAGGCCTAACCCACGCATGAGAAGGCAGGTGATCAAGATTAGAGGAGAGATCAATGAATTAGAAACCAGGGGAACAGTAGAGCAGATCAATAAAACTAGAAGCTGGTTCCTTGAAAGAATAAAGAAAATCGATAAGCCACTGGCAAGACTTATTCAAAAAATAGAGAAAGGACCCAAATTAATAAAATTATGAATGAAAGGGGAGAGATCACAACCAACACCAAGGAAATAGAAACAATCATTAGAAACTATTATCAACAACTATATGCCAATAAATTAAACAACCTGAAAGAAATGGATGCCTTCCTGGAAACCTATAAACTACCAAGATTGAAACAGGAAGAAATTGATTTTTTAAACAGACCAATTAATTATGAAAAGATTGAAGCAGTGATCAAAAACCTCCCAAAAAACAAGAGTCCAGGGCTTGACAGATTCCCCAGGGAATTCTACCAAACATTCAAAGAAGAAATAATACCTATTCTCCTGAAGCTGTTCCAAAAAATAGAAACAGAAGGAAAACTAACAAACTCATTCTATGAGACCAGTATTACCTTGATCCCCAAACCAGGCAAGGACTCCAACAAAAAGGAGAATTACAGACCAATATCCATGATGAATATGGATGTCAAAATTCTCAACAAGATCCTAGCTAATAGGATCCAACAGTGCATTAAAGGGATTATCCATCAAGACCAAGCGGGATTCATCTCTGGGATGCAAGGGTGGTTCAACATTCGCAAATCAATCAGTGTGATAGATCACATTAATAAGAGAAGAGACAAGAACCATATGAACCTCTCAATCGATGCAGAAAAAGCATTTGACAAAATACAGCATCCTTTCCTGATTAAAAACCTTCAGAGTGTAGGGATAGAGAATACGTTCGTCAATTTCATAAAAACCATCTATAAAAATCCTACAGCGAATATCATCCTCAATGGGGAATAGCTGAAAGCCTTTCCCTTAAGATCAGGAACACGACAAGGACACCCACTCTTGCCATTATTTTTCAACATAGTGCTAGAAGTCCTTGCAACAGCAATCAGACAACAAAAAAGAATAAGAGGTATTCAAATTGGCAAAGAAGAGGTCAAACTCTCTCTCTTCGCAGATGACTTGATACTTTATATGGAAAACCCAAAGGACTCCACCCCCAAATTACTAGAACTCATAGAACAATTCAGTAATGTGGCAGGATACAAAATCAATGCTCAGAAATCAGTTGCATTTCTATACACAAACAATGAGACAGAAAAAAAAAAGAAATTAGGGAATCGATTCCATTTACAATAACATCAAAAATCATATGATCTTTTATGAGAAATCATATGATCTCTCTTATGGTTAACTTAACCATAGAGGTAAAGGATCTATATTCTAGAAACTACAGAACACTGATGAAAGACATTGAAGAAGACACAAAAAGATGGAAAAACATTCCATGCTCACGGATCGGAAGAATAATCATAGTTAAAATGTCTGTGCTACCCAGAGCAATCTATACTTTCAATGCCATCCTGATCAAAATACCAATGATATTTTTCAAAGAGCTGGAACAAACAGCCCTTAATTTTTTGTGTGGAACCAGAAAAGACCGTGAATCGCCAAGGAAATGTTGAAAAGGAAAAACAAAGCCGGGGGTGTCACGTTGCCTGACTTCAAGCTATACTACAAAGCTTTGATCACAAAGACAGCATGGTACTGGCACAAAAACAGACACATAGACCAATGGAACAGAATACAGACTCCAGAAATGGACCCTCGGCTCTATGGTCAACTAATCTTTGACAAAGCAGGAAAAAACATCCAGTGGAAAAAAGACAGTCTCTTCAGTAAATGGTGCTAGGATAATTGGACAGCTGTATGCAAAAGAATGAAACTTGACCACTCTCTCACACCGTACAGAATGATAAATTCCAAATGGATGAAAGACCTCGATGTGAGACAGGAATCCATCAAAATCCTAGAGGAGAACATAGGCAGCAACCTCTTCGACATCAGCCACAGCAACTTCTTTCATGACACATCTCCAAAGGGTAGAGAAACAAAAGAAAAAATGAACTCGTGGGACTTCATCAAGATAAAATGTTTCTGCACAGCAAAGGAAACAGTCATCAAAACAAAGAGGCAACCCACAGAATTGGAGAAGATATTTGCAAATGAGACTACAGATAAAAGGCTGGTATCCAAGATCTATAAAGAACTTCTCAAACTCAATACACGAGAAACAAATAAATCAAAAAATGGACAGAATAAATGAACAGACACTTTACCAGTGAAGACATACAAATGGCTAACAGACATATGAAAAAATGTTCAAAATCATTAGCCATCAGGGAAATTCAAATCAAAACCACATTGAGATACCACCTTACGCCAGTTAAGATTGACAAGGCAAGAAACAACAAATGTTGAAGAGGATGTGGAGAAAGGGGAACCCTCTTACACTGTTGGTGGGAATGCAAGTTGGTACAGCCACTCTGGAAAACAGTGTGGAGGTCCCTCAAAAAGTTAAAAATACAGCTACCCTGTGACCCAGCAATTGCACTACTGGGTATTTACCCCAAAGATACAGACGTAGTGAAGAGAAGGGCCATATGCACCCCAATGTTCATAGCAGCATTGTTCACAATAGCTGAATTGTGGAAGGAACCGAGCTGCCCTTCAACAGATGATTGGATAAAGAAGATGTCTTCCATATATACAATGGAATATTACTCAGCCATCAGAAAGAACGATTACTCAACATTTGAAGCAACATGGACGGTACTGGAGGAGATTATGCTAAGTGAAATAAGTCAAGCAGAGAAAGACAATTATCATATGGTTTCACTCATTTGTGGAACAAAAGAGATAGCAGGAAGATTGGTAGGAGAAGGAAGGGAAGAATGAAGGGTGGGTAAACAGAAGGGGGAATGATCCATGAGAGACTATGGTCTCTGGGAAACAAACTGAGGGCTTCAGAGGGGAGGGGGTTGGAGGATTGGGATAGGCTAGTGATGGGTATTAAGGAGGGCACGTACTGCATGGTGCACTGAGTGTTATACGCAAACAATGAATTATGGAACACTATATCAAAAACTAATGATGTACTGTATGATGACTAACATAACAGAATAAAAAATTTAAAGAAATAAAAATAAGAAATAAAGTGAGTCTTTTCTAGGCAGCCTTTGTTTTTATTATTTATTTAATTTAAAATCAATTAATTAACATATAGTGTATTATTACTTTCAGAGGCAGCATTAAGTGATTCATTAGTTGCATATTACACCCAGTGCTCATTATATCAGGTGCCCTCCATAATGCCCATCACCAGTACCCCATCCCCCCACCCACCTCCTCTCCAGCAACCTTCAGTTTGTTTCCTTTAGTTAAGAGTCTCTTATGGTTTGTCTCCCTCTCTGGTTTCATCTTATTTTATTTTTCCTTCCCTTCCCCTATGTTCATCTGTTTTGTTTCTTAAATTTCACATATGAGTGAAATCATACGGTATTTGTCTTTCTCTGACTGATTTATTTCCCTTAGGATAGTACCCTCTAGTTCCATCCACATCAGTGCAAATGGGAAGTTTTCATTCTTTTTGATGGCTAAGTAATATTCTATCAGTATATATACCACCTCTTCTTTATCCATTCATCTGTCAATTGACATCTGGGCTCTTTCCATAGTTTGGCTATTGTAGACATTGCTGCTATAAACACTGAAGTGCATGTGCCCTGTCAAATCACTATGTTTGTATCCTTTAAATAAATACCTAGTAGTGCAATTGCTGGGTCATAGGGTAGCTCTTTTTTTTTTTAACTTCTTGTGGAACCTCCATACTGCTTTCCAGAGTGGCTGCACCAGCTTGCATTATCACCAACAGTGTAAGAGAGTTCTCCATTCTCTACATCCTGGCCAACATCTGTCCTTTACTGACTTGTTAATTTTAGCCTTTTAGCCATTCTGACTGGTGTGAGGTGGCATCTAATTGTGGTTTTAATTTGTATTTCCCTGAAACATGAGAGACTATGGACTATGAGAAACAAACTGAGGACCTCAGATGGGAGGGGGGTGGGGGAATGGGATAGACCGGTGATGGGTAGTAAGGAGGGCACGTATTGCATGGTGCACTGGGTGTTATACACAACTAATGAATCATCGAGCCTTACATCGGAAACCGGGGATGTACTGTATGGTGACTAACATAATATAATAAAAAATCATTAAAAAAATAAATAAAAAAAAATAATTTGTATTTCCCTGATGCCAAGTGATGTGGAGCATTTTTTCACATGTCTGTTAGGAGAAATATCTGTTCATGTCTTCTGGCCATTTCTTGATTGGATTATTTGTCCTTTGGGTGTTGACTTTGATCTATTCCTTATAGATTTTGGATACCAGCCCTTTATCTGATATGTCATTTGCAAATATCTTCTCCCATTCTGTTGGTTGTCTTTTGGTTTTGTTGATTGTTTCCTTTGCTGTGCAAAAGCTTTTTATCTTGATGAAGTCCCAATAGTTCATTTTGCTTTTATTTCCCTTGCCTTTGAGGACATGTCTAGCAAGAAGTTGCCGAGGCCAAGGTGAAAGATGTTGTTGCCTATGTTCTCTATGATTTTGATAGATTCTAACATTTAGTTCTTTCATTCATTTTGGCACGTGTGTGTGTGTGTGTGTGTGTGTGTGTGTGTGTGTATGGTGTAAGGAAAAGGCCCATTTTCATTCCTCTTCATGTGGCTGTCCAATTTTCCCAGCACCATTTGTTGAAGAGACTATCTTTTTTTTCCATTAGATATTCTTTCCTGCTTTGTCAAAGATTAGTTTACAATGGAATTGAGGGTCCATTTCTGGGTTCTCTCTCCTATTCCATTGATCTATTTGTCTGTTTTTGTGCCTATATCATACTGTCTTGATGATTACAGCTTTTATGATATTTAGGTATGTCCCCTGTGCCCCTACACTGTGAAGAGTTTTAATCAAGAAAGATTGCTGTACTTTGTCAAATGCTTTTTCTGCATCTATTGAGAGGATTATGTTTCTTGTCTTTTCTTTTATTTATATAGTGTATCACATTGATTGATTTGCAGATGTTGAACCACCCTTGCAGCCCAGGAATAAATCTCACTTGGTCATGGTGAATAATCCTTTAATGTACTGTTGGATCCTATTGACTAGTATTTTTAAATCAACTGTCTTAAATACGATAGAGGAGGTAAGGAAGCCATGTACAAAGAACAAAAGGAAATCAGGGAAATTAGGTATAAAAAGAGAATATTAGTAAGATAGAAATTATAAAAAAAGGAAGTAAACAGAAATTCTGGATCTGAAAAGTATAATAATTGAAATGAAATTTCAAAAGAGAGATTAACAGCCAATTTAACAGGCAGAAGAAAGAAACAGTGAAATTGAAAACATAAGAATTGAAATTATCACATTTGAAAGAACAAAAAGGAATGTGAACAGAGCCTAAGGGACTGATGTGACATTGTCAAGGAGACCACCATATTATGGAAGAGAAGAGAAAGAGATAAAGGTGAAGGGGGAGGAGGAAGAGGAGAAGGAGGAAGAATAAAGAAGAGGAGGGGGGAAAAGGAGAGGGAACAGGAGGAGGTAGAAGAGTAGGAGGAGAAAAAAAACAGAGGAGGAGAGAAAAGGACAGAAACAATACTTGAGAAAATGCCTGGAAATTAATTAGATTTGATGAAAGACATGAACTTATAAATCCAGGAAAGTCAATCAACTCCAAGAAGGAAACTCAAAGATACCCACTAAGACAAAGAATGAGAACATTATACTAAGAAACAGTATAAGCAAACTGTCAAAAGGCAAAAACAATAGAGATTCTTGAAAGCAGCAATAAAGAGGTAACAAATCACATACCTGTCATGTTCAATAAGCTTAACTTATTCTCATCAGACTGCAAGAAGGAAGTGAGATGACATATTTGAACTGCTAAAAGATAAAACCTCAACTGAGAATTCTATATCCAGCAATTCTGGGGTATTCCAAACATGGGGTAGAAATTAAGACATTCCCAGATTTAAAAAAGGCCAAGGAAGTTTGTTACTACTGGGACTACTGTATAAAATATGCTAAAGGGAGCCCCTCAGACTGATATGAAATGAAAAACTAGACAGTACTTCACAGCCATAGAAAGGTATTAAAATCTGTGGTGAAGGTAAATACATGTAAAAATATAAAATGCATTATTATTGCATTGTTTTTGTAAATTTAATTTTAATTTCCTACACAATTTAAAAAATGAATACATGAATATAATTACAAATCTTACATTATTGAGCATGCAATGTATAAAGATTTAATATTTAATAATAATAACATAGAGAAGGAAAGTAAGAGAGTTTTGATGTGATTAAAGCTAATTTGAGGAAAGAAAATTTAACAGAGAGGAATAGGACAATGGAAGAGGAGGAACCTAGGCTCATCTCATCCCAGTAACACAACTAGATAACTATCAGATTATCATAAATGTGGCAGAAATCAATCTGAACACTGAAGTAACAAACTCCACAACTAAAGAAGAGAAGAGGCCACATGAAGAAGGTAGTAAATGTGGAAACATGGTTTAGGGGAGAAATGGATCATGGGTGCTGTGGAAGGGAGGGAGCCATGGACATGGAGAAAGGCAAGAGAGAGTTGAGCACATGGGAACACACAAGAAGAACATTTCCCCAAAGCCATGGGCTAGGAAAATAAGAGGGGCTGAATTTCATGAGTTCTGGCAAACAGCAGGGCTTAAAGCATGGAATTTAAAAGGTCAGCAGGCTTGGCTGGGATAGAGCACTGAGGGCACTGCCCTGCTTCTGGAGAGAAAGCAGGAAATCAACCCCAGGGCAGGTGGTATGGAAGCAGCCATTTGGATAGCACATGGGGCACACAAGGGGGAGGTTACTAGCTTTTTTTTTTTTTTTTTTTTTTTGGAGCCCATCACTGAGAGGGCAGCCTTCATGTAGATGCCTCTCTGGGAACAAAAGAGTTGGATGGGGCCATTTCCCTCCCCTGCACATCAGCATAAATACAGGCCACCTGTGGGAAATAGCCCAATGAAAACACTGGCTATATAACTGGCTTACATGAAGTCCCACACCACTGCAATTTGGCGGGAGTGTCCTACTGAGTTGAGCTTCCCTCTGTCCCAGTGCAATCATCCCCTTCCTCAGAACCAGCATCAATCCCTGCTCACAACATGTCTTCCCACCAGAAAGTTCTGCAGGGCCTCAGTTCTGGTGGAAGTAGCATTGGGTCTCACTTAGCGAGCAGACCAGAGCACACCTAGTTAAAACTCACCACAGTCTGGCCAAGAACCAAACACTGCCCACTGCAAGAAAGGCGAATCTTTGCAGATGACTGGACTAAGGATAGAGAAGCCAAAACACAACAGAAGAGTGCACCCAGCATACATTAGAGACACTCCCTACAGCGTCAGGCCCTGGACACTACATGGCCTCTTCTTCATAAAGTTATCACTTTCAGGAGAAGGAGACATAACTGGCTTTTCTAACACAGAGAAGAAGGTAGAGACTTAGACAAAATGCCAAGATGGAGGAATGCATCCCAAATGAGAGAACAAGATAAGGCCACAGCCATAGATCAAGGCCACAGCCAGAGATCTAAGTGAAACAGATATAAGTAACATGCTTAATGGAGAATTTCAGGCAAAAATCATAAGGATACTCACTGGGCTTGAAAAAACAATGGAAGACATCAGTGAGACTCTTACTACAGAGATAAAGAGTTAAAAAAGAATCAATCAGAAATGAAGAATGCAATAACTGAGATTGGAAACAGGCTTGATGCAATGAACAGTGGGGTGAAGCAGAGGAATGAATTAGTGATATAGAAGACAAAATCATGGAAAATGATGAAGCTGAATAAAAGAGGGAAGGAAGACTTATGTAACATGAGAATACACTTAGGGAACTCACTGACTCCATCAAATGTAATAACATTCATATTATAGAGTCAGAAGAAGAAAGAGAAAATGGGATAGAAAATCTTTGGGGTACTAATAGCTGAAAATTTCCCTGATCTGGGGAAGGAAACAGACATGCAGATTCAGGAGGAACAGAGAACTCCCATCAAAACCTACAAAAGCAGGCCAACACCAGGACATATTGTAATAAAAATTTTTAAAAACATGCTATAAAGAAAAATCTTAAAAGCAGTAAGACAAAATAAAGTTGTTTATTTATAAGGGAAGACCCATAAGGCTAGCTGCAGATTTCTCAATGGAAATGTGGCAAGCCAGAAGGGAGTGGCATAGTATATTCAAAGTGCTGAAGGGGAAAAGTCTGCAGCCAATAATACTCTATTCAGCAAGGCTATCATTCAGAATAGAAGTGGAGATAAAGAGTCTCCCAGACAAACAAAAACTAAAGGACATTGTGACCACTAGACCAGGCTTGCAAAAAATATTAAGGGGGACTCTTTGAGTGGAGAGGAAAGACGAAAAGTGATAAAGATAAGAAAGGATCAGAGGATATCTTGAGAACCAACAACAAACAAGTAATAAAAGTCATCGAATACATATCTATCAATAATTATGCTGAATGTAAATGCCCTAAACCCTCCAATCAAAATACATAGAGTGTCAGAATATACAAAAATCACCCATCGATATGCTGCCTATAAGAGACTCACTTAAGACCTAAAGACACCGGCAGATTGAAAGTGAGGGGATGGAGAAACACTATCATGCAAATTGACATCAAAAGAAAGCTGGAGTAGTAATACTTATACTGGACAAACTAGACTTTATAAAAAAGTCTGTAACAAGAGATGCCGAAGGACACTATATTATAATAAAGGATTCTATCCAACAAGAAGATATAAAAGTTATAAGTATTTATGCACCCAACTTGGGGGCACCAAAATATATACAGAACCATGAACAAACATAAAAGAACTGATAATAATACAATAATTTAACACCCTAATTAAATCAATTCTGAGATCATCTAAACAGAAAATAAACAAGGATGTAGACAGCCTGCATGAGCACCCCAGAACACACTTGCCCATATCAGGCTTAGCTCCAGTAATGCAGCCCAGGTACCCCATATGCTGAGCACCCTGTGACACCCAGCATGCATCCCATTCACCTTTAGCTATATCGCCATGCTGCCCACAGTGTGGAGAGCCCCAGAAGAACACAGTATGCAATCAATTCAGATTCATATGTCCTGCCAGGGCACATTTCACATGGGGAGCCCAGAGATCACAGTGGCCCATGCCCATTTTAGCTTTGACTGTCCTTTAAGGGTACCCACTACAAAGCACCCCAAGACTTTCTGGCCTATGCCCCACCTCAGGTCCGGTTGCCCCTTTAGAGCATTCTATATGTGGAAAGTCCTGGAAATCCCAGTTTACACCCAATTCAGCTTCAGCTATCTTGCCAAGTTTCCCTCTTAGTGTAGGGCCTTGGAACCACCTTGCTTGTACCCCCTTTAGCTGCAGCTATCCTGCCAGGGCACCTACTGAGCAGAGATCCTAGGGACCTCCCTTTCCTACACAGAGAACCCTGGGGCACCTAAGATTGCACCCATTTCACCTTTTGCTTTCATGCCAGGTATAGAAACCTGGGACAACCTGGCCAGCAAGCACTTCAGCCTTAGTTGGCCTGACTGGGTTGCCATTGCACAGAGTGACCCACAATCCCCTGGATTGCACCCATTTTAGCTTCACCTGTCCTGCTAGGGTGCCTTCAGCACTTAGAACCCTGGGATCCCCTGGCCTGTACCAACATCAACTTTAGTTATTTGGCCAGGATGCTAACTGTATGCAGATTTCTAGACCTCTAGCCCATGCCATCCAGTTTCAGCCAGCCAGCAAAATTCATCAAACACATGCAGTGTACATGGGAAATGACCATACACAAGACCATTCCTTCAAGTTAGGTAAAGTGTCTGTTTCACCTAATCCATAGAAACAAAGTGAAGTAAAATGGGGGATTAGAGGAATATGCTCCAAAAGAAAGAAAAAGACAAAACCTCAGGGAAAAAAACTAATTGAAATGGAGATAAGTAATATGTCTGATAAAGAATTTAAAGTAATGATCTTAATTATGCACACCTGGTTGTAAAGAAGACTGGAAGAACTCAGTGAGACCTTTGATAAAAATGTAGAAATATGAAAAAGACCCAATCAGAGTTGAATACAATAACTGAAATGATGAAATACAATAGAGGGAATCAACAATAGATGACTGGATGCAGAAGAATGTATCAGTGATCTGCAAGACAGAGTAGTGAACAACAAAAAGATAAAAGAATTTTTTAAAATGAGGATAGGTTAGGGGGTATCTTGGATAACATCAAGGAAACAAACATTCGCATTACAGGAATCCCAGGACAAGAAGAGAGAAGGGGGCAGAAAATTTTGAAGAAATTATAGGTGAAAATGTCTCTAAACCAGGGAAGGAAATATATATCCATGTTCAAGAATCACAGAGTTCCAAACAAGAAGAACCAAGGAGGGCCATACCATGACACATAATAGTTAAAATGTCAAATGTTACAGATAAAGAGAGAAGAAACACACCTCAGACCTAAAGACACTTACAGACTGAAAGTGAAGGGGTGAAAAAACATTTAACAAGGAAATGGAAGAGAAAAAAAAGATGGGGTAGCAATAATTATATCAGAGGAAACAGAGTTTAAAACGAAGACAGTAATAAGAGACAAAGAAAGGTATTACATAGTGTTAAGAGGATCAATCCAACGATAGGATATAACAATTGTAAATATCTATGCACCCAACATAGGGGCACCTAAATACAAAAAAGTAACCATTAATGGACATAAAGAGAGAAATTGATGGTAATGCAATAATAATAGGGGACATTAATACTCCACTTACATCAATAGATGATAGAGAAATAGATGATGATAGATGATAGATAGATAGATAGATAGATAGGTAGATAGATAGATAGATAAATTATCCAGGCAAAAAATCAATACGAAAACAGAGATCATATGTTTGGTCACAAAACAATCTAAAAAAATTTAAGGTTAAAATTATACCATGCATCTTTTCTGGCCACAACAGTACGAAACTAGAAATAAATCACAAGAAAAAACAACTGGAGAAAACACAAATATGTGGAGGCTAAAGAACATGGTACTAAACAACGAATGGATCAACGAAGAAATTAAAGAAGAAATCAAAATGTGGAGTTTAAGAAACAAAACAGATGAACATAAGGGAAGGGAAGGAAAAATAAATAGGATAAAAACAGAGAGGGAGGCAAGCCATAAGAGACTCTTAACTATAGGAAAGAAACTGATGGTTGTTGGAGAGGAGATGGGTGGGGGGTGGGGTAACTGGGTGATGGGCATAAAGGAGGGCACTTGATGGAATGAGCATTGGGTGTTATATGCAACTGATTAATCACTAAATTCTACCCCCGAAACTAATAATAAACTGTTAACCAAATTGAATTTAAATTAAAAAACTAAAAAACACATAAAGACAAAAATGTAAATAAAATGGACTAATATTTTTAGGGTGCAGTGAAAGGAGCTCTAAGTAGGAAATATAAAGTAATATAGGCCTACCTCATTAAAAAAGAAAAAGCCTAAATAAACAATCTAACCTTACACCTAAAGGGACTAGAAAAAGAAGAACAAACAAAGCCCAAGGTGAGTTGAAATAAGGAAATAATAAAGGTTGGAGGAGAAATAAATACCATAGAGACTAAAAGAACAATAGAAAAATATCACTGAAACCAAGAGCTGATTCTTTGTAAAGATAAACAAAATTAACCCTTAGCCAGACTCATCAAGAAAAAAGAGAAAGGAGCCAAATAAATAAAATCAGAAATTAAAGGAAAGTAAAACTGACATCACAGAAATACACAGAAATACATCAGAGAATACTATGAAAAATTATATGGCAACAAATTGGACAAACTAGAAAAAAAGAATAAATTCCTATAAACATACAATTTTCTTTTTTTAAAAGATTTATTTATTTATTTATTTATTTATTTATTTATTTATTTAACAGAGATAGAGACAGCCAGCGAGACAGGGAACACAAGCAGGGGGAATGGGAGAGGAAGAAGCAGGCTTCCAGCGGAGGAGCCTGATGTGGGGCTCAATCCCAGAACACCAGGATCATGCCCTGAGCTGAAGGCAGACGGTTAATGACTAAGCCACCCAGGCGCCCCAAAACATACAATTTTCTAAAAGTGAATCAGGAATAAATAGAAAATCTAACAGATCAATTACTAGTAACAAAATTGAATCAGTAGTCAAAAAACTACCAAAAAATAAAAGTCCAGGACCAGATGGATTCACAAATAAATTCTACCAAACATTTAAAGAAGAGTTACTAATTATTCTCCTCAAACTATTTAAAAAAATAGAGAAGGAAGAAAAGCTTCCAACTACATTTTATAAGGCCAGCATTACCCTGATACCAAAACCAGACAATGACAACACAATAAAAAAGACTGCAGGCAAGTATCCCTGATAAACACTGATGCAAAAATCCTCAACAAAATATCAAATTGCATTCAATGATACATTAAAGGATCATTCACCAAAATCAAGTCGTATTAATTCCAGGGATGCAAGGATGGTTCAATAATTGCAAATCAGTGTGATACACCACAGCAATGAAATGGATAAAATCATATGATCATCTCAACTGATGCCCCCAAAGCATTTGACAATTTCAACATCTGTTTGTGATAAAACTCTAAACAAAGTGGGTTTAGAAGAAGCATACCTCAACACCATAAAGGCCATATATGAAAAATCCACAGCTCAAATACTCAATTATGAAAAACAGAGTTTTTCTCTAAAATCAAGAAAACAAAGCTTTCCACTCTTGCCACTTTTATTCAATCTAATATTGGAAGCCCTAGCCATAGCAATCAGACAAGAAAAAGAAATAAGAGGCATCCATACTGGTAAAGAAGAATTTAAGCTGTCACTATTGCAGATGATCTGATACCATACATAGAAAACCCTAAATACTCCACCAGAAAACCATTAGAAGTAACAAATGAATTCAGTAAAATTGCAGGATATATATCAATACCCAGAAATCAGTAGTGTTTCTATGCGTTAAAAATAAAGTAGCAGAGAAATGAAGAAAACAAGTTCATTGACAATTGCACCAAAAAGAATAAAATATTTAGGAATAAACTTAACCAAGGAGGTGAATGACCTATACTCTGAAAACTATAAAACATGGATGAAAAAAATTGAAAATGGCACAAGCAAATGGAAAGATATTCCGTGCTCAAGTACTGGGAAAAAAATATTATTAAAACTTCCATATTACCGAAAGATATCTATAGATTCAGTGCAATCCTTATCAAAATACCAACAGCATTTTTCACAGAGCTAGAACAAATAATCCCAAATTTTGTATGGAACCACAAAAGACCCTGAATAATTAAAGCAATCTTGAGAAAAAAAGAACAAAGCTGTAGGTGTAACAATTCCAGATTTCAAGTTATATTACAAAGCTGTAGTAATCAAAACAGCACGGTACTGTCACAAAAATAGACACATAGATCAGTGGAATAGAACCGAGTCAGAAATAAACCCATGATTATATGGTCAATTAGTCTATGACAAAGGAGGCAAAATTATGCAATAGGGAAAGACAGCCTTCAATAAATGATGTTGGGAAAACTAGACAAGCTAAATGTGGAAGAATAAAACTGGACTACTATCTAACGTTACACACAAAAATAAACTCAAAATGGATTAAAGACCTCAATGTGAGACCTGATATCATAAAACTCCCAGAAGAGAACACAGGAAGTAATTTCTCTGACATTGGCTGTAGCATCATTTTTCTAGATATGTCTCCTAAGACAAGGGATATAAAAGCAAAACTAAACTTTCAGAGCTACATCAAAATAAAAAGCTTTTCCACAATGAAGGAAACCATCAACAAAACAAAAAGCCAACCTAATGAATGGGAGAAGATATTTCAAATCCCTGTGCATCTGATAAGGGGTTTTTGTCTAGTATATACATAGAATTTATACAAGTCAACACACCAATAAACAATCCAATTGAAAAATGGGCTGAGGACCTGAACAGATATTCTTCCAAAGAAGACCTACAAATGGCCAACAGACACATGAAAAGATGCTCAACATTACTAATCATCAGGGAAAGGCAAATCAAAACCACAATGAAATATCACCTTACAACTGTCAGAATGGCTAAAATAAAAAAAAACACAAGAAGTAATGAGTGTTGGCAAGGATGTGGAGGAAAAGGAACCCTCATGCACTATTGGTGGAAATGTTAATTGCTGCAGCCCCTATTGAAAACAGTATGGATGTTCCTCAAAAAATTAAAAATAGAAATACTAGGTTGATCCAATAATTTCATTAATTGGTTTTTATGCAAAGAAAATTAAATCACTAATTTGGAAATATATATGTATCCTTGTTCATCACAGGAGCATTTACAAGAGCCAGGATATGGAAGCAACCTACATATCCAATGATAGATGAATGGATAATGAAGGAATGGATATATGTAATGGAATATTACTTAGCCATAAAAAGCATGAGATTTTGCCATTTGTGACTTGGATAATTCAGACTGAGAAGGACAAATACCATATGATTTCACTCATCTGTGGAATCTAAAAAACAAAACAAAGGAGGAACAAACAGACAAAAATCAGAATCAGACCATCAGACCTATAAATATAGAGAACAAACTGATGGTTGCCAGAGTGAAGTGGGATGGGGATATCCAAAATTGGTGAAGGGGAGAGAGAGATACAGGCTTCTAGTTATGGAATGAATAAGTCATGGGCATAAAAGACACAGCCATAGAAAATAGTCAGTGATACTGTAATAGTGTTGTATGGTAACAGTCGGTAGCTACACTTGTGGTGAGCAGAGCATAACATATGGAGAAGTTGAATCACTTTGTTGAACACCTAAAATTAATGTAACATTATATGTCAACTATACCCAAAAATAATTTAAAAACAGAGATGATATTTCATGGCAGTGAGAATTATTATCATGAAGAAGTGGTTTTAAAAGCTAGATTGGGTGCAATAGAAAGACTTCATAAAAATGCGGTGTTTTATTTTTCAACTAGGATTGTATGGTCCACATTCTTTGAGAACAGTCATATGAAGGCAAAGTTGTTTTGGATGACTTTGGCTATTAGACTGTACAAAACTTTCAGGTGAACAAAAAGTGGAAGACTCAATAAATTCATGACAAATGAATATATTTTAAAAATAATGTTTAGAAATAGATGTTCCAGGTGGTTCTGTTAAGATATTCAGACAGAGGCAGTGAAACAAATGCAAATCTGAAGTTGTCTTGGAACAGTCAGCTAATAGGATAGACATTGAAGAGGTAAATTAATTTTACCCTCAACTAAATTTACAATTTTAATAAACAGAAAATATGTAGGTAGAAAATAGAAGGCTTCAGAGTTTAGGGGCAGTGATAATTAAGTGGTAAAGGGGTTAAATATTTTTGTTTCCTGTTTCATCTTCACTTACTTCTCCTAGTATTCCCTTGAATTTTTACATCTCACAGAACCCTCAATCCTCAGTGTGCAGTTTTGCCACACACAGACACTTGTGATTCAGAAGCAATTTAAGATTTGCATTTCTGTTGCATCCCTTTGAACCACATTACTCTAATAAGAGCTTTCTAATTGTCCAGGGTAATTTATGTATGGTATGACAGTGGATTGGTAAGATAATGACAATTTTTGAATAATTGGTAACCTACATTGTTTAATGTTCCAAAGGCAAAACTTTTGCTTCCCTGTACAGTGAATTGCATTTTATTTTTATTGAAATTCTTTGCCACAACCAGGTTTATGTTAGAATTTGCCAACACAGTCGGGATCTGGGTCTGATGCTATCCTAATTTGCAAAATTGATTTGAATACTTCAGTTAAGGTTAGAGGAAAATTTCTTTCCAAACTATAAACATGTTCAAATACTTTTAAAAATTTTGCTTAAATTGTGCTTTTTACTATCGTAAATTCTCCCCATAAAGCTGGAAGTCCAAATACTGAAACACTAAACTACTGTGTGAGAATGAATACTCAAATATTCAAAGTGAAATTGATTAGTTTTTAATGTTCCTGCATATGGTGAGAAAATCTGAAGTTTGTTTATAGCATTAAGAAAATGCATGTCAATGTTTACACATTTCTTTATATCAATAAAATTTCCTTTTGTTCATCTCTGCCTTTTTCTTAGTAACCTCTATTCAAATAAGATTCTTGTATAAAGGTTTCCTCCTTTATACCCCCCTTTTTTTAGTCTAGAAAGAAATGCGTCATCTTTTGTTTGCAGTATTTGAATTTTTTTACACTGTGATGCAAATTTAAGCTGTTTGTAGCTGATGCCTTGGAATAAATGAAATAGGATTCTCAGCTGAGATGTTTGAGGTCTTTACCTAAGATAAAGTAAGTACTAGTTTAGAATTATAATTATAACATACTTTATATTTTAATTGGAATAAAAGACTTCTAGTTTTGTGTTAGTCCTGACCTCTATGGGCTGGGCTTCTCCCAAGTAATTCATGTTTTCCATTTTTATTTAGTTGAGGTCAGCAATGACTGTTCCAAACTTCAACTTTCAATGCTTTGCATTTTCAATGACTTACGTCTTCTTTTTGGCTAACTGGGAAGCTTTTCTTCATTCTGTCCGAAAAGGTCTTTTTGTGCAGATGGTGCACCTCTTGAGGGAAACTACTTGGGACTTACTTAATGAGGGTCTCTTCAAATATTTCTCTGAGGGTAATGTATAATTTAGGAGCAAGTGTACCACTGTGTTCTTTTCTCAGATCATTATATTCTTTTTTCAGGTAACATGTATCTGGAGAATAATAAACATAGTCTTCATGTAAGAAAAAATAAACCAGAGTTCATATCACCTTTAGTTACATAAGTTCTTTCTTTTTCTTTTTACTTACTACAACAAAAGAGGGAAAGGCAAAAGATGTGAGGCTGAGCAGAGACCAAACACAACCAAGTGCCATCAGACTAGTCAGCTTTCTATCTAAAAGCCATTGCAGCTAATTTCCCAACTCATATCCATGTAGGAACATAAAAAATACTGAGCACAGGGATGGGGGCAGTTCAGTAGGCATGTTACAGAAGAGTCCACATAACACAAATACCAATCAACCTGGGAGTGAATAAACTCTACTGTAATCCTATGAAATCAGATGTATAGAAATTTCTATTAAGGTGGTCTGAAATCTGAAGCTTTGCCAACATTGTTTAACAAAACCATAATATACAAAAGAAACAATTTTATGCATATACTTTTAATAAAGGACATAGGAAGATAAAGCTTGTTAGTATTTGTGGGTGTTTCTGTAGCAAGACACATGATTTTAAGCATACCATATACAATAACTTTGAGCAGATGGGTGGAAAAAAAGATTTATAGCAAATTGACAAGTTCAGCTTAACTGCTGAGGGCCCCGGTGCCTTTCTTTTTCTGGCTCTGCAATACATTTCATATATTACCAAGACTAAGTACCAGCTTTCCTGCTGTGTCTCTTTGTTGATTTAGCCAGCAGGGTGACAGCAATTATTCCTTGAATGCGTCTTACCTTACTGCTTTTTTTTTTCTTTTGCCGCCTTCAATGCCATTCCCTACTAAAAATCTGTTTCCTGATATACTGCATTCATTGTCCACTTTAACTCATTCTGCTGATGGCCACATACCAGCCTGATACAAAGGACAAATTTAATAGTTTTAAACACTGTGCAGCCCTAGCCCTTCTGGGGGAACAAAAAGCTGTTGGTTGCATGCTATTAGGAGCCACCTGTTCATTATATTACATAACCCCTGCATTCAAAAGAGTACAACTTAATATGGTACATTATAGGTAAAGTTAAAGAAATGCAGATGTACCATACCTCATAAGCCATTTCCTACTGATCGGATGGAACGCATAAATTTTCTAAGAACACAGGTCTTGTGAAAGGGTTTAACAATTTTGTCTTTTGCACCAACTGAGTACCATAGCTACTCTGGGAGTAGAGGTTTTAGAATGAATAAATGAATAAATGAATAAATGGAGTGTTCTTCACTTGCAGTAAATGTTGGACTTTTTTCTAAAAGAACAAGGACAAAGAATCCTTCCTTTAAAGTATTTGCTCCTGATGACCAAGCAGCCTGCTTTGGGGGCAGTGTGTAGTGTACATATGTGTATGCACATATGTATGTAGGTGTATATGTGTGATCAGAGGTAAAAGGGATAGGCTTTGCATGACTGTTACATTCCTATGAATTGGGGCCATGTTAAATTTCAGGTGCATGTCACAATGATATACATTCAATATTCTTAAATAAAACATACCTGCTTGGATTGTGCTTAATCTCCATTAACCTCAATGACAACACTTTGTGTAATACGGCATAAACATGGGGAAGCACATTCTTTTCCCTGGCAAAGACAGCCCTGAGATTGGGCTCTATGGGTACTAGAGGAGATAATGGCACTGGCTGATGTCACATAGTGTGAAATACATGTGTTACATGGGACCAGTGTGGGAAAGAGACACATGTTACATTTATATCACATAGAAAATAAGAGTTGTTTAATTGCATACTTTTAGATTTTAGACGAAGTGGACCTTTTCTGAAAAGTGATCCTGCCCGAATTGATCTCAATGTTCTAAATTGTTCCCTGATAATTCCAGTACTGGGAAGCCAAGTCAGTCTAATAGTGCACTGGAAATGATAACTGAGGTCTGCTCCAGACAGCTACGTGCTTTTGGAAGCCACTTCATTTTTTTTGCCCTCAATTTTTCCAGATGTACCATGGGGAAAATGATTTCTGTTCCAAGGACATTGTTGGAATAAATTGAAGAACTTAAACAAAGTAATCTAAACTCTGCAAGAAGAAGTCAACAACGAGAGCATGGAAGAAAGAATGGAGCACACTGGTTTGCTTAGAAATACTGTTATGGTTCAAGTTTTCATTCCAGTCCTTCAATGAAAGACTTATAAGAGCACTAGGGAGTTACATAGCACCTTTCAGTTGTAGGATCCTAACAATGAGTGTCTTCATTTTGCAAAAAGGGGAATATGGGTACCAAAAATTAGGGAATGAGATCCCACAGAGGTTATTTGATAGGGCACCAAGGAAAACAGGCAACGGAGCCAGATCAGGATACACTAATTATTACATGAACCTCTCTGTCAATCAATAGTCAATCAATTGCAGGGGATGCCTATGTACCGTATTAAATAATGAATTATGCATGGATAGGGGTATTATCAGAGTCTATAAACTAGTGGAATAAAGGGGCTGAGATAGGAATAGGGTGTATTTCTCCAAGCTCCCACTTAAAACTGATTTATTTGGCCCTTTGAAGATGGTGTAAGTCTGTAAGACATTAAACAATCAGCTCTGCATTATAGCTCTCTTGATCTTTACCCTTCCAGTGCTTTCCTGTAGTTTCTTGACACTGTCTTTTATAACCTGATGTATATCAGTGACAAGTGCTGATACACTCTATGCATCAAAGAAGTTATTGATTCCTTCCTTACTTTGAATCATAGTTAGAAGCTACCCTGCCTAAACCCTTGGCAGAAAATGATAGATGGGAAAGGGAAAGATTTCTTTGAGGCCCATGGGCTGTGGAGTTGAGTAATGGCCCTAACTTTAGGGAAAGGTGTATTACTATATGAGTAAAAGGCAAGGTTTGTCCATTATAAGACCATGTGAATGGCTAAATAAGCTTTCAAGAAAACCTAAACAAGAGAGGGTTTTGGAGAGAGAGTGGAAGAGGAAAAATCTTCCCACCTGAACATACACGATTTCATTTGTGAAACCTGGTGTGTACAGTCTTCTACGTTGCTTCTTAGCATCTGAGTTTGACAAACAGTCCCTGGCCCTAACAGATTCTGTCATGTCTAGTATTCTCTCAAATGAAATGTTGGCACAATCCATTTAATTTATGCTATGTCTTCCTTGGCCCAAAATCACCTAGAGGATCCAAACGAACAAGTTTTTTGTTTAAGTAGCTGAATTGCTCATTTTCTCAGCTCCACTGGAACCTGAACACCAAATAGTTTGTGGTAGGCAAATTTTCTTTTACTCAAAAAGGTTTTGGGGGGATTACTCAGGAAACCTAATGTCCTTCTAGGAGGTCAACTCCTTGATATATGTAAGATGCCGCTAACTCTCACTAATTTCTGTAAGAGTTGGGACTTCTATTGCTAGCAGCTGGGCACTAGAACACTGGCTGAGAAATGAAAACCATCAATGCTCTTAGGTATTATTATTATAAAGACTCAGCATTAGTGTTCATACTCATTGATTCAGGCACTAGGACAAAAAAGAAAGGCTGATTATAAATTAACGGGGAAATGAATGTAAATTATCTTAATGGCTGAACTACCACTGAAGCTAAAAAAAAAAAGAAAAAGAAAGTATTGGCATATTACTATTAGGTTATCATTATCTGTACACTAACCCCTGCTGTGAAAACACAGATCTTGAGTGCTAATCCTTAGGCTAATTTCAACTTTGAAACTTTACCCTATGAACAGTATTGTAATTAAACCTGAAAATTATTCTTAAGCTCCTTAACAAAACCTATGGTCCATAACTTAGGGTTATAGTTTTTCTTTCATCATAAGAACAATTCATACAGGCAAAAATAAAGCTAGGTAGCAGAGAAAATAATAAAAGTGGAGAATTTTACTACAGCCTGACATTAAAAGTCTTTAAAACATCAATACTTATGTTTAATACAGTGGAAATCTGATCTGATCTTCTCTATTAGCTGTAGTGCTTTCAGGAACATCACACATTTATGACAGAGAACAGGCTTTGCATTGTTCAATTTCCAATTTGAGGGCCTTGATTATGGTGTGTTGATTATGCCTCCTGACTTTTAGATACCTGATATAGGGATGGTGTTCACAGCCCAGCAAATATTTAAATCGCTATTTAGGGAAAAAAGCAGAACTGAATAAAAACCTTGGATTTTTTTAACCTTGATTTTCACAACACCACAGTAGAATTTTGTGTAAATATGCTGCACATATGCATGCTTATAAATGCACAGGCACACAAGCAGCAAACAGTCTGATTCTCCTTAATACCACAAAGACCCTATAAATATAATTAACAGTCTTTCCAGGGGAGTTAGAGACTCCAGGGAAGTCTTTTGAATTCCTCTTTACCTGAGAAGAGGAATAAAAGAGCCTCTGGAAAGGTATATATGTTACATTTAGGTTTTTACAGATTGTGGAAGTAAAGTGAAGAGAGGAAGACTGGCTTGAATTAATTGCTACCAGATTGATGAGTTCAGTTAGTAAATTAAGTAGCTTGTAAAGTCCTGCAACATCTCTCAACACAGCAAGTTTTTGATGAAATGCTTTTAAATTGTGAAGCTTTCAAACCACCATGGTGACTTATTTCGAAGATTAAAATGGTTCCCAACATTGAACTCGGCAAGCCTCATGGGAGATGGAGGGTCCTGGGAATGAAAAAAAGAAATTCACAGGTAAGCTGAACAACTGTAAATATCTACACGGTAACATCCTTTGACAATAATATGCAACCATTAAAATTATGTTTATGAAGCGTACGGGTCAGCACTGAAAAATGCTAAGTGAAAAGAGCAGGATGAAAAATTATATATACAATATTATAATTATTTCTAACCCAGAAATTGCATCTGGAACAAAAAACTGAGGAAATATACTAAATTGTTCAAAGTGCTAGGTTCACAGGTAATTTATTTTTATTTTCTTTACATTCTACTTGTATTTTCCACATTTTCTCAAGTAAATATGTAATTGTTTGACAGCACGAAATATTTATTTTTGAAATTCACAAGAAAATAACATGAGCTTTGAAAGTGGGTAGTTCTGCATTTGAATTCTAGCTTTGCTACTTGTTTTTTCTGTGACTTTGGACAAATAACATCAATGGGCCTTAGTTTCTTCATCTGTAAAATAAGCACAATAAAATCTACCTGAAACAATATCTGGCATATAGTAGGCACTGAAGTAGCTGTTATTAGTAAAAGCTTTTTGGAAAACAATTCAGCCATATATTTTAAGAGTCTTTGAAATTAAGTTCATACCAGTAATTTTGCTTCTAGGATTCTATCCTAAGAAAATGATTATAAATGACATTTAGGGAAAATGTCCAATGACATTATTGATGGCCTTACTTATAATAGTGAAAAACTGGATAAATTCTTAATGTTGGAAAGTAGGAAATTGATTAAATAAACAACAGTACCTTACTATCATAGGAAATTACTATTGGCGTTCATGAAAAATCCAGAATTCAAAACTGAACACAATAAGATCTCAATGTTTAAAAAATATATTCAGAGAAAATATTGGAAGGGCTACAACAAATATTAACATGAGTTATCTTTATGTGGTGGAATTATAGATGATTTTAATTTTCTTCATAGTTTTTTTTTCTTTCTGTTATGTTTAATATACCTTTAAAATTAGTTCTAGTGTGTTTATTATAAAAGTAACTCATATTTATCATAGAATAATTGAAAAATATAGAAAGGAATAAAGAAAAATAATGACCTATAATCTCAGAGACTGTTTTTTATTCTCCTTCCTTCTCATCATTCATTCAACAAATATTTATTGAATACTTACCATGTGCCAGGCACTGTCTTCACATCTAAAATGTGAACAAGACATAGTCCCTGCCCTCAAGGAGCTTACAATCTAGTGTGGGAGACAGACAAGTAAATAAATTATTATAACACAGAATAAAAGTGTTCTCTCATAATATTATTATGGTAGCATCCAGAAGGGACATATAGCTCAGCTATGTAGGTCAGTCAGTTATATACCCTGAGTAAATGATGTGGAAGCTGAAATCTGGAAAACAAGTATTATATAGCCAGATGAAGGAGACTGAAATGGAGGAGATGGGATGCTGCTGAGAAAGCATCCCAATCATGAGGGATTGAAAGCAGTAGAGTGTGGTTCAAGCATAGGGTGTAGGGATAAAACTAGTGGAGAGGACGCTTTGGAGTTGAGAATTATGGGAGATGAACCTGGAGACATGAGCAGGGGCCAGATCATGAAAGGGCTTGTAAACTGTGTTAAGGAGTTCATACTATGCTGAGACCAATGAAAGTCATTACACGGATTTGAGTTTTTAACATCATTCTAGTTGCGATATGGAGAATGGATTGGACGAGGGGTGCGATTGGAGACAGTGAAACCAATTAAGAGGCTACTATAACAGTACAGGGGACACATGATCTGGGTTCATTGTCATCAGTATAGAAAAAAGTGCACAGCTTCCAGAGATATTTAGGAAACACAGTCAACACACCTTGGTGATTAATTGGATGTGGGTGGGAGATGAAGGGGTGGGAACAAAACAGGAAATCGGTTTTTGGATGGGTGAAGTTGAAAGGCACTTGGTTATTCAGGTCTGGAGTTCAGGAATGAGTCCTGGGTTGGAGAAGCATATTCAGTAAGTTGTCAGTGTGTGTGTGTGTGTGTGAATGAGTGTGGATATATATGTATATGTATATATAATATGTATATTGTGTATATATATATATACACACACACATAATTATATATTATATATACACACACACTTAAGCCAAGGAATGGATAGATTTCCTAAGGAATTAGTAGATTAATGTGATGGTCAGGAAAAAAAACCTAGCAAAGTTTGGGAAGATATTCCAAGGAGACCTCTCTGGTGGGGGGGGGAGGAAAAGAAATTATAGGCAGTTTGAGAGAAGCATGACAGAATTTTAAAAAATTTTGGCTTTATTGTTTAATTTTTAAATTTAAATAAAGTAAAATTAACTTTTGTTTGGTGTACTATGAGCTTTTATACATGCATAGAATCTTGTGACCACCATCTCAGAATACAGCTGTTATTTTCATATACTAATTTTGTATGAACACTGATTTTCATTATTCTAGGGGAAATATTCAAGAATGGGATTACTGGGTCATATGGTAAATGTATATTTAACTTTATAAGAAACTTTATAACAAACTGTCAAACTGTTTTCCAGAGTACCTGTGCTATTGTGAATTCCCACCAGAAATGTAGGAGAATTCCAACTATTCTGCATCCTTGTCAACACTTGGAATTATCACTATTTTTAAAAAATTTACCCATTCCAGTATGAGTGTAAAGGATTCTCCTTGCAGTTTTAATTTGCATTTTCCTAATGGCTAGTGATGTCGAGCATCTTTTCTTGGGCTTATTTCCACTTTTTTTGGTGAAGTATCAATCCAAACCTTTTGTCCATTTTTTATTGTGGTGTTTGCTCTCTTATTTTTGAGCTTTTAGAGCACTTTACATAGTCTGGATACAAGTCCTTTATCAGATACGTGTTTTGCAAATATTTTCTCCCTGTCAATGGCTTGTCTTTTTATTTTCTTAACAGGGCTCTTCTGAGAAAACATTTTAAATTTTGTTCAAGTCTAATTTGTAAATTTTTCCTTTTATGTATTTTACTTTTGATGTCATATCTAAGAAGTTTGCTTAAGTCAAAGTGACAAAGGTTTTCTCCTACATTCTAAGAGTTTTAGTCTTACATTTTACATTTAGGTATATGATCCATTTTGAATTAATTTTTTATATGTTATGAAGTGTACCTGTTGTAGTGATGTGGAGTTGTTCTAGCACCATTTGTTGAAAAGACTGTATTTTTTTCCAGTGAATTATCATTACATCTTTGTGTAAAAACCAACAGACCATCTTTATGTGGGTCTATTTCTGTATTTTACTTTTTATTCTGTTCCCTTGGTTTATGGGTCTATCCTTTTGCCAATACCACACTGTCTTGACTACTGTGGAATTATAGTATGTCTTAAAATTGGACAGAATTTGTCTTCTGACTTTGATTTTCTTTTTCAGATTTTTTTTTCGTCTATTGTAGTTCCCTTACTTTTCCATACAAATTTTAGAATTAACTTGTCTATATCTACAAAAATCCTGCTACAATTTTAATTGGGATTGCATTAAACCCTTCTACCAATTTGGGAACACTGAAATCTTAATTATATTGAGTCTTCTGACTCATGAACATATTATATTTTTTTCTTTATTTAGGACTTCTTTGGTCTTTTTCATCAGTGTTTTGTAGGTTTCAACATACAGATCTTATATATGATTTGTTAGATTAATATCTAGCTATTTAATTGCTGGAGTTATTGTAGGTGGTACTGTGTTTTTAAATTTTGGTTTCCCAATTGTGCATTGCTAGTGTATAGAAACACAATAGATGTTTATGTGTGTTGATCTTATGTGTTGTGAACTAGCTAAACTCACTTATTAGTTCTAAGAGTTTTTGTAGATTCTTTGAATTATCTATGTAGACAATCACGTCATCTGCAAATCAGGACAGTTTTTTCTTTTCCAGAGTGCCTTTATATCTTTTTCTAGCACTTCTGCATGTGTTAGGACTTTCATTATGATAAGGGATAGGAGTGATATGAGAAACTGTATGAAGTTGTGCTTAATAGAGGAAAGAACTACTGGTAAGTAGGTTAGTAGTGAAAATTTTTCAAGCCAGTTGAGGCTGGACATCACAAATGTATAATCTCAGTTGTGTTTTTTGTAAAAAGTTGCAATCAGTATTTATAATCAGTTGTGTAATTTTTGTAGTAGTTGTCAGCAGCCTGAGTATAAGAATGGAGAAGGCAGATGGATTGAATATGGATTTTTTTTTCTGGCTGAGGCAATGGAGTTAGGGCAATATAAATATTGGCAAGAAATGCCACTTGCAACAACATGGATAGGCCTAGAAGGTATGATGCTAAATGACTGATGCTGTCAGTCAGAGAAAGACAAATACCATACAATTTCACCCATATATGGAATTTAAGAAACAAAACAAATGACTAAAGAAAAAGATGAACAAAAAAACCCAGACCCTATAAACAGAACAAACAAGAGGTTGCCAGAGGAAAGGTTGTGGGGGAGAGGTGAAATACATAAAGAGTACAAGAATACAGCTTATCTTGATGAGCATGAAGTAATGTATACAATTGAACCATATTGTAATATAACACTGTACTTTAATTATACTTCAAAAAATATATTGGCAAGAGAGAAGTTGAAGTCTCTCTCCAGTCAAAGCTAGATAGAAAAGGGAGTAACCATGTAAAAATTTAATTTTTACTTATATTTTTGTTATATTTCCTTTCAGTGTTTTTCTTTTTCTTTTTTTTTATAATAATATTTTTTTATTATATTATGTTAGTCACCATACAGTACATCCCTGGTTTTTTATGTAAAGTTTTTCTACATATATTTTAATACTTAAAAGTTTTAAATTAAAATTTAAAATGTAGTTTTATAATATTTTCAAGGTTCATCCATGTTGTAACATGTATTATTTTGGTTGCCAAACAGTATTCCATTGTATGGATGTGCCACATTTTATTTATCTATTTATCAGCAGATACATGTTAGGGTTGTTTCCACATTTTGACCATTATGAATAATGCTGCTGTGAACATTCATGTAGAAGTTTTTGTGTGGACAGATGCTTTCATTTGTTTTCATTATATAGAAGGACCGGAATTTCTGGGTCATATGGTATTTCTATGTTTAACATTTTGAAAGACTGTCAAACTGTTTTCCAAAGTGATTGAACCATTTTACACTCCAATCAGCAATGTATGAGGTTTCTGATTTTTCCATATCATTGTCAGCACTTGTTATTATCTGTCTTTTGGATCCTAGTGGATATTAAGTAGTATCTTGTGATTTTGATTTGCATTCTTCGAATGGCTAATAATGTTAAGCATCTTTTCATGTGCTTATTGATCATTTACACATGGAGAAATATCTATTCAATCCTTTGTCATTTTTTTAAAAATTGGCTTTTCTTTTTATTACAGAATTATAAAAGTTCTTTATATATTCTGCGTACGAGTCTCTTATCAGATACTTGATTTGCAAATATTTTCTCATCAAAGGCCACACACATAATTCCATGGGATCATGAATTATGTAGAATGTCCAGAATAGGCAAATTTATAGAGACAGAAAGGTAGATGAGTGGTTACCAAGAAGTGGGAATGAAGGAATGAGGAGTGACCCCTTAAGAGTATGGAGTTCCTAAATATTCTTTTTTAAATTTTTTTTTTTATTTTTTGAAAGATTTTATTTTATTTATTTGACAGAGAGAGACAGCCAGTGAGAGAGGGAACACAAGCAGGGGGAGTGGGAGAGGAAGAGGCAGGCTCCCAGTGGAGGAACCTGATGTGGGGCTTGATCTCAGAATGCCGGGATCACGCCCTGAGCCGAAGGCAGACGCTTAACAACTGAGCCACCCAGGTGTCCCAGTTCCTAAATATTCTAAATTAATTGTGATGATGGTTGTGCGACTCTGTGAATTTCCTAAAAATCATGGAATTGTACATTTTAAGTGGTCAAATTATATGGTACTATGAATTATATCACAATAAAGCTGATAAATTGTACTTTTAAAATTAAACTGCATTCATACAGCTTTTTGACATAACTCTATTAATTATTCTTCGAAATAGTTACTTCAATGGTGCAGACTATTTCATCATAATAATGGAGCAATTTATTTCACCATTCCTCTATTGTTAGATATTTAGTTTTGTTTCTACTTTTCTGATATTATTTATGATAAATTGATAATGAATAGTTGTACAGAACTCTGATTATGTCATTAAAATACTTTCCTAAAATTTGGTTATCAAATAAAATTATATGAACATTTTATGGTTTTTATATATGTTATTAAATTGCCATAAAAATGATGTATGAATTTAAACTTCCTCTATTAAGCACAACTTCATACAGTTTCTCATATCACTCCTATCCCTTATCATAATGAAAGTCCTAACACATGCAGAAGTACTAGAAAAAGATATAAAGGCACTCTGGAAAAGAAAAATATACACAATACCTGTTTCAACATGTCCTTATCAATACTAAGTACTATAATTTATAAAAATTGGTTGCTTTAGTAGACAAAAATTGATATTTTGTGTTATTTGAATTTGATTTCTTTCTAATGAAGTTGAACAATTTTCATGTTTATTCTTCATTTTAACTTTCATTTGTTGATTGCCCATTTTCTAATGGTTGTATTTTTTCCTTCCTGATTTGCAAGATCTTTGTAAATTAAGGATATTAAATTTTGTGTATTATATATTTTGCAAATGTTTCTACAAGTTTGTCTTTTCATTTTGAAGGAAATGTTTAGAATCTGCTTTTTGTATAAAAATTAGGGCAATAATTTCTTTTTTACCCACAAAAATTTGAAGCAAAATTTAAAAGCATGTTAGCATTTGTTAATTTTAAGTTGTAAATAAATGGGTATTTTTAATTTAAAAATTTTTAGGAGATAGAGTATTATGTACATGAATTCTATGTAAGGGCTACAGAAAGGGAAGCACATTATAAGGGTTATTAGTCAAGCTTTACAAAAAATATATAGAATTTCTACTTATGCGAGTAATATGAGGGTGAAGAATTTAACATTTTGTTCACCAGAGCAATAACTTACTTCTCGAGTCTGCTTCCAAGATTGCCTCTTAGCAGCCCAGGTAACACTCTAGGTGCCGCCCTCAGAATACTGACCTGTCTGAGAGATGCAGGAAATGTGTAAACTGCTATGTTTCTGTTTCCACGGTGAGAGATGATGAAACTTCTGGATAATCTGTAAGGTTGAAAAGTGCAGGTGATCAAATGACACTTTCTCTTGTATGGGTGGGTATTCATTCACTGGTATATTTCTTTTTTGTTCAATTGCTGTAGACAGCAGATATCTTCAGATCTCTAAAGACTTGGGTGCTATACCAAAGCATTTATAACCAGTTGAGATATGCACATTCCAAGAGTAGCCAGGTTGATGTACTATAAAATAAGATTATTTTATTTATAAGCATTATCTGATCTATAATACTGGCAGGTATTAGACTTAAATAGCTGTGATGGTAACTCAACATCATCTGGCTTTAATGGGATGCTTTGGGTCTTGCTACTCACAAAATTACCCTATCTCATGTTTTTCGATTGGATGTAATTGAAATAGCTATTAAAGTACTTTGGTGTTGCTGTGTTTCAAAAAGGAATGAGGCATATAGAAAGTAAGAGGCTTTGGAATTAACAAGCAACATCATTTATGGTATAAATGTTTTTGTTTCCAATCTGAGCATTTTGGAGGAGTAAATGAATCAGCTTGCTTAATGTACAGATAATCACTTTCTTTATACTCTTTGCATAATAATATACTTGGCAGTTTGAGATTTAAAAAAAAAGTTGACGGGGGAAAGGAAAGTGGCGGTGGAATAGGGGGACCCTAGGCATGTCTTGTTCCATGAACACAATGAGATAACTATCAAATAATTCTAAATACCCCAGAAGTATAACTGAAGACTGACAGAACAAAGTCCACAACTAAAGGAAGAGAAGAGGTCACATCGAAAAAGGTAGGAAGTGGGGAGACATGGTTTGGTGGAGAAACAGATCACAGGTGCTGCAGAAGGGAGGGAGCCATGGTCATGGAGAAGGGCAAGAGAGAGAGAGGCATGCATGGGAATGCATAAGAATGTTTCCCCAAAGCCATTGGCTTGGAAAATGGGAGGGGCTGAATTTCATGAGTTCTTGCAAACAGCAGAGTGTAAAGCCTCAACAAGCTTGGCCAGAACAGAGCCTGGAGGGCACTTTGCTGCTCCTGGAGAGAAGGCAGGCGAACAGTGCAGGAGCAGAGGGTATGGAAACAATGATCTGAAGAACATCTGGGGCACATAGAGGGGAGATTATTCGCTCTTCTCAAAGCACCTCCCTGGGAGCCAGCATCCACAGAGATGCCTCTCCAGGACAAAAGAGCTGGCCCGCACCATTTTCCTCCCCTACCCATCAGCATAAATACAGAGCCACCTGCAGGAAACATAGAAGTGCCAACACTGGCTGTCTAACTTGCTTACACCAAGCCCCATATGCCTGTACACTGGAAGGACTGCCATTCTCAGTCACACTTGCCTCAGTCCCAGTGCGGTGAGCCCCTCCCCAAGAAGACCAGCACAAACCCCTGTCCAGACCATGTCTCCCCACCAGAAAGTTCTGCAGGGCCTCAGTTCTGGTGGAGGTGGTGTTTGATCTCATTTCACAAGAAGACCAGAGCACACCTAGTTAAAACTCACCTCATTCAGGACAGGAACCAAACACTGCCCACTGGAAGTAAGGAGAGCCTCTGCAGATGACTGGCCTGAAGGATAGAGAAGCCTAAACACAACAGCAGAGTAGATGAAGCACATGTCAGAGACATTCCCTGAAGGGCAACGCCCTGGGTACTATATGACCCCTTTGTCATAAGGCCATTACATTCAGGAGCAGGAGATATAACTGGCTTTTCTAACACAGAGATGAAGGTAGAGACTTAGACAAAACATGAAGATGGAGGAATTTATTCTAAATGAAAGAACAAGATAAGGCCATGGCCAGAGATGGAAGCAAAACAGATATAAGTAACATGCCTGATGGAAAATTTGAAGCAACAATCATATGAATACTCAGGCTTGAGAAAAGAATGGAAGACATAAGGGAATTCCTTACCACAGAGATAAAAGTGTTAAAAAACAATCAATCAGAAAGGAAGAATGCAATAAATAAGATTGGAAACAGGCTTGATGCAATGAACAGCAGGCTGTGAGAAGAAGAGGAATGAATCAGTGACCTAGAAGACAAAAGAATGAAAAATAATGAAGGTGAACAAAAGAGAGAAAGAATTATGCAACACAAGAATAGACTTAGGTGACTCAGTGATTTCATCAAACATAATAACATTCATTTTATAGGAGTCCCAGAAGAAGAAGAGAGAAAAGGGGGCAGAAAATTTATTTGAAGAAATAATAGCTGAAAATATCTCTAACCTGGGGAAGGAAACAGATACCCAGATCCACAAGGCACAGAAAATTCCCAACAAAATTGACAAAAGCAGGCTAACACTAAGAACTTTCATAATTAAAATTGCAAAATCTAGTGATAAAGAAAAAAATCTTAAAAGCAACAAGACAAAAGAAGTCCTTAACTTACAAGGGAAAACCCATAAGGCTAGCTGGGACGTCTCAACAGAAACTTGGCAAGTGACAAGAAAGTGGCATGATATATTAAAAGTGCTGAATGGGAGAAATTGGCAGCCAAGAATACTCTATCCAGGAAGGCTATCATTCAGAATAGAAGGAGAGATGGAGTTTCCCAGACAAACAAACACTAAAGGACTTCATGACCACAGAACCAGCCCTGAAAGAAATATTAAGGGGGACTCTTTAAGTGGAAAGGAAAAAACCAAAAGCAACAAAGACAAGAAAGGAGGGGTGCCTGGGTGGCGCAGTCAGTTGAGCATCTGACTCTTGGTTTTGGCTCAGGTCATGATCTCAGGGTTGTGAGATAGAGCCCTGCATTGGGCGCCATGCTCAGTGCAGAGTCTGCTTAAGATTCTCCCTCTGTCCCTCCCCTCCATGTTCTCTCCAAAGTAAATAAATAAATCTTAAAAAAAGACAAGGATCAGAGAAAATCTCTAGACACAATGATAAAACAAGTAATAAACTGGCATGAAATACATATCTGTCAATAATTACTCTGAATGTAAATGCACTAAACACTCCAATCAAAAGACATAGGGTGTCAGATGGATAAAAAACAAGACTCATCTATTTGCTGGCTTTAAACCTAAAGACACCTGCAGACTGAAAGTGAGGAGATGGAGAAAAATTTATGTCACAAATGGATGTCAAAAGAAAGCTGGAGAGAAATACTCTTAAAAAAGATTTATTTATTTAGAAGGAGGAGTTAAGATGGTGGAGGAGTAGGGGTCTCCTTTTTCAGCTGGAACCCTGAGTCAAGCTGGATATGTACCAGACCATCCTGAAAACCCACGGAATCAGCCTGAGACGCAGGAAGATACATCTGGATCTCTACAAATGAACATCTCCAGCACTGAGTATTGAGGTATGAAGTGGGGAGCCGTGAATCCACGCACAGATATCAGAAGATAAATGGAAGGGGGAGAGAGCCGCCCTGCTCGGCGCCAGGAAGCAGTAGCCACCTGCACTGGGGAGCGGGCCAGACTCGCGGACCAGCACCTACGAGAGAGCAGACTGAGACCGTGAGCCCAGAAACGCGCATGTGACCAGACTGAAATCCGGAGCTCTGGAGCGCTCACTGGAACTAGACTGAAACTGGGAGCTTGGGAGCGCGTGCAACCAGACTGAAAACTGGCGCTCTGGAGTGCACGCAAAACTCTCTGAAACAGGGAGCTCGGGAGCGTGTGGGAACTGGGGGGTGGCTGGAGGCGTTAGAAGCACAAAGGACAGAGACGTGCCAGCCCGGGAAGTGAGGGCTGGGAGAGTGGCTGTGGGGCGCACAACCCGGGACGCTGCAGGGTTTTTAGCAGCACCGACGGAAACAGAGTTAAAGTGGCCAAGAGAGCTCAGTGGAGAGCGGACTGCGATCTCTCTGCTCTGAGACAGAGGCTAGGATTAGGCCACTGCTGCTCTGACTCTCAGAAGAGCCACAGAAAATCACAGAGAACAAAAAGCCCAGGAATACCAGCTCACATTGTGCCAATCAACATCCCCCCTCGCAGGGGACACGTAGACTCTACACAAACAGGGTTGCCTGAATATCAGCACAGCAGGCCCCTCCCCCAGAAGGCAGGCTGAAAAATCAAGAAGCCCACATCCCTAAGGTCCCTATAAAAGAAGTGCACACTGCCTGGGTCCTGGTCAATAATTTGGGCTCTGGACAACCCCACAACCTCTCCTCATCAGAATGACGAGAAGGAGAAATCCCGCCCCAGCAAAGAAAAGACAATGAGTCTGCGGCCTCTGCCACAGAACTGATGGATATGGATATAACCAAATTATCAGAAATGGAGTTCAGAGTAACAATGGTCAAGATGATGTGTAGACCTGAAAAAAATATTAATGAAAATATTAACGAGAATATAGAATCTCTAAGGGAGGAAATGAGAGTGAATCTGGCAGAAATTAAAAATGCTATGAATCAAATGCAGTCAAAACGAGATGCTCTGACAGCCAGGGTAAATGAGGCAGAAGAACAAATTAGTGAATTGGAGGATGGGATGGTATAAGAGAAAATTAAAGCAGAAACGTGGCTCAAGGGGAGCCTGGGTGGCACAGCGGTTAAGTGTCTGCCTTCAGCTCAGGGCGTGATCCCGGCTCTATGGGATCGAGCCCCACATCAGGCTCCTCCAGTAGGAGCCTGCTTCTTCCTCTCTCACTCCCCCTGCTTGTGTTCCCTCTCTCGCTGGCTGTCTCTATCTCTGTCGAATAAATAAATAAATAAATAAATAAATAAATAAATAAATAAAAAGAAACGTGGCTCAAAAAAATCCAAACTCAAGAATGTAGATTACGGGCGATTACTGACTCAATGAAACATTCCAATGTCAGAATCATCAGCATGCCCGAGGGGGTGGAGAAAGAGAGAGGTCTAGAAGAGATATTTGAACAAACTGCAGCTGAAAACTTCCCTAATCTAGCAAAGGAAACAAGCATTCGTGTCCAAGAGGCAGAGAGGACCCCTCCCAATTTCAACCATGACAAACCTACGCCACATCACGTCATAGTGCAGTTTGCAAATATTAGATCCTAGGATACAGTACTGAAAGCAGCCAGGGTGAAAAAATTTCTCACGTACAGAGGCAAAAATATCAGAATTACGTCAGACCTGTCTACACAGACCTGGAATGAGAGAAAGGGTTGGCAGGGCATTTTTAAGCTCTATCTGAGAAAAACATGCAGCCAAGGATCCTTTATTTAGCAAGGCTGTCATTCAGAATTGATGCAGAGGTAAGGACCTCCCAAGATCACCAGACACTGAACAATTTCGGAACCACGAAACCAGCCCTACAGGAGATATTAAGGGGGGTTCTATAAAAGTGAAAAGGCCTGAAGAGTGATACAGAACAGAAATTTAAATCTATAGAAACAAAGAGTTCACAGGCAACATGACATCATTAAAATCATATCTCTCAATAATCACTCTCAATGTGAATGGCCTAAATGCTCCCAAAAAATGCCACAGTGTTGCAGATTGGAAAAAAGAGATGACTCATCCATTTGCTGTCTACAAGAGACTCATCTTGAACCTAAAGATACATCCAGACTGAATGTGAAGGGATGGAAAACCATTTTTCATGCCAATGGACCTCAAAAGAAAGCTGGGGTAGCAATTCTCATATCAGACAGACTGGATTTTAAACTAAAGACTGTAGTTAGAGATACAGAAGGACACTATATTATTCTTAAAGGATGTATCCAAAAAGTGGATATGACAATTAAAAATACCTACACCCCCAACAGGGGAGCAGCAAGATACACAAGCCAACTCTTAACCAGAATAAAGAGACATATAGATAATAATAAGTTAAAAGTAGGGGACCTCAACACTCCACTCTCAGCAATCGACAGATCACCTAAGCAGAAAATCATCAAAGAAACAAGAGCTTTGAATGACATACTAGACCAGATGGACCTCATAGATATATATTGAACACTACACCCCAGAACAACAGAATACTCATTCTTTTCGAATGCACATGGAACTTTCTCCAGAATAGACCATATACTGGGTCACAAAACAGGTCTCAACCGATACCAAAAGACTGGGATTATTCCCTGCATATTCTCAGACCACAATGCTTTGAAACTGGAACTGAATCACAAGGAAAAATTTGGAAGAAACTCAAACACTTGGAAACTAAGAACCATCCTGCTTAAGACTGATTGGGCAAATAGGGAGTTAAAGAAGAACTAAAGCAATTTATGCAAACCAAGGAGAATGAAAGCAGATTGGTCCAATACCTATGGGACACTGCCAAGGCGGTCCTAAGGGGAAAATACATAGCCATCCAAGCCTCACACAAAGGGATAGAAAAATCTAAAATGCAGTTTTTATATTCTCACCTTAAGATGCTGGAGCTGGAACAGAAGAACAGGCCTACCCATGCACGATAAAGCAGTTGATCAAGATTAGAGCAGAGATCATTGAATTAGAAACCAGGAACACAGTAGAGCAGATCAACAGAACTAGAAGCTGGTTCCTTGAAAGAATAAATAAGATTGATAAGTCACTGGCCAGACTTATTCAAAAGAATAGAGAAAGGACCCAAGTTAATAAAATTATGAATGAAAAGGGAGAGGTCACAACCAGCACCAATGAAATAGGATAGATCATTAGAAACTTTTATCAACAGCTTTATGCCAATGAATTAAACAACCTGGAAGAAATGGATGCCTTCCTGGAAACCTATAAACTACCAAGACTGAAACAGGAAGAAATTGATTTTTTAAACAGACCAATTAATTATGAAAAGATTGAAGCAGTGATCAAAAACCTCCCAAAAAACAAGAGTCCAGGGCTTGACAGATTCCCCAGGGAATTCTACCAAACATTCAAAGAAGAAATAATACCTATTCTCCTGAAGGTGTTCCAAAAAATAGAAACAGAAGGAAAACGAACAAACTCATTCTATGAGGCCAGTATTACCTTGATCCCCAAACCAGGCAAAGACCCCATCAAAAAGGAGAATTACAGACCGATACCCATGATGAATATGGATGCCAAAATTCTCAACAAAATCCTAGCTAATAGGATCCAACAATACATTAAAAGGATTATCCATCACGATCAAGTGGGATTCATCCCTGGGATTCAAGGGTGGTTCAACATTCGCAAATCTATCAGTGTGATACATCCTATCAACAAGAAGAAAGTCAAGAACCATATGATCCTCTCAATAGACGCAGAAAAAGCATTTGACAAAATACAGCATCCTTTCCTGATTAAACACTTCAGAGTGTAGGGATAGAGGGCACATTCCTCAATTTCATAAAAATCATCTATGAAAAGCCTACAGTGAATATCATTCTCAATGGGGAAAACTGGAAGCCTTTCCCTTAAGATCAGGAACACGACAAGGATGTCCACTCTCACCATTATTTTCGACATAATACTAGAAGTCCTTGGAACAGCAATCAGACAACAAAAAGGGATAAAAGGTAACCAAATCAGCAAAGAAGAAGTCAAGCTGTCTCTCTTCGCAGATGACATGATACTCTATATGGAAAACCCAAAAGACTCCACCCCCAAACTACTAGAACTTATAGAGAAATTCAGTAATGTGGTGGGATACAAAATCAATGCTCAGAAATAAGTTGCATTTCTATACACGAACAATGAGACTGAAGAAAGAGAAATTAGGGAATCCATTCCATTTACAATAGCACCAAAAATCATATGTTATCTCAGAATTAATTTAACCAGAGAGGTAAAGGATCTATATTCTAGAAAGTACAAATCATTCTTGAAAGACATTGAAGAAGACACAAAGAGATGGGAAAATATTCCATGCTCATGGATTGGAAGAATTAACATAGTTAAAATGTCTATGGTACCCCGAGTAATCTACACTTTCAATGCTCTCCCGATCAAAATACCAATGACATTTTTCAAAGAACTGGAACAAACAGCTCTTAAATTTGTGTGGAACCAGAAAAGTCCCCGAATCGCCAAGGAATTGCTGAAAAGGAAAAACAAAGCTGGGGGCATCACGTTGCCGGATTTCGAGCTGTACTACAAAGCTGTGATCACAAAGACAGCATGGTACTGGCACAAAGACAGACACATAGATCAATGGAACAGAATACAGACTCCAGAAATGGACCCTTGGCTCTTTGAGCAAGTATTGTTTGACAAAGCAAGAAAAAACATCCAGTGGAAAAAAGACAGTCTCTTCAGTAAATCGTGCTGGGAAAATTGGACAGCTACATGCAAAAAGAATGAAACTTGACCACTCTCTCACACCATGCACAAAGATAAAGTCCAGATGGATGAAAGACCTCGATGTGAGACAGGAATCCATCAAAATCCTAGAGGAGAACATAGGCAGCAACCTCTACGACATCGGCCACAGCAACTTTTTTCATGACACATCTCCAAAGGCAAGAGAAACAAAAGAAAAAATGAACTTGTGGGACTTCATCAAGATAAAAAGCTTCTGCACAGACAAGAAAACAGTCAAAAAAGCTAAGGCAGCCCACGGAATGGGAGAAGATATTTGCAAATGACACTACATATAAAAGACTGGTATCCAAGATCTACAAAGAACTTCTCAAACTCAATACACAAGAAACAAATAAACAAATCGTAAAATGGGCAGAATATATGAACAGACACTTTTCCAATGAAGACATACAAATGGCTAACAGACATATGAAAAAATTCATCAGGGAAATTCAAATCAAAACCACCTTGAGATACCACCTTATGCCAGTTAGAATGGCAAAAATGGACAAGGCAGGAAATAACAAATGTTTGAGAGGATGTGGAGAAAGGGGATCCCTCCTACATTGTTGGTGGGAATGCAAGTTGGTACAGCCACTTTGGGGAACAGTGTGAAGTTCCCTTAGATAGTTAACAATTGAGCTACCCCATGATCCAGCCATTGCACTACCGGGTATTTACCCCAAAGATATAGACGTAGTGAAGCGAAGGGCCATATGCACCCCAATGTTCATAGCAACATTGTCCACAATAGCTAAATTGTGGAAGGAGCCGAGATACCCTTCAATAGATGGCTGGATTAAGAAGATGTGGTCCAGATATACAATGGAATAGTACTCAGCCATCAGAAAGAATGATTACCCAACATTTGCAGCAACATGGACAGGAGTGGCAGAGATTATGCTAAGTGAAATAAATCACAAATGAGAGAGGACAAGAAACAACCAACACCACAGAAATCCAAACAATTATGAGAATATTATGAAAAAAAACTATGCCAACAAACTGGGCAATCTGGAAGAAATGGATAAATTCCTAGAAACATATAAACTACCAAAACTGAAACAGGAAGAAATAGAAAACTTGAACACACAAATAACTAGCAAAGAAATTAATTCAGTAATAAAAAAATCTCCCAACAAACAAAAACCAAGGACCAAATGGTTTCCCAGGGGAATTCTACCAAACATTTAAAGAATGTTTAAAGTATAGCTTCTCAAGCTATTCAAAAAAAATAGAAATGTGAAGAAATCTCCAAATTCATTCTATGAGCCCAGCATTACCCTGATACCAAAACCAGAGGGAGACTCCACTGAAAAAGAGAATTACAGACCAATATCCCTGATGAACACAGAGGCAAAAATTGTCAATAAATTACTAGCAAACCAAACCCAACAATACTTTAAAAGAATAATTCAGAATGATCAATTTGGATTTACTCTTGGGTTGCAAGGGTGGTTCAATATCCTCAAATCAATCAATGGGATGCTCCACAATAAATGAAAGGATAAGAATCATATGATTATTTGAATAGATGCATAAAATGCACATGACAAAGTTCAACACCCATTCATGAAAACAAGCCTCAACAAAGTAGGCTTAGAGGGAACATACCTCAACATAATAAAGGCCATATATGAAAAACTCAGTTCACATCATACTGAACGGGGAAAAACTGAAAGCTTTACTTCTATGGAAGGGAACAAGACAGGGATGTCTACTCTCAGCACTGTTCTTTAACATAGTACTGGAAGTCCAAGATACAGCAATCAGACAACAAAAAGAAATAAAAGGCATCAAAATCAGCAAAGAAGAAGTAAAATGTTCACTATTTACAGATTATATAATACTTTGTAGAGAAAACCTGAAAGACTCTACCAAAAAAAAAAAAAAACCCTGCTAGAAGTGATACACAAATTTAGTAAAGTCACAGGATACAAAATCAAAATAGAGAAATATATTGCATTTCCATACACCAATAATGAAGCAGCAGAAAGAGAAATTAAGGAATCAATCTCATTTACAACTGCACCCAAACCCTTAAGATACCTACAAATAAACCTAACCAAAGAGGTGAAAGACCTGCACTCTGAAAACTAGAAAATACTGATGAAAGAAATTGAAGATGACACAAAGAAATAGAAAGATTTCCCATGCTCATGGATTGGAAGAACAAATATTCTTAAAATGTCTATACTACCCAAAGCAATCTATGAGTTTAATGCAATCCCTATCAAAATATCAACAGCATTTTTCATAGAGCTAAAACAAACAATCCTAAAATTTATATGGAACTACAAAAGACCCTGAAAAGCCAAAGAAATCTAAAAAGAAAAGCAAAGCTGGAGGCATCACAATTCTGCACTTCAAGTTATATTACAAAGCTGTAGTGATCCAAACAGTATGGTACTGTCACAAAAAATAGACACATAGATCAATGGAACAGAAGAGAAAAACCTAGAAATGAGCCCACAACTATATGGTCAATTAATTTTCAACAAAGCATGAGAGAATATCCAATGGAAAAAAGACTGTCTTCAACAAATGATGTTGGGAAAACTGGACAGCAACATACAAAAGAAGGAAATTGGACCACTTTTTTTTTTTTTACTTTTTTAAAAAAGATTTTATTTATTTATTTGACAGAGAGAGACAGCCAGAGAGAGAGGGAACACAAGCAAGGGGAGTGGAGAGGAAGAAGCAGGTTCCCAGCAGAGCAGGGAGCCCAATGTGGGGCTTGATCCCAGGACCCTGGGATCATGCCCTGAGCTGAAGGCAGACGTTTAACAACTGAGCCACACAGGCGCCCCGAAACTGGACCACTTTCTTTACACCAAACATAAAAATAAATTCAAAATGGATTAAAGACCTAAATGTGAGACCTGAAACTGTAAAAATCCTATAAGAGAATACAGGCAGTAACCTCTTTGACATTGGCCGTAGCAACTTCTTTCTGGATATGTCTCCTGAGGCAAGGGAAACAAAAGAAAACAAACAAACAAAAAAAACTATTGGGACTTCATCAAAATAAGCTTCTGCACAATGAAGGCAACAGTCAACAAAAATAAAAGGCAACATATGGAATGGGAGAAGATATTTGCAAAATGACATATCTGATAAAGGATTAGTATCCAAAATATACAAAGAACTTATAAAATACAACACCCAGAAACAAAGAATCCAGTTAAAAATGGGCAGAAGGCATAAGTAAATATTTTTTTCAAAGAAGACATACAGTTGGCCAATAGACACATGAAAAGATGGTCAATATCACTGATCATCAGGCAAATGCAAATCAAAACTACAATGAGATATCACTTCACACCTGTCAGAATGGCTAAAATCAATAACAAAGGAAACAGCGTTGGCAAAGGTGTGGAGGTGGAGAAAGAGGAACCCTCTTGCACTGCTGGTGGGAATGCAAACGGCTACAGCCACTCTGGAAAACAGTATGCAGGTTTCTTAAAAAGTTAAAAACAGAAATACCCTACAATCCAGCAATTGTACTCCTAGGTATTTACCCAAAGAATATAAAAAAATAGGAATTCAAAGGGATACATGCACCCCAATGTTTATAGCAGCATAATCTATAATAGCTAAATTATTGAAACAGCCTAAGTGTCCATCAATAGATGAACAGAGAAAGAAGATGTGGTGTGTGTGTGTGTGTGTGTGTGTGTGTGTGTGTGTGTGTGTAATGGAATATTACTCAACCATAAAAAAGAATCAAATCTTGCCATTTGCAATGACATGGATGGAACTAGAGAGTATTATGGTAAGTAAAATAAGTTTGTCAGAGAGAGAAATACCATATGATTTCACTCATATGTGGAATTTAAGAAAGAAAAAAAATGAGCAAAGGGAAAAAAAAAAGAGAGGGAGGCAAACCAAGAAATAGGTGCTTAAGTAGAAAGAAGAAACTGATGGCTACCAGAATGCAGGTGGGTGGGAAAATGGGTTAAATAGGTGATGGGGACAAAGGAGTGCACTTGTTATGAGCACAGAGTGGTGTATAGAACTGTTGAATCACTGTATTGTACACCTGAAACTAATATTACACTGTATGTTTACTAACTGGAATTTCAATAAAAAACTTAAAATAAATAAATAAATTAAAAGTTGGCAGCAGTTCCCTTATAGTTTATGGTTAGTATTTTCTTTATGAAATCACTGTGTCATTCAGAGTACATCCATTATTATGAGGTCTAGATCCCAGAGTATAGATGCCAGTCAGAATGGGCTACCCTATATATGCAAGTAATGAATCATGGAACTTTACATCAAAACCTAGGGATGTACTGTACGGTGATTAACACAATATAATAAAAAAAATGTTAAAAAAAAAAAAAAGAATGGGCTACCCTTGCCACAAGAGGCTGGAAAACTTTCATGCCACTATGTTAAGCAGACAGATTCCAGATCATGGCTCCATGATAGGCACAACATTCTGTTTATCTGGAATCCCAAGCTTAGGGTGTTCTTGCCTTTAAGTCTGGACAGAAAGCAGCTGTGTTGACCCAGCTCTTCAGTGAAGGATATATAGAAAATAACTCTTGTTTGTCAAACATCTCAAAGAGAAAAATAGGCAGTAAGTGCTTAAGCATACATCTCATCTCATCTATACATTTCTACCAAGAAGATGATTGATAAAGTGTGAAAGGCAATTCTGGGAAGTGCAATGTGCTATTTGCCTTTCTGCTCCTTGCTGATGGTTGGCTGTCTCAGAATTTGGTAGGTATGGTTTGGCAATGCACCTTTTCAGAAATTGACTTAATATTCTGCTAAATGGGTTTCTTTAGCTTTTTGCCACTGCATCCACTCTTATTTGGCACAGAATGCTTCCTCCCAGCAATTATTTGATCAGGCTTGCAGACATTGAAGCCTGAGCTGAACAACTGGATTATCAACTTCAAGGTACCACTCCTGGGGGAGATGAAGCTAACGCAGCAAAGGTAGAGTCATCATGTGGTAAGGATTATATTGAAAACATTCAGATACTTCAAAAAATCATGCTATGCGTAGTAGAAGACAAAGGAAGCATTTAGGAAGTCAATTTGCCTCCTACTATCTGCACCTATACTGCTTTCTCCACTCCCACCTGCTCTTGATGCCTGTGTCGTAGTGATTCATCATTTATTCAACAGATGTCTACTTAGACCAAGAAAGATGTAATTTTAGTATTAGTGTATGCTGAGCATTCATTCTCTTCCTGTTTCATTCTAGATCTCCTATAAACCCTGGATACCATGAGAAGTGACCATAACAGTATGTGTACACTTCTTTCTAGTCATTGGTTTTCAGAGACAGGGAAGTGTAGGGAAATGGACACAATGTGGAATCCGGAAGAACTTCAGTTGAGCTGCAACTGCTTCATGGCCTTATTTAAGTCACTTGATCTCTTCAGCCTCAGCTTTTTCATCTGTAAAATAGGGCAATACTCTCTCCTTCATAGTATTTTTATGATGCTCTCACCCAAATTATGAGTATCCTCTAAGGCTCTGACCTTTACACTCTCAATTTCTCTTTTTCCATTCATTTCCTTGTCCTTATGTACGCATCACAAAATTGCTTAGATGATTCCAAATTTCACATTTATCTCCTTTCCCTAGATTTACTTTCTCCCTTGATGATCTCCTACACCTCTCATAGGTTTAACTGCCATCTCTATATAAACGCCTCCCAGATCTCTCTAGTCACTGGGACTATTTCCAATTAATTAAAACGTCTCCTGGATTTGATCCTTCCTTTTCATTTCTAGTGTTACTACCACTCATGAAGCCATTGTGACATATGCCCAACTATCTATTGCTCTTTCTGGTTTTAGTCTCTCCAAATTTCAATTCATCCTGCGTACTAGGAACTAAGTAATTTTTACAACATTTTTCTTTCATTATATCAATATCACTCAAGACCAAAAGTTAATAACGATTTCTTATTGTTTCAAGTCTACGAAGCCCTCTACCACCTGTCCATATCTTACCTCTCTAAGATTACTTCCCATAACCCACAATGCCCACCCTGAACTTAGGAATGGATGTTCTCCTCAGTGATCTTGTCACATTCATGTCATACCTCTTACCTAGAATGTTGTTTCCTTATTTCTAGTATCTATCCAGATGCTACCCATCCAAATAACATCTAACTTAAGTCCTGTCTCTTCCTCAAAACTTTCACCACTATAGCCCATATGTTTTTCCCTTTATTGATATACTCAGTGTTTAAGCATCACCAACAATCACACACTTACCACATGTACACAGTACTTAGCATGGGGATAAGCCTACATTAGGTATGCAATTGCTATCATCACTTTTATGGCAATGTGCTCATTAAGCCTTGTGTTACATTTGTGTGCTTTTCCTATCCTTTCTTACAATTGCAAATTCCATGGGGGCAGAGATCACCTATTATTTATCTTTGTATCCTTCCACAGTGCTTTGTCTGAGTGTATCTTCAGGAAACGCTTTCTGAATTGAACTGATAGATTGGAGACCTTCAATATTTCAGGGAAATGTACCAATTCAGAGCTGAAGGTTGGATACTGCAAGTAAATCAGTAAAATGAACATCCATGATATTATTGCATGAGTTAAGTTTTTCAGGAGCCGTGGGTATGGTCACTTCCTTCTTAACTAGAAACATGAGAAACAAGTCACTTGGAAAATGCCTAACTACCTAAAGGGTAGCCCCTCCCTAGCCTGGTGTGTTATGTTTGATACTTTCAGGGATGAGACCTAGAATTTCTACTCTCAAGTACAGGCAAATGAAGAGTGTGAGAATAGTTTGTTTATAGCCTGGTGGTCAAAATGCTAGGTGGCTGTGATAAGAGGTAGCAACTGGGTGTACGTAGGAGAATATTGATCAAAGAAATTTTGCTCCAGAATAAGGGAGGCATATTTATAATGTGAATTTACAGTGGCTGCTTAGATATAATATTTCTTCCAAAAAAAGAAAAAGAGCCATTCGGTAAAAGATAACTGGTTGCGGTTATTAAGTTTGACTTCTAACTCCTCAGTATCAGTTCTGTGATCATAGGATCACAGAACATCACACCTTAGAGCTGAGGATAGCCTGGGGATCATGAAATTTAAATTGAGGTCCAGAGAAGAGAAGGGACTTTCCAAAACTCATGCATTGAATCTGGTGGCAAAGCTGGGAAGTGATTCCCACGCCAGAGCTTTATCCATGTTTTTTCATCATTCTATTTCTGATGAAACAGGCATAGGAACTGAGATAATTTTTTTAACACCTTAAAAAAGTCTATCAAATTAAAAGTAAATAGCAAAGGAGACACACTGGGTACAGTAGTTAAGGACTTTGGAGCCAGAATCTGTCACTTACTAGCTATGTGACTTTGGGCTTCTCTACACGTGAGTTTCCTCATCTGTAAAATGGGGTTATTTAATATTTACAACTCATAGAATGTTTATGACTCTTAAATGTGACAATGCCTATAAATCACTTTGCATAAAACAGACATTCGACAAACATTGGTTGCACCCTTAGAATCAATCAGTTATCTACATGCAACCTTATTTTGCTAGGGCTTCAGAGAATAATAAAATAAAGGTGACAGTGTTTCTGAAATCAAGGAATTCACATCCAGTCCCTTACCAGCCAAACTCTTTGTTGGAGCCAGGTTACTATCTTCATCACTTAGCTTGGGGTCTCATGCACTACTTGTGACTTACATATACCTTCTGCCTCTTCGTTCCTTGCCACCAATCCAAATTCTATCCAATCTTTAAGGCCTAAATTCTACCTCCTCTGTAAAACATTTTCTGGCCAGTCCAGCCTACAGGAATCACTCTTCTTTGAATTTCTATAGAACTTTATGTTTCTACTCATTTGGTCAACATTATATCCTGTATTATGTTTTGTTAAGCAATTTTTCATTTATGTGTCTTATCTCCCCAAATAAATTGAACAAATGTTAGTTTCTCCCTCTCCCCTGTCCTTTACCCAAATATTCTTGGTCAACCGACCAGACATTCTCTCCCAGAATGGTACTAACCCCTGTATGTATTCTGAATGATAGAAAATAGCCTTTTGGAATAGAGCCACTCAACTAACCATTCCAAGTGTGTATTCATAAGTATAACTCATTGGAAGATCAGGTTGGTAAAATGTTAGTATAGGCCTATATATCTTGAATTCCTATATAGACAGCTGGTAAAGAATTGACTGAGATTATGGCCTCTTCCATAGTTGGCCCTACCTATTGTTACTCTGCATGGGAATAAATAAAGACAATTTGGTACCCTGAAGGAGTATATTTTTTGAGGTAGAAAACATGAATTTAACTTATTAGGGCCTTGCCTAAGTACTATGGTAGTATCTTAAAGTTCCTCATGCATGATCACAGAGGTCTGGCTAGGCCCAAAGAACTATGTGATAAAGTATTTTTTTTTCTTTAAGCAAGATTCAATGGCTGTTTCTGACTGGCAGGTGATTGCACAGAATGTCACCCATAGATGTTTCTAAACAACACAGTTCTTGATATGAAAGGCCCCTTGTCTCAGAATCAGAGCTCTTATATATAGGATGTACCTGGAGGATTTGAGTTCTGATGAAGAGAAGGACTCTTACCAATTCTCTCAGAAGGTCCAGAAATTAGATCAATCTCTGACATAGGATGGAAGTGTGCTTCCATAGGAGTATCACTTCATCATCTTCCTAAAACATTTTCCTCACATCATGCACAAAAACCTGCACAAAAAACCTGCACAAAAACCATCAGTAGTTCCCCATCACCCATATAATAAAGTTCTTAGTCTTGTATCGAAGGACTACCCAATCTGACACCAATTTACTTGCTGACTTAATCTCACAATCATCTTCTATATGCAACACTATTTTGCAAGATTTGCAGAGAATACTGAAATCAAGGTGACTAGGTCTCTGACTTCAAGAGGTTCCCATCCACTCTCCCACCATTCAAACTCTTTGCTGGAGGTAAGCTAGTTTCTTTAAGTCTCCCTCATTTAGCTTGGGATCCCATGCATCATAACCTGTGACTTTCCATATAGCTACTGTATTTTTATTCCTTGCCACCAATTCAAATCCTATCTAATCTTTAAGGCCCAAATTCTACCTGTTCTGTAAAGCATTTCCTGACTAGCCACAGGAATCACTCTCTCCTTTGATTTCCTGTAGCATAAACTTCATGGTTCTATTTATTTGTCAATAACATATCTTATATTGTGGTTTGTTAGGCAACTTTTCATATATATGTGTCTTATTTCCCCAAACAAATGCAAAACCCTTGAGTTCACAATGCATAATGCCTCTTATGATTCTAATGTCATAACCTTAATATGTTCTCAACAAATATCAGATTATTTATTCTGTTCTTCTTCCTAATGTATTATTTATTATGGCGGCAGAAACTACAAGATTGAAAATAAATAAGAAAACTCTTCTACCTTGAACAGTTATTAATGGTTTCAAACAAAAAAGTTTTATCCAAACAAAACAGTAGGAAATTGGGGTCTATATAAAACACATAATATGCTAGAGTCGTTTTTCTGAATAAGTGTCCAGTATTTGATAAGACTAATTTTTCTAAGCCCTGGTTATCACAAACCCCAGAAGGCTGAATTAGCGAATTAAAGCAAATTTTTGTTTTTGTATTATAGAGATTTTTCTTGACAAAAATATCCCTTCTGGGATATACTCTATTAAAATTATTAAAATAGGGAGTTGGGTGGAAGATCGCAGTGGAGCAGGTGGACCCTGGGCTTGTATCACCCCTCAAACACATCTAGATAACAATCAAATCATTCTAAATACCACAGAAATCACCCTAAAGACTGACAGAACAATTTCCACAACTCAAGGTAGAAGCCACAATGAGAAAAGGAGGAAGTGTGGAGACATGGTTTAGGGGAGAAATGAATCTTGGGTGCTGCAGAGGGGAGGGATCTGTGGTTGCAGAGAAGGGTGAGAGAGAGAGTAGAGCACACAGGGGAATATGCAAAGAGAACATTTCCCCAAAGCTATTGGCTGGGAAAATGAGAGTGGCTGATTTTCCTGAGTTCTTGCAATTAGTGGGGGCTTAAAGCCTGGAGTTTTGAAGGTCAGTGGGTTTGGGTGGGATAGAACCCTGAGGGCACTGCATTGTTCCTGGAAGGAAGGCAGGCAAAAAACCCAGAGGCAGACCTTTTGGAAACAGTGATTTGAAAAACACCTGGGACACTCAAGGGGGAGAATACCGTTGTTCTCAGAGTGCTTCCGTAACAGGGAGTGCTCACAAGGATGCCTCTCCAGGGAAAAGGGAGCCACTTGGTCCCATTTCCCTCCCCTGCCCCTCAGCATAAACACAGAACCATCTTCAGGAAGCAGTGCAGCAATGACGTAGGCTGCCTAACTTGCTTACACCAAGTGCTACCTCCCTGCAGTCTGGTGGGACTGCCCTTCTCAGTCAAGCTTGCCTCAGTCCCAGTGTGTCAGGCCCCTTCCCCAGAAGACCAGCAGAAACCCTTGCCCAAACCATGTCTCCCAAGAGAGAGTTCTGCAGGGCTTCAGTTCTGGATAAAGTAGTATAAGGTCTCATTCAGCAAGCAGACCAGAGCACATTTACTTAAAACTCACTACATTCTGGCCAAGGACTGAACACTTTCCACTACAGGCAAGGACAGTTTCTGTAGACGATGGGCCTGAAGGAAAGAGCAGCCAAAACACAACAGCAGAGCACATGCATCACACGCCAGAGATGCTCCCTGAAGAACCTGGCCCAGGACACTACATGACCTCTTCTTCATAAAGTCATTACTCTCAGGAGCAGGAGACACAACTGGCTTTTCTAACATACAAATGAAGGCAAGACAGACAAAATGCCACAACAGAGGAATTCTTCCCAGATGAAAGAATGAGATAAGGCCATTGGCCAGAGATGTAACCAAAACAGGTTTAAGTAACATGCCAGATGGAGAATTTAAAGCAATGATCATAAGGATACTTGCTGGGCTTGAAAAAAGAATGGAAGACATCAGGGAGACCCTTACCACAGAGATAAAAGAGTTAAAAAAGGATCAATTGGAAATGAAGAATTCAGTAAATAGGCTTGATGCAATGAACAGCAGGTTGCAAGAAGCAGAGGAAGGAATTAGTGATACAGAAGAAAAAATAATGGAAAATAATGAAGCTGAACAAAAGAGAGAAAGAAGACTTATGCAACATGAGAACAGACTTAGGGAACTGAGTAACTCCATTAAACATAACATTCGTATTATAGGAGTCTCAGAAGAAGAGAAACAAAAGGGGGCAGAAAATTTACTTGAGGAAATAATAGCTGAAAACTTCCCTAATCTGGGGAAGTAAACAGACATCCAGATCCAGGCGGAAAAGAAAGATCCCATCAAAATCAAAAAAGAAGGCCAACTCAAGACATTTCATAATTAAAATTGCCAAATATAGTGATAAAGAAAAAAATCTTAAAAGCAGCAAGTTAAAAGAAGTCCTTAACTTACAAGGGGAGATCCATAAAGTTAGCTGCAGATTTCTCAACAGAAACTTGGAAAGCCAGAAGAGAGTGGCATGATATATTCAACGTGCTAAATGGGAAAAATCTGCAGGCAAGAATACTCTATCCAGCAAGTCTATCATTCAGAATAGAAGGAGAGGTAAAGAGTGTCCCAGACAAAGAAAGGAGCTCATGACCACTAAACTAGCCTTGCAAGAAATATTAAAGTGGACTCTTCGAGTGGAAAGGAAGACAAAAAGTGACAAAAACAAGAGAGGATCAGAGAAAATCTCCAGAACCAATGACAAAACAAGTAATAAAATGGCACTAAATACTTATCTATCAGTACTTACTCTGTAAATGGACTAAGTGCTTCAATCAAAAGTCAGGGTGTCAGAATGGATTTAAAAAACAACATCTATCTATTTGCTGCCTACAAAAGACTCATTTTAGATGTAAAGACACCTACAGATTGAAAATGGGGGGGGTGGAGAAACATTTACCACACAAATGGATTTCAAAAGAAAGGCGGAGTAGCAATATTTGCATCAGACAAACCTGATTTTTAAAATTAAAATTCAATTTAATTAACATATAATATATTATTAGTTTCAGGGGTAGAATTTAGTGATTAGGTCAGTTGCATATAACACCCAGTGCTCATTCCATCAAGTGCCCTCCTTAATGCCAATCACCCAGTTACCCCTTCCCCCCACCCATCACCCCTCCAGCAACCCTCAGTTTGTTTCATACAGTTAAGAGTCTCTTATAGTTTGTCTCCCTCTCTGACTTCATCTTATTTTATTTTTCCTTCCCTTCCCCTATGTTCATCTGTTTTGTTTCTTAAGTTCCACATACGAGTGAAATCATATGGTATTTGTCTTTCTCTGACTGACTTATTTTGCTTAGGATAGACAAACTAGATTTTAAAACAAAGGCTGCAACAAGAGATGAAAAAGGACACTATATCATAACAAAGGTGGAAAATCCAACAAGAAGATCTAAATATTGTATATACTTATGCACCCAACTGTATGAAACAGTTAAGAGCAAACATAAAGAAACTCATTGATAATAATACAATAATAGTATGGGACTTAAACACCGCACTTACATCAACGCACAGATCGTCTATACAGAAAATAAATAAGGAAATAATGGTTTTGAATGACACACTGGACCAGATGGACTTAACAGATATATCCATTTCATCCTAAAGCAGCAGAATACACATTCTTTTCAAGTGCACATGGCACATTCTCCAGAATAGATCACATATTAGTTCACAAAGCAGGCCTTAACAAATACAAAAAGATTGAAGGCATACCATGCACCTCTACTGAGCACAACACTATGAAAGTAGAAGTCAACCACAAAAAAAAAGATATGGAAAGACCATAACTACATGGAGGTTAAACAACATGCTACTAAACAATGGATGGGCTAACGGAAGTCAAAGAAGAAATGAAAATACATGGAAACAAATGAAAATGAAAACATGACAGTCCAACATTTGGGATTCAGCAAAAGTGGTCCTCAGAGGGAAGTATATAGCAACACAGGCCTATCTAGAGAAGCAAGAAAAAAAAAATCTCAAATCAACAACCTAACTTCAAACCTAAAGGAGCTAGAAAAAGAACAACAAATGAAAAAGCCAGAAGAGGGAAGGAAATAATAAAGATTAGAGCACAAATAAATAATATAGAAACTAAAAAACAATAGAACAGATGAATGAAACCAGAAACTGGTTCTTTGAAAAAATTAATAAAAATGATATACCTTTCACAAGACTTACCAAAAGAAAAGCAAAAGCATTTCTAAGAGGGAATTTTATAGCAATACAGGCTTACCTCAAGAAACAAGAAAAGTCTCAAACAACCTAACTTTACACCTGAAGGAACTAGAAAAAGAACAAATGAAGCCTTAAGTTAGTAGAAGGAAGGAGGTAACAAAGATCAAAGCACAGAGACTAAAAAGCTATACAAAAGATCAGAAAATCTAAGAGCTGCTTCTTTGAAAAGATAAACAAACATGACAAATTTTTAGTTAGATTCTCCAAGAAAGGAAGAGGGCTCAAATAAATAATAGCAGAAATAAAAGAGCAAAAGTCACAACTGATACCACAAGATGTAGAAAGGATCATAAGAAACTAGTATGAACAACTGTACACCACCAAAGTGAACAACTTAGAAGAAACAGATAAATTCCTTTCATATAGTATCTTCAAAAAGTGAATCACGAAGAAATAGAAAATCTGAATAGAACAATTGCTAGGAAGCCAATTGAATAAGTAATCAAAAACCTCCCAATAAACAACAGTCCAGGACCAGACATCTTCACTGTTGAGTTCTATGAAACATTAAAAGAAAATGTAATACCTATCCTCAAACTCTTCCAAAACATAGAAGAGGAGGGAATGCTTTCAAGCTCACTTAAAAGGCCAGCATTACCCTGATATCAAAACCAGATAAGAACATAACAATGATATAAAATTGTGGGCCAATATCCCTAATGAACATACATGCAAAAATTCTCAAGAAAATATTAACAAGCTGAATTCAACAATACATCAAAAAGATCATACGGCACAAATAAAGGGGATTTATTTCAGGGATGTAAGGATGTTTCAACACCCACAAATCAATCAGCATGATATACCACATTATCAAATGAAAAATGAAAATCCTATGATCATCTCAGTAGATGCAGAAAAAGCATTTGACAATATTCAACATCCATTTATAACAACTCTCAACTAAGTGGGTATGGAGGGAACATACCTCAACACAATAAAAGCCATATACGAAAAACCCACAGCTATATCATGCTTAATGGTGAAAAACTGACAGCTTTTACTCTAAGATCAGGAACAAGACAAAGATGTTCACTCTCACCACTTTTATTCAATATAATATTGGAAATCCCAGCCACAACAATAAAGCAAGAAAAAAAAAAGTCATCCAAATTGGAAAGGAAGAAGTATCAATGTCTTTATTTGCAGATGACATGATATTATATATGGAAAACCCTAAAGTCTCCACCAAAGACTGTTAGAACTAATAAATTCAGTAAATCTGCAAGATACAAAATCAATATGCACAAATGTGTGGCATATTTATATACTAATAAAGTATCAGAAAGAGAAATAAAACAATCTCATTTATACTTGCATCATAAAGAATAAAATACCTAGAAATAAATTTAACCAAGGAGGCAAAAGGCCTGTACACTGAAAACTATAAGACACTGATAAAAGAAATTGAAGACACACAAAAAATGGAAAGATATTCCATGCTCATGGATTACAAGAATTAATATTGTTAAAATGTTCATATTATGCAAAGCAATCTACAGATTCATTGCAATCCCTATCAAAATTCCAATTGCATTTTCCACAGAAATAGAAAAAATAATTTAAAATTTTTCATGAAATTACCAAAGATCCCGAATAACCAAGGCAACCTTGAGAAAGAAGAACAAAGTTGGAGGTATCATGCTCCCTGATTAAAGACTACACTACAAAGCTATGGTAACCAAAACATTATGGTACTGGCATAAAAACAGACACATAGATCCATGGAAGAGAATTGAGAGCCCAGACCCACATACGTATGGATAATTAATTTATGACAAAGGAGCCAAAAAACAAAACAAACAAGCAAAATATGATCCAGCTACTCCACTTCTGGATATTTATCTGAGAAATATAAAAAGAATAGTTAAAAAAAGATATGTGTACCCCTATGTTCACTGCAGCATTATTTGCAATAGACAAGGTATGGATGGTGTGCCTAACTGGCTCAGTTGGTAGTGCATGTGATTCTTGATCTCAGAGTTGTAGGTTCAAGCCCCACATTGGGTGCAGACATTACCTAAAAAACAAAACAAACAAGCAAAATATATGAAAACTACCTAAGGGGCCACTGATGGGTGAATGGATAAAGAGAATGTGGTACACACACACACACACACACACACACACACACACAGATACACACACATACACACAGTGGAATACTATTTACCCATAAAAATGAAATTTTGCCATTTGTGACATGGATGGACCTTAAGGGTATTATGCTAAGTGAAGTAAGTTATACAGGGAAAGTGAAATACCATATGGTTTCACTCATATGTGGAATCTAAAGCAAAACAAAACAACACAAAAGCAAACTCATAAATACAGAGAACAGATTGATGATTACCAGAGGGAAAGGGGGTTGGAGGGTGAGTGAAATAGGTGAAGAGGGTAAACGGTATGAAGGGTGATAACTAGGCTTTTGGTGATAATCACTTTGCCATGTATACAGATGTTGAATTATAATGCTATACACCTGAAACTTATAAAATGTTATATACTTATTTTACCTCAATTTAAAAAAGACCTCTTGACTTCATAAAAGTATTTCTTTACATAGTATACTGCTGTATTAAAATAAGGCACCGATTTTAAAGAAGATAAAGACTTTATGACTTTATATACTTTCAGACTGTGATAGTACATTTTTACTTAACAGGTTACTGTTGCTATATTTTATCAATTTACATACATTTTAGAATGTTTTGCATTATACAATGTAGTAAGTGAAAGTATATTTTGGGCTAGGAATAAAATCTTTTATTATTCCTAAGAGAAATTAAGTTCAGCACATGTAATTTTAACTTACAGCACCTTTCCCAGATACCTAAGTTTTTATTTTTATTATTTTTTAATTTAAATTCAATTACCCAACTTATAGTACATCATTAGTTTCAGATGTAGTGTTCAATAATTTACCAGTTGTGTATAACAACCAGTGTTCATCACACTACCTGCCCTCCTTAATGCCCATCACCCAATTACCCCAGAAATCTAAGTTTTTAAATGTGCAAGGATTACTTGTATATGACCGGTTATGTACAGAAAGTGGGGGCAACTGAGGATAACACAAAATCAACTGGACAAATAGTGTAGCATGAGAATTTTTGCTAGAGGAAAGTACAGTTTTATAATAATTAAATTTGAGATACTGAATGGAAAGTGCAATAAAGGAGGGTTGTGAAATCTCTCAATACACTTTAAAAAATCCTCATATATCTGAGATGGCATAGTGGCCTTACTAAAGCTAAAGGCATCTTATAGCCTATGATTTTACAGGTTACTTTAGAAGCAAATAAATGCATCGAATAACAAGATGGCATCCATTCATTGCACTATGTCTCCTATGTATTTGTCCAAAGGACAGACTGCACTGTAAATAATCTAGGATTTGGAATTAGAATGCCTTACTCTAAGTGCAAGTTCTGCCTCTCTCTCTTTTGTAATCTTGGATAAGTTATTTATCCTTTTCCTATCTCAGTTTCCTCAATTAAAAAATGCAGATGGCATTAATAATGCCTATAACCTGACAGTTGTGAGAAAAAAGGATATGATAAAAAGTATATGAAATACTGTGTAAACTATAAAATGATATATACTTTCCTATGATTGAATACTTTTTAAAGTCTGGAATGGGAAACTGCTTTAAGGAAATAAACTCCTGATGTTATGAGGTATAATAACAGTCACATTATAGGGATCCTAGAAGGAGAAGAGAGAGAGAAGAGAGCAGAAAACTTATTTGAAGACATAATAGCTGAAAACTTCCCTAACTTGGAGAAGGAAATAGACATCCAAGTCCAGGAAGCACAGCAAGCCCCTAATAAGATTAACCCAAGAAGGTCCACACCAAGACACATAATAATTAAAGTGGTAAAAAGTAATAATAGAGTTGTAATTAATCATCCCTTATTGGATATATCATTTGTAAATATCTTCTCCCATTCAGTAAGTTGGCTTTTTGTTTTGTTGATGGTTTTCTTTGCTGTGAAAAAGCTTTTTATTTTGATGTAATCCCAAAAGTTAATTTTTGCTTTTATTTCCCTTGCTTTAGGAGATGTAGCTGGAAAAATGTTGCTATGGACAGTGTCAGAGAAATTACTGCATGTGATCTCTTCTAGGATTTTTATGGTTTCAGGTCTCATGTTTAGGTCTTTAATTCATTTTTTGTTTTTGTATATGGTGTCAGAAAGTGGTCCAGTTTCATTCTTTCACAGGTAGCTGTCCAGTTTCCCTAACAACATTTGTTGAAGAGACTGTCTTTTCCCCATTGCATATTCTTGCCTCCTTTGTCATAGATTAATTGACCATATAATTGTGGATTTATTTCTGGACTTTCTCTTCTGTTCCATTGATCTATGTGTCTGTTTTTGTCCCAGTAACATACTGTTCTGATTACTTATTTAATACCCCTCTTGTTTCTTGCTACATTTTTGTTATAAAAATATATAAAGAACTTACACAACTTATCACCAAAAAAGACAAAACAAAACAAAAATGATTTGATTAAAAAATGGGCAGAAGACCTGAATAGACATTTTTCCAAAGAAGACATACAGATGGCCACAGACAGATGAAAAGATATTCAGTATCACCAGTCATCAGGGAAATGTAAATCAAAAGCACAATGACATATCACCTTACACTATTTGGAATGGCTAAAATCAGGATGACAAGAAATAACAAGTGTTGGTGTGGATGTGGAGAATAAGGAGCCCTCATGCACCATTGGTGGGAATGTAAATTGGTATAGCCACTATGGAAAACAATATGGAGTTTCCTCAAAAAATTAAAAATAGAAATACCATATGATCCAATAATTACACTACTGGGTATTTACCCCCCAAATGAAAACACTAATTCAGAAAGATATATGAACTTCTATGTTTATTGCAGCATTCTTTACAACAGCCAAGATATGGAAGCAACCTAAATGTCCATCAATAGACAGATAGGTAAGAAGGTGGTATATATACACAATGGAATATTACACAACCATAAAGAAGATGAGATTGTATTATTTGAGAAAACATGGAAGAACCTAGAGGGTACTATGCTAGGTGAGATAAGTCAGACTGAGAAAGACAAATACCACATGATTCTACTCGTAAGTGGAATCTTTAAAAAACTGAATAAGCAAACACAAAGCAGGATCAGACTAATAACTACAGAGAAGAAAGTGATGGTTGTCAGAGGGAAGGGGAGTGAGGCGATGGACAAAATGGGTGAAAGGGAGAGGGAGATAAAGGCTTCCAGTTATGGAATGAATAAGTCATAGGAATAAAAGGCACAGCAAAGGAATACAGAGATGATACTCTAATAGTGATGTAACAGGACAGATGATGGCTACACTTGTGGTGAACACAGTATAACGTATAAACCTGACAAATTGCTAAGTTGTACATTTGAAACTAATGTAACATTGTGCGTCAACTACACTAAAGTAAAAAAAAGGGAAAAAAAGGCACTACATAATGATAAAAGGATCAATCCAACAAGACAATATAATAATTAAAATATTTATACACCCAACCAGGAGCACTACATAAAGAAAATATTAATAGATGTAAGGGAGAAATTGACAGTAATACAATAAATGTAGGGGGCTTTAGCTACCCACTTACATGACTGGATAGATCATCCAGACAGAAAATCAACAAGGAAATGGTTTTGAATGACACAATAAACCAGAAGGACCTAACTGATATATACAGAATATTCCATCTAAAAACAGCAGAATGCACATTCTTCTTAAGTATACATGAAACATTCTCTAAGGCAGATCACTTGTTAGGTCTGAAAACAAAACAGTTCTCAACAAATTTAAGAAGACTGAAATCATATAAAGCATCTTTTTCAAACAAAACAATGAAACTAGAACTCAATTATAAGAAAAAAAAACTAGAAAAAAAAAACTAGAAAGAACAAAACCACATGAGGGCTAAGAAATGTGCTACTACACAACCAATGAATCAACAACAAACAACAACAACAACAAATCAAAGAATACATGGAGACAAATGAAAATGAAAAAACACAATAGTCCAAATTCTTGGGACACAAAGCAATTCTATGAGGGAAGATGATAGCAATACACTGCTACCTCAAAAAAAAACAAACAAACAAGAAAAATCTCAAATAAACAATGTAATTATATACCTAAAGGAACCAGAAAAAAAAAGAACAAATAGAGACTATAAAACAATAAAAAAAATCAGTGAAACCAAGAACTGGTTCTCTGAAAAGATAAACAAAATTGATAAACCCTTAGCCAGACTCACTAAGAAAAAAAGAGAGAGGACTCAAATAAACGAAATCTGAAATGAAGGAGGAGAAATAACAACCAACACCACAGAATACAAACAATTATATTAGAATATTATGAAAAATTACATACCAACAAATTGGACAACTAGAAGAAATTAGATAAATCACTAGAAACATACGATCTTCTAAAACTGAATAAGAAAGAAAACAGAAGGAAAGAAGAAAATAAAAAAAATTCCCAACAAATGAAAGTCCAGGACTGGATGGCTTCACAGGTGAATTCTACCAAACATTTAAGGAAGAGTTAATGCCTATTCTCCTCAAATTATTCCAAAAATTGGAAAAGGAAGGAAAGCTTCCATATATATTCTATGAGGCCAATGTAACCCTGATACCAAAACCAAAGACACTATGAGAGAGAAAGAGAGACAGGGAGAGAAAAGAATAGAAAGAAAACTACATGCCAATAGTTCTGCTGAACATAGATGCAAAATGCTCAACAAAATATTAGCAAACTGAATTGAACAATACCTTAAAGGATCATTCACTATGATCAAGTGAGATTCATTCGAGTGTAAGGGTGGTTCAATATTTGCAAATCAATTAATGTGATCTATCACATTAGCAAGAGGAAGATTAAAAAGCATATGATCATCACAATAGATGGAGAGAAAGCATTTCACAAAATACAACATCCTTTTGTGGTTAAAAATCTCTCAACAAAGTGAGTTTAGAGGAAACATACCTCAACATACAGGCCATATATGAAAAACCTACAACTAACAACAAAAGACTAAAAATGTTTCCTCTAAGATCAGGAACAAGACAAGGATAATAAAGGGGACAGTTCAACAAGAACATATAACAATTGTATATATTTATGCACCCACCATGGGAGCACTCAAATGTATAAAAATGTTAATAACAAACATAGAGGAACTAATTGATGTTTCAGCAACTTACAGCAACAGACAGATCATCTAAGTAGAAAATCAACAGGAAACAATGGCTTTGAATGAAACACTGGACCAGATGGACTTAACAGATATATTCAGAACATTCCATCCTAAAGCAGCAGAATACATATTCTTTTAAAGTGCACATGCGACAGGAGCACCTGGGTAGCTCAGTCGGTTAAGTGTCTGACTCTTGATATTGGCTCAGGTCATTATCTCAGGGTTGTGAGATTGAGTCCCAAATCAGGATCTGTACTCAGTGGGGAGCCTGTTCGAGGTTCTCTACTCTCCCTCTGCCCCTTCCCAATGTACTCACTTTCTCTCTCTCTCTCAAATAAATAAAGAAATCTTTAAAGTACACATGGGACATTCTCCAGAATAGATCATATATTATGTCACAAATTAGGCCTTAACAAATAAAAAAAGATTGAGATCACACCATGCATCATTTCTGACCACAACACTATGAAACTTGAAGCCAACCACAAGAAAAAATTTGGAAAGACCACAAATACATGGAGGTTAAACAATATGCTACTAAACAATGAATGGATCAACCAGGAAATCGAAGAGGAAATAAAAAATTACATGGAAAAAAGTCTACTTTTGACTCTTGGAAACAAGCTGAGGGTTGCAGAAAAGGAGGTGGGCGGGGGATGGGGTAATTTGCTGATGGGCAATAAGGAAGGCACATGATGTGATAAGCACTGGGTGTTATATACAACTAATGAATCATTGAACATTAAATAAAAAACTAATGATGTACTATATGTTGGCTAATTGAATTAAAAAAATTACATAGAAACCAATGAAAATGAAAACAGGACAGTCCAAAACCTTTGGGATGCCACAAAAGTGGTCCTAAGAAGGAAGTATATAACAATACAGGTCTACCTCAAGAAGCAAGAAAAGTCTCAAAGCAACAAACTAACCTTACACCTAAGGAAGCTAGAAATGAAGCCTAAAGCCAGCAGAAGGAAAATAATGAAGATTAGAGCGGAATAAATGATATAGAAACAAAAAACCCAATAGAACAGATCAATGAAACCAGGAGTGGGTTCTTTGAAACAATTAATAAAATTGATCAACCCCTAGACAGACTTATCAAAAAGAAAGACTCAAGTAAATAAAACCAAATGAGAGAGGAGAAATAACAACCAATGCCACAGAAATACGATTATAAGAGAATTATGAAAAACTATATGCCAACAAATTGGACAACCGGGAAGAAATGGGTAAATTCCTAGGAATATATAAACTACCAAAAGTAAAACAGGAAAGAATAGAAAACTTGACAGACTGATAAACCAGCAAAGAAATTGAGTCAGCAATCAAAAAATTTCCAACAAACAAAACTCCAGAGCCAGACGGCTTCCCAGGGGAATTCTACCAAACATTTAAAGAAGAGTCAATACCTATTCTTCTCCAAATACTCAAAAAAAAAAAAAAAAAGAATTGGAAGGAAACTTTCAAATTCATTCCAGTATGCCAGCATTACCTTGATACCAAAACCAGAAAAGACGCCATTAAAAAAGAGAACTACAGGCCAATATCCCTGATGAACATGGATGCAAAAATTCTCAATAAAAATACTAGGAAATTGGATCCAACAGTACATTAAAAGAATCATTCATCATAATCAAGTGCATTTATTACTGGGCTACAAGTCTGGTTCATTACTAGAAAACCAATCAACATGCTATACCACATTAATAAAAGAAAGGATAAGAACCATATGATCATTTCAATAGATGTAGAGAAAGCATTTCACAAAGCACAATATTCATTCATGATAAAAACCCTCAACAAAATAGGTTTAGAGGGAATATACCTCAACATAATAAATGCCATATATAAAAAACCCACAGCTAATATTACCCCCAATAGGGAAAACTGAGAGTTTTCCTCTATGTTCACAAACAACACAGGGAAAATATCTCAACATAATAAAGGCCATATTAAAAAAAAACACAGCTAATATCATCCTCGATGGGGAAAAATTGAGAGCTTTTCCTCTACATTCAGGAACAAGACAGGGGTGTCCACTCCCTAGTAATGTTATTTAACATAGTATTGGAAGTCTTGGCCACAGCAATCAGAAAACAAAAAGAATTAAAATGCATCAAAATCAGCAAGGAAGTAGTAAAACTTTCACTCTTTGCAGATGACATGATACTTTTTATAGAAAACCCAAAAGACTCCACCAAAAAATTGCTAGGACTGATACACGAATTCCATAAAGTCACAGGATACAAAATCAATGTACAGAAATCTGTTGCATTTCCATACACCAATAATGAAGCAGCAAAAAGAGAAATCAAGGAATCGATTCCATTTATAATTGCACCAAAACCCATAAGATACCTAGGAATAAATCTATCCAAAGACATAAAGACCTACACTCTGAAAACAAGAAAACACTGATGAAGGAAATTGAAGATGACACAAAGAAATGGAAAGACACTGATACACGAATTCAATGAAGTCACAGGATACAAAATCAACATACAGAAATCTGTTTCATTTCTATACACCAATAATGAAGCAGCAGAAAGAGAAATCAAGGAATCAATCCCAACTGCAACCGTACCAAAAACCGTAAGATACCTAGGAATAAAGTCTAACCAATGAGGTAAAAGATCTGTACTCTGAAAACTATAGAACACTTGTGAAAAAAATTGAAGAGGACACAAAGAAATGGAAAAACATTCCATGGTCATGGATTGGAAGAACTATTGTCAAAATGTCTATACTACCCAAAGCAATCTACACATTTAATGCAATCCCCTTGAAAATAACACCAGCATTTTTCACAGAGCTAGAACAAACTATCCTAAAATTTATATGGGATTACAAAAGACCCTGAATAGACAATGCAATCTTGAAAAAGAAAAGCAAAGCTGGAAGCATCACACTTTCGGACTTCAAGTTATATTACAAAGGTGTAGTGATCAAAATAGTATATTACTGGCACAAAAAATGGACACATAGATCAATGGAACAGAATAGAAAACCCAGAAATGAACCTACGGTCAACTCATCTTTGACAAAGCAGGAAAGAATATCCAATGGAAAAAGACAGTCTCTTCAACAAAGGGTGTTGGGAAAACGGGACAGCCACATGCAGAAGACTGAAACCGGACCACTTTCTTACACCATACACAAAAGTAAATCCAGAATGGTTGAAAGACCTAAATGTGAGACAAGAAACCATTAAAATCCTAGAGAAGAACATAGGGAGTAACCTCTCTGACATCAGCTGAAGCAACTTCTTTCTAGATACGTCTCCTGAGGGAAGGGAAACAAAAGCAAAAATAAGTTATCAGGACTTCATAAAAAAAGAAAAACAAAAAAAACCCTTCTGTATGTTGAAGGGAACAATCCACAAAACTAAAAGGCACCATATGGAATGGAGAAGATATTTGCAAATGACATATCTTTTTAAATTAAATTAAATTAAATTACATTTTATTTTATTATGTTAGTCAGCATACAGTACATTATTAGTTTTTGATGTAGTGTTCCGTGATTCATTGTTTGCATATAACACCCACTGCTCCATGCAAATGACATAAAGGGTTAGTATCTAAAACACATAATGAACTTTTAAAACTCAAAACTCAAAACCCAAAACACAAATAATCTAGTTAAGAAATGGGAAGAAGACAGGAATAGACATTTTTCCAAAGAAGACATCCAGATGGCTAACAGACACAGGAAAATATGCTTAATATCACTCATCATCAAGGAAATACAGATCAAAACTACAGTGAGTTATCACCTCGCACCTGTCAGAATGGCCAAAATGAACAATACAGGAAATGACAGGTGTTGGCAAGAATGTAGAAAATGGAACCCTCTTACACTGTTGGTGGGAATGCAAACTGGTACAGCCACTCTAGAAAACAGTATGGAGGTTCCTCAAAAAGTTAAAAATAGAACTATCTACGGTCCAGTGACTGCACTACTAGGTATTTACTCAAAAGGATATAAAAATACTGATTTGAAGGGATAAATGTACCTTGATGTTTATAGCAACATTATCTACAAGAGCCAAATTATGGAAAGAGTCCCAGTGCCCACTGCCTGATGATTGGATAAAGAAGATGTGGCATGTATATACAATGGACTATTACTCAGCCATATAAAAGAATGAAATCTTTCCATTTGCAAAGACATGGATGGAGCTAGATAGTACTATGTTAAGTGAAATAAGTCAGTCAGAGAAAGACAAATACCATATGATTTGACTCATGAGGAATTTAAGAAACAAAACAAACATGGGGGGGGGAATGAGAGGAAAACCAAGAAGCCACCTCTAAACTATAGAGAACAAACCGATGGTTGTCAGAGGGGAGGTGTTTGGGGGATGGGTTAAATAAGTGATAGGGATTAAGGAGGGCACATGTTGTGGTAGCACCCTGTGCTTTATTTAGTGTTGAATTACTAAATTTTATACCTGAAATTAATATTACACTATATATTAACTAATTGCAATTTAAATAAAAACTTGAAAGAGAAAAATGGAAAGAGTGATAGCTAAAGGAAGGTAGGTCAAAACACAGTCAATTTTTCAATAAAGAATCAGCAGAAGTTGATAAGGGAGGTGCCTAGTCGGCTGGGCAAGAACTCTTTCCCTTTGTAACTGTGAATTTTGTAATGTTTTATCTTCCTTAGTCTTAGCAATCTGCCTTACTCTAAAACTGGCCTTCAAGATAGAAACCCTGGACCTAACTGGGTAAACATTCATAAAGACATGTTTACCATCTCTGTTCCTCACCCCAATGATTTTCTGTGTCCTAATCAGCCTCATTCACCCCAGGTACAGTTTCTGACAAGTACTACAATTTCTCACTCAAAATTTTTGTCAGCTATTGTATTATTGGGATCAGCTGGTAAAAATTACACTCTGATGCCTGGTATTAGCAACATAAACACACGCTGGAGGCACAGTTGTAAGCATAACATCACTTGGAGACAAAGAACAGATGATGGTAGGGGTATGTGACATGAGAACTTAACTTTCAGCTTTTTACACACACACACACACACACACACACACACACACACACCCCAATCTCATTATGATCCCAAAACCTGGTGGGAAAAAGGTGGAAGGACAAAGTTCTGCTTCCTCATTTTTCCTTTGCTGTTTTGCCTTTTAGAAAAGTAGACTACAAGCCTGTGTAGGCTTGCCTACATATACTATATTTCTTTGTATATTTAAACCATTCTAAGAGAGAAAGGGAATGATATTTTAAAGAAAACGTAGGGGCACCTGGGTGGCTCAGTTGGTTAAGCGTCTGCCTTCGGCTCAGGTCATGATCCCAGGGTCCTGGGATGGAGTCCCGCATCAGGCTCCCTGCTCGGTGGGAAGCCTGCTTCTCCCTCTCCCTCTGCCCCTGCTCGTGTTCTCTCTCTCACTCACTCTCCCTCTCAAATAAATAAATAAAATCTTAAAAAGATAAAGCAAATTTAACCAATGTGAATAAATTAGGGTAGAGAAAGGTGAGCTGCTGTCCACTGATTAAATTAACTCAAGCAAAACATAATGAGTGACTAACTGGCAGGATTGTTTACAAATATACACAGCACTGTTTATTATGTTTCCTGACTTATCTGATTGGTTATAAATCATGGTATCACAAAGCTGTTAAGAAACCTTCCAAGCTGCCATTTAATCCAACCTAAGCCACCCGTATGTGCAACACAAATCTGGCCATACTTTTCCTTCTCTATCCAAAGGGCACTTATGAGGTTGACATGCTTATATAATCTTTCTGGACACTATTTTCTTACTACACTACATTGGTTGCATTAACATGGTCTTTATTAGTGCTTGCTCTGCTGGGTGGAGAAAGGCTTCCTTCTGAGCCTCCTTACCTCGGTTTTCATCCTCATTGTCTTCCCAGGGCTCTTCATTTGCTAACAGTGGGTTTTGTGACTCATTCATAGACCTCATAGGGAAGGAGTGTCCATCACCAGGGCTGTTGGGGAAAGGAAGGCTGTGAGCTCTTGCAGTGGACATAGACTTTCTATGAATGTAATAACCCCCTTAGAAATAGGAGGGGGTTCTTAGAAAGATTTAAACCATTTAGTTTATTTGCTAAAGCCATGGTGTAATAGGGTTTTACAATAGCATCATTTAGTTGCTATATTGCTTTCAATTTCTATATCTTGTTTGTCTACATCAGTGTCGACTGTTTTGGTTTGTAAGCAACTGTTTAACTTGTTTCCCATAATGCCCAGTTATGGCAATATGCACACATTGCAGGCTTCATAAATATCATTTAATGATGATCATCTGAATTTATACCCAACTATCTTATTGCTTTGGTTCTACATTTTCAACAAAAATGAGCAGATTCAGAATCATTGAAACATTGGAGATAAGTTGCTGTGAATTGGAGATAGATATTAATGTCTGAATGCCCCGTTATATGGCTTGTATGGCAGAAAGGTTATTAGGAACTATGGGAAACAGCGAGAGTGAGGCATCTCTAGGAGTGCAGATTTTGGGGGCAATTACCCTCATGGGGGATCCACTTTGTGGATATCTATGGTAATCCAGGGCTACCTCCTTGGTTAATCTCTGTCCCCCAACAGATGGGATGCATTGGAGGGAACTAAGTTAGTTCTGGCTTGAGTGGGCTACGGTTTGAACATTTGAGTATATATATCTCAATGCATCGCAAATTTTTATCTGAGTGACTTTTGGATTACTCATTTTATATTACCTATGTCTTTTCTCCTGTTCATAATTGTGGTTAACTGAAAGTTGACAGATTTCATTTATAGTTCTCTACAGAGGATGTAAGTATACTGATTATAAGTGAATGGGCTTTGATTTTTTTTCTATTTCAGAGACTCATTTTAGATCTCCCTTTGATGTACTGATAGTGTGTGTATTTGTGTGTGTATGTGTGTTAGGGGGGTGCAAATAATTGCTAACAGTTATTAATCAACATTACCCACCAACACAGTTTTGTTTTGTGTTTTATAGCCAGGATAGTAGGATATACCATAGATCTTAAATAAAAGAGCCTGTGAAACACCAACTGGTACCACTTATCCACTTACAGCATTTTGGGGGTATATGCCCCCTCTGCTGTTTTTCTTCTGTATATATTTACACATATTTTTGTATATATTTTTAATCACAGAGTACATACCACTTGAATTCTACATTTTTCACTTAGAGTGAGCATTTCCCTTTATTGTGACATAGTCTTAATTACTATTACTTATGACTACATTAATATTCCAGTCAATGGGGATATATATAGCATATTGTTGAATATTTAGGTTGGATGTTTTCTAATTATTGGCTGGAAATATTGTTGTGATGAACATTTTTATGCCTAGTTTGTCTTTAGGACAGATATTTAGAAGTGGGATTGCTGGACAATGGACATGTGGATTCTTATGATTTTTGGTACATATTACCAAATTCATTTACAAAGAGTGATACCAGTTTACACTGCCACAAAGCACGAGAGTGTCTATTTATCATATCCTCACCTCTAATTTCTCTTTATCAACCCAGAAATAAAGAACTTTGGGAATAGAGTTTTTTATTGGACTGTTACTTGTTGCAAACTAGAATTAAAACTGAGTTTCCTACTTCAAGGCATGGTCCAGCATCAACTTCTTTCAGTGGTAATAATTACCTACCTGGACCCAATAGGTATTAACCAGAACTTCTTGTTATCTCCAAACACCTGCTGGATATTTTTGATGAAGCCAAGGTTGAACCCATTTTTCTCTGGGCCACTTGTAAACACTGGAGTACAGAAGGCCTCTAGGGCAGGATAGGGGAGTTGAAAAAAGAGGAAGAAAGCAATAAAGGAACAAATTTCAGGACTATTATGATCTTACAGTTCTCCATGAATGTGACTTGATGCTACAATATCTTTTTGCTGTGGTAGCATAGGCCTCTCATCCTTAGTTATTGTTAAATTACTTAGTAAAAACCAGTTTAATTACTTAATACAAAGTAATTTTGTTATTAAATGCAAAGAATTGGTACTTAAAACAAAGGGCAGAAGAAACACATAATGGTAGAAATAATTAAGCAGCCATAGGGAAACTATATATTTTGTGCTGCTGCATTGTAAGGAGTGAAAGAACAAATTTAACAGTACTTTATTTAAATCTAAGTGGCAACAGCAGCCCAATGGTGTCCATCCTTAGAGCTGGGACTGAAGTAATGATGCATGATGAGTTGGTAATGACATTGATTTGGTTTTGAAACTTTTCAGAAATGAAGATGTTTACACTGAAACCTGCAATATAAGAAACTGATTTTACCCCAGTAAAAATGTCAACAGGTGAACTATAATCACCTCAAAGACTGAGGAGTTGGACCATGTTAGTGCACATTATTTTGGACATATTTATCCCATTAAGCAACAAACACTTTCACTGTTGGACCAGCTGCATCTAGCCATTTCCCATTTGTTCTTTGTTTTCAGACTCTGTTATCGTGAAGTTCTTAGTACTTCTCTACTTTGCAGTTATGTCTAAGCCAAATGTGCTGATCTACCACCCTAGCAAACTAAGTGCTACAGATATTTGGTTTAGAAAAGGAGTGTAAATATTTTCTTAGCTGTTAGCATTATTAGTAAATGAGTTCCAAATGTATAGTGGCCTTTTTTTATTTTTATTTTTACTTTTTTATTAGTATTTTTTTAAATTATGTTAGTCACCATAGAGTACATTCCTAGTTTTTGATGTAAAGTTCCATGATTCATTACTTGCGTATAACACCCAGTGCACCATGCAATAGTGCCCTCCTTAATACCTATCACCAGCCTATCCCATTCCCCCACCCCCTCCCCTCTGAAGCCCTAGTGGCTTTTGTACTGAAATTGCTCACTCTGTCTTAGCTGAACATTCAACATTTGGACACTTTCTCCTCACTCCTCATGCATTTATTTGTATACAATGTAAATATTTGTTTCACTCTAGATGAAATAAAGTTATTGTACTGTAATCCATCAGAAATAGAATTCTCCAAATAACAGGTTGGAGTATAGAGTAACAGAAAAAAAATATTCATTTCTTGTACTCATTTTCTAGAAACTCGCTTATTCAGTGTATTTATCATATTCCCAGTCCTCCACAGCTACTTGATGATTGTAGATATCCAGCGATTTGTTGGTTTGGATTCTTTCTCAGCACTCTGTCTTTGGATGCCTTCAATAATTTAGAGTCTTCTATCTTTATTAACCTTCACTTCTCCCTTCTGCTATTCCCTTCTGTATTGATTTTTTCCTCCACTTCCTCATGTGAACACCTTCTAGAAATTTTTCAAGCCATAAATTTGGGGAGTTATTACCCAATGTGAATTACAAAGAACAATGGTTCATTTTGGTTTTGTGTGAGGTTTCATTCAATACTGCTTTATTCATTCACTATGGCTCTCCGTTTTGGTTAAACGTGTTTACATTTGTCTCAGTTTGGAAGTAAAGGAAAGTCACTACAAATAAAATGCTTCACTGGAACTTTTTCTCTTCCCTGGGAATAATCCATAGGCCACTATGATGTACATTAATGTGTTTCTTCCCTTGTCTTCATATCCAGTCTTACCTAAGGTGGTTTTGTTTCTGCTGACAAGCCAACAATGGTAACCAAAGAGAATCACAAGGCTGACAAAAAACATGCAGGCCACAAAGAGGAGGAAAAGAACATGGAACTTTGAGCGAACACTGGGCAATTCCCCCTAGAACAGAAATAATAAACAAATAGAAACAAAGGATTAAAGTGATAAGGCTTGGCTAGTTTTTCTATATGTCAGCACTTTTCTCATATGTATAAAATGTCTAGCTATAATTAAAAATAGACTTTATAAAATTTTTATAAAAGTTCTTTCTGTTGATGACCATACCTCATTATGGATATGCCTTCAGCCTACAAAGACTAAAATGGATCCTTGATTAAGTTCACTGTAAAACAGAGTATATGCTGCAGCAATTAGAAAAGAGTAGTACAAAAAGGGTATATTCAGGCCATAACTGGTATGTAACCTCTTAAAGCTTGTATTCCATTTAGTTTGCAGATTATGAATCACTGGCCAGAGGTGATCTTGAGGTCATATGGTTCATCCTCTAGTCTCAAGATGTGTTATTCTGAAATACTTTATATGTCATGTTTCCTTGGACATGTGTATGTTGAAAACATCACAATGATATATGTAGGAAGTTAAAACACGTAGGTAGAATTCAAAATGCTCTACCTATAAGTTATAACGTGACTTTAAAGCTACTGAAAATTTCGTGTGGTTGTTTTTTATAACTGAAGTAGAATGTATTGGTATATCACATCCTGTGAAATAGCTCTTTAGACAATAAAATCAAGCAAAAAAGACTTATAGTTATCTGAGACATCTTATTTTCCATGTGGTGCCAGATTTCTTTTTTTACATGCAGCCCTAAACCAGCATACACAGTGTATAACATTTTATCTTCTGAAGAGAATTTTAGAAAACATTTTCAGTTTTGGAATGAGCAGTTTAGAGAAGTTTTTTATTTCCCCCTTTCCTGTGCTGATCATTGATTTGGCATGATGAATTGCATTAAAGTATTTCTAAATGCTCTTGAGTAGTAAAGTTAAAGGTGATTCTCGATTGAAGTGGACCTTAACATTAGGATCTGGTTCTACTTCAGCTTGGAAGGAAAAAAATTAAGACTTGGAAACACTTGGAAAATTCAGATAGCACAGATTTTTTTTTCTTAGAGAAGACTTTTATTCATTTTGATGTAAGGAAATACTGGGGATATTTCAGAGTATATATGTTTGAAGGATGAAGATAAGGGGAAGTCAGTCAGTCGGATGTTTTCAGCTGATGAGTAGTCTGGGTAAAATTTGCATGGGGGCAGAACACCCCAGGAAATAGTTATCGCAAGAACTTCAACTTTCAGAAACCTTCATCTGAAGCTCCTTTCAGAAATGATCCCTCCACAAAATCTTGGCCTAAGCACCCAAACTGAATTTGATTGGTTTGTGTTTGTTTTGTTTTGAGTTTATAGGAAAAATTTTATATATTGTTTCGTAGTAGTTTTTGCATAGCTGGGTTTTTGCTTTCATAATCTCTACTTTTTGAATATGTTTGTTAAAGCTTTTAAGGCTTACATTTATTTTACTTCTTATCTTTCATGTTTAAATGGGCGACAGGAAATGTCTGGGCAAGAGGGACTGATGAAAATTCAGTTCATACCCTGGGTAGCTAAGCTGGAAATCTTTCCCTCCCCTAATTACTCTTGTAGAACTATCTTTTGTCTGCCAAAGGATAGTCCTTGATAAAGTCTTTTTGTTGTTGTTGTTAGAAGAGACTGATGGCCTGATGTTCGAAATTACCTTCCCAGGAGATAACCAAGCTAAATTACTCAAAGCAATAACCACCAGAGAAACAGTTCAGGGGAATACTGGTAGAAAAATACTACTATCTTGGTTCTAAAATAATTCATAGTCTCTGTGAGGAGATTCACGGCCCACTGTGGAAGGTGTATATTACTACTTTTTCATAAGGCAAAAGATCAATTTCCTATCAAAGTAGTTACTCTTTAAGTTAATATACAGAGGAAAAACATGACCTGATGATTGTCTTCTGAATTCTTTATTCCAAAGGAGCTATAGCTGGTGGTAGGATATGGTATAGTGTGTAACATCTTTGGGTTTAGGGTCAGATAGCTTCTCGTCCTGACTTTGAAACTTACAAGCTGGGTGATCCTGAGCAAGTCACTTAACTACTATAAGCCTCAGTTTTATCACTTTTAAACGAGACTAACAATTCTTGTTTTGTGTACTTGATAAGGTTGTGGTGAGGAGAAGATGAGATAATAGATATGAAAGTGCTTTGAAAATGGTAAAGTATCATACAAACGGAGGTTGCTGTTCCCTAGGAGAACCGCTAGTCACCTTGATACATGGTTTTTAAAATACATGGCAGTGTTTACTTTTTATTTTAAGGCGAGACTCAATTTAAACTGAGAAAGGCATCTCTAAAACACCCCCAAAGTCCTTTCTGGCTGGAGAGACTGCAAAACAGCATTTTTCTGAATTGTCAATGCCCTTTTCATTAGGAGAGCAAGCCAAGACAGGTTTTCTTACATCGCATCTGTGAGGCATGAGCTAATCTATTGTAGAGAAAAAATGAGGGAATAGAAAAAGGACACGTCTATGTTCATCTTGTGCTTGTGAATACTGGCATATTTCTGGCAATTAATTCACATCCAAATATTATCTTTCAAGAGCGAAAAAAAAAAAAGTGTACACCACCTGGATGGCATCGTGGTATTTGAAGACTGACTAACTTGGAGGGCCAAGGCAAAATGTATAAAATGCAACATTGTTTACTCCTTTATGAGTTCTTACACAGTAGCCTGCTGTGTTAAAGACCAAGTAAGGTCTGTAGTGAAGACCAAGGCTGACACTTTCCCTGCTGAATTGGATACAGATTTTCTTTACATTCAGGTTAGTAGCTCAGTGTGTGAATGGGATGCCAGACAGGTCATGAAAACCTGAGCACGATAAGAGATCCTATGATATGGAGAGGAGCCCAAGAAGAGATGCCAAGATAATGAAACATTTTGTATTTGGGGAAAATTTATGAGAAAACTTCATTTCTGCTTATACTTTTGTATCTCTGAGTTGAAGTTTTTTTAAAAAGATTTTATTTATTTGTCAGAGAGAGAGTGTGTGTGCGTGCGCTCATGAGCAGGGGGAAGGGTAGAGGGAGCAGCAGACTCTCCATTGAGCTGGGAGTCCGATGCTGGGCTTGGTCCCAGAATCCTGGGATCATGACCTGAGCTGAAGGTAGACGCTTAACCAACTGAGCCACCCAGGTGCCCCATAATTCCTGATTCTTAAAGTTATTAAATATCTGAATTGATTCAGAAAGTTGGGAGAATGGAAAGCACATATCACTCTAATTTTTTATACTATATTTTCTATACTAGTAGGGATCAAAGCACTAATTAATAATTTAACTACTCTCGGGTATTTAGGTTCTCGCTGCCTGTCTTTCTCCTTTGTTCTCCAGTTTATTATAACCTTTAGTCTGGTCAAAGGATCCACATTCTTTTCCTGCTGCTTTACCTCTTCACTTGATGTGAGATATTCCTATTATATGGGCTCCTGTACAATTCCTACAGTAATAAATAATAGCTCTGCCCACATCTGTCTTTTGCTATTTAGGTTCAGTTTGGACAACCCTCATCATGGAAGGTTATGATATTTTAACTATTGTACTGGAATTGTGAGGAAGGGAGATCTTCTGGAGTCCATTGGCTTAAAATAAAAAAATTCACTATACTGCTGCCAGACCCCACACACATACGTAAAGTAAAAATCTGCCTTCAATTCTTTTGGAAATAGATGGAATATGGTTGAAATCTTAAAGTAGAAGAAATATGAAATTCTCTTTTAGATTTCACTATAATCATCAAAATCATATGTTGAAAGGTAAAGTACTTTTAACATATGTTTCATTTGATCTTGGCAATGAACTAGTGAAGCAGGTAACAGAACCAGTATTAAAACTCAGTTTTCCTAATTCCCAACCCATTGTTTGTCATACAAAGTTCAAATAAGACTCCCCATTTCATTTTGGTCACGTGCAAAGATGAGTGAATGAATCTTTCTGTCTAATAGGAATTTTGCAACTCTCCTTTGAACAGGAAATGAGAAAGTATTTTCTGACGATGAGGGAATATTTTGTTAGCCTTTTTCTTAGGAAACTAGAGAATCAAAATTAGTTTCAACATTTTAAAAATCTATAATTGGTAAGAAGTGGATTTTTAAAACTTAACTAGGTAAGTGCATTGTAAAGAACCACTAAGAGTCAAGAGGTTAGGTTCCTAAAGGGGTCTTAACAAAACCCTCACGTATGACAGAAATTTGTTTAAGTGGAATCCTTAAATAACAAACTCCTAAATCTCAGAATATTCAACATGGGAAACTTGTTTTTAGTCCTTCCTTTCTGCTCACCTTAGTAATAGCTATTTCGAAATGTCAAAAGAAAAGTTGAAAAATGTCACATATTGGAGTAGGTGTGTGTTTGTTTGGGGGGGGTGACCTTTCAGGGTTATTTAACTTACTCTCCAGTATTTGATGAAATAGTTGAAGACTGTTGTAGCAATGTACAGGCAGTAGAGAACAGAATAAGCTAAGAACTGAAGAAAGAATTTGTAGTTGGAAAATCCAATGCAATTATTAACCCTAAAAAAGAAAAAAAGAAAAACTAATTTGAAATTAGGATTCATTGATTGAGAACACACTGATGCATAAGTGAACAAAGCAATGGAAGTATGTTACTCCTGCTTCTTCATTATGTGTTGTGTAGAAACTCAACAGAAATAGAAATCCCTTAATAGGAACAGACTGGAAAAACAAGTTCATGTCTCACTTGTTTCTCCTTTCATTTACAGGCATAGAGACACCCGGCCTACTTAATAGTTCTGGACTGGTTCCTGACCCAGCCAAGGAAACCTGAATCTTGGATGCTGAAAACCTATTACAATCTCAACAGCTACACTTAGTACAGTGTGGCATGTTCTCTTTGTAGTTAGATGGTTTCAGACTGGTTCTCTAGGTCAGACATACAAAATTTGGAGAAGAATTGCTGAAGTTAACAATCTAGAATATTTCAAACATCAAGACAACTAAAAGCAGAACTGAATTGTATATGTCAAAGAAAACTATTTGTGCTTGATTTCATTGCTACACCCAATTACTAAAGCTAATGAACAAAAGACCATTAGTTTTGTGAGCCCAGGAATTCACTACCATACCTTTGATGGTATATTTATTTTTGCTTTAAAATGTTATGCCTCCCTTGTCCCCCATGTACATACAAGACCCAGTGATTTATGGTTAGAGAAATAAGCATGTTACAACTATGCTTAGGAAAGTAGGCATTTTGAGCAACGCTGACCCTTTCAAAGTAATGAATCAAAGGGACATACCAAGGGCAGTGATGGTCCATTTTTAATACACACCTACAAATGAAACAGAATACAGTGTGATGAGCGGAGCTATGGAAATGCAGTAACACCTCATAGTTTAACTCAAGTCTCACCAGTATTTTTACATGGTACCAGTACACTCATTCTTAGATTTCCACTATAAGCTACTGCAAAATTATTTTGTTCTCCGTTATTTCTAGGATGAGCCAGTCACAACACTTTATAGGATTATGCTGGCAGCAAGTTACATGCCTAGATGTCTGAGATATCTCCCCTCATTTTGCTCAATATACAGATTAATAAAAGTACAGAAGAAAACATATGACTACAGTCTGTTAAAATAAAAGACAAATGGAGACCATCCCTGAAAATTTCCCAAGCTGACAAAACCACTGTAGTCATACAAAGAAAGCTTAATTTAGTTTATTTTATAAGACTGACTTGACCTGGGTCATTTCTTGCTTATGCCTCTGGAAATCATTAGTAAAATTTCAACTGTTTTCTAAGGTTTATATAAAGTAACCACTGACCAATTCTCTGTCTTAATTTAAGAAAATTCTGAATATTCTAACTAATCAGTGTGAAGAATAAAAAGGCCTTGTTTTCTCACTATATAAGCTGTTTTATAACAATATATCTCAAGCCTCAGTCTATGTTTTGGTTTGAGTGCTCCTGGTTTGCAAACTCTTTTTGGTGTGTACACAATAACATTTTACTAACTAGGGGCACCTGGGTGGCTCAGTCCATTAAGTGTCTGCCTTCAGCTCAAGTCATGATCCCAGGATCCTTGGATCAAGCTCTTCGTAAGGCTCCCTGCTCAGCCAGGAGCTTGCTTCTCCCTTTCCCTCTGCCCCTCCCCCACTTGTGCTCTTTCTTGTTCTCTCAAATAAATAAATAAATAAATAAATAAATAAATAAAATCTTTAAAAAATAAAAAAATTACTAATTACTACTCTGGTGATTTATTGGCTTTACTTTGGCTATTTCTGAACTTTTAACAGATCTCTTTGAATCAACAGTAAGAGAAATATGGGTGGAACATACACCCAAGAAGAAGGACATTAGGATTATATTTATTAACATAAAGATGTGACTACAAAGCTGGAATAATTCGAGTAACAAAATAAAGTGGTATTGAGGTAAAACCCAAAATATAAAGTGATTATCCATGCCTATATACTTATATGAATAATAAACAAATAAAGAAACAAACAAACAAAAATAAGAGAGAAGAGACAAATCTCCCACGCAGAAGAATTCCAATTTATGTAAATAATCTGCCTTCAAGGAGGGGGAGCATAACTTTCCATTCCTTTAGTTTGGGCTATACATAGTGACTTCCTTTCAAAGGGTAAAGAAAGTAGTGGAGGAATAGTAAATTTATATTAGAGAAATCTGACAAACACTACCTCAGCCAGATGATCAAGATTAATTTAGCAGTGATAAGTCATGTTCATAATATGTGCCCTCGATACAATACAATGATAATGGTACTTTACCTCTGTGCTCTTCCTAACCAAAACACAGTACCCAGTCTAATCATGAGAAAAATATTAGACAAATCCCAACTGAGAGATATTCTACAAAACACCTGATCGTTAATCCTAAAGTCCTAAAAACTGTCAAGGTTATCAAAAACAAGTAAATTCTGAGAAACTGTTAAGAACTAAAAGAGCCTGTGAAGACATGCCAGCTAAATGTAATGTGGTATCCTGGATGGGATCTCAGGGAAAAAAAAAAAGGAATTCTAAAAAGAGTATGGACTTCAATTAAAAATAATGTATTGATGTTGGCTCATTAATTGCAACAAATGTATCATATTAATGTAAGGTGTTGATAATAGGGGAAACTGGACGTAGGACAGATGAGAACTACCATCACAATAATTCTATAAATCTAAAACTGTTCTGAAACAGAACATTTACTTTTATTTTTTAATTTTTAAAAATAAATAAATAAACAATTTTAAAGATTTTATTTATTTATTTGAGAGAGAGCATGAGAGAGACAGCACAACCAGGGGCGGGGGGAGGCAGCAGAGGTAGAGAGAGAAGCAGGCTCCCTGCTGAGCAGGGAGCCCAACGCAGGGCTCCATCCCAGGACCCCGGGATTATGACCTGAGCTGAAGGCAGATACTTAACTAACTGAGCCACCAAGGTGCCCCATTTTTTAATTTTTTAAAAAAGATTTATTTAGGAGCGCCTGGGTGGCTTAGTCGTTAAGCTTCTGCCTTCGGCTCAGGGCATGATCCCAGGGTCCTGGGATCGAGCCCAGCATCAGGCTCCTCCGCTGGGAGCCTGCTTCTTCCTCTCCCACTCTCCGCTTGTGTTCCCTCTCTCACTGGCTCTCTCTTTCTCTGTCAAATAAATAAACAAAATCTTTAAAAAAAGATTTATTTATTTTATAGAGAGAGTATGAGCAGGGGGAAGGGCACAGGAAGAGGGGGAGAAGCAGACTCCCCGCTGAGTGTGGAAACTGACGTGGGGCTCCATCCCCGGTCCCTGAGATCAAGACTTGAGCCGAAATCATGAGTCAGACACTCAACCGACTGAGCCACCCAGGCACCCCAAACATTTATTTTTTAAATGGGGTTTTATATCTCTTTCTTATCTTTAGAATAGTTTGAGTCATCATCATTCCAAGAGCGTATGTGGCATGTGTTCATTATGACTGAACGGACATGCTCTTATCTAGGCATGGTCACATGTTAGGATCAACCACTTTGTTGTTCAAGCTCAGCCCAGGGGAAATATGGATGTCACTTACATGGCACAGACAGAGCAGTGGTGGCAGCGATCTGGCTTGATCAAATGGCACCGGTCACAGAATCTAACAGCTATAGGAAAAGTAAGGTGGTTAGCATTGGTTAGGACTCAATATGACACCATATATCTTACTAGCCTATCTGGATGCTTGTTATACATTGATTACAGGTAGTCAAGTGCATCTCAAGTTACCAAGAAAAAGGCAGATCACAGAAGAGAATTGTGGTATGTATTTTTATCCCCTGTTAGATCAATCTTGAAGGCACCTTTTGGGGGATGAAGGTAGAGGGAAAAGTTTTCATATCTGGATATCTGATAATAAGATTTGGTATTATAAAACAAACTATAATGTCAACTGCTTGAGTGATCTTGGGAAAATCATTTAGATTCTGTTTACTCCAACTTTCCTATATGAAAACAATTAATTCAATTGACCATTTCACAGATAAAGGAAGTAAAGACTTGAGCCATATCAAATGACTTTCACAAGATTACACAGCAAGTGAGAGGCAGGACTGTGACCACTATAGTTTTTCTGACCCCTTAGTTCATTCAGGGTTCTTTTCACTCTGAAAGTCTAACATAAAAAAATTTTTTTTTCCCTCTCTCTTCCTTCCTTCTCTCCTTCTTTTCTTTCTTTATTTCCCTTAATGAAAGGTATTTCCCTTTTCTTCTCATTTTCTCTCTGTTCATTGATAAAGTATGACTGTGTTTAATGTAATTATTATTAAGTGAAACAACTAAAATCATGAATAATTTGACCTAATATAATAATCCCATTTGACATGTACATTAAGCACATATAATTGATTTAGAATAATGGACTGCTAATTCAGCAGTTTGTGTTTATGTCTAGCAATGGAGGGGGATGACAAAAGTATGGTTATAATCCAGGGAAAGAAAAAGGGAGAGGGGCATGCATGTTTAATTCATTCAGCATGTTTTTAAAGATATAGTAATGCCATTGCCCAGTTTAAGCCACCATTATCTCTCATTTAGATGACTGCAATAGATCCCTAATTATTTACCCTGCTTTCATTCTTGTTCCCCATAATATGTTCTCTATAAAATAGTCAGATGATCTGTTAAAATGTAAATCAGATAATGTCACTTTTTACTTAAAACCTTCAATGGACTTCCAACACCATTAGAATAAAATCCAAACTCCTTACCATGGCCTGCATCATCTGGCCTCTGCTTGCCTCTTCAGCTTAAACTGGTATCACTCACCACCAGCTATACTCCAGTCCCGTGGTTGGCTGGCTGTTCTAATATGGCAAGACTGCTCCTGTCTAAGGGCCTTTTGTACTTGCAGTACCTTCTGCCTGGGATGCTAGTCCCTCTGCTCTTTACTTCTTCCTGGTTTTTATTATTCAGTCTCAAACCAAATGATATTTCCTCAGAGAAGCCTTCTCTATATCATAGGGCTGCAAACAAATGATTCAAGGGTCCAGAGAACAGTAAGTAGTGAGTGAAGCAGCCAGTTGGAGACTGTGAGGGAACCTGAGAATGAATGCCTTATTTAAATTTGTGTGGAATGAGAAAAGGCCCCGAATTGCCAAGGAAGTGTTGAAAAGGAAAAACAAAGCTGGGGGCATCACAATGCCGGATTTCGAGCTGTACTACAAAGTTGTGATCACAAAGACAGCATGGTACTGGCACAAAAACAGACACATAGACCAATGGAACAGAATAGAGAACCCAGAAATGGACCCTTGGCTCTTTGGCAACTAATCTTTGATAAAGCAGGAAAAAACATCTGGTGGAAAAAAAGACAGTCACTTCAATAAATGGTGCTGGGAAAATTGGACAGCTACATGCAAAAGAATGAAACTTGACCACTCTCTCACACCATACACAAAGATAAACTCCAAATGGATGAAAGACCTCGATGTGAGACAGGAATCCAACAAAATCCTAGAGGAGAGGATAGGCTGCAACCTCTTTGATATTGGCCACAGCAACTTTTTTCATGACACATCTCCAAAGGCAAGAGAAACAAAAGAAAAAATGAACCTGTGGGACTTCATCAAGATAAAAAGCTTCTGCACAGCCAAGGAAACACTCAAAAAAACTAAGAGGCAGCCCACAGAATGGGAGAAGATATTTGCAAATGACACTACAGATAAAAGACTAGTATCCAAGATCTACAAAGAACTTCTCAAACTCAATACGCAAGAAACAAATAATCAAATCAAAAAACGGGCAGAGGATATGAACAGACACTTTTCCGATGAAGACATACAAATGGCTGACACATGAAAAAATGTTCAGAATCATTAGCCATCAGGGAAATTCACATCAAAACCACCTTGAGATACCACCTTACGCCAGTTAGAATGGCAAAAATTGACAAGGCAAGAAACAACAATTGTTGGAGAGGACGTGGAGAAAGGGGATCCCTCTTACACTGTTGGTGGCAATGCAAGTTGATACAGCCACTCTGGAAAACAGTGTGGAGGTCCCTTAAAAAGTTAAAAATTGAGTTACCCTAGGATCCAGCAATTGCACTACTGGGTATTTACCCCAAAGATACAGATGTAGTGAAGAGAAGGGCCATATGCACCCCAATGTTTACAGCAGCATTGTCCACAATAGCTAAATTGTGGAAGGAGTTGAGATGCCCTTCAACAGATGACTGGATTAAGAAGATGTGGTCCATATACACAATGGTGCATATCAGCTATCAAAAAGAACGTTTTTACAACATTTGCAGCAACATGGATGGGACTGGAGGAGATTATGCTAGGTGAAATAAGTCAAGCAGAGAAAGACAATTATCATATGGTTTCACTCATTTATGGAACATAAGAAGTAGGAAGATCGGTAGGAGAAGAAAGGGAAGAAGAAGGGGGGGTAAACAGAAGGGGGAATGGACCATGAGAGACTATGGACTCTGGGAAACAAACTGAGGGCTTCAGAGGGGAGGGAGGTGGGGGAATGGGATAGGCTGGTGATGGGTAGTAAGGAGGGCACGTATTGCATGGTGTACTGGGTGTTATGCGCAAGTAATGAATCATGGAACTTTACATCAAAAACTAGGATGTACTGTATGGTGACTAACATAATAAAAAATATTATTAAAAAAAGAAATTATACAAATAATTTCCTGTCTACTTTTCACCATATTTCAGTATGCATGAAGACTTCTTAAAAAGTCATGGCCACCATGACATCAATGCTCCAAGAAAATTAATAATAAGTCCTTAATATCTAATGCCTAGACCATACTAAAATTCCCCCAATTGCCACATAGGATCTTAATAAATGATTACTGAATAAATAAATGATAGACAGATGAACATAAATGTCTAACGGTATAATTCTCAAAGCCTTGAAACACAATCTTCATTATTAGAAACATTAGGATGACTTGTCAAAAGAGATTTGATTTTCAAATTTTGAAAGGTGGAGAACTAGTTCAGCTAGTACTATTTTAGTCATACAGATGAAAACTAAAACTCCATAGTGGACATTTACCCAAGAAAGATGACATATCTCTGCACAAATACTTGTACAAGAATATTGATAGCAGATTTACTCATGATAGCTAAGTACTGTAAACACCAAATATGCATCAGCTGGTGAATGGATAAACAATGATATATTCATACAATGAAATACCACTCAGCAATAAAAGGACTAAAATACACAGCAATGTGAATGAATCTCAAAATATTACGCTAAATAAAAGAAGCCAGACACAATAGTATAGACTGTATGGTTATATTTATATAAAATTCTAGAGCTGGTGAAAATAATCTGTGATGGAAAGCTATCAGAATAGTGGTTGCCTTGGTGGTGGTTGGTGGGATTGACTGGGAAGGAGCATGAGAGAACTTTCCAGGGATATGGTAATGTTTTATAGAGGTTTTAGTTACACAGATGTGTACATTTGTCAAAACACTGAATGGCACACTTAAGATTTGTATGTGTCTTTGTATGCAAATTTCAGTCAAAAAAGAATGATAAAATATTTAGGTAGATGTGTACTGATATCTGATAGCTTGAAATGTATGAAAAAATAAGATGGCTTGGTGGAAGATGGATGAGGGATGGATTTGTGGACAGATATGTGATAAAAAGTAACATAGCAAAATGTTAGTGGTAGACTCCAGTGCCAGGTATACAGATGAGCCTGTGGATATATATGACTTAGCCTTTTTGAGGTCCTTGCCGATCTCAAAAGGTGACTTGCCGCTTCTCTAGGTGACTGGATGAACTGACCTCCACTCCCAGTTCTTGTGTAAACTGGTAGCTTTTTGGCCATATCGATGAGCATCTGCTTCTGGACCTCAGGTCTCTCTTCATTTTCATAGCGTTCCTTGTCTGAATAGGACAAGTGGAACTAGAAGCAGAAGTGAGAGGTGAGACTTTATTTTCCAAGGTTCACAGAAAACATTAAAAGCAACAATAACTATTTAGATGAAAATATTTGTTATCTACCCTTGAAGTCCAGGTATCGATTTGGCTTATAACTTTCTTGGCATAATTATCTTAATTATTTCATCTGGCTTTTTTTTAAAGATTATTTTATTTTATTTATTTGATGGAGAGAGAGACAGCCAGTGAGAGAGGGAACACAGGCAGGGGGAGTGGGAGAGGAAGAAGCAGGCTCACAGCGGAGGAGCCTGATGTGGGGCTCGATCCCAGGACTCTGGGATCATGCCCTGAGCCGAAGGCAGATGCTTAATGACTGAGCCACCCAGGTGCCACTATTTCATCTGGCTTTTATCTCAATCTTCATAAGTCCATGTGATAGGTAGTATTGTTTTATAAATAAAGAAAACTTAGCAAGATTAAGCACTTTGTCAATGGTTATACTCACTAACTAGTATATAAGCTCCAAACCCAGTTCACCTGACTCCAAGACTTGTGCCTTTTTCACTCTATTGTACCATAATATGATGTTACATAGAGATGTGTAATACCTTGCTGCCAGGATCCTGTTGCTGATTAACTGTGATTGTTATTAAGTTGTAGGTATTTTTCACAGGTTACACTCAGAGAAGCTGGATGAGACTGCTTGTGATACTATATTCTAATCTTGCAAATGAGTAGAAATTTGGGTATTCTTACTATTTCAGAAATTTTTAGTATTGTATGAAGCTTATTGGCAATGTTAGCACCACACTTTGCTAACCTTGCAAAAGATATGTCAATGATTTTCCAAAGTAACACAGAATTGAAAGCTTTCTTCTGTCTGGGTCAAAAGGTAGGTAGAGGTGAAAAAGAGAAGGATCTGTGATCAGATTTTGGGGGTTTAAACTTCATCTCTTCCACTTAATAGTTAAATAACTTTGGAAAATCAGACACTCTTGATCCAAGTTTTTTCATCTGTGAAACAGAGGAAATAATACCTACTTCATAAGATTGGTGTAAAAGTACTGGATAATAAGTAATTAAAAATTTCTTTTACAAGTCCAATTTCTTAAATCATTTAAAAATATTTGATACTATCATTTTAAATCTTAACTATTCTAGTTTGTAGTATAAAGTTTTAAAAATTCTTTTTAATTTTGATAATTTCAAGTAGCACTTGGGGCAGCCCTTTAATTTGGGGGCTGTCCTGGGGAATATAACTTTTGTGTGGCATACTGCACCTGCTTGAAAGGCAGAGGCAGAGTTGTTACTGTTAGTATGTGATGAAAACCTTGTGGTTATTCAACAAGTAAGTTTTGGATTAGAATAAGATGTCATGTTTGGATGCCCTATTTCTGGCACTAAACAAGCCTTTTTGAGGATTAGAATGAAATGAACCAGTAAAAACATTTTGGGTGGGCAATTGGTGATAGATTGGGATGTATTCAGTATTAGAGAAATGAATATCGTGGCTATCAAATAGACCCCAAAGACTCACCTTTTCTTTTTACCAATGAAAAATGATGAAGAGGGGCACCTGGGTAGCTCAGTTGGTTAAGCGACTGCCTTTGGCTCAGGTCATGATCCTGGAGTCCCAGGATCGAGTCCCACTTTGGGCTCCTTGCTCAGCAGGGTGTCTGCTTCTCCCTCTGACCCTCCCTGCTCTCATGCTCTCTCTCTCTCATTCTCTCTCTCTCTCAAATAAATGAATGAATAAATAAATAAATAAATAAATAAATAAATAAATAAAACCTTAAAAAAAGTGATGAAGATGTGGTCTTAAGTGTTAGATATTTGCAGTTCTTATCTAAATCTTACCATCATCCCACCCAGTTTAGGCCTACAAAATTCCCAACCATTCAGCCTTTCTATTGACCTATAAGCTTTCTAAATAGGGTGGAGGGGACAATTATTTCTATTGAGCTAAAATTTACATAACATAAAATTCCATTTTAAAGTGCACATTTCATAGTGTACAATTCAGTGGCATTTAGTACATTCACAGTGTTGGGAAGCCATCACCACTATCTAGTTCCAAAGAATATTTTCATCACCTCAAAAGGAAACCCCATATGCATTGAGCAATAATTCCTTATTCTCCCCATCCCCAGATCCTGGCAACCATTAATCTACTTTCTGTCTCATTAGATTTTCTTCCTTTCTGGATATTGCCTACAAACGGTATCAAACAATATGTGGTCTTTGGTGTCTGGTGTCTTTCCTTTAGCATGTTTTCACGGTTCATCCATGCTGTGGCATGTATCAGTAATGCATTCCTTGTTATACCTGGATAATATTCCATTTATGGACATACCACCCTTGGTTTATCCATTCATCTTTGATGGATATTCCATTTCCATCTTTTGGCTATAGTGCCTAATGCTCTATGAACAATTGTGTATAACTTTTGAACACCTGTTTTCAATTCGAGTATATACCTAGGAACAGAATTGCTGGGTCACAAGATAATTTTATGTTTAACATTATGAAAAACTGAAAAAACTGTTTTCCACACCAGCTGTACCATTCTACATTCCCAGTAGCAATGTATGAGGATTTGGAGTTTCCCACATCCACATTAACACTAGTTTCCTTCCTTCTCCCCTCCTTCCTACCTTCCTTTCTTCCTTCCTTCCTTCCTTCCTTCCTTCCTTCCTTCCTTCCTTCCTTCCCTCCCTCCCTCCCTCCGTCCGTCTTTCCGTCTTTCTCTCTCTCTCTTCTGTATGTATGTACGTATGTATGTATTTATATTTTGGACTTCTTAGTGGGTAAGAAGTGGTATCTCATTGTAGTCTTGATTTACATTTCTCTATTGACTAATGATGTCAATCATCTTTTCATGTGTTTGTTGACCACATATATTCTTAAGAGAAATGTCTAGCCAAATCATTTGCCCATTTATTAGTTGGGTTGTTAGTCTTTTTGTTGTTGAGTTGTAAGAATCTTTATATATTCTGGATACTTGACATTTATTGAGTATATAATTTGTGAACATTTTCTCCTATTCCATAGGTTGCCTTTTCACTCTGTTGGTTGTGGTTTGATGCTTAAAAGTTTAAATTTTAATGTAGTCCGGTTTACCTTTACTTTCATTTCCTCTGCTTTTGATGTCATGTCCAAGAAATCATTGCCAGATCCAATGTCATGAAACTTATTCCCTATGTTATTTCCTAAAGATTATTTATTTATTTATTTGAGAGAGAGAGTGCACACATGTGTGAGGGAGCACAAGTTGGGGGGTGGAGGAGCAGGAGGAGAGGGAGAAGCAGACTCCCCACTGAGCAGGGAGTCAGACGAGGGGCTTGATCCCAGGACCCTGGGATCATGACCTGAGCCAAAGGCAGACACTTAACCAACTGAGACACCCAGGCACCACCCCCATATTTTTTTTCTAAAAGTTCTGTAGCTTTCCATTTGAGCTAACTTTTGTATATGGTGTAAGGATCCAACTTCATTATTTTGCATGTGCGTGTTCAGTTTTCCCAGTACCATTTGTTGAAAAGACCATCTTTTCTCCATTGAATGGTCTTGATACCCTTTTCAAAAATCATCTGACCATATATGTGAGGGTTTATTAGTAGGCTCTTACTTCTATTCCATTAGTCTTTCTGTCTATACCACACTGTTTTGATTATTGTAGCTTTGTAGTAAGTTTAGAAATGAATAAGTGAGACCTGCAACTTTGTTCTTTTTCAAGATTATTTTAGCTATTTGGGGTCCCTTGAGATTTCATATGAATTTTAAGATGAAATTTTCTATTTATGCAAAAAATATCATTGGGATTTTGATAGAGACTGCATCAAATCTGTAGACTACTTTGGGTAGTGATGACAATCTTAAAAATGCTAACTTTTCCAATCCATGAACATAAGCTGTCTTTCCATTTATTCGTATCTGCTTTTAGCAACAGTTTTTAGTTTTCAGTGTACTGAGATTTTCACCACCTTGATGAAGTTTATTTCTAAGTATTTTATTCTTTTTCATGATATTATAAATATAGTTGTTTTCTTAATTTTTCTGATTATTCATTGTGTTATATGGAAATGCAACTGATTGCTGTGTGTTAATTTTGTATCCTGCAATTTTGCTGAATTAATTTATTACTTCTAACAGGTTTTTTGGGGGAATCTTTAGGGTTTTCTACATATAAGATCATACCATCTATGAACAGAGGTAATTTTACTTTTTTCTATCCAATTTGGATGCCTTTTTTTTCTTGCCTACTTCCATTGGTTAGAGAATGTGTTTCTCACTTCTCTCTTTCTCTCTTTCTCTTTCTCTTTTGTTTTTGGAAGATTTTGAGAAAGACTCATGTTAATTATTCTTCTGATTGAATTTGCCTGTGAAACTATCTGGTCCTGAACTTTTCTTTGTTGATTGGTTTTTGATTAATAAATCTCTTTACTTTAAGTATATTCAAATTTTTTTAAATTTCTTCTTGAGTCAGTTTTGGTAGTTTATGTATTTCTAGGAATTTTTCCATTTCATCTAGCTTTCTAATTTATTGGCATGCAATCCTTCATACTATTATAATTCTTTCTGTTTCTATAAGGTCTGTAGTAATGTCCCACTTTCATTTCCGATATTAGTAATTTGTGTCCTCTCTGTCTCTCTTTGTTCAGTCTAGCTAAAAGTTTCTTAATTTTGTCAATCTTTTCAAAGTCCCAGTTTTGGTCTTATTGATTATTTCTACTGTTTTCTATTCCTTATTTGGTTTTATCTCTGCTCCAATCCTCACAATTTACTGTTTCTAACTTTGGGGTTAGATTGCTCCTCATTTTCTGATTCTTTAAGGTGTAAAGAATATTGAATTGACATATTACTCCTTTTACAATATAAATATTTATAGCCATAAATTTTCCTCTGAATACTGCTTTATTGCATCCTAAAATTTTTGGTATGTTGTTTTTCATTTTACCTCTTTATCTCAAAGTCTTTTTTAAACTTCCCTTGCGATTTTTTATTCATTAATTTTTTAAGAGTGTTGTTCAGTTTCACAAATTTGTGAATTTATAGTTTTCCTTCAGTTATTGATTTCTAGTTTCATTCCACCGAAGTCAGAGAAGAGCCTTTGTATGATTATAATATTTTAAATTTATTGAGACTTGTTTTGCATCCTAACATATGGTCTATACTGGAGGATGTCCTGTCTGCTCATAAGAGAACCTGTACTCTTCCATTTTTGGGTAGAGTGTTCTATACATGTGTATTACATCTAGTTGGTTTACAGTGTTATGAAATCCTCCATTTCTGTATTGATCTTCTGTCTAGGTGTTCTACCCATTATTGAAAATGGGTTATTGAAATTTCCAATTATTGTAGGACTGTGTATTTTTTCCTTCAGTTCTGTCAGTTTTTACTTCCTATATTTTGGGGCATTCTATGTTTATAACTGCTGCATGTTCTTGATGAATTGACTAACTTATCAATACGTAATGTCCATCTCTTTTTTTTCGTGGGTTAAGTATTTTATTTTATTCATTTTATTTTTTCCAGCTTTATTGAGGTATGACTGGCAGATAAAAATTGGAAATATTTAAGATATGCAATGTGATGTTTTGATATACATATAAATTGTGAAATGCTTACCACACCCAGCTAATTAACACATCTGCCACCTCACAGAGTTTTCATTTTTGTTGTGGTACAACACTTGAGATTATTCTTTTAGCACTTTAATTACACATTATTAATACATTATTATTAATTACAGACACCATGCTGTACATTAGGTCTCCAGAACGTACTCATTTTATAGCTGAAATTTTGTACATTTTTGCTAACATTTCCCCTAACTCCCACTTCCCAGTTCCTGATAACCACCATTCTGCTCTATTACTATGAGTTTGTCTTTTTTTTTTTTTTTTAAAGATTCCACATATAAGAGAGATCATGCAGCACTCGTCTGTCTGGCTTATTTTACTTAGCATAATGTCCTCTAGGTACATCCATGTTGTTGCAAATGGTGGCATTTATTTATTTAGGAAGATCGGTAGGAGAAGAAAGGGAAGAAGAAAGGGGGGGTAAACAGAAGGGGGAATAAACCATGAGAGACTATGGACTCTGGGAAACAAACTGAGGGCTTCAGAGGGGAGGGGGTTGGGGGAATGGGATAGGCTGGTGATGGGTATTAAGGAGGGCACTATTGCATGGTGCACTGGGTGTTATACGCAAGTAATGAATCATGGAACTTTACATTGAAAACTAGGGATGTACTGTATGGTAACTAATAATATAATAAAAATATTATTAAAAAAGACTGAATAATATTCAATTATACATATATTCCATATTTTCTCTATCCACTCACCCATTGATGAACACATAGGTTGTTTCTATATCTTTATGACTGTAAATAATGCTGCAATATACATGGGAGTGCATATGTCTCTTCAGTAACCTGTTTTCAATTCCTTTGGATATACACCAGAAGTGGGATTGGTTGATAATATGGTAGTTCTATTGCTAATTTCTGAGGAACCTCAATACTGTTTTCCATAGTGGTGGTAGCAATTTACATTCCCACCAACAGTGAACAAGAATACCCTTTCCTCCACATCTTCACCAGCACTTGTTTATGCTTTGACTTTTTGATAATAGCCATCCTGACAGTTGTGAGGTAATATCTCATTGTGGTTTTGATTTACATTTTTCTGATGATTAGTGAGGTTGAGCACCTTTTCATATACTCGTACGCCATTTGTATGTTCTTTTGAAAGACATCTATACAGGTCTTTTGACCATTCTTAATAAGGTTATTATTATTATTGCTATTGAGTTATATGAGTCACATATATATTTTATAGAATAACTGCTTATCAAATAGTTTGCAAATATTTCTTCCCATTCCATAGATTGTCTTATTGTATTGATTGTTTCCTCTGCTATGCAGAAACTTTTTAGTTTGATGTATCCCACTTATTTATTTTTACCTTTGTTATGTGTGGCTTTGGTGTCAAATCCAAAATATTACACCAAGACCAATGTCAAAGATTTTCCCTCTGTTTTCTTTCTTTCTTTTTTTTTTTTAGGATTATTATGGTTTCAGGTCTTCTGTTTAAGTCATTAATTCATTTAAAATGAATTTTTGTGAGATAAAGATCCACTTTCATTCTTTTGCATGTGAATATCCAATTTCCCCAGCACATTTATTAAAGAGATTATCATTTTCCCATTGTGTATCCTTGGCAACTTTGTTAAAGAGTAATTGACTGCATATGCATGGGTTTATTTTGAGCTCTTGAATCTGTTCTAGTCATTTATGTGTCTCTTTTTATGCCAGTACAGTACTGTCTTGATTGCTATAAATTTATAATTTGAAATCAGGAAGTGTAATGCCTCCAGCTTTGGTTTTCTTGCTCAAAATTGCTTTAATTATTTAAGATCTCTTGTGGTTCCAAATGAATTTTAGGATTGTTTTTTATATTTCTGTAAAAAAATGCCATTGGAATCTTGAGAGGTATTGCACTGAATCTGTAGATAGCTGTGCATGTATGGACATTTTAACAATATTAATTCTTCCAATTCATGAACATAGGAAATCTTTCCATTTATTTGTGTCTTCTTCAATTTCTTTCATCATTGTTTATAGTTTTTCTTGTACAATTCCTTCAACTCTGTTTAAATTTATTCCTAAGTATTTTATTCTTTTTGATGTTACTATAATGCAATTGTTTTTTGAACTTATTTTTTGGATAGTTTTTATGGTATAGAAATGCAGGGGAGGAGTTAAGATGGCGGAGGAGTACGAGACACCTTTTTCAGCCGGTCCCCCGAGTCGAGCTCAATAGGTACCAGACCAGCCTAAACAACCACGGAACTAGCCTGAGACGGAGGAAGATGCATCTGGATCTCTACAAATGAACATCTCCAGCGCTGAGTATTGAGGTACAAAGCGGGGAGCCATGAAACCGTGCACAGATATTGGAAGATAAGCAGAAGGGGGAGGGAGCAGCCGCGTTCGGGCACCGAGAAGTGGTAGTCACTTGCACGGGAGAGCGGGCGGGGCTCGCGGACGGCACCCGCAAAACAGCAGACTGAGACCGTGAGCCGGGTGCGTGCCACCAGGCATCTCGCGGAACACCGGAATCCCGGTGCGCTCACTGGATCCAGACTGAGACTGGGAGCTTCCGGAGTGCGCACGGGGTGGCTGGAGGTGTTAGAAACACAAAGGACAGAGACGCGCCGGCCCTGGAAGTGAAGGCTGGGACGCCAGGTGTGGGGCGCACATCCCGGGACGCTGCAGGGTTGAGCAGCACCAACAGTAACAGAGTTAAAGTGCCCAGAACATTAGTAGAGAATGGGCCGCAATCCCTCTGTTCTGTGACAGAGGCTGAAATTCAGCCTCTGCTGCTCTGACTCTCAGAAGAGGCACGGCCAACCGCCAGGGAAAACCGCCAGAGAACAAAAGCCTGGAAATACCGGCTCAGAGAGTGCCCATCCCCATCCCCCCTCGCAGGGGATGCAGAGACTCTACCCAAACAGGGTTGCCTGAGTATCGGTGCGGCAGACCCCTCCCCCAGAACACAGAAGGCAGGCTGAAAAATCAAGAAGCCCACAACCCGGGCGCCTGGGTGGCACAGTCATTGAGCGCCTGTCTTCGGCTTAGGCCGTGATCCCGGCGTTCCAGAAAGGAGTCCCTCATGATGCTCCTCTGCTGGGAGCCTGCTTCTTCCTCTCCCACTCCCCTGCTTCTGTTCCCTCTCTCGCTGGTTGGCTGCCACATAAATAAATAAATAAATAAATAAAATCTTTAAAGAAGAAGCCCACATCCCTAAGATCCCTATAAAACAAGGGGCACGGCCTGGGACCCAGTCAATAATTTGGGCTCTGGACAACCCCGCAACCTCTCCTCATCAGAATGACAAGAAGGAGAAGCCCCCGCCCCCCAGCAAAGAACAGACAGTGAGTCTGTGGCCTCTGCCACAGAAATAATGGATATGGATGTAACCAAAGTATCAGAAATGGAATTCAGAGTAACGATGGTCAAAATGATGAGTAGAATTGAAAAAACTATTAACGAAAAGGTTACTGAGAATATAGAATCCCTAAGGACAGAAATGAGAGCGAATCTGACAGAAATTAAAAATTCTATGAGCCAAATGCAGGCAAAACTAGTGGCTCTGACGGCCAGGGTCGCAGAAGCAGAGGAAGGGGTTAGTGAATTGGAGGATGGGTTAATAGAGGAAAAAACCAAAATAGAAGCTGCTCTTAAAAAAATCCAAGCCCACAAATGTAGGTTACGGGAGATTACTGACTCAATGAAACGATCCAATGTTAGAATCATCGGCATCCCTGAGGGGGTGGAGAAAAACGGAGGTCTAGAAGAGATATTTGAACAAGTTGTAGCTGAAAACTTCCCTAATCTAGCGAGGGAAACAAACATTCATGTCCAAGAGGCAGAGAGGACCCCTCCCAAGCTCAACCACGACAAACCTACGCCACGTCACGTCATAGTGCATTTCGCAAATATTAGATCCAAGGATACAGTATTGAAAGCGGCCAGGGCAAAGAAATCTCTCACGTACCAAGGCAAAGGCATCAGAATTACGTCAGACCTGTCTACACAGACCTGGAATGAGAGAAAGGGTTGGGGGAGCATATTTAAAGCTCTTTCAGAGAAAAACATGCAGCCAAGGATCCTTTATCCAGCAAGGCTGTCCTTCAGAATTGATGGAGAAATAAAGACATTTCAGAATTGCCAGTCACTAACCAATTTTGTAACCACGAAACCAGCCCTAAAGGAGATATTACGGGGGGTTCTATAAAAGTAAAAAGGCCCCAAGAGTGATACAGAACAGAAAGTCACAGCCAATACAAACAAAGACTTTACTGGCAACATGGAATCATTAAAATCATATCTCTCATAACTCAGTCTTAATGTTAATGGCTTAAATGCTCCCATAAAGTGCCACAGGGTTGCAGATTGGATAAAAAGAAATGACCCATCCATTTGCTGTCTACAAGAGACTCATTTCGAACCCAAAGATGCATTCAGACTGAGAGTAAGGGGATGGAGTACCATCTGTCACGCAAATGGACCTCAAAAGAAAGCTGGGGTAGCAATTCTCATATCAGATAAATTGGATTTTAAACTACAGACTATAGTTAGAGACACAGAAGGGCACTATATTATTCTTAAAGGAAGTATTCAACAAGTGGATATGACAATTATAAATATATATGCCCCCAACAGGGGAGCAGCAAGATACACAAGCCAACTCTTAACCAGAATAAAGAGACATATTGATAAAAATACATTAATAGTAGGGGACCTCAACACTCCACTATCAGAAATAGACAAAACACCCTGGCAAAAACTAAGCAAAGAATCAAAGGCTTTGAATGCCATACTCGACGAGTTGGACCTCATAGATATATATAGAACACTACACCCCAGAACCAAAGAATACTCATTCTATTCTAATGCCCATGGAACATTCTCAAGAATAGACCATGTTCTGGGACACAAAACAGGTCTCAACCGATACCAAAAGATCGAAATTATCCCCTGCATATTCTCAGACCGCAACGCTCTGAAATCGGAACTCAACCATAAGGAAAAATTTGGAAGAAACTCAAACACTTGGAGACTAAGAACCATCCTGCTCAGGAATGACTCAATAAACCAGGAAATCAAAAATCAAATTAAACAATTCATGGAGACCAACGAGAATGAAAACACAACGATCCAAACCTATGGGATACTGCAAAGGCAGTCCTAAGGGGGAAATACATAGCCATCCAAGCCTCACTCAAAAGAATAGAAAAATCTAAAATGCAGTTTTTATATTCTCACCTCAAGAAGCTGGAACAGCAACAGAGGGACAGGCCTAATCCACGCACGAGGAAGCAGTTGACCAAAATAAGAGCTGAAATCAATCAAGCAGAAACCAGAAGTACAGTAGAGCAGAAAAACAGGACTAGAAGCTGGTTCTTTGAGAGAATCAATAAAATTGACAGACCACTGGCAAGACTTATCCAAAAGAAAAGAGAAAGGACCCAGATTATTAAAATTATGAATGAAAAAGGAGAGGTCACGACGAACACCATTGAAATTGGAAGGATTATTAGAAATTTTTATCAACAGCTATATGCCAATAAACTAAGCAATCTGGAAGAGATGGAATCCTTCCTGGAAACCTATAAACTACCAAGATTGAAACAGGAAGAAATTGATTTCTTAAACAGGCCAATTAATTATGAAGAAATGGAGTCAGTGATAAACAACCTTCCAAATAACAAAACTCCAGGCCCGGACGGTTTTCCTGGGGAATTCTACCAAACATTCAAAGAAGAAATAATACCTATTCTCCTAAAGTTATTTCAAAAAATAGAAACAGAAGGAAAGCTACCAAACTCATTCTATGAGGCCAATATTACCTTGATCCCCAAACCAGGCAAAGACCCCCTCAAAAAGGAGAATTACAGACCGATTTCCCTAATGAATATGGACGCCAAAATCCTCAACAAGATACTTGCTAATAGAATCCAACAGTTCATTAAAGGATTATCCATCACAATCAAGTGGGATTCATACCTGGGATGCAAGCGTGGTTCAATATTCATAAATCAATCAGTGTGATACATCATATCAACAAGAAAAGACTCAGGAACCATATGATCCTCTCAATCGATGCCGAAAAAGCATTTGACAAAATACAGCATCCTTTCCTGATTAAAACCCTTCAGAGTGTAGGAATAGAAGGTACATTTCTCAATCTCATAAAAGCCATCTATGAAAAGCCTACTGCAAATATTATTCTTAATGGGGAAAAGCTGGAAGCCTTTCCCTTAACATCAGGAACTCGACAAGGATGCCCACTCTCACCACTATTATTCAACATAGTACTAGAAGTCCTTGCAACAGCAAACAGACGACAAAAAGGGATCAAAGGTATTCAAATCGGCAAAGAAGAAGTCAAAATGTCTCTTTTCGCAGATGACATGATACTCTATATGGAAAACCCAAAAGAAGCCACTCCCTAACTATTAGAAGTTATAGAGCAATTCAGTAATGTGGCGGGATACAAAATCAATGCTCAGAAATCAGTTGCATTTCTGTACACGAATAACAGGACCGAAGAATGAGAAATTAGGGAATCCATCCTATTTACAATAGCACCAAAAACCATACGTTACCTTGGAATTAACTTAACCAGAGACGTAAAGGACGTATATTCTAGAAACTATAAATCACTCTTGAAAGACATTGAGGAAGACATAAAAAGATGGAAAGATATTCCATGCTCATGGATCAGAAGAATTAACATAGTTAAAATGTCCGTGCTACCCAGAGCAATCTACACTTTCAGTGCTATCCCGATCAAAATACCGAAGACATTTTTCAAAGAACTGGAACAAATAGTCCTTAAATTTGTATGGAAACAGAAAAGGCCCCGAATCTCCAAGGAACTGTTGAAAAGGAAAAACAAAGCCTGGGGCATCACAATGCCGGATTTCGAGCTGTACTACAAAGCTGTGATCACAAAGACAGCATGGTACTGGCACAAAAACAGACACATAGACCAATGGAACAGAATAGAGAACCCAGAAATGGACCCTCGGCTCTTTGGGCAACTAATATTTGATAAAGCAGGAAAAAACATCCAGTGGGAAAAAGACAGTCTCTTCAATAAATGGTGCTGGGAAAATTGGACAGCTACATGTAAAAGAATGAAACTTGACCACTATCTCACACCATACACAAAAATAAACTCCAAATGGATGAAAGACCTCGAGGTGAGACAGGAATCCATCAAAATTCTAGAGGAGAACATAGGCAGCAACCTCTACGACATCGGCCAAAGCAACCTTTTTCATGATACATCCCCAAAGGCAAGAGAAACAAAAGATAAAATGAATTTATGGGACTTCATCAAGATTAAAAGTTTCTGCACAGCCAAGGAAACAGTCAGAAAAACTAAGAGGCAGCCCACGGAATGGGAGAAGATTTTTGCAAATGACACTACAGATAAATGACTGGTATCCAAGATCTACAAAGAACTTCTCAAACTCAATGCACGAGAAACAAATAAACAAGTCAAAAAATGGGCAGAAGATATGAACAGACACTTTTCCAATGAAGACATACAAATGGCTAACAGACACATGAAAAAATGTTCAAAATCATTAGCCATCAAGGAAATTCAAATCAAAACCACACTGAGATACCACCTTACGCCAGTTAGAATGGCAAAAATAGACAAGGCAAGAAACGACAATTGTTGGAGAGGATGTGGAGAAAGGGGATCCCTGCTACATTGTTGGTGGGAATGCAAGTTGGTACAGCCACTCTGGAAAACAGTGTGGAGGTCCCTTAAAAAGTGAAAAATTGAGCTACCCTATGATCCAGCCATTGCACTACTGGGTGTTTACCCCAAAGATACAGACGTAGTGAAGAGAAGGGCCATATGCACCCCAATGTTCATAGCAGCAATGTCCACAATAGCTAAATCGTGGAAGGAGCCGAGATGCCCTTCAACAGATGACAGGATTAAGAAGTTGTGGTCCATATATATAATGGAATATTACTCAGCTATCAGAAAGAACGAGTTCTCAACATTTGCTACAACATGGACGGCACTGGAGGAGATAATGCTAAGTGAAATAAGTCAAGCAGAGAAAGACAACTATCATATGATTTCTCTCATCTATGGAACATAAGAACTTGGATGATCAGTAGGGGAAGAAAGGGATAAAGAAAGGGGGTGTAATCAGAAGGGGGAATTAAACATGAGAGACTATGGACTATGAGAAACAAACTGAGGGCCTCAGAGGGGTGGGGGGTGGGCGAATGGGATAGACCGGTGATGGGTAGTGAGGGCACGTATTGCATGGTGCACTGGGTGTTATACACAACTAATGAATCATCGAGCCTTACATCGGAAACCGGGGATGTACTGTATGGTGACTAACATAATATAATAAAAATCATTATATAAAAAAAAGGAATTTATCCAGAGGAAAAAGCCAAAAATCATGTGATTCTCTCAATAGATGTGGAAAAAGCATTTGGCAAAATACAGCACCCTTTCCTGATTAAAACCCTTCAGAGTGTAGGGATAGAGGGTACATTCCTCAATCTCATAAAAACAATCTATGAAAACCCTACAGCAAATATCATTCTCAATGGGGAAAAGCTGGAAGCCTTTCCCTTAAGATCAGGAACTCGACAAGGATGCCCACTCTCGCCACTATTTTTCAACATAGTACTAGAAGTCCTTGCAACAGCAATCAGACAACAAAAACGGATAAAAGGTATCCAAATCAGCAAAGAAGAAGTCAAACTGTCTCTCTTCACAGATGACATGATACTTTATATGGAAAACCCAAAAGAATCCACTCCCAAACTATTAGAAGTTATAGAGCAATTCTGTAATGTGGCGGGATACAAAATCAATGCTCAGAAATCAGTTGCATTTCTATACACAAACAATGAGACTGAAGAAAGAGAAATTAGGGAATCCACCCCATTTACAATAGCACCAAAAACCATACGTTACCTTGGAATTAACTTAACCAGAGATATAAATGATCTGTATTCTAGAAACTATAAATCACTCTTGAAAGACATTGAAGAAGACAAAAAGATGGAAAAATATTCCACGCTCATGGATCAGAAGAATTAACATAGTTAAAATGTCCATGCTACCCAGAGCAATCTACACTTTTAATGCTATCCCGATCAAAATACCGAGGACATTTTTCAAAGAACTGGAACAAATAGTCCTTAAATTTGTATGATACCAGAAAAGGGCCCGAATTGCCAAGGAATTGTTTAAAAGGAAAAACAAAGCTGGGGGTATCACAATGCCGGATTTTGAGCTGTACTACAAAGCTGTGATCACAAAGACAGCATGGTACTGGCACAAAAACAGACATATAGACCAATGGAACAGAATAGAGAGCCCAGAAATGGACCCTCGGCTCTTTGGGCAACTAATCTTTGATAAAGCAGGAAAAAACATCCAGTGGAAAAAAGACATTCTCTTCAATAAATGGTGCTGGGAAAATTGGACAGCTACATGCAAAAGAATGAAACTTGACCACTCTCTCACACCATACACAAAGATAAACTCCAATTGGATGAAAGACCTCGATGTGAGACAGGAATCCATCAAAGTCATAGAGGAAAACATAGGCAACAACCTCTACGACATCGGCCATAGCAACCTTTTTCATGACACATCTCCAAAGGCAAGAGAAACAAAAGATAAAATGAACTTGTGGGACTTCATCAAGATAAAAATCTTCCGCACAGCCAAGGAAACACTCAAAAAACCTAAGAAGCAGCACGCGGAATGGGAGACGATATTTGCAAATGATGCTACAGATAAAAGACTAGTATCCAAGATCTACAAAGAACTTCTCAAACTCAATACGTGAGAAACAAATAAACAAATCATAAAATGGGCAGAAGATATGAACAGACACTTTTCCAATGATGGCATACAAATGGCTAACAGACACATGAAAAAATGTTCAAAATCATTAGCCATCAGGGAAATTCAAATCAAAACCACACTGAGATACCACCTTACGCCCGTTAGAATGGCAAAAATTGACAAGGCAAGAAACAACAATTGCAGGAGAGGATGTGGAGAAAGGGGATCCCTCCTACATTGTTTATGGGAATGCAAGTTGGTACAGCCACTCGGGAAGATAGTGTGGAGGTCCCTGAAAAAGTTAAAAATTGAGCTACCTTATGACCCAGCCATTGCACTACTGGGTATTTACCCGAAAGATACAGATGTAGTGAAGAGAAGTGCCATATGCACTCCAATATTCATAGCAGCTCTGTCCACAATAGCTAAATTGTGGAAGGAACCTAGATGCCCTTCAACAGATGACTGGATTAAGAAGTTGTGGTCCATATATACAATGGAATATTACTCAGCTATCAGAAAGAACGAGTTCTCAACGTTTGCTGCAACATGGACGGGACTGGAGGAGATAATGCTAAGTGAAATAAGTCAAGCAAAGAAAGACAATTATCATATGATTTCTCTCATCTATGGAACATAAGACCTAGGAAGATCGATACGGGAAGAAAGGGATAAAGAAAGGGGCGGTAATCAGAAGGGGGAATGAAGCATGAGAGACTATGGACTCTGAGAAACAAACAGGGCTTCAGAGGTGAGGGCGGTGGGGGAATGGGATAGGCTGGTGATGGCTAGTAAGGAGGGCACGTATTGCATTGTGCACTGGGTGTTATACGCAACTAATGAATCGTCGAACTTTACATCAGAAACCAGGGATGTACTCTATGGTGACTAACATAATGTAATAAAAAAACATTTAAAAATACATTAGATGGGATAAATAGTAGCCTAGATGAGGCAGAAGAATGATCAACGACCTGGAGGATAGAGTAACACAAAGTAATCAAGTTGAGTAGGTCAGATGAAAGAATGTGCAAAATAAGAATAGACTTAAGGAACACAGTGGTGGTGTGAAGTGTAATAACATTCAATTTATATGGATCCTAAAGGAAGAGAGAGAGAAAAGGAGGAGAAAAATAATTTGAGGTAATAATAGCCTAAAATTTCCTGAATCTGGAGAAGAAAATAGAAATACAGATTCAGGAGGCAGAGGTTCCACAATAAAATCAATCCAATGAGGTCCACACCAAGACACACAGTAATGAAGATGGCAAAAAGCAGTGATAAAGAGATTTTTAAAACCAGCAAGAGAAAAGAAGACAGTTTTGGAAACCCCCATAAGGCAATCAACTGATTTTTCACCAGAAACTTAGAAGCTAGATGGGAGTAGCATGATATTTTCAAAGTGCTGAGTGGGAAAAATTTCAGCCAAGAATACTCTATCTAGTAAGGATATCATTCAGAATAGAAAGAGTGAAAGAGTTTCCCAGACAAATAAAAGTTCAAAGAGTTCATGAACACTAAACCAGCCGTGGAAGAATTTTTTTTTTAAAGATTTTATTTATTTATTTGACAGAGAGAGAGAGCCAGCGAGAGAGGGAACACAAGCAGGGGGAGTGGGAGAGGAAGAAGCAGGCTCCTAGCAGAGAAGCCTGATGTGGGGCTCGATCCCAGAATGCTGGGATCACACCCCGAGTCGAAGGCAGACGTTTAATGACTGCGCCACCCAGGCGCCCCTGGAAGAATTGTTAAAGGTGAATCTTTGAGTGGAAAGGAAAGACCATAAGCAAGAGTAAGGAAAGTAGGAAACACAAAAGCAGTAAAAGTAAGTATATGTGTAAAAATCAGTAAAGGGACTCACAAAATAAAAGGATGTAAAGTATGATACCATATACTTAAAAAGCGAGGAGGGGAGAAGTTAAGAATGGGTTCAAATTTAATCAACCATCAACTTAGAATAGACTGCCATATACAGAAGATCTTATATACAATCTAAATGGTAAGCAAAAATCAAAAACCAGTAATAGATATGCAAAAAATAAAGAGAAGGAATCCAGGTATATCACTAAAGAAAGCCATCTAATTATGAGAGAAGAGAGCAAGGGAAGAAACGAATGGAGAAAAACCACAACAACAATGATAAAACAAGTAACAAAATGGCAATAAATACATACCTATCAACAATTACTTTGAATGTAAGTGAAATAAATGATCCAATCAAAAGACATAGGTGAAAAATGGTTAAAAAAGAGGACTCATCTATAGGCTATCTACGAGAGACTGATCTCAGACCTAAAGACACATGTAGATAGAAATTGAGGGGATGGAGAGGCATTTAAAATGCAAATGGATGTTAAAAGAAAGTCAGGATAGCAATACTTATATCAGAAAAAAATAGACTTTAAAGACTGTAATAAGAGACAAAGAAGAACACTAATCATTAAGGGGAGAATCCAACAAGAAGATATAACAATTGTTGTTTATACACCTAACATGGGAGCATTCAATACTTAAAGTAGCTAATAACAAACATAAAGGAAGTAATAGATAGTAATAGTAGGGGACTTTAACACCCCATTCACATTGATGGACAGATCATCCAAACAGAAAATCAACAAGGAAACAGTGGCTTTGAATGACACAGTGGACCAGATAGATTCAACAGATATGTTCAGAATAATCCATTCTAAAACAGCAGAATACACATTCTTTTCAAATGCACATGGAACATTCTCCAGAACAGATCACATATTAGGCCACAAAACAAGTCTCAACAAATTCAAAAATGTCAAAGTAATACCACTCATCTTTTCTGACCAAAATGCCGTGAACCTAAAAATCAACGACAAGAAAAAAAAATTTGGAAAGACCAGAAATACATGGAGGTTAAATAACATGCTACTAAACAATAGATGGGACAACCAAGACATCAAAGAGAAAATTAAAAAAAAAATACATGGAGACAAATCAAAATGAAAACAATGGTCCAAAACCTTTGGGACACAGGAACAGTAGTTCAAAGAGGGATGTTTATAGCAATACAGTCCTACCTCAAGAAGCAAGAAAAATCTCAAACTGAACATTACATCTAAAGGAACTAGAAAAGGAGGAACAAACAAAACCCCAAACCAGTAGAAGGAAGGAAATAATAAAGATTAGAAAATTAAATGAAGTAGGTACTAAAAAAAAAATAGAACATATCAATGAAAGTAGGAGCTGGTTCTTTGGAAAGATCCACAAAATTGATAAAACTTTAGGCAGCCTCATCAAGAGAGAGAGAAGTCAAGAAAACAAAATCATGTATGAAAAAGAAGAACAAATGACACCAAAGAAATACAATGGATTATAAAATAATATCATGAAAATTAATGTGCCATCAAACTGGATAATGTAGAAGAAATAGATAAATTTCTATAAATATAAACCTCCAAAAATGGAATGAGGAAGAGAGCAAATTTGAACAGACCATTTAGCAGCAATGAAATTAAATAAGTAATCAAAAAGCTCACAACAAATAAAAGTCCAAGACCAGAGGGCTTCACAGGTGAATTTTACCAAACATTTAAATAAGAGTTAATACCTATTCGTCTCAAATTATTCCAAAAAAAGAAGAGGAAGGAAAACTTGCAAATTCATTTTATGAGGCCTGCATTACCCTGATACCAAAACCAGATAAAGACACTACAAAAAAGAAGAAAAACAGGCCACTGTCTCTGATGAAAAGAGATGCAAAAATTCTCAACAAAATCTTACAAAATCAAATACAATAATATTTTAGTAAAATCACTCACCATGATCAAGTGGGATTTATTCCCAGAATACAAAGGTGGTTCAATATTTGCAAATATGATACATCACATCAATATGAGAAAAGATAAGAAACATATGACCATTTCAATGCAGAAAAAGCATTTGATAGAGAATAACACCCCTTCATGACTAAAACTATCAACAAAGTAGGTTTACAGGGAACATACCGCAACATAATAAAGGCCATCTATGAAAAATCCACAGTTAATATTACAGTAGAAAAAAAATGAAGGCTTTCCCCATAAGACCAGGAAAAGGCAAAGACGTCCACTCTCACCACTTGTATTCAACATAGTACTGGAAGTCCAGCCATAGCAATCAGACAAAAAAAACTTAAAGACATCCACACTGGTAAGGATGAAGTAGAACTTGGGAGTATTTGCAGATGGCATAATATTCTATATTGAATACCCTAAAGACTACCAAAAAACTACTAGAACTGATAAATGAATTCAGTAAGGTCACCGGATACAAAATCAATATGCAGAAATCTATTGCATTTCTATACACCAATAATGAAGCAGCAGAAAGAGAAATTAAGAATGCAATCCCATTCAAAATGGCACCAAAAGCAATCAAATGCCTAGGAATAAACTTAATGAAAGAGTTGAAAGACCTGCATTCTAAAAACTATAAAACATTGATGAAAGAAATTGCAGATGATACAAACAAATGGAGAGATATTCCACGCTCATGGATTGGAAGAACAAATATTGTTAAAATGTCTATATTACCCAAAGCAATCTAGAGATTTAATGCAATCTCTACCAAAATACCAATAGCATTTTTCACAGACCTACAATAAATAATCCTAAAATTTGTGTGTAGCCACAAAAGACCCAGAATACGCAAGGCAACCTTGATAAAGGAAAACAAATCTGGAGGTATCACAATTCCAGATTTCAAGTTATCCTACAAAGCTGTAGTAATCAAAACAGGACAAAAATAGATACAAAGATCAATGAACATAAACAAACACATGATTGTATGGTCAATTAAGATTTGAGAAGAGAGGCAAAAATATGCAATGGGAAAAAGACAGTCTCCTCAACAAATGGTGTTGAGAAAACTGGGCAGCAACATGCAAAAGAATGAAGCTGGACCACTTTCTTACACAATGCACAAAAATAAATTCAAAATGGAATAAAGACCTAAATATGAGACCTGAAGCCATAAAAATCCTACAGGAGAGTACAGGCAGTAATTTCTCTGACATTGAGTGTAGCAACATTTTTCTCAATAAGTCTCTTAAGCCAAGGGAAATAAAAGCAAAAATAAACTATTGGGACTACAGAAAAATAAAAAGCTTCTGCACAGCAAAGGAAACAATCAACAAAAATAAAAGACAACCTACTGAATGGGAGAAGATATTTGCAAATGACCTATCAGATAAAGGGCTTGTATCCAAAATCGATAAGGAACTTTTATAATTCAACACCCCAAAAACAAATAATCCAATTAAAAATGGGCAGAAGGCACAAAGAGATATGTCTCCAAGGAAGACATCCAGATGGCCAATAGACACATGAAAAGATTTTCATCATCACTTACTATCAGGGAAATGCAAATCAAAACTACAATGAGAGAGAAGGAGTTAAGATGGCAGAGGAGTATGGGGACCCTAAGTTTGTCTGGTCCCTGGAAAACAACTAGATAGTGATCAAATCATTCTGAACACCTAAGAAATCAATCAGAGATCTGAGAAAACAAATGCTGCAAGTCTACCAGTAGAAAAGCAACCACTCTTTGGAAGGTAGAGTAGGTGGGGAGACTTGAATCCCATGTGGTATAGCTGAGGATACGGCGGAGGGGAGGGAGCCTGCTTAGGGGACTACCTCAAAGTACTATAAAAGGTGGAGTACTATATATGGAAAACCCAAAAGAATCCACTCCCAAACTATTAGAAGGTATAGAGCAATTCTGTAATGTGGCGGGATACAAAATCAACGCTCAGAAATCAGTTGCATTTCTATACACGAATAATGAGACTGAAGAAAGAGAAATTAGGGAATCCACCCCATTTACAATAGCACCAAAAATCATACGTTATTTTGGAATTAACTTAACCAGAGACGTAAAGAATCTATATTCTAGAAACTACAAATCACTCTTGAAAGACATTGAAGAAGACACAAAAAGATAGAAAAATATTCCATGCTCATGGATCGGAAGAACAAACATAGTTAAAATGTCCATGCTACTCAGAGCAATCTACACTTTCAATGCTATCCCAATCAAAATACCAATGACATTTTTCAAAGAACTGGAACGAATAGCCCTTAAATTTGTATGGAACCAGAAAAGGCCCCGAATTGCCAAGGAATTGTTGAAAAGGAAAAACAAAGCTGGGGGCATCACAATGCCGGATTTCAAGCTGTACTACAAAGCTGTGATCACAAAGACAGCATGGTACTGGCACAAAAACAGACACATAGACCAATGGAACAGAATAGAGAACCCAGAAATGGACCCTCGGCTCTTTGGGCAACTAATTTTTGACAAAGCAGGAAAAAACATCCGGTGGAAAAAAGACAGTCTCTTCAATAAATGGTGCTGGGGAAAATGGACAGCTACATTCAAAAGAATGAAACTTGACGACCCTCTCACACCATACACAAAGATAACCTCCAAATGGATGAAAGACCTCAATGTGAGACAGGAATCCATCAAAATCCTAGAGGAGAACATAGGCAGCAATCTCTATGACATCAGCCACAGCAACCTTTTTTTATGACACATCTCCAAAGGCAAGAGAAACAAAAGATAAAATGAACTTGTGTGACTTCATCAAGATAAAAGGCTTCCGCACAGCCAGGGAAATAGTCAAAAAAACTAAGAGGCAGCCCACAGAATGGGAGATGATATTTGCAAATGATACTACAGATAAAAGACTGGTATTCAAAATCTACAAAGAACTTCTCAAACTCAATACATGAGAAACAAATAAACAAATCATAAAATGGGCAGAAGATACGACCAGACACTTTTCCAATGAAGACATACAAATGGCTAACAGACACATGAAAAAATGTTCAAAATCATTAGCCATCAAGGAAATTCAAATCAAAACCACACTGAGATACCACCTTACACCAGTTAGAATGGCAAAAATTGACAAGGCAAGAAACAACAATTGCTGGAGAGGATGTGGAGAAAGGGGATCCCTCCTACATTGTTGGTGGGAATGCAAGTTGGTACAGCCACTCTGGAAGACAGTGTGGAGGTCCCTTAAAAAGTTAAAAATTGAGCTACCCTATGATCCAGCCATTGCACTACCGGGTATTTACCCCAAAGATATAGACGTAGTGAAGAGAAGGGCCATATGCACCCCAATGTTCATAGCAGCTCTGTCCACAATAGCTAAATCGTGGAAGGAACCGAGATTCCCTTCGACAGACAACTGGATTAAGAAGTTATGGTCCATATACACAATGGAATATTACTCAGCTATCAGAAAGAACGAGTTCTCAACATTTGCTACAACATGGACGGGACTGGAGGAGATAATGCTAAGTGAAATAAGTCAAGCGGAGAAAGACAATTATCATATGATTTCTCTCATCTATGGAACATAAGAACTAGGATAATCAGTAGGGGAAGAAAGGGATAAAGAAAGGGGGGTAATCAGAAGGGGGAATGAAGCATGAGAGACTATGGACTCTGAGAAACAAACTGAGGGCTTCAGAGTGGAGGGGGGTGGGGGAATGGGATAGGCTGGTGATGGGTAGTACAGAGGGCATGTATTGCATGGTGCACTGGGTGTTATACGCAACTAGTGAATCATCGAACTTTACATCAAAAACCAGGGATGTACTGTATGGTGACTAACATAATATAATAAAAAAATATTAAAAATAAATAAAAAAAAAAGGTGGAGTGCAAGCAAAGGAAACAGTGAACAAAACTAAGAGGCAACTCATGGGAATGGGAGACAATATTTGCAAATGACCACTACAGATAAAGGGCTGGTATCCAAGATCTATAAAGAACTTATCAAACTCAAGCCCCCAAAACCAAATAACCCAGTCAATAAATGGGCAGAAGACATGAACAGACACTATCCCAAAGAAGACATATAAATGGTTAACAGACACATGAAAAAATGTTCAATGTCACTAGCCACCATGGAAATACAAATCAAAACCACAATGAGATACCACTTTACACCTGTTAGAATGGCAAAAATTAACAAGACAGGAAACAACAAGTATTGGTAAGGATGTGGAGAAAGGGGAACCGTCTTTCACTGTTGGTGGGCATGCAAGCTTAGTACAGCCACTCTGGAAAACAGTATGGAGGTTCCTCAAAAAGTTAAAAATAGAGCTGCCCTATGATGCAGCCATTGCACTATTAGGTATTTAACCCAAAGATACAGACATAGTGAAATAAAGGGGCACATGCACCCCAATGTTCACAGCAGCAATGTCCACAATAGCCAAACTGTGGAAGGAGCCGAGATGTCCTTCAACAGATGAATGGAGAAAGAATATGTGGTCCATATATAAAATGGGATATTACTCAGCCATCAGAAAGGATGAATATCCACCCCATTTGCACTGACATGGATGGAACTGGAAGGGATTATGCTAAGTCAAATAAGTCAAGCAGAGAAAGACAAAGATAATTATCGTACGGTTTCACTCATATGTGGAACATAAGGAATATTGTGGAGGACCACAGGGGAAGGGAGAGAAAACTGAATGAGAAGAAATGAGAGAGGGAGACAAACCATGAGAGATTCTGGACTCCAGGAACCAAACTGAGGGTTACAGAAGGGAGGTGGGTGGGGTGATGGGATAACCGGGTGATGGGTATTAAGGAGGGCTCGTGTGGTGATAAACACTGGATGTTATATGCAACTAATGAATTGTTGAACACTACATCAAAAAACTAATGAAGTATTATATGTTGGCTAACTGAACATAATAAAAAAAGCAGTGGAGTGCAAAATCATAACTTTTAGAAGTCTGCTACAGAGGGGGATGTGACTGGCTTAAAGTTGCTCAGGTGGTGAAGTGAGGCAGAATCCTAGGTGTGACAGCATGTTCGGAGGATCTCTGGGGTCACAAGAAGAATGGGTGATGCCTGACTGTGGCATAGTTCCCAGGCATGGGAAAGCTGTTTGTGAACAGGGAGTGCAGGTGCCAGCTTTGTGCTCTGTGTTGCCATAAACTGCAAACCGCTGGACAGTCATTCAACCCCTTTCCCGGTAAGGATCCAGCAAAAGGCAGAAGCGTGGTGAGACACCCCCTCCCCCAGGAGGAATAGCAATGGTCCGAGCTGCAGGAGGCCATAAATTTGGAGTTTTGAAACTCAGTCGCGTGACTGAGATAAAAACCCTTGTTCACAGTCCAGGTGAACGCAGTTCTGATGGAAAACGGAAGACAAGAATGACTGATTGCTATTCTGTGAGGGCTCACTGAAGAGTGGAGGGCAAGAATTTTCAGCTTTGGGGTAGGAGTCAGGGCACAGCCATAGTCAATCCACCCAGGAGCCCTGGAAGCGTTCAGGGAGCAAAACAGTGCCACCTAGTGGAATCTGGAGCTGCTTACACCAAACCCTGCTTCTCTGCGCGAGGGAGGTGCTTTTCTACTAGGGTAAGTCCACCTAAGAATCAGTGCAACAGGCCCCTCCCCCAGAAGACCAGCACAAACAACTCACTCTCACCAAAATTATTGTTTATAGAGGGCTGGAAAGCTTCAGCTCTTAGGGAAAACAGTATACAGCATTCACTGTTTTTTCATTTTTTAATCTTTAAGTATTATTTTTTCAGTTATTTTCTTAATTTTTTCAATTCTTTTTTAATCTAGCTGATATATATAATTTTTGGTTTCCTTTCATTATATATATATATATATATATATATATATATATAAATGTTTTTCTTTCTTTCTGACTTTAGGATCTAGTTTCTTTCAAAAAGTGGACCAAAACACATCCAGGATCTTATCTAAGTTTTTTTTTTGTTTTGTTTTCTCTTTCTTTCTTCTTTTCGTTCCTGGAAAAAATGACAAGATGGAGAAATTTACACCATAAGAAAGAACAGGAGGTGGTACTCACTGCCAGGGATCAATACCAATGTAAGCAAGATGTCTGACTAGAATTAAAAACAACGATTATAAAGATACTAGCTGGGCTTGAAAAAAGCATAGAAGATACTAGAGAATCCCTTACTATAGAGATAAAAGAACTAAAATCTAGTCAGGCTGAAATTAAAAATGCTATTACCGAGATACAGTCCAAAGTGGAGGCCATAAAAACAAGAATGAACAAAGCAGAAGAGGTAATCAGTTATATAGAAGATAAAATAATGGAAAATAAGGAAGTTGCAAAGAAGAGGGAAAGAAACTTATTAGATCATAAAGGTAGACTAAGGGAACTCAGTGAATCAACAAAGTGAAATAATATCCATATTATAAGAGTGCTAGAAGATGAGGAATGGGAGAAAGGGGCAGAAGGTTTATTGGAACAAATTATAGCTGAGAACTTCCCTAAACTGCAGAAGGAAACAGGCGTTCAAGTCCAGGCACAGAGAACCCCCCTCAAAATCTATAAAAATAGGTCAACACCTCAACATATTATAGTGAAGCTTACAAACTACAAAGATAAAGAGAAAATCATGAAAGAGGCTTGGGAAAAGTGGTGGTTAACATACAAGGGTAGACACATAAGGCTGGCAGCAGACTGTCCACAGAGACTTGGCAGGCCAGAAAGGACAGGCATGACATATTCAATTGTACTAAATGGGAAAAATATGCAACCAAAAATACTTTATCCATCAAGAATGTCATTCAGAATAGAAGGGGAGATAAAGACTTTGCAGGAAAAACAAAAACTAAAGGAATTTATATATTTTTTAAAGATTTTATTTATTTACTAGAGAGAGAGAGAGAGCGTGCATGAGTGGGGGGGGGAGAGGCAGAGGGAGAGGAAGAAGCAGACTCTCTGCTGATCAGGTAGCCTGATGCAGGGCTTGATAGCAGGAACATGGGACCATGACCAGACCTGAAGGTAGACACTTAACCAACTGAGCCACCCAGGCACCCCCAAAACTAAAGGAATTTGTGAACACCAAATCAGTGCTTCAAGAAATATTAAAGGGGATCCTTTGAGCAGAGAGAGCCCAGAAGCAACAGAGATCAGAAAGGAACAGAGACAATCTACAGGAACAGTGACTTTACAGGAAATACGATGACACTAAATTCATACTTTCAATAATTACTCTGAATGCAAATGGCCCCAATGCTCCAATCAAAAGAAATAAGGTATCAGAATGCATAAAATAAAGAAGACCCATCGATATGCTGCTTACAAGTGACTTATTTTAGACCCAAAGACACTTCCAGATTGAAAGTGAGGGTGTGGAGAACCATTTATCATGCTAATGAACATCAAAAGAAAGTTGGAGTAGCCATCCTTATATCGGACAAATTAGATTTTAACCAAAGACTGTAGTAAGAGATTAAGAAGGGCACTATATCATAATAAAGGGTCTATCCAACAAAAAGATCTAACAGTTGCAAATATTTATGCCCCCAACTTGGGAACAGACAGGTATATAAGCCAATTAATACCAAAATTAAAGAAACACATTTATAATAATATAATAATAGTAGGGGACATTAACACCCCACTCACAGCAATGGACAGATCATTTAAGCAGCATATCTACAAGGAAACAAGGGCTTTGAATGACACACTGATCCAGATAGACTTCACACATATATTCAGAGCATTTCATCCTAAAGCAGCAGAACACAAATTTTTCTTGAGTGCACATGAAACATTCTCCAGAACAGATGACATACTGGGTCACAAATCAAGTCTCAACTGGTACAAAAATTGAGATCATACCCCGCATATTTTCAGACCACAATGCTATGAAACTTGAAGTTAATCCCAAGAAGAAATTTCAAAGGACCACAAATACATGGATGTTAAGGAACATCCTACTAAGGAATGAATGGGTCAACCAGGAAATTAAAGAACAATTAAATAATTAAATGGAAGCAAATGAAAATGAAAATGTGACAGTTCAGAACATTTGGGATGCAGTAATGGTGGTCTTAATAGGGAAGTATATAGCAATACAGGCCTTTCTCAAGAAAAGTCTCACATATACAACCTAAGCTTACACTTAAAGGAGCTGGAAAAAGAACAGCAAATAAAGCTAGATCCAGCAGGAGAAGAAAAATACTAAAGATTAGAGCAGAAATCAAAGATGTAGAAATAAAAAAAAAAGGAGAACAGATCAATGAAACCAGGAGCTGGTTCTTTGAAAGAATTAATAACATTGATAAACCCTTAGATAGACTTATCAAAAAGAAAAGAGAAAGGACCCAGATAAATGAAATCACGAATGAAAGAGGAGAGATCACAACCAACACTGAAGAAATACAAACAAATATAAGAGAATATTATAAGAAATTGAAACAATTATAAGAGAATATTATGAGCAATTATATGCCAATGAATTAGGCAATCTGGAAAATATGGATGCATTCCTAGACACATACAAACTACCAAAACTGAAACAGGAAGAAATAGAAAACCTGAACAGACTCATAACCAGGGAAGAAGTTATATCAGTCATCAAAAATTTCCCAACAAAGAAGAGTCCAGGATTGGATGGCCTCCCAGGAGAATTCTACCAAACATTTAAAGAAGAATTAATACCTATTCATCTGAAATTTTTCAAAAAATAGTAATGAAATAAAAATTCCAAACTATGAGGCCAGCATTACCTTGATTGGAAAAACCAGACAAAGACCCCAACAAAAAGAATTACAGACCAATATCCCTGATGAACATGGATGCAAAAATTCTCACCAAGGTACTAGCTAACAGGATCCAACAATACATTAAAAGGATAATTCACCATGACCCAGTGGAATTCATTCTTGGGCTGCAGGGGTGGTTCAACATCCGCAAATCAATCATTTGTAATACAACATATTAATAAAAGAAAGGACAAGAACCCCATATGATCCTCTCAATAGATGCAGAAAAACCATTTGACAAAATACAGCATCCTCTCTTGATTAAAACCCTCCAAAATGTAGGGATAGAGGGAACATACCTCAACATCATAAAGGCATATATAAAAGACCCACAGCAAATATCATCCTCAATGGGGAAAAACAGAGAGCTTCACATCCTGACAGGGATGTCCACTCCGACCACTCTTGTTCAACATAATACTGGAAGTCCTAGCCTCAGCAATCAGACAACAAAAAGAAATAGAAGGCATCCAAATCTGCAAAGAAGTCAAACTTTCACTCTTCACAGATGACATGATAGCCTATCTAAAGAATCCTAAAGACTCTACCCAAAAATTGCTAAAACTGATACAGGGATTCAGCAATGTTGCAAGACATAAAATCAACCCACAGAAGTCTGTTGCATTTCTATACACTAACAATGAGACAGCAGACAGAAAAATCAAGGAATCGATCCCATTTACAATTGCACCAAACCCATTACATACCTAGGAATTAACCTAACCAAAGAGATAAAAGATCTGTACTCTGAAAACTACAGAACAGTTAAGAAAGAAATTGAGGAAGACACACACACAAAAAAATGGAAAAACATTCCATGCTCATGGGTTGGAAGAATAAATATTGTTAAAATGTGTATGTTACGCAAAGCAATATGCACATCCAGTGTAATACCTACCAAAATACTGCCAGCATTTCTCACACAGCTAGAACAAAGAATCTTAAGATTTGTATGGAACCAGAGAAGACTGCAAATAACCAAAGGAATGTTGAAAAAGAAAACCAAAGCTGGAAGCATCACAATTCCAGACTTCAGGTTGTATTACAAAGCTGTCATCATCAAGACAGTATGGTACTAGAACAAAACAGACACATAGATCAATGGAACAGAATAGAGAACCCAGAAATGGACACTCAACTGTATGGCCAACTAATCTTTGACAAAGCAGGAAAGAACATCCAATGGAAAATAGAGTGTCTTCAACAAATGCTGTAAGGAAAATTGGCTAGCCAAGAAGAATGAGACTGTACCGCTGTCTTACCAATGTCGGCATTACACAAAAATAGACTCAAAATGGATGAAAGACCTAAATGTGAGACAGGAATCCATCAAAATTCTAGGGAACACAGGCAGCAACTTTTTTGACCTTGGCCGCAGCAAATTCTTATTAGACAGGTCTCCAAAGACAAAGGAAACAAAAGCAAAACTAAACTATTGGGATTTCATAAAGATAAAAAGCTTTTGTACAGCAAAGGAAACAATCAATAAAACTAAAGACAACAGACAGAATGGGAGAAGACTTTCACAAATGAAATCTCAGATAAAGGGTTAGTATCCAAAATCTATAAAGAAATTATCAAACTCGACACCCAAAAAACAAATAGTCCAGTCAAGAAAAATGAGCAGAAGACATGAACAGATATTTCTCCAAAGAAGACATACAAATGACTATCATGAAAAAATTCTGAACATCACTCAGCATCAGGGAAATACAAATCAAAACCACAATGAGATATCACCTTAGAATGGCTAAAATCAACAACACAAGAAACAACAGATGCTGGTGAAGATGCGGAGAAAGGGGAAATTTCTTACACTGTTGGAGGAATGCACACTGGTGCAGCTACTCTGGAAAACAGTATGGAGGGCCCTCAAAAAGTTAAAAATAGAACTACCCTGCTACCCAGCAATTGTACTACTAGGTATTTATCGAAAGGATACAAAAATATTGATTCGAAGGGGCATGTATACCCCAATGTTTATAGCAGTAGTGCCCCCAATAGCCAAAATATGGAAAGAACCCAGATGTCCATTGATAGATGAATGGATAAAGAAGATGTGGTGTGTGTGTGTGTGTGTGTGTGTGTATATATATATATATATATATATATGAATATTACTCAGCCATCAGCCATCGTAAAGAATGAAATCTTACCATTTGCAATGATGTGGATGGAGCCAGAGGGTATTATGCTAAGGAAAATAAGTCAGTCAGTGTAGGATAAATACCATATGATTTCACTCATATGTGGAATTTAAGAAACAAAACTGATGAAAATAGGGTAAGGGAAGGGAAAATAAAAATAGAGAGAAGACAAACCATAAGAGACTCTTAACTATGGGAAACAAACTGAGGGTTGCTGGAGGGGAGGTTGGTGGGGGATGGGGTAATTGGGTGATGGGCCTTAAGGAGGGCACTTGATATAATGAGCACTGGGTGATATATGCTATTGCTGAATCACTAAATTTTACTCCTGAAGCTAACAATATATTTTAACTAAATAGAATTGAAATAAACATTTAAAAAATAATTATATCACTAATTCAAACAGTGGTTTCTTAGTCTTCAAAGTATCTATGGCCAGTAATTTTGCAATAGACTATCCTTCTATAGACTATCCTACCCTTAATTTATCTTTATCACTAAGAGGCCTTTTTAAAGATTACCCTGAATCTCTCCTCTGTAAATGAAGGTTATTTGCTTCTTTTCTCTTTCTCCTCCTCCTCCTCTTCTTCTTCTTCTTCTTCTTCTTCTTCTTTTGCATTTTTGCTTTCCTGTCTCTTTAACCTTTAGGAAGTATTCTTACTTCCTAGGATTCTTACCAGTATTCTTACCTTCTGATTTGGCTGTTGTGGGAGTGTAAATATAGACTTCCAGTAGGTCCAGGTAAAGAACACAAAGATGGTATGGTAGAATATGAGGTAGATAACTGAAATTTAAGAGAAAAAAATCAGTGTTTATACTATCTTTTTTGTCCATTTCTAGAAGTTGAGAAAGATATAAACTAAACAACAAGTTTCTGTTTTGTTTTCTTATTACCAAGTATTTTCTAGTATTATTATAAAATGTTAATTCTTACCTTTTCCCCATGAAGTGACAGAAATGTTACAGTGCCAAATTTTCAGTGAGACCTTCTGGAAGTTGTATGTTTTAAGAGCTACCATGTGATTCTAAAACTAAAGGGGAAATGTTCTTAATGACAATGTGAGGGAAGCTACCATAGCCACTTATCATTATCTCTGCCATTGTAGGTACAAAAAGATGATAATGATAGTATTTGCACAACACTATCGAGTTTATAACATGATTTCATAATATTATCTCATTTTATTGTTTCAATAACTTTGTGAGATCAATAATAACAGTTGATCAGCTATTGGGAATAGCTGATTATCCAAAGTGATACAGTTACCATATAATGTATCCAGGTCTTAAACACAGGATTACTGACTATAAATCACAAGTTCTTTTCAGTAGCCTCAAAGACTACATATTCATTTTTTTGCAAGCAATCTGAATTCATATTTATTGAAGCCAGTAATTAGAGACATCTTTTCCAGCACTAGAAAGCAAGGTTCCACATGACTGCATAACTGCATCTGGTTAGAGTCACATCCCGGGACGAAGGCTGGTAGGGGAAAAATCTGCAGTCCTAATTTTACATTAAAAACTTAGTATAAAGATGACTGAACTTTCACTTAGAGCATCAACATTGTTAAGGTCATTATGTACAGAGCAGTCACTTTCAACTTTGTTAAACTAATAAAACATGACGACGTCTTCACATTATATACTTTTGAAATGTGAGTTGTATCTGCGATAGTTGTAAAAGTTGCTTCCACTGCTTATCTTTTTATACTCTTTGCCTCTTGGATAGCTCTTCCGATATCAGAAATTTCACTATTCTCCACAGAGGCCATTATAAGACTGATGGTCATGTTACTGTTTCACTGTGAGTTCTTGTGTGGCAAGGTGTTATTACCTCAATTCATCAGAAAGACTCAAGGGAATGACTCAAGACCACATCAATAGGGCTGAGTGCCTTATACATATATGGCCGAATTGAAAAAGCTCTACTCTCTTGGCCCAGTGCTCCTAGTCTTATGGTGCAAGTCCTTTTCTATGTGCTTCATTTGTGTAATTATGAAATCTCATTTTCAAATTCAAGCAATTTAAATTAAAAAGTAAAATCTACCACACACATTTATCTAGGCTCCCACCTCCCCCTCCTAGGGTATTAATACCTGTTTGCTGTTTGGTGTGTATCATTACAGATCTTCTGATTTTTATGTGTTTCTATGAATATATGAACACAATATAAATATGGAATTTTTGTAATATTTAAAAATTTTTTCATCATATTTCTTTTGAAAGGTAATGCATTCACAACATTCAAAATTTGAAGGCATAAAATAGTACACAGGGAAAAGTTTCCCTTCCATCCCTTTTCCTCAGCCACCAAGTTTCCTTCCTGGAAGCAACAAAAGTTAGTTTCATGACTTCATTCTATACCCTTTTAAATTTTATACATATAAAAGTACTGAAACTGCATTTTTTCCACACAAATAGTAGTATTCTATATACAGTTTTGTCCCAATTTCTTTTTCATTTTTCTATAATTTGGAGATCATTCTATTTAATATAACTTGCAAAGAGTAAGCTCCCTCATTCTCTTTAAAAATGTTGCATGGGTTTTCATTGCATCAATGTGCCATAATTTAACCAAAGTGTTTCTGATGAAAATTTATTTTTTCCTCTTCTCTTGCTACTACAAACAATGCTGTAATAAAGAACTTTGCATATATGTCATTGGCACACTTACTTAATCTATAGGGTCAATTCCTTAAAGTGGGATTGCTAGGCCCAAACATAGGCCTTTTGGCAGAGAATGTCAAACTGCCATTAAAAAAATGTTTTTTTCTGGTGTAGGGGAACCATAATGTTCCACAGGGCCACTCAGATGATATTCAGGACAGGCATGCCCAGGCATTGCAGGGCAGAACCACAAGAGGATCACTCACATGAGGGGAGCATGGGGATCCTGCTCACACTGAACCCACCGACCTCCCACCCACCTATCCACTGATGCCTTCCTCCTGCTGCCCCACCCATGCACCCTCCCACACCTGTTCTGTGGCTGGACACCAGAAGGTTCCACGTGGCCACTCACTGGGTTGTGGCACCCTGAGTCCTGTGATCAGTGTTGGGGTGGTACAGTGAGCAAGACTTTGGTTGGAGGGGACCTCGGACATCACCTTCAACACACATTTCACAGATTCAATTAAGGTACCTAGGTGTGGGGAAGAGGGAAGACAGTGGTGGAGTAGGAGGACTCTAAGCTCATTTCAACCCATGAACACAACTAAGTAACTATCAAGTCATCGTAAATATCCCAGAAATAGACCAGAAGACTGACAGAACAAACTACACAACTATAGGGAGAGAAGAGGCCACATCAAGGAAGGTGGTAAGTGTGGAGATGTGGTTTAGGGGAAAAAGGATTGTAGGTGCTGTGGAGGGGAGGGAGATATGGTCATGGAGAAGGGAGAGAGAGATGGAGAGAGGGAGAGAGAGAAGCACACAGGGGAATGCAAAAGGAGGTTTCCCCAAAGCCACTGAGTTGGAAAATGAGAGGGGCTGAATTTCGTGAGTTCATGCAACCAGTAGGGCTTAGGGACACCTGGGTGGCTCAGTCATTTAAGTGTCTGCCTTCATCAGGTCATGATCCCAGGGTCCTGGGATCGAGTTCCACATCGGGCTCCTTGCTCAGCAGGGAGTCTGCTTCTCCTTCTGCCTGAAGCTCTCCCTCCTTGTGCTCTCAATATATATATTGTCAAAGAGAGAGAGAGAGAGAGGCAGCCTAGAGCTTTAAAGGTCAGCAGGCTTGACTGGGATAAAGCCTGAAGGACAAGTGCTGCTCTTGGAGAGAAGGTAGGCACACAAACTGGGGGTAGACAGCATGGAAACAGTGATCTGAAGAACACCTGGGACACACAAGGGGGAGATTATTTACTCTACTCGGAACACATCCCTGGGAGAAAGTGTTTGCAAGACCTCTCCCCAGGAACAAAGGAGCTGGGTGGTGGCATTTCCCTCCTTCTCTCCTCGGCATAAACACAAAGCCATGTACAGAAGCAGTGCAGAACTGACACTGGCTGCCTAACATACTTACACCAAGTCCCTCACCCTTGCACTCTGATGGGACTGCCTTTCTCAGTCACACTTGCCTCAGTCCTAGCAGAATGGGCCCCTTCCCAGAAGACCAGAACAAATTCCTGCCCACACCACCTGTCCCAACCAGAGAGTTCTGCAGAACCTCAGTTCTGGTGGAAGGGGTGTCAGGTTTCATTTCATAAGCAGACCACAGCACATCTAGTTAAAACTCACCACATTCAGACTAGGGACCAAACACTGCCCACAGCAGGCAAGGAGAGCATCGGCAGATCGGCTTGAAGGAAGTGCAGACAAAACACAACAGCAGAGTACAAGCAGCACACACTAGAGACACTCCCTGAATGCATTACAGGCCCTTTGCATTACATGACCTCCTCTTCATAAGGCCATTACTTTCAGGAGCAGGAGACGTAACTGGCTTTTCTAACACACAGAAGAAGGCAGAGACTTAGACAGAATGCCAAGACAGAGGAAGGTATCCTAAATGAAAGAACAATATAAGGCCATGGCCAGAGATGTAAGTGAAACAGATGTAAGTAACATGCCTGATGGAGAATTTAAAGCAACAATCATAAGGATGCTCACTGGGCTTGAAAAAAGAATAGAAGACATCCATGAGATCTTTAGCACAGAGATCAACGAGTTAAAAAAGAATCAATCAAAGATGAAGCATACAATAAATGAGATTGTTAACAGGCTTGATACAATGAACAGTAGGATGGAAGAAGTAGAGGAATGATGCAGCATAGAACAATATAATGGAAATAATGAAGCTGAACACAAGACAGGAAGACTTGTATAACATGAGAATAGACTTAGGGAATTCAGTGACTCCATCAAACATAATAACATTCATATTATAGGACTCCCAGAAGAAGAAGAGACAGAAAAGGGGGCAGAAAATTCATTTGAGGAAATAATAGCTGAAAACTTCCCAAATCTGGAGAAGAAACAGATATCCAGATTTAGGAGGCACAAAGAACTCCCATCAAATCAATAAAAGCAGGCCAACATCAAGACATATTGTAATTAAATTTGCAAAATATAGCAATAAAGAAAAAATCTTAAAAGCAACAAGACAAAAGAAGCCCTTAACTGACAAGGGAAGACCTATAAGCCTAGCTGGAGACTTCTGAACAGAAACTTGGAAAGCCAAAAAGGAGTGGCATGATATGTTCAAAGTACCAAATGGGAAAAATCTGCAACCAAGAATACTCTATCCAGCAAGGCTATCATTCAGAATAGAAGGAGAGATAAAGAGTTTCACAAAAAAAAAAAAAAAACCCTAAAGGAATGTGACCTTAAATCTGCCCTGAAAGAAATATTGAAAGGGACTCTTTAAAGGCAAAGGAGAAACCAAAAGTGACAAAGACAAGAAAGGATCAGAGAAATCACCAGAATCAATGACAAAACAGGTAATAAAATGGCACTAAATACATATCTACCAATAATTACTTGTAAATGGACTAAATGCTGAATAAAAAGACATAGGGTGTCAGAATAGAAGAAAAAACAAGACCCATCTATATGTTGTCTACAAGAGACTCATTGTAGACCTAAAGACACCTGCAGATTTAAAGTGAGGGATAGAGAAACATTTATCATGCAAATGGATGTCAAAAGAAAGCTAGAGTAGTAATAGATATATCAAATAAACCAGACTTTAAAATAGATTGGAAAAAGGGGTGCCTGGGTGGTGCAGTCATTAAGCGTCTGCCTTCGGCTCAGGGTGTGATCCCGGCGTTCTGGGATTGAGCCCCATATCAGGCTTCTCTGCTAGGAGCCTGCTTCTTCCTCTCCCACTCCCCCTGCTTGTGCTCCCTCTCTTGCTGGCTGTCTTTCTCTGTCAAATAAACAAATAAAATCTTAAAAAAAAATAAAATAGATTGGAAAAAGAGACAAAAAAGGGCACTATATCATAATAAAGGGAACAATCCAACAAGAAGATCTAACAATTGTAAATATTTATGCACCCATATGAGAGCACCCAAATAAATAAAACAACAAAAACTTAAAGGAACTAATTGATTATAATACAAATATAGTGGTGGACTTAACCTCCCAGTTACATCAACGGACAGATCATCTAAACAGGAAATAAAGAAGGAAACAATGGCTTTGAATGGCACACTAGACCAGATGGAGTTAACAGATATATGCAGAACATTCCATCATGAAAGAGCAGAATACACATTCTTTTCAAGTGCACATGGGTCATTTTACAGAATAAATCACATACTAGGTCACAAATCAGGCCTCAATAAATACAAAAAGACTGAAGTCATATCATGCACCTTTTCTGACCACAATAGTATGAAACTAGAAGTCAACCACAAGAAAAAATGTGGAAAGACCACAAATACATGGAGGTTCAAACAACATGCTACTAAACAATGAATGGGTCAACCGGGAAATCAAAGCAGAAATTTAAAAAATTCATAGGAAAATTAAAACGTGATGGCTCAAAACCTTTGGGATGCAGGAAAAGTGATCGCAAGAGGGACATGAATACCCAAACAGGCCTAACTCCAGATGCAAGAAAAACCTCAAATGAACAACCTAAGCTTTCACCTAAAGAAAATAGAAAAAGAACAAAAAAACAAAGCCTAAAGCCAGCAGAAAGAAGGTAAAGAGTAAAGTAGAAATAAATGATAAACAAACAAACAAACAAACAAACAAAAACCAACCCCAAAACCATAGAATAGATCAATGAAAACAGGATCCGGTTCACTGAAAAAGTTAATAAAACTGATAATCTTCTAAGCTAGACTTATCAAAAAGAAAAGAGAAGGGACTCAAGTAAATAAAATCACAAATGAGGGAGGAGAAAGCATAACTAAGACCAGAGAAATAATTATGTGAATACATTGTACAACCTGGAAGAAATGGATAAATTCCTAAAAACATATTAACTACCACAACTGAAACAGGAAGAAATAGAAAACTTGAACATACCAATAACCAGCAAAGAAATTGAATCAGTAACCAAAAACCTCCCAACAAACAAAAGTCCAGGACTACATGGCTTCACAGGCAAATTCTACCAAACATTTAAAGAAGACTTAATACCTATTCTTCTCAAACTATTTAAAAAAAACAGAATAGGAAGGAAATCTTTCAAATTCATTCTATGAAGCCAGCACTATCCTGATACCAAAACCAGGAAAAGACAGTACAAAAGAAGAGAACTACAGGACAATATCTCTGATGAACATGCATGCAAACTTCCTCAACAAAATACTAGTAAACTGAATCCAACAATACATTAAAAAAAATCATTCACCAGAATTAAGTGGGATGTATTCACATGATGCAAGAGTGGTCTAATATTCACAAATCAATCAATGTTATACACCATATTAATAAGAGAAAGGATAAGGGGCACCTGGGTGGCTCAGTTGGTTAAGCTTTGGACTCCTGATTTCTGCTCAGGTCAAGATCTCAGGGTTGTGAGATTGAGCCCCACGCTGGGCTAAGCACTCAGCAGAGAGTCTGCTTGGGATTCTCCTCTCCCTCTCCCTCTGTCCCTCCTCCTGCTTGTTCTCTCTCTCTCTAAAAATAAATAAATAAATCTTTAAAAAATAATAAACGATAAGAACCATATGATCATTTCAATAGATGCAGAAAAATTTTTTTAAAGATTTATTTATTTATTTGACAAAGAGAGAGAGGGACAGCGAGAGAGGGCACACAAGCAAGGGGAGTGTGAGAGGGAGAAGCAGGCTTCCCACCAAGCAGGGAGCCCAGTGCGGGGCTCAATCCCAGGACCCTGGGATCATGACCTGAGCTGAAGGCAGATGCTCAATGGCTGAGCCACCTAGGTGCCCCAAAAATAAAAAAATGACAAAGTACAACATCCATTCATGATAAAAACCCACAACAAAGTATGTTTACATGGAACATACCTCAACATAATAAAGGCCATCTTATGAAAAACCTACAGCTAACATAACTCAATGGGGAAAGACTAAGAGCTTTCCTGTATGTTCCTCTACATTCAGGAACAACACAAGGATGTCCACTCTCATCACTGTTATTTAAAATAGTATCTGAAGTCCTAGCCACAGCAATCTGACAACAAAAAGAAATAAAAGGCATCCAAGTTGGCAAGAAAGAAGTAAAACTTTCACTATTTGCATATGACATGATACTCTATACAGAAAACCTCAAAGACTCCACCAAAAAACTATACTGATATATGATTTCAGTAAAGTCACTGGATACAAAATCAACCTACACAAATCTGTTGCATTTCCATACACCAATAATGAAGCATCAGAGAGAGAAATTAAGGAATCATTCCCATTTACAATTGTACCAAAAACCATAAGATACCTAGGAATAAACCTAACCAAAGAGGTGAAAGACCTGTACCCGGAAAACTATAATGCTGGTGAAAGAAATTGAAGAGGACACAAAGAAATGGAAAGACATTCCATGCCCATGAATCGCAATAAAAAATATTGTTAAAATGCATATACTACCCAAAGCAATCTACATATTTAATGCAATCCCTACCTAAATACCAATAGCATTTTTCATAGAGCTAGAATAAACCATCCTAAAATTTGTATGGAACCAAAAAAGTCCCCAAATAGCTAAAAGCACCCTTAAAAAAGAAAAGCAAAGCTGGAGGCATCACAATTCCAGACTTCAAGTTATATTAGAAGGCTATAGTAATCAAAACAATATGATGGTGACCCAAAAATAGACACATAGATCAATGGAACAGAATAGAAAACCCATAAATGAATCGTAAATATATGGTCAATTACTTTTCAACAAAGCAGGAAAGAATATCTAATGGGAAAAAGACAGTCTCTTCAACAAAAGGTGCTGGGAATACTGGAGAGCATCATGCAAAAGAATGAAAATGAACCACGTTCTTAACATCATACACAAAAATAAACTCAAAATGGATGAAAGACCTAAATGTGAGATAGGAATCCATCAAAATCTTAGAAGAGAACACAGGCAATAACCTCTTTGACATTGGCCATAGCAACTTCTTCCTAGATATGTCTCCTAAGGCAAGGGAAACAAAAGCAAAAATAAACTATTGGGACTTCATCAAAATAAAAGCTTCTGCACAGTGAAGGAAACAACAAAACTAAAAGGCAACCTAGAGAATGGAAGAAGGTATTTGCAAATGGCATATGTACTAAAGGGTTAGTACCCAAAATATATAAAGAACTTATAAAACTCGACACCAAAAAACAATTAATCCAATTAGAAAATGGGCAAAAAACATGAATAGGCATTTTTCCAAAGAAGATATCTAGATTGACAACAGACACATGAAAAGATGGTCAATATCACTTATCAGGGAAACGCAAATCAAAACTATAATGAGATATCACCTCACACTTGTCAGAATGGCTAAAATGAACGACACAATAAACAACAGGTGTTGGTGAGGATGTGGAGAAAGGGGAATCCTCTTGCATTGTTGGTGTGAATGTAAACTGTTGCAGTCACTGTGGAGAATAGTATGGAGATTCTTCAAATTAAAAAACAGAACTGTTCTATGATCCAGTAATCACATCGCTGGGTATTTACCCACAGAATACAAAAACACTAATTTAAAGGGACACATACGTCCCTATGTTTATAGCATCATTATTCATAATAGCCAAATTATGTAAGCAACTCAGGTGTTCATTGATTGATGAATGGATAAAGAAGTAGTATGTATATGTTAAATATATGTATATGTTGAATATTATTCAACCATCAAAATGAATGAAATCTTGCCATTTGCAACAATGTGGATGGAACTAGAGGATATTATGCTAAGCAAAATAAGTCAGAGAAAGACAAATACCACATGATTTCACTCATATGTGGAACTTAAGAAAAAAATCGGACAAACATTTGGTAAACAACACAATGTTAACAAAATATATAGCCTACATGTGTTTATAAACTTGGATTATAGGGGAAGGGAAGAAAGAATAAAACAAGATAAAATCAAAGACGGAGGCAAACCATAAAAGACTCTTAACTATAGGAAACAAACTGAGGGTTGTTGGAAGGGAGGCAGGTGGAGGGATAGGGTAACTGGGTGATGGACATTAAGGAGGGCACTTGATGTAATGAGCACTGGGTGTTATATGTAACTGATGAATCACTAAATTCTACCCCCTGAAACTAATAATACACTACATGTTAATTAATTGATTTTAAATAAAAATGAAAATTAAAAAAATTGATTGTGTTATCTTTTTTGCTGAGAATTTATTATGAATTTATTAAACATGTTACATGTATTATCTCATTTATTCCTCAAAAACACTATATGTTAACTAATTGATTTTAAATAAAAATAAAAAAATAAAGTTGTTTCTTTGTGTTATCTCTTGTTATGGTTTTGTTTCTTTGATTTTATGAAATTCACACAGGAAAGATTCCATGTGTAAATTAGATTCCATGTCTAACTCCTGTCTTTCAGTATGGAATGGGATTATGGAAATTTTGGTTGCAAAGAAATTAGGAGAAAATAACTTTATTGTGCTCTTCAAAGGTAATAAATTTCTGCGATTTGGTTCCCCCGAATGTTGCAAACTAAACTTTTATACCTGGTAGTGTTTTAAGGGTATTTATTTCTCTTCCAATGATTGAGATGGGAAGTGTGGGATTTTAAATTGTTCCAGCTAATACTACAAATTAATGACTGGTTTAATCATAAAATTTAAAACAGCTGACTCCCATTCCTGTATTCCAATGTTTCACAGAAGTTCTGAGTACTTTTTTTTATAGATGGGTAGAAAATGAGGGATCATGAGGTTAAATGACTAAGTCAAAGTCGATTACTGGATTGGTAGATTATGGACTATACTATAGATTTTATAAGAATCTTAGAGAACATACACCTGAAACTAACATAACATTTATGTTAATTGTACTTCAATTTTAAAAGAAAAAAATCGCAGAGAACATAGAGATTATCTAGTTTAACCTCCTCATTTTATAGAGAAATAATTGAGTATGTGACTTGATTAGGGTTACCTAGCAAAGTTATGGAAGCAATGGAACCAGAATCCAGGCTTCCTCATTCCCAGGCCAAAGCACTTTTCCTTGGAGCAGGTTCCCAAATTTCAGTGTGCATTAAAATCACCTTGGGAGGCTATTAGAATGCAGATCCCCAAGCTCTGCACCAAAGATTCTGAATCAGTAGCCTGAGATGGAGTCCGAGAATCTAGCAACTCCCCCAAGTGATTCTCAGGCAGATGAACCACAGTAAACAGGACTTTAGGCGTCATTTCGTTGTTCAGCCCACAATCCAAAGGGGGAAGCTCCTCTCCAACATCCCTGGCAGGCAATTTCCACATCTCTGCCACATTTCATCCTGCAGTGAGTATTATCATATTATGGGTGGGACCCATGATTCTCAATTTTATGTTTCTCCCTATTTATTTGATGTTCCTAAGGTATGATTCCAAACGTGTGGAAATTTATTCTTTTTCTGCCTTAAAAGATGGGAAACATAGGCACGCCCGGGTGGCTCAGTCGGTTAAGCATCTGCCTTCAGCTCAGGTCATGACGCTGGGGTCCTAGGATTGAGTCCCGCATTGGCCTCTCTGCTCAGCAGAGAGTCTGCTTCTCCCTCTGCCTCTCCCCCCTCTTGTGCTTGCTCTCTCTCACTCACCAAATAAATTTTTTTTTAAAAAAATAAGAAACATATTTCTTTATAATTAATTATTTTGTACCTATAATTATTCTTATAAACTGTAGGGGCAATGAGTTTTTTAAGTGTGATGCTCTAGTGAGATTCCAGATCACTAGAAAAATCAAAGAGCTTGTGAACAGTATTCCCGAACTGCCACTACTCATGGACATTGGAATGAAACATGAAAACATCTTTTTAAAGCAAACAGGCACAGTAGAGTCTTTTGCTTATCTGGTAGTGATCACAGCATGGCGCATTGGAAGCTGCTGGAACTGTGATTACTACATGAAAGCCAAAAACTTTTCAAGTGTTTTTTTTTTCCCTTCCACATGTGCAAAGGTTTACAGAAGAAAAAATCAGCCATAAGGAACATGACCAACTGCCAAAGAAAAATCCTTCGGCATACGGTTTTTCTGAATTTAGTCACTGTGTTGCACTGTGAATATCCCATTATGGAAATAGCTTCTGAAATGAGAAAGCTACTTGAACTTTTCTCCTGAAATAATAATTCATAAACACCTTGATAAAAATTATGGAATCTGAAACCACATGGTGGAAGTAGCATAAAGTTGTTATTAGCGACATCTTTTGCCAGCAGGTTGCCTTTCTATCTGTTGCTCCCAGGGACTAATGGAAAAAGTGATTTTGTGTGTGTGTATATGTGTGTGTGTGTGTGTGTGTGTATGCATATGCATACACTTTTTTGTGTGAATAAGAATGAATGCAGCACATAAGCTGCTCTAAATGCAGCAAAATGAGCACCAAAATGGGGAAAAGAGGAATATAATGAAATTTTACTATATATATTTAGACAAGTAAATACGAAGGCTGTTATTGTGGCCATTATTCAACATACCTCTTTTCTTTAAAAGCTGTTATTGAAAACTATGCTTCATTTAAAAATATACTATATTCTATAATATCTTTTATATCAATAGATGACTAAAAGCATTTGAGTTGGTAGAGTTGGGTAATGGGGAGAAGGGTGTACCTTTCAACTACATACCGCCATTCAAATAGAAACATCAGCTGTAGCTTTAGCAATTGAAAGAATCCTCACTAAAAGCTCCATTTTGGCCCAAGATCGAAATTCCCAGATCATTATCAGGGGGAAATTTGTCAGCGAGAGAGTCACCTCTCTCTCTTTAGTGGGAGACACCTATCAATGAGGTTTTGATTCTAATGTTTGAGTTCACTGCCTTAATTTACTTTCACTGCCTCAAAAACTTGAACAAAGAGCTGAACATTCTCTCTCAGCTATTTGAAGGAGTATTTGGAGAGAATGGGGTTAGAGGCCCACAGATTGTAGCCAAAGAGCTAAGGATAATTCATGAGAACACAGGAATTGTCCAAGAGTTGTTCCATTATTTAGCTACCCCTTGCCCCAGGAGAATATGAGATTTTCTTGAGTTGTTTTCCTTTTTTAAATATTTTATTTATTTATTTGAGAGAGAGAGAGAGAGAGGGGTAGAGAGTGAGAGGAAGAGGGAGAGCGAGCATGAGCAGGGAGAGGGGCAGAGGGAGAGGAAAGAAAGAATCCCAAGCAGATTCAGTGCTGAGCGCAGCCACCGGGTTCGATCCCACAACCCCGAGACCCTGACCCAAGCCAAAACCAAGAGCCGGACACTCAACTGACTGAGCCACCTGGGCGCCCCAAGAGTTGTTTTCAAGGTTTAGCCAGCTACTCCTTAGGAGTCTCTCTGATGGTAGTATCAAATTCTAGTGCCAACATATGGCATCACATTTTAAAAGAGCATGATTTTCCTTATTGATATCAATTTCAAAAGTTAGGGTTGTCTCTTAAATATCCTATATTCCCTTAATTATCCATTAGGCATCTGCCACCTATCAATCTATATAAACCTTTTATGACGCTGGTTATATCTTCAGTCTATACCAATTCTGGGAGGTAATGAGTCTTATAAGTTTGCCAGCCTCTGTGCAAAGCAGGACTTCATTTTAGTTGTCTATCTCAGTATTTTTTCAGCTTCAAAGAGATTTCTAGTCCCAGAATATTGGAATTTGGTAAACAACACAACGCTAACAAAATATATAGCCTACATGTGTTTATAAACTTGGATTATAGCCCCTCTGTTTTTCCATGCTGAAGAGGCCTTTCTTTTGGGTCTGTTTTGAGCATTGAAATGCCATGCAAAATACAATGGATTTGGATTCAGATGATTTGGGTTTGAACTCCAGATCTGCCACTTAATAACTATGTGTCCTTGAGTATCTGGTTAACTTTGCTGATCTCATGATGTATGTATACATACACAACAAAAACAACCTTATCAGTTTGCTTGACAAAGTTGTGAGAACTAATTGACTTAAATGTAAAAGTATCTCACATACTCTTAGGACTTAATTGACATCAGTTTTCTTCCTCTCCTTTCCTTCCTCTTAAGTCTTAGCGATTTGTTTTCTGAGATATGGTGGTAAAAACTACATGGACTTAAGGGGTAGACACACTATGGCTTTGTTCAAAAAGAGGAAAGTGGTTTGTTTCCGGTGTTCTTTTTGAAAATGTTTACTTAACATTTCATTGATTCATTGACTGTGGAAATAAATAAGTACACAGGGCAGCATCACTTAGGGAATAAACTTTGGCTACTTTCCTGGTTTAAAATGTATAGTTGAGGGGCGCCTGGGTGGCACAGCGGTTAAGTGTCTGCCTTCGGCTCAGGGCGTGATCCCGGCATTATGGGATCGAGCCCCACATCAGGCTCCTCTGCTAGGAGCCTGCTTCTTCCTCTCCCACTCCCCCTGCTTGTGTTCCCTCTCTCACTGGCTGTCTCTACCTCTGTCAAATAAATAAATAAAATCTGAAAAAAAATGTATAGTTGAGATGCCACCATTCTGTATGTATCATTTGGATTAAGTATAGCCCAATGCACCCATGTTGTCAGGGATACTCACGGTGGACACCAAAGCAGAACAGAGAATCTCTACTTTCTACATAGTAGCTAGGGATTTTTCACTGACTGGGAAAGTGGCTGGGGTTATCACAATCCCAGCTTGGTTCCCTCAGAATGTATTTCATTTTTTTTGATGCAACCAAGAAATTCTCTACCTCATTAATATGATGTTGGCTTGATTTATTTTAATATTAAGTTTTAGATTTGTAAAAGTCCTTCGATGGCATTTGGATCAACAGTCATCATGATGTATAAATGTATAAATCTGCTTTGCACTATTGTTAATAATTGTTCATCCAGTTTTTGTTTGAATACCTGAAGTAATGGGAAATTTAACTCTTGGGGCAGCCCATTCTATTGTCAGATAATTCTGATTGTTAGACATATCTTCTTCATATTAAGCAGAAATATGCCTCCTGGTAATTCTCTCCCATTGATCCTAATTTTGCTCCCTGGAAAGGAATCATATTTGCTTAAAGACAAATAGACTTGTATCTAGACATTTAATGATCTCTTACAACTCAACAATGAGACAAAAGACTCAATAAAAAATAGGTAGACCAAGACACTTCATAAAAGAAGATAGATGTCAAACAAGCACATGAAAAGATGCTTATTATTAATCATTACATAAGTGCAAAGTAAAACCACAAGGAGATACCACATCATACACAATAAAATGGTTTAAAATCCCTGACAACACCAAGTGATGGTGAGAATGTAGAGTGACTGGAACTCTCCTGGATCACTGATGGGGATGCAAAATGGTAGAACCGCTTTGCAAAACAGTTTAGCAGTTTCTTATAAAGTTAAACATACAATTACCATACAGCCCAGCAATCCACTCCCACGTATTTACCCAAGAGAAATAAAAACATACATTTCTGTGAAGGCCTGTACATGGATATTCTTAGTTTGATTCATAATAGCCCCAAACTGGAAACAACCCAAATGCTCATTTATTTGTGAATAAATAAGCAAATTGGGGTACATCTATAATATAGAATACTACTCAGCAGTAAAAATAAACTATTCATATATACACTGAAATGGATGAATCTTAAATACATATTACTAAGTGAAAGAAGCCAGATACAAAGCGTTACGATTCAATTTATAAGACATTCTGAGGAAGGTAAAACTGTATGAAGAGAAAACAGATAACTGGTTACCAAGGTGAAAAGTGAGAAGACAGCTTGTAAATAGGGAAGACGGATATTTTGAGGATAATGTAAATATTCTTTATCTTGATGGTTGGTGATATTTACATCACTGTATACATTTGTCAAAACTCATCAACCCGTATATTTATAAAGAGTGATTCTTATTGTATGTAAATTATATCTCAATAAGCGTGACAAGGGGCACCTGGGTGGCTCAGTCATTTAGCGTCTGCCTTCGGCTCAGGGCGTGATCCCAGAGTCCTGGGATCGAGCCCCACATCAGGCTCCTCAGCTGGGAACCTGCTTCTTCCACTCCCACTCCCCCTGCTTGTGCTCCCCCTCTCGCTGGCTGTCTCTCTCTGTGTCAAATAAATAAATAAAATCTTAAAAAAAAATAAGCGTGACAAAAGAACTCCAAAGAGATCTAAAAATGAGTCTTGTCTGGGGTGATGTGATGCAGCTAACAAGCCAAGGGATAAAGGCAGTCATTGGAAGCTGGAAGAGGTATGCTTTGGTATCTTCCCTTAAGCCTCTGAAGGGAGCATGGCCCCTAGGTATCATAATTTCACACTTCTGCCCTCTACAATCATTTGAGAATAAATTTTATTTGTTTTATGCCACCATGTTTGTCATAATTTGTTATGACAGCCCTAGAAAACTAATACAGTCTATACTCAGTTTTTTCATCCATAAATGAGCATATGATAATACTTCATAGGGCTGTAATGAAAATTAAATGAATCAATACACCTAAGGTATATTAGAGCAGTAGCTGGCACATAATAAGTGGATTTGAATTTTTTTTAAAAGATTTTATTTATTTTAGAGAGAGAGAGAGCGTGAGCTGGTCGGGGTGAGGAGGGCAGAGGGAAAGGGAGGATCTCAAGCAGTATGCACACTGAGCATGAAGCCCAACACTGGGTTCAATCCCACAACCCTGAGATCATGACCTGAACTGAAATCAAGAGTCAGATGCTTGGGGTGCCTGGGTAGCGCAGTTGTTAGGCGTCTGCCTTCGGCTCAGGGCGTGATCCCGGTGTTCTGGGATCGAGTCCCACATCAGGCTCCTCCGCTGGAAGCCTGCTTCTTCCTCTCCCACTCCCCCTGCTTGTGTTCCCTCTCTCGCTGGCTATCTATCTCTGTCAAATAAATAAATCAAAAATCTTTAAAAAAAAAGAGTCAGATGCTTAACCAACTGAGGCACCTCTGAAACAGAATGTATTATGATTCTCTAACCTTAGTTATCTTTTAGTCTCCAGTCCCTTCATCTGTTAATGGTAATAATAAAAATATTGACTCTTACAACTTCTAAACAAACAAATAAAAATGGGCCTTTTCCTTTGATGTCTTTTCATTTTAGATTTTCTAACAATTAGCATAATAGGTAGCTATTTATTCTGCCTTCCCAGCCTAACATTTTCATTTTTCTCATAGCCATATTTAAATGTGTTGGGAATTCTAGTCTGTAGGATAGAAAGCAGTGCCAAGTGATATGCAGCTAGGGTAGGAAGCAAAATCATGACTCTGAAACATAGCATTGGCTGCACTCTGACTGATCTTTCCTCACAGATATAGATCTCATCGTTTTGGCTCTATATATATGCCCCCACCAAGGAGTAAACTGATACAAGAAAGGGTTGCAGGAGTCATATTGGGAAGTACACAGGAGCACGTAAGTTCTAGCTCAGGCCACTGGGGAGGGATAAAAGCAGGGGAGTAATAGCTTTGAAAGGTACTTTTATGTAGCTATATCAAAAGAGACTTGTCAAAATGTAAAGGAGCAAAATTACTTTTTAAAATTTTTACCAAGTATACAATAGACACCACTGGATTTTTATTTTTTAATTAATTTCTTTCATTTGAGTATAGTTGACACACATTAGATTAGTTTCAGGTATACAACATAGTGATTCAACTTCTCTATACATCATGCTACGCTCATCAAAAGCGTAGCTACCATCTGTCCCCATACAATGCTATTACAATATCATTTACTATATTCCCTATGCTATACCTTTTATCCCTGTGACTTATTCATTCCATAACTGAAAGCCTGTATCTCCCATTCCCCTTCACCGGTTTTGCCCATTCCTGAACTCCCTTCCCTCTGGCAACCTTCATTTTGTTCTCTGTATTTATATGTCTGATTCTCCTTCTTTTGTTTATTCATTTGATTTGTTATTTAGATTCCACATATGAGTGAAATCATATGGTATTTGTCTTTCACAGTCTGACTTATTTCACTTACCATAATACTCTGTGGGTCCATTCATGTGGTTGCAAATAGCAAGATCTCATTCTTTACTTCATGGCTGCATAACTTTCCATTGCATACATATACACTATTTTTTGTTATCCATTTGTAAATTGACAGACACTTAGATTGCTTCCATATCTTGTTTAATATAAATAAACCTGCAATAAACATAGGGGTTCATATAGCTTTTCAAATTAGTGTTTTCATTTTCTTTGGGTAAATACCAATTAGTGAAATTACTGGATCACATGGTATTTCTTTTTTTTTTTTAACTGCATACTGTTTTCCACAGTGGCTATAATAATTTACATTCCCACCAAAAGTTCATGAGTGTTCTTTTTTATCCATATCCTCACCAACACTTGTTATTTCTTGTGATTTTGATTTTAGCCATTCTGACAGATGTCAGGTGATATCTTGCAGTTTTGATTTGCATTTCCCTGATGATGAGTGATGCCGAGCATCTTTTCATATGTCTGTGGGTCATTTGTATGTTTTCTTTGGAAAAATGTCTATTCAGGTCTTCTGCCCATTTTTAAATTGGATTGTCTTTTCAAAAAATTTTCTCATGTTGAGATGTTTAAGCTCTTTATATATTTTGGATATTAACCCTTTATCATATATATCATTTGAAAATACCTTCTCCCGGGGCACCTGGGTGGCTCAGTCGTTAAGCGTCTGCCTTCGGCTCAGGGCGTGATCCCGGAGTTCTGGGATCGAGCCCCACATCAGGCTCCTCTGCTGGGAGTCTGCTTCTTCCTCTCACACTCCCCCTGCTTGTGTTCCCTCTCTCTCTGGCTCTCTCTCTCTCTGTCAAATAAATAAATAAATAAAATCTTAAAAAAAGAAAAAGAAAATACCTTCTCCCATTTAGTAGGTCGCCTTTTTGTTTTGTTGATGGTTTCCTTCACTGCGCAAAAGTTTTTTTTATTTGATGTGGTCCCAATAGATATTTTTGCTTTTGTTTCCCTTGCCTATAAACACGTTGCCATGATTGATGCCAGAGAAATTACTGCCTGTGTTTTCTTCTAGGAATTTTACGGTTTCAGGTCTCACAGTTAGGTCTTTAATTCAATTTGAGTTTATTTTTGTTTATGGTGTAAAAAAGTAATCCAGTTTCACTCTTTTGCACATAGCTCCAGTTTTCCAAGCACCATTTAATAAAGAGACTATCTTTTCCTCATTGTATATTCTTGCCTTCATCATAGATTAATTGGCCATATAATTGTGCGTTTGTTTCTGGGGTCTCTTCAGTTCCATTGATCTATGTGTCTATTTTTGTGCCAGTACCATACTGCTTTGATTACTATAGCTGTGTAGTATTCTTAAATACTGGAGTACCTGAAATCTGGAATTGTGATACTTCCAGCTTTGTTCTTCTTTCTCAAGATGCTTTTTGATATTTGGGGGTCTTTTGTGGTTCCACACAAATTTTAGGATTATTGTTCTAGTTCTGTGAAAAATGCTATTGGTATTTTGATAAAAATAACATTGAATCTGTAAATTCCTTCAGGTAGTATAGATATTTTTGCAATATTAATTCTTCCAATCCATGAGCATGAAATATTTTTCCAGTTGTTTGTATCATCTTTTTTGATGATACAAGTTTTTGTATCAATTTCTTTCATCAATGTTTTATAGTTTCCAGAATACAGGTCTTTTATCTCCTTGGTTAAGTTTTTTTATTGGTAATTTTTTCTTGGTGCAATTGTAAATGGAATTATTTTCTTTATTTCTCTGCTACTTCGTTATTAGTGCATAGAAATGCTATCAATTTCTTGGTATTAATTTTGTGTTCTGCAACTTTACTGAGCTCATTTATTATTTCTGGTATTTTTTAAAGATTTGATCCATTTATTTGACAGAGAGAGACCACAAGCAGAGGGAGTAGCAAAGGGAGAGGGAGAAGCAGACTCCTTGCTGAGCAGGGAGCCCGACGTGGGACCTGATCCCAGGACCCTGGGATCATGACCTGAGCTGAAGGCAGACGTTTAACTATCTGAGCCACCCAGGCACTCCAATTTCTGGTAGTTTTTGGTGGAGTCTTCAGGGTTTTCTATATATTGTATCATGTCATCTGCAAATAGTGCCAGTTTAACTTCTCCTTTACCAATATGGATGCATCTTATTTCTATTTCTTGCCAGATTGCTGTGGCTAGGACTTCCAGTACTATGTTGAATACAAGTGGCAAGAGTGGACATCTTTGTCATGTTCCTGATTTTAGAGAAAAAGCCCTCAATTTTTCACCATTGAGTAAGATGTTAGCTGAGGGTATTTCGTATATATATTTCATATATATACCTTTACTATGTTAAGGTATGTTCCCTCTAAATCCACTTTATTGAGACTTTTTATCCTGAACGACGTTGAATTTTGTCAAATGCATTTTCTGCATCTATTGAGATTATCATATGATTTGTGTCCTTTGTTTTGTTGATGTAATGCATCACATTGATTGATTTGCAAATACTGAACCATTCTTACACCCCCAGAATAAATTCCACTTGACTATGGTGAATGATCTGTTACTGTATTTTTTTGGTCAATGTATTGTTGAATGCAGTTTGAAAATATTTTGTTGAGGATTTTGCATCTATGTTTATTAGGGATATTGGCCTGCAATTCTGTATTTGTGGTATCTTTGTCTGGTTTTGGTATCAGGGTAATGCTGATCTCATAGAGTATATATGAATGCTTTCCTTCCTCTTCTATTTTTTTGGAAAAGTTTGAGGAACATAAATATTAGTTCTTCTTCAAATGTTTGGTAGAATTCACTTGTGAATCCATCTGATCCTGTATTTTTAATTTTTGGTAGTTTTTTGATTACCAATTAAATTTTGTTACTAGTAATTGATCTGTTGAGAATTTCTGTTTCTAATTCAGTTTTGAAAGACTGTATGTTTTAGTTTATTCATTTCTTCCAGATTGTCCAATTTATTGGCATACAATTTTTCATAGTATTCTCTTGTAATCCGTTGTATTTATGTGGTGTCAGGTGTTACTTTTTCTCTTTCACTTCTGATTTTCATTATTTGGGTCCTTTCTCTTTTTCTTGGTAAGTCTGGCTAAGGGTTTATTATATATTATGTATATGTATAGACACACACACACACACACACACACACGATCTCAGTTGTTCTACTTACAACAGACACACACACACACATCTGAACCACAGTCCAGAATATTATATATTATATAATCCTTGATTATACAGGATTCACAAATTCTTTTTTAAGACATAAGTACATATCTTTTCCCATAGATTATTAGAAAAAAGTCCATAATAATAATAATTTTGCTTTCATAAGACTGTTTTGCATAAATGATCTTATTCAGCATCATAGTATCTGTATTTTGAAGATCTTGATATAAGGATCTGGGATGCACTGGATATTAGAAATTTAATAGGGTTCAAGAATAGGTGAGGATAGGGAATGAATTTAGGCACAATCAGGCACAATATGTCAGAAAATCCACATATAATCAAGAGTAACATATTGACCATTGTTGCTTATCTTCAAAAAGGGTCATTAATCATTTTAAGTAAAACTTTCACTCATACTTTGAGAATTCATTTGCTTACTAGTTTCATACTAAATTCTCTGGTTTCCCTTTTAAAGTTAAAAATAATTATAGCTATTTACCTTTTTAGAAATAGGTGTCATTCCTAAATACTTGAACTTCTGTGGGCTGAATTGTGTTCCCCCAACATTTATATGTTGAACTCCTAACCCCCAGTACCTCAGACTGTGACTTTATTTGGAGATAGGGTTTTTTAAAGAGGTGATTAATTTAAAATGAGGTCCCTAGGGTGAGCCCTAATCATTATGACTGGTGTCCTTGTAAAAAGAAGATACTAGGACACAAACACAGAGTGAAGACCATGTGAGGACACAGGGAAGATGGCTATCTACAAACCAAGAAGAAACGCCTCAGAAAAAATCAACCCTGCTAGTAACCTTGATGTTTGACTTCTAGCCTCAAAAACTGTGAGAAAGTAAATTTCTGTTGTTTAAGTCATTCGGCCTGTGGTACTTTGTTATTGCAGCCCTAGCAAGTTAATAAAAGAACTTACTGAGGTTTCCATTTGAAAACTCAGAGCATGGAAGTATTTGCTTTGTGTCCACTTCTTGACTACATTAGTCTTGATATATTGGTCATATACGAGACATCAGAAAGTTGAAAGGACATTGGAAGGAAAAAGTTTGGGCTACAGTATGATCTATTATACTCACGTTCATACTGCATAGGAAATCTTCAGTTAGGTTTTGAGCACCTATCTCGGTGTTCTTAATAATAGACTGTTTTATACTTATTACTGTAAATTACTATATAATTTGGATTTGGGGAACCAAATGAAGCTCTCTTTAGAAGCTAACCCACTTCTAAAAGAATATTATATTGTGGCACCTGGGTGGCTCAGTCAGTTAAGTGTCTGATTTCAGCTCAGGTCATGATCTCAGGTTCCTAGGATCAAGTCCAGTCCTGGGATTGAGCCTGGCATTGGGCTTCCTGCTCAGTGGGAAGTCTGCGTTTCCCTCTCCGTCTTGCTCTGCCCCTCCCCCCCACTCATGCTCTCTCTCTCTCAAATAAATTATTAGTTTCAGAGGTGCAATTCAGTGATTTGTCATTGCATATAACACCCAGTGCTCGTTACACCAAGTGCCCTCCTTAATGCCCATCACCCAATTATCCCTTCCCCCACCCACCTTCCCTGTAGCAACCCTCAGTTTGTTTCCTAGAGTTCAGCATCTCTTTTGTTTTGCCTTCCCCTCAGTTTTCATCTTATTTTATTTTTCTTTCCCTTCCCCTATGTTCATCTGTTTTGTGTCTTAAATTCCACATATGAGTGAAATCATATGGTATTTGTCTTTCTCTGAATGAATTATTTCACTTAGCATAATACCTTCTAGTTCCATCCACGTCATTGCAAATGGCAAGATTTCATTCTTTTTGATGACTAATATTCCACTGTGTGTGTGTGTGTGTGTATGTGTGTGTGTACATGTGTACATATCTTTATTGCAAAGGACCATATTTTTAAATAAAGTAACTATTGGTTTTGGGTGGTTATAAATTTGGAGGGAGTTTTTTTTTTTTTTTTAGATTTTATTTATTTATTTGACAGAGAGACAGCCAGTGAGAGAGGGAACACAAGCAGGGGGAGTGGGAGAGGAAGAAGCAGTCTCCCAGTGAAGGAGCCTGATGTGGGGCTCGATCCCAGAATGCCAGGATCACGCCCTGAGCTGAAGGCAGATGCTTAATGACTGAGCCAACCAGGAGCCCCTGGAGGGAGCTCTTCAACCCAGTAAAAGAACCATTAAGCAGACAAGAAATAGAAAAACTTCTGCAGTACAGTATGTTCGATTATGGTTTTCCTAAGCTGTGGAGACTAAATAAAAGGTTATGTGATTTGAGGTCTTCATTTATTTGGAAGTAATATTTTCTTTGCCAATGCCAAATAATGTTTCTACTGGCAGTCATATGCTATACTGTATTCTACATTAATAGTGCAGTGTGAATTGAAACAAGACACAAATTCATCGGGTTAGAAGGGACAACAGATATTCATTTGGCCTATTGGTCAGGTTCTAGGCAAGGCTTACCAATTCATGCCAGATACTTGGGTGTCTAATACTTTCTGAAAAATAAATTTCATGGCATCTCTTAGTAATCAACTCTAGTCTTTAGAAGTTCTTTACAAGTCTAACTTTCAATCTTCTCATTACAATCAAATCTAATTTCAGCTTATTTATCCCACTGTCTTTGAGAACCCTGACACAAAAAAATGTTATAGCTGAGACTGTTCATACTTAACATTTACAAAGCAGTTTACTGTTGTATACTTTTGCTCCCATATAATTTCATGCTTGCTAGCTTACAATAAATCTGTAACATGTTACTAAACTCACCTCCTTTTATAGAAATTGAGGTTGAGAGAAGTTGAGTTACTTACTAAAAATCATAGAGCTAGTAAATGATAGAGCTGTAAGTCCAACTCAGATCTTCTGTCCCTAAATCCTGTTTTTTGTCCCATTATGCTCCACTGCAGAATAAAGAAGCAAAATCTAATCTTATTCTTCATTATATTGATAAATTTGAGAGCTATCAGGATAAAAGTAGTTGGAATCAGAATTCTAGTGTCAGGAAGGAGCTTAAAAATCATACATTGTATTTCCCTGATGATGAGTGATGTTGAGCAACTTTTCATGTATCTGTTGGCCATCTGTATTATTTTCTTTGGAAAAATGTCTGTTCATGTCTTCTGCCCATTTCTTTTTTTTTTTTTTTTTAAAGATTTTATTTTTTATTTATTCGACAGAGATAGAGACAGCCAGCGAGAGAGGGAACACAAGCCGGGGGAGTGGGAGAGGAAGAAGCAGGCTCATTGCAGAGGAGCCTGATGTGGGGCTCGATCCCATAACGCCGGGATCACGCCCTGAGCCGAAGGCAGACGCTTAACCGCTGTGCCACCCAGGCGCCCCCTTCTGCCCATTTCTTGAATGGATTATTTGTTCTTTGGGTGTTGAGTTTGATAAGTTCTTTATAGATTTTGGAAACTAACCCTTTATCAGGTATATCATTTGCAAATATCTTCTCCCATTCCAAAGGTTGCCTTTTAGTTTTGTTGATTATTTCTTCACTGTGCAGAAGCTTTTTATCTTGATGAAGTTCCAATAGTTCATTTTTGCTTTTGTTTCCCTTGCCTCTGGAGGTGTATCTAGGAAGAAGATTCTATGGTCAATGTCAAAAAGGTTGTTGCCTGTGTTCTCTAGGATTTTGATGGTTTCCTGTGTCACACTTAGGTCTTTCACCCATTTTGAATTTATTTTTGTGTGGTGTAAGAAAGTGGTCCAAATGGATAAAGAAGTTGTGGTATTTATCTACAATGGAATATTACTCAGCCATCAAAAAGAATGAAATCTTGCCATTTGCAATGACGTGGACAGAGTAAAGTGCATTATGCTAAGCAAAATAAGTCAGAGAAAGACAAATACCATATGATTTCACTCATATGTGGGATTTAAGAAATAAAACTGATGAGCATTGGGAAAAAAGAGAGAGGCAAAGAATAAAACAGACTCTTAACTATAGAGAACAAACTGAGGGTTGCCAGAGGGGAGGTGGGCAGGGGGATGGGTTAAACAGGTGATGGGTATTAAGGAGGGCACTTGCGATGAGCACTGGGTGTTGTATGTAAGTGAAGAATCACTAAATTCTACATCTGAAACTAATATTACACTGTATGTTAACTAACTGGAATTTAAATAAAAACTTGAAACAAACAAATTATCATACATTATGACCACAAAAGACTCCGAATAGACAAAATAATCTTGAAAAACAAAACTGTAGGTATCACAATTCCAGACTTCAAGTTCTATTATAAAGCTGTAGTAATTAGTATGGTACTGGCACAAAAATACACATAGATCAATAAAACAGAATAGAAAGCCCAGAATTAAACCCACAATTATATGGTCAATTAATCTTTAACAAAGCAGAAAAGAATATTCAAAAAGAAGAAAGAGAGATAAACCAAGAAACAGTGTCTTAACTATAGAGAACAAACTGATGGTTACCAGAGAGGAGGGACGAGCTGGGATTGGTCAAATAGTTGATAAAAGAAAAAGAAATCATACACTGTGGTAACATAATCTAAAGAGTTCAAATCCTGGTAACTGGACTGATGCTACTAGGAAGGCTCTGAACCGAGTTGAGCTTACAAATGACACTCCACACTGGTTCGATTGAGTTCACTGATAATATACACAAAATGAAGATATAGAACTTTGGACACTAGATAAAACAGGAATGGAGCATCAAGTTTCTCATTAAGGAGCTCAACTAAGCAAATAAGGGAGCTGTAGATTGAAAAGTAAAAGACAAGTGCAGGTTTACTTAAGAGTACAAACTTTGAAGTCAGAGAGTTATGGGTTTGAATTCTTCCACTTACTAGCTAGATGACCTGGGATAATTTAGTTAACCTTTCTAAATTTCAGTTTCCTTCACAATAAAATGGACACAAGAGTGTCTATATCACTGTATTTCTGTAAATACTGAAGGACTTAACATACATATAATACTTAGCAGGGTATCTAGCACAATAAATGATAGTTTCCAATAATAACATTATTGTAATTATTCTTATTACATTAGAGCATAAGTAAAGCCCCAGCCCAACTTGTCTTGAAAGTGTATTGTGGAAAATTACGTTATATACATATATACATAAAGTGATCTCTGACCTAAGGAACCATACATGAGAATATGAGACAACTCAATACTTGCTCTAAGGCTATAATAAAGTAGCAAATATTTGTTAAGCCATAGTATGGCTTTACTTCCCAATGTTCTGAGTGCTTTGCATGTATTAACTCATTAAATTTTCACAGTAACTCCATGAAATAGGTAGTATTAGTACCTCTGTTCCACAAATAATAAAGTAGACACAAGAAGGCTGAATAATTTACTAGGAAGTAGTGGTGCCAGGACTAAAATTTAGTGAGGATAGCTCCAGAACCCATACTTTTAACTACTATGTTTTACTGTCTTCCCACCACTCTACTCTGTTGCCTCTCTAGCCAATCTCTCTGTTAAATGATTAATAGCATGAATACTTATTTGTCAAATGCTTTATCTGCATCTATTGAGATGATCATATGGTTCTTATTGTTTTAATGGTATATCACACTGATTGATTTGCATATGATGAACCACACTTGTAACCAAGGAATAAATCCCACTTAACTGTGAGGAATGATTTTTAAATATATTGTTGGATTTGGTTTGGTAGTATTTTACTGAGGAATTCTGCATCCATGTTCATCAGGAATATTGGCCTTTAGTTCTCCTTTTTAGTGGAGTCCTTATCTGGCTTTGGTATCAGGGTAATGCATTTGAAAAAGTACAACATCAATTCACGATAAAAACACTCAGCAAAGTAGGTTAAGAGAAAACATCCCTCAATGTCATAAAGGTCATATGTGAAAAACCCACAACTAATCTTATCCTCAATGGGAAAAAACTGAGAGTTTTTTCTCTATGGTCAGGAAGAAGACAAGGATGTCCACTCTCACCACTGTTATTTAACATAGTAATGGAAGGCCTAGCCATAGCAATCAGACAATGAAAAGAATAGAAATGCACCCAAATTGGCAAGGAAGACGTAAAACTTTCACTATTTGCAGATGACATGAAATGCTATATAGAAAACCCAAAAGACTCCACCAAAAAACTGCTAGAACTGATATGTGAATTCAGTAAAGTTGCAGGATACAAAATCAACATAGAGAAATCTGTTGCATTTCTATATAGCAAGAATGAAGCAGCAGAAAGAGAAATTCAGAAAACAATTCCATTTATAATTGGAACCAAAATAAGAAGGTAACTAGGAATAAACCTAACCAAAGAGGTAAAAGACCTGTACTCTGAAAACTATAAAACACTGATGAAAGAAGAGGACATAAATGGAAAGATATTCCATGCTCATGGATTAGAAGAACAAATATTATTAAAATGTCTATAGTACCCAAAGCCATTTACACATTCAATGCAATCCCTACCAAAATACCACCAGCATTTTTCACAGAGCTAAAACAAACTATCCTAAAATTTGTATGTAGAAAAATTTGTATCCAGAAAAGACCCCAAATAGCCAAAGGAATGTTGAAAAAGGAAACCAAAGCTGGTGGCATCACAATTCCAGACTTTAAGCTCTATTACAAAGCTGTCATCATCAAGACAGCATGGTACTGGCACAAAAACAGACACATAGATCAATGGAACAGAATAGAGACTTCAGAAATGGACCCTCAACTCATGGTCAACTAATCTTAAACAAAGTAGGAAAGAATATTTAATGGAAAAAAGACAGTCCCTTCAACAGTGTTGGGGAAATTGGACAGCCACATGCAGAAGGATGAAACTGGACCATTTCCTTATACCATACACAAAAATAGACACAAAATGGATGAAAGACCTAACTGTGAGACAGGAATCCATCAAAATCCTTGAGGAGAAGACAGGAAGCAACTTCTTTGACCTTGGCCACAGCAACTTCTTTGCTCTTGGCTGCAGCAACTTCTTGCTAAACACTTCTCCAAAAGCACAGGAAACAAAGGCAAAAATGAACTACTGGGACTTCAACAAGATAAAAAGCTTTTGCACAGCAAAGGAAACAGTTGACAAAACCAAAAGACAACTGACAGAAGGAGAAGATATTTGCAAATGACATATCAGATAAAGGGCTGGCATTCAAAACATATAAAAAACTTATACAGCTCAACACCCCTAAAACAAATGATCCAATTAAGAAATGGGCAGAAGTCATTTACAATAGCACCTAAAACCATACGTTACCTTGGAATTAACTTAACCAGAGACGTTAAGCACCTATATTCTAGAAACTATAAATCACTCTTGAAAGACATTGAGGAAGGCATAAAAAGATGGAAAGATATTCCATGCTCATGGATCGGAAGAATTAACATAGTTAAAATGTCCATGCTATCCAGAGCAATCTACACTTTCAATGCTATCCCGATCAAAATACCGAGGACATTTTTCAAAGAACTGGAACAAACAGTCCTTAAATTTGTATGGAAACGGAAAAGGCCCTGAATCTCCAAGGAACTGTTGAAAAGGAAAAACAAAGCTGAGGGCATCACAATGCCGGATTTCGAGCTGTACTACAAAGCTGTGATCACAAAGACAGCATGGTACTGGCACAAAAACAGACACATAGACCAATGGAACAGAATAGAGAGCCCAGAAATGAACCCTCGGCTCTTTGGGCAACTAATATTTGATAAAGCAGGAAAAAACATCCGGTGGGAAAAAGACAGTCTCTTCAATAAATGGTGCTGGGAAAATTGGACAGCTACATGCAAAAGAATGAAACTTGACCACTATCTCACACCATACACAAAAATAAACTCCAAATGGATGAAAGACCTCGATGTGAGACAGGAATCCATCAAAATCCTAGAGGAGAACATAGGCAGCAACCTCTACGACATCGGCCAAAGCAACCTTTTTCATGATACATCCCCAAAGGCAAGAGAAACAAAAGATAAAATGAATTTATGGGACTTCATCAAGATTAAAAGTTTCTGCACAGCCAAGGAAACAGTCAGAAAAACTAAGAGGCAGCCCACGGAATGGGAGAAGATATTTGCAAATGACACTACAGATAAAGGACTGGTATCCAAGATCTACAAAGAACTTCTCAAACTCAATACACGAGAAACAAATAAACAAATCAAAAAATGGGCAGAAGATATGAACAGATACTTTTCCAATGTTGACGTACAAATGGCTAACAGACACATGAAAAAATGTTCAAAATCATTAGCCATCAAGGAAATTCAAATCAAAACCATACCGAGATACCACCTCACACCAGTTAGAATGGCAAAAATAGACAAGGCAAGAAACAACAATTGTTGGAGAGGATGTGGAGAAAGGGGATCCCTGCTACATTGTTGGTGGGAATGCAAGTTGGTATAGCCACTCTGGAAAACAGTGTGGAGGTCCCTTAAAAAGTTAAAAATTGAGCTACCCTATGATCCAGCCATTGCACTACTGGGTGTTTACCCCAAAGATACAGACGTAGTGAAGAGAAGGGCCATATGCACCCCAATGTTCATAGCAGCAATGTCCACAATAGCTAAATTGTGGAAGGAGCCGAGATGCCCTTCAACAGATGACTGGATTAAGAAGTTGTGGTCCATATATACAATGGAATATTACTCAGCAATCAGAAAGAACGAGTTCTCAACATTTGCTACAACATGGACGGCACTGGAGGAGATAATGCTAAGTGAAATAAGTCAAGCAGAGAAAGACAACTATCATATGATTTCTCTCATCTATGGAACATAAGAACTAGGATGATCGGTAGGGGAAGAAAGGGATAAAGAAAGGGGGGGTAATCAGAAGGGGGAATGAAACATGAGAGACTATAGACTATGAGAAACAAACTGAGGGCCTCGGAGGGGAGGGGGGGTGGGGGAATGGGATAGACCGGTGATGGGTAGTAAGGAGGGCACGTATTGCATGGTGCACTGGGTGTTATACACAACTAATGAATCATCGAGCCTTACATCGGAAACCGGGGATGTACTGTATGGCAACTAACATAATATAATAAAAAATCATTAAAAAAAAAAAAAGAAATGGGCAGAAGTCATACACAGACATTTCTCCAAAGAAGACATCCAGATGGTCAAAAGACACATGAAGAGATGCTCATCATCACTTCTCATCAGGGAAATACAAATCAAAACTACAATGAGGTATCACCTCACACCTGCAGAATGGCTAAAACCAAAACCACAAGAAACAACAAGTGTTGGTGAGGATACAGAGAAACGGAAACCCTCTTGCATTGTTTGTGGGAATGCAAACTTGTGCAGCCACTGTGGAAAATTTTATGGGGGTTCCTCAAAAACTTAAAAATAGAACTACTTTGTGATGCAGTAATTGCATTACTTGGTACTTACCTCAAAAATACAAAAACAATGATTGAAAGGGATACATGCACCCATATGTTTATTGCAGCATTAATTATAATAGCCAAAATTGGAAGCAGCCCAAGTGTGCATTGATGGATGAAGAAGATGTGATAAATATATACAATCAAACATTACTCAGCTCCAGGAAAGAATGAAATCTTGATATTTGCAACAAAATGGATGGAGGTAGAGAGTATAATGCTAAGTGAAGTAAGTTGTTCAGAGAAGGACAAATACCATATGATTTCACTCACATGTGGAATTTAAGAAACAAAACGAGAAAAGAAAGAAACAAGAAACAAAATAAGCACAGGAAAAAATATGAGGAGAGACAAACCAAAAAACAGACTGGTGGTTACCAGAAGGCAGTTAGTTTGAGGGATGGGTGAACTAGGTGATGGCAATTTATGAGTACATTTATCATGATGAGCACTGAGTAATGTATAGTGTTGTGAACCATTATATCGTACACCTGAAACTAATATAATACTCTAAGTATACTCACATTAAAATAAAAAAACTGAATAAAAAATAAAAATGCATAATATAAACATTATGTAATTAATGAATTACAACAGTTAATCCCATGAAGTTAGAATTAAAAGTGGCTATATAAAGTGGCTACATAAATATTTATGGTTATGCCTGAAAAAATAACATGAGGTCAAGTGTTTGTTAAGACTCATGCTCAGTTTACACATTTTTTAATGGAAAATTCCTCAATCTATTTACAGTGGTCGTATAAACTACAGAATAAGCCCAGTGGGGTTGAAGAGTAGAGAAGAATATGTAAATATATTACAACTGTGATGGTGAAGGACTTATCATTTTAAATTTCCTCGTGGGACCCTTATTCCATACCTTTAAGAGGGAATGAATTGCCCAGGAAGGCAAGGTACCTAGGACAACAATGATGAAGCAAGAGCCTAGGGTCAATATGGCCAACAGCATGGTTACCTATGTCTTTCTCTATCACAAATACTGGTAACTTCCAATTCCTGTCCTACAGCCAAAGGAGCCACTGAAAATATGTTCTGCTTTCTCTCTGGGTAAGCTCCGGGTATGCTTCCTGAAAAATGCCATCCTAAACTTTCCACTCAATTCAGTATTCCTGGTAAAGCTGCTCAATTTAAAGGCTTTTATGTAATTAGCTTTTAGACAGAAAGAGGGATACAATTCTGACCAATACAATTTACAATACTATCTTACCTTTTTCTGCTGGGCTCAAAACAGTCACTGTGGAAAACAAGAGAAAGATCAAAATTAGTGATATTTTAAAAACATTTTTCTTTTCCCTTTTTAAGACTTATTTATTTATTTGAGAGAGAGAGAGTGGGAGCGGGAGGGGCAGAGGGAGAGAGAGTCTTAAGCAGACTCTGTGCTGAGCACAGAGCCTGAAGCAGGGCTTGATCTCACAACCCTGAGATCACAACCTGAGCTGAAACCAAGAGTCAGACTGCAGCACCCAGGTGCCCCAAAACATCATTTTTCTAATCCATTTTTCCATAGCATCATTTTTGAGCCATATATTCAGTGGAATAACACTTTAGGAAACAATCAGCCTGCTAAGATGAGGGAAGGCAAAAATGATTAAATTTCATCCTTTGCTATCTTTTTTCATCTTAAACCTGAGTTAATTAAGAATTTATACTCCTTCAACGATTACAAATGTAACCAGATTTTTAAAAATTCCACCAAATGGAAACTCTTGAGCTATACAAGAGCTTAAAAGACAGTAAATTAGGAGATGACCATTCAAAGTATTCACTGGAGAACAATCTTTAAATACCAAGCTTCTCTTATATATTTAGAGTTCATTTAGTGTGGAGGTTGTATGACAGCTCTGAAGTCAAACTGCCTGGGATAAAAACCCAGCTGCTCTATTTTGTGACCTTAGGCAGGTTCCTTAACTTCCCTAACATTACCTACCTTACAAGGTTACTTGAGATTCAAACGAGTTAATGCATGTAACTGCTGTTTAACATAATAAGCACAAGGGAAGGGGGGAGGAGTTAAGATGGCGGAGGAGTAGGGGACCCCTTTTTCAGCGGTCCCCTGAGTCGAGCTGGATAGGTACCAGACCAGCCTAAATAACCATGGAATCAGCCTGAGACGCAGGATGATGCATCTGGATCTCTACAAATGAACATCTCCAGCACTGAGTATTGAGGTACGATGAGGGGAGCTGTAAACCGTGCACAGATATCGGAAGATAAACGGAAGGGGGAGGGAGCCGCCGCGTTTGGGCGCCGGGAAGCGGCAGCCACCTGCACGGGGGAGCGGGCGGACTCACAGAGGGCACCCGCGAGAGAGCGGACTGAGACCGGTGAGCCAGCAGCGCGTGCCACCAGGCATCTCCCGGAACACCGGAATCCAGGCATCTCCCGGAACACCGGAATCCCGGTGTGCTCACGGGATCCAGACTGAGACCGGAAGCTCCCAGAACGCACGCGGGGCGGCTGGCGGCTGGCGGGCCACCTGCACGGGGGAGCGGGCGGACTCGCGGTCGGCACCCGCGAAACAGCAGACTGAGACTCTGAACCGGGTGCGCGCGCCACCAGGCTTCTCACGAACTCCAGAATCGAGGTGTGCTCACCGGGCATAGACTGAGACCGGGAGACCCGGGAGCGTGCGGGGCGGCCGGTGGCTGGCGGCATTAGAAACACAAAGGACAGAGACGCGCCGGCCCTGGAAGTGAGGGCAGGGACGCCGGGTTGGTGCACACATCCCAGGATGCTGCAGGGTTGAGCAGCACCAACAGTAATAGAGTTAAAGTGGCCAGAACATCTGTGGAGAACGGGCCGCAATCCCTCTGTTCTGTGGCAGAGGCTGAAATTCGGCCGCTGCTGCTCTGACTCTCAGAAGAGGCACAGCAAACCACCAGGGAAAGCCGCCAGAGAACAAAAGCCTGGAAATACCGGCTCAGAGAGTGCCCATCCCCATCCCCCCTCGCAGGGGACACGGAGACTCTACCCAAATAGGGTTGCCTGAGTATCAGCGCGGCAGGCCCCTCCCCCAGAACACAAAAGGCAGGCTGAAAAATCAGGAAGCCCACAACCTGGGCGCCTGGGTGGCGCAGTCATTGAGCGCCTGTCTCCGGCTTAGGGCGTGATCCCAGCGTTCCAGAAAGGAGTCCCTCATCGGGCTCCTCCGCTGGGAGCCTGCTTCTTCCTCTCTCACTTCCCTGCTTCTGTTCCGTTCTTGCTGACGGTCTGTCTCCCTCTCTCAGATAAGTAAATAAATAAAATCTTTAAAGAAGAAGCCCACATCTCTAAGATCCCTATAAAACAAGGGGCACGACCTGCGACCCAGTCAATAATTTGGGCTCTGGACAACCCCGCAACCTCTCCTCATTAGAATGACAAGAAGGAGAAGCCCCCCCCCCCCAGCAAAGAAAAGACAGTGAGTCTGTGGCCTCTGCCACAGAAGTAACGGATATGATGTAACAAAATTATCAGAAATGGAATTCAGAGTAACAATGGTCAAGATAATGAGTAGACTTGAAAAAAGTATTAAGGAAAATATTACTGAGAATATAGAATCCGTAAGGGCGGAAATGAGAGCAAATTTGACAGAAATTAAAAATTCTATGAGCCAAATGCAGGCAAAACTAGAGGCTCTGACGGCCAGGGTCACCGAAGCAGAGGAAAGGGTTAGTGAATTGGAGGATGGGTTAATAGAGGAAAAAATAAAAATAGAAGATGGTCTTAAAAAAATCCACGCCCACGAATGTTGGCTACGGGAGATTACTGACTCAACGAAACGATCCAATGTTAGAATCATCGGCATCCCCGAGGGGGTGGAGAAAAACAGAGGTCTAGAAGAGATATTTGAACAAATTGTAGCTGAAAACTTCCCTAATCTAGCAAGGGAAACAAAAATTCGTGTCCAAGAGGCAGAGAGGACCCCTCCCAAGCTCAACCATGACAGACCTACACCACGTCACGTCATAGTGCAATTCGCAAATATGAGATCCAAGGATACAGTATTGAAAGCGGCCAGGTCAAAGAAATTTCTCACGTACCAAGGCAAAGGCATCAGAATTACGTCAGACCTGTCTACACAGACCTGGAATGAGAGAAAGGGTTGGGGGAGCATTTTTAAAGCTCTTTCAGAGAAAAATATGCAGCCAAGGATCCTTTATCCAGCAAGGCTGTCCTTCAGAATTGATGGAGAAATAAAGACATTTCAGAATTGCCAGTCACTAGCCAATTTTGTAACCACAAAACCAGCCCTACAGGAGGTATTACGGGGGGTTCTATAAAAGTAAAAAGGCCCCAAGAGTGATACAATACAGAAAGTCAGAGCCAATACAAACAAAGACTTTGCTGACAACATGGCAGAATTAAAAGCATATCTCTCAGTACTCAGTCTTAATATTAATGGTTTAAATTCTTGCTTAAAATGCCATAGGGTTGCAGATTGGATAAAAAGAAATGACCCATCCATTTGCTGTCTACAAGAGACTCATTTCGAACCCAAAGATGCATTCAGACTGAGAGTAAGGGGATGGAGTACCATCTTTCACGCAAATGGACCTCAAAGGAAAGCTGGGGTAGCAATTCTCATATCAGATAAACTGGATTTTAAACTACAGACTATAGTTAGAGACGCAGAAGGGCACTATATTATTCTTAAAGGAAGTATTCAACAAGTGGATATGACAATTATAAATATATATGCCCCCAACAGGGGAGCAGCAAGATACACAAGCCAACTCTTAACCAGAATAAAGAGACATATAAATAAAAATACATTAATAGTAGGGGACCTCAACACTCCACTCTCAGAAATAGACATAACACCCTGGCAAAAACTAAGCAAAGAATCAAAGGCTTTGAATGCCATACTCGACGAGTTGGACCTCATAGATATATATAGAACACTACACCCCAGAACCAAAGAATACTCATTCTATTCTAATGCCCATGGAACATTTTCAAGAATAGACCATGTTCTGGGACACAAAACAGGTCTCAGCCGATACCAAAAGACTGAAATTATCCCCTGCATATTCTCAGACCACAACGCTCTGAAATTGGAACTCAACCACAAGGAAAAATTTGGAGGAAACTCAAACACTTGGAGACTAAGAACCATCCTGCTCAGGAATGACTCGATAAACCAGGAAATCAAAAATCAAATTAAACAATTTATGGAGACCAATGAGAATGAAAATATAACAGTCCAAAACCTATGGGATACTGCAAAGGCGGTCCTAAGGGGGAAATACATAGCCATCCAAGCCTCACTCAAAAGAATAGAAAAATCTAAAATGCAGTTTTTATATTCTCACCTCAAGAAGCTGGAACAGCAACAGAGGGACAGGCCTAATCCACGCACGAGGAAGCAGTTGACCAAAATTAGAGCTGAAATCAAGCAGAAACCAGAAGTACAGTAGAGCAGATCAACAGGACTAGAAGCTGGTTCTTTGAGAGAATCAATAAAATTGACAGACCACTGGCAAGACTTATCCAAAAGAAAAGAGAAAGGACACAGATTATTAAAATTATGAATGAAAAAGGAGAGGTCACGACGAACACCATTGAAATTGGAAGGATTATTAGAAATTTTTATCAACAGCTATATGTCAATAAACTAAGCAATCTGGAAGAGATGGAATCCTTCCTGGAAACCTATAAACTACCAAGATTGAAACAGGAAGAAATTGATTTCTTAAACAGGTCAATTAATTATGAAGAAATTGAGTCAGTGATAAACAACCTTCCAAATAACAAAACTCCAGGCCCGGACGGTTTTCCTGGGGAATTCTACCAAACATTCAAAGAAGAAATAATACCTATTCTCCTAAAGCTATTTCAAAAAATAGAAACAGAAGGAAAGCTACCAAACTCATTCTATGAGGCCAATATTACCTTGATCCCCAAACCAGGCAAAGACCCCCTCAAAAAGGAGAATTACAGACCGATCTCCCTAATGAATACGGACGCCAAAATCCTCAACAAGATACTTGCTAATAGAATCCAACAGTACATTAAAAGGATTATCCATCACGATCAAGTGGGATTCATACCTGGGATGCAAGCGTGGTTCAACATTCGCAAATCAATCAGCGTGATACATCATATCAACAAGAAAAGACTCAGGAACCATATGATCCTCTCAATCGATGCCGAAAAAGCATTTGACAAAATACAGCATCCTTTCCTGATTAAAACCCTTCAGAGTGTAGGAATAGAAGGTACATTTCTCAATCTCATAAAAGCCATCTATGAAAAGCCTACTGCAAATATTATTCTCAATGGGGAAAAGCTGGAAGCCTTTCCCTTAAGATCAGGAACACGACAAGGATGCCCACTCTCGCCACTATTATTCAACATAGTACTAGAAGTCCTTGCAACAGCAATCAGACAACAAAAAGGGATCAAAGGTATTCAAATCGGCAAAGAAGAAGTCAAAATGTCTCTCTTCGCAGATGACATGATACTCTATATGGAAAACCCAAAAGAAGCCACTCCCAAACTATTAGAAGTTATAGAGCAATTCAGTAACGTGGCGGGATACAAAATCAATGCTCAGAAATCAGTTGCATTTCTGTACACGAATAACGAGAACGAAGAAAGAGAAATTAGGGAATCCATCCCATTTACAATAGCACCAAAAACCATACGTTACCTTGGAATTAACCTAACCAGAGACGTAAAGGACCTTTATTCTAGAAACTATAAATCACTCTTAAAAGACAATGAGGAAGACATAAAAAGATGGAAAGATATTCCATGCTCATGGATCGGAAGAATTAACATAGTTAAAATGTCCATGCTACCCAGAGCAATCTACACTTTCAATGCTATCCCGATCAAAATACCGAGGACATTTTTCAAAGAACTGGAACAAATAGTCCTTAAATTTGTATGGAACCAGAAAAGACCCCGAATCTCCAGGGAACTGTTGAAAAGGAAAAACAAAGCTGGGGGCATCACAATGCCGGATTTCGAGCTGTACTACAAAGCTGTGATCACAAAGACAGCATGGTACTGGCACAAAAACAGACACATAGACCAATGGAACAGAATAGAGAGCCCAGAAATGGACCCTCAGCTCTTTGGGCAACTAATATTTGATAAAGCAGGAAAAAACATCCGGTGGGAAAAAGACAGTCTCTTCAATAAATGGTGCTGGGAAAATTGGACAGCTACATGCAAAAGAATGAAACTTGACCACTATCTCACACCATACACAAAAATAAACTCCAAATGGATGAAAGACCTCGATGTGAGACAGGAATCCATCAAAATCCTAGAGGAGAACATAGGCAGCAACCTCTACGACATCGGCCAAAGCAACCTTTTTCATGATACATCCCCAAAGGCAAGAGAAACAAAAGATAAAATGAATTTATGGGACTTCATCAAGATTAAAAGTTTCTGCACAGCCAAGGAAACAGTCAGAAAAACTAAGAGGCAGCCCACGGAATGGGAGAAGATATTTGCAAATGACACTACAGATAAAGGACTGGTATCCAAGATCTACAAAGAACTTCTCAAACTCAATACACGAGAAACAAATAAACAAATCATAAAATGGGCAGAAGAAATGAACAGAGACTTTTCCAATGAAGACATACAAATGGCTAACAGACACATGAAAAAATGTTCAAAATCATTAGCCATCAAGGAAATTCAAATCAAAACCACACTGAGATACCACCTTACGCCAGTTAGAATGGCAAAAATAGACAAGGCAAGAAACAACAATTGTTGGAGAGGATGTGGAGAAAGGGGATCCCTGCTACATTGTTGGTGGGAATGCAAGTTGGTACAGCCACTCTGGAAAACAGTGTGGAGGTCCCTTAAAAAGTGAAAAATTGAGCTACCCTATGATCCAGCCATTGCACTACTGGGTGTTTACCCCAAAGATACAGACGTAGTGAAGAGAAGGGCCATATGCACCCCAATGTTCATAGCAGCAATGTCCACAATAGCTAAATCGTGGAAGGAACCGAGATGCCCTTCAACAGATGACTGGATTAAGAAGTTGTGGTCCATATATACAATGGAATATTACTCAGCAATCAGAAAGAACGAGTTCTCAACATTTGCTACAACATGGACGGCACTGGAGGAGATAATGCTAAGTGAAATAAGTCAAGCAGAGAAAGACAACTATCATATGATTTCTCTCATCTATGGAACATAAGAACTAGAATGATCAGTAGGGGAAGAAAGGGATAAAGAAAGGGGGGTAATCAGAAGGGGGAATGAAACATGAGAGACTATGGACTATGAGAAACAAACTGAGGGCTACAGAGGGGAGGGGGGTGGGGGAATGGGATAGGCCGGTGATGGGTAGTAAGGAGGGCACATATTGCATGGTGCACTGGGTGTTATACACAACTAATGAATCATCGAGCCTTACATCGAAAACCGGGGATGTACTGTATGGTGACTAACATAATATGATAAAAAATCATTATAAAAAAAATAAGCACAAGGGAAGGATAAAATATTAACACTTATTATATTTGAACTATGATCTTGTAGAATATCAGAACTTTATTTTTATTTTTTTTAATATTTTATTTATTTATTTGACAGAGAGAGAGAGAGACAGCCAGCAAGAAAGGGAACACAACAAGGGGGAGTGGGAGAGGAAGAAGCAGGCTTCCAGTGGAGGAGCCTGATGTGGGACTCAAATCCCAGAACGCCGGGATCACGCCCTGAGCCTAAGGCAGATGCTTAATGATTGAGCCACCCAGGTGCCCCAGAATATCAGAACTTTAGCAGTTATCTGGTTTATCTGTCTCATTTTACAGCTGGGGAAAAAAGGACTAGAGTAGTATCAAATGATTTGTCCAAGGTCACAGAGCAAGTTAATGGTAGAGCTGGGACTAGATCCTAGCCTCCAAGGCTTTTTGCATGTACTATATCTATACCTTCCCCGATCATTCTTTACTGCTTGATACATACATAATTTTTGCTCAGAATGTCATTTGAGCAAAGTGAGGCCTAACTGTCTTTAGTCACCACCATCTGTGAGCATTTACACTAGGTGTTAAGGCAAAGTGAAACCATAAGGCATGGCTTTCAATCTCGAGAAACTATTGAATTAAGATGGTTTTCAGGGGTGCTTGGGTGGCTCAGTTGGTTAAGCATCTGACTCTTGATTTTGGCTCAGGTCATGATCTCAGCGTCCTAGGATCCAGCCCTGCCTTGAGCTCTGCACTGGGTGTGGAGCCTGCTTGGGATTCTTTCCCTGTCTCCCTCTGCTGCTCCTCTCCACTTGCATGTGCACTCTCTCTCTCTCTTTAGAAGAGAAAAAAATTTTAAAAAAACTTAAAAAAACATGGTTTTCATACACAATGATAAACATTAAGGTCAGGAAAATGGGGAAAAAATCTAAGAAGAGAATGATACTATATTTTAGGTGCTATTTCCTCAGGTCATTCATCAGTTATCCTTTCTCTTTCTCTTCATTTCCAGGTCTATTTTTGTTGAGTCTTAAAAATTTATCCTTTTAATAATCATTTGAATGTACTTTGTTAAAACGATTCTATTTTGTTTGTGCAAAAATCTGACTGGGTAATGTCCTCTTTTTTATAATACACCTACCTGGAGATGGATACTAACTTTTTTTCCTTTCCAGTTAAAAAAAAAATCCTGATTAAGAATGATTGAAAGAAGCGCACACTCTACTTTGACAACACAAATGGAAATGGAAACAAGAATCCTTGGTGGGTCAATCTAGGATTCATGATTTTGCACATATATGTTGCATGACTGAATCAGTCGAACTAGGCTCTGATTTGGGTTAATAACATCTCCTTAAAAAGGAGTTGGGGAGAGTAGAGTTGCTTGGAGACAAATCTTAATAAGGAGTGGCTGAGGGGCGCCTGGGTGGCGCAGTCATTAAGCGTGTGCCTTCAGCTCAGGGCGTGATCCCAGCGTTCTGGGATCGAGCCCCACATCAGGTTTCTCCACTAGGAGCCTACTTCTTCCTCTCCCACTCCCCCTGTGTTCCCTCTCTCGCTGGCTGTTTCTCTCTGTCAAATAAATAAATAAAAAATCTTAAAAAAAAATAAAGAGTGGCTGACAAATTGCTGTTTGGTATATCTCTTTCTGTCTCTATGGCTGAACAATCACTGGTAAGCAAGAAGTGGAGGTCCTAACTACCATTTGCTTGACTACTTGCTATAGTACTTGTGGGTGAGGGAAAGCAATCATTCAGTGCTTTGAAGATGTTGGAATGAGACAATGTGTATAGAGGAAAATGAGTGGAAACCAGTAAAGTTTCCAGGTGGAGAACAGCTAACTTCAAGTAATTTTACATCTGTCACAGTACAAGTGGGATTGGTTTGTATGATCAAGAACAGTGGCCAGAAATAGTATCAATGGGTAAAAGCTACAGGTCGACACGTTTTAGCTCAATATGAGAAAAAAATGATGATTTTGATGATGATGATGATGATGACGACAACTATGACAATGATGGATTGGCAGCATTGGAAAGAACTGAGTTTCCCATTACACACACTTGGAAATGTTGTAGAGGGCATTTACACATTAGGCAGTGGACTTGACTTTTAAAGTTCCTTATATTCCTGAAATCTGTAAGGATTCAATAAGCCTATGGGAAAAAATATTTTCTTGCACACTTCCCTGTTGGAAGTTACATACTTCAGAAGAAAAAAAGAAGGGCCTTTATTATAAAACATTGGGGTACTTATCTTGGTAGTTCTGCCTTTCCTTTAGTGACCTTTGTAATATTGCCTTTTTCACTATTAAAGGAAGAGACTAAGAATATGTCAGTCATATTTAAAATGAAAATTTTATTGCTTGTGATGTTTAATATTACGTGTCAACTTGACTAGGCTAAGGGATGCCCAGATAGCTGAAAAAACATTATTTCTGGGTGTGCCAGTGAGAGTATTTCTGGAAGAGATTATCATTTAACACATAGACAGTAAAGATCACCCTCGCCAATCTGGTGTGAGCGTTATTCCATCCTTTGAGGGCCTGACTAGAACAAAAATGTAGAGGAAAGGCAAATTTGTTGTCCGATTGACCTCAAATATCTATCTTCTTTTGCAATCAGACATTGGTACTCCTGGTTCTCTGGCCTTTGGACTTGGACTAAAACTTGTACCATTGGTTCCCCTGGTTCTCAGGCCTTCAGATTTGTACTGAAATTACACCACTGGCTTTCCTGGGACTCCAGCTTTCAGAAGGCAGATCATGGGACTTAACCTCAGTAATCACATAAGCTAAGCCCTCGGGATAAATCCCTTTTTATATATTTATATATATTTTATTGGTCCTGTTTCTTTGAAGAACTCTAATAGAATGCTATAACATGGATGAAACTCAAAAACATTATGCACAGTGAAGAAGCCAGATACAAAAGACTGTATATATTGTATAATTCCATTTGTATGAATGCGTAGAAAAGGTAAGTTTTAGAAAGAGAAAGCAGATCAGTGGTTGCCTAGGGCTGGAGGTGAAAGTGAGGTGCTGCAAATGGGCATGAAGAAAGTTTTGGGGGTGATAGAAATGTTTTGTAACTATACCAAGTGATGGTTGCACAACTCTATACATTTATGGAAATCACTGAACTACATACCTGCAATGGGTGGGTTTTATGGTATGTAATTTATACTTTAATAAAGCTGTTTAAAAATAATAAGTAAATAAAATGAAAATGTTACAAGAGTCATTACAAACTTCTACAAAATCAATCTTTTATCATGAATTTCTTGGATAAGTGTACACTTCATCATTCTACGGGTAACTTGCCATGCATGATTGTATAGTGATGTGGTGGTATGTCTATACACCTGCTTTGTTCCTTCAAATTTTAGCTCAGTACTGGGAAGTTAAGTACTTGGAGTTATCATCAAATAGATTTTTGCACGCTTCTCCTTTTTTCTTTCACCTAATTACTGATTCTTTGCAACTAGGCATGGAGAAAAGGTATGGAAATGTGGAGTACATGCAAGGGCACTTCACCACAGAAAATTAGTATTAAAAACAAAACATATCTCATAACTTCCTTTAAGTAGATGCATATTGTAGGGTTCCCAAAAGGGGAATGTTAGAATTATCCTAATTTAGGCTAGATGGAGATGGTTAACAAACGCAGTAGAAAGGACATGGAAGAAATTCTACAACAGTGCTGACCAATAAAAATATAACATAAGCCATGTAATTTATTGTTCAGGTAAGAACACTTCAAAAATTAAAAAAATACCAAGTGAAGTTAACTTTAATATTTTATTTAGTCCAATATATCAAAAACATCATTTCAACATGTTATGCACATAAAATTATTAATATTTTACATTCTTCTTTTTGTTTAAAATTTTGAAAGCTGGTGTGTTCATTCAGATGCTATTTTTCAAGTGTTCAATAGCCACATGTGGCTAGTGGCTATCAAATTAGATAGTAAAGCTCAAAAAGACTTGTAAAAGGAAAATGGGAAGATTGAAAATATAAGTCTATTCAGATGAATTTTCACTCACAATATGAAGTTCTCTTTAAATTAATGACTCATTTGGGAGGGGAGTTTATTGTAGTGATGTGTTACATTTACTTTGGCATGTACTCGTATTGTGGCTCTGCCACTTACTTGTTCTGTGACCCTAGGCAAATTATTTAATCTCTTTGGGCCTCAGTTTCCTCACCTATAAAATAAGGATAAAATTATATATATTATAAGGCTGTTATAGGAATTAAATGATAAAATATGTGTAAAGTGCTTGGGTATCTGGTATATAATAAGTACTTAATTATTGTCAGATATTTATTATTTTTCTAAGAAAGGTAAGCCTTTCAGTAAGGTTAGGTTTTAGAATAGTTTACGATAAAACAAGTTTTATTTTAAAATATTGTTTATCATAGCGATCCCAAAGTTTCATATGATGGTTTTAAAATAATGTATTCATTGTCAAAATGAGTATATTTGATACCTACTTTTTCCATTAGATGTTTCTTAGACTTTAGGTTAGGAGAGAGCATAGAATTTAAAATGCAGAGCCTAGATACATTTCTCATTATGTTCTGCTTGCTGAGAGTAAACTAACCACACCAGATTTCATTTACTCCTCTGAAAAAGTTACTCATACTAGCCATTCTATTACTTTGTAGGCACCATTCTCATATCTGGATGATTTCAATACCCACCTAGGAAACTAATAAAAATATAGATTATAAGGCCCTCTTCATATAACAAATCTCTGGGTGAAGGTACAGGAATTTTAACTTAAAAAACTAGGTAGGGCATTCTGATTATCAGCTAGGTATAAGAACTACTGGAGTTATTTTAGATGTTTGGTTTGATATCTTAGTAGTCAGGTGTGATACATTTAACTGTTTTGTATATGGGAGACTTACAAAACTATTTGAGATATGAGAATACCATGATTCACACAGGCATCCACATAGGCTTAAATGGGTAAATTTTACTTATTCAGAAACTTGGTTTCCAGAAAATATTCCCTCTGGGTTTTTTGCCTTATTAGTGTTCATTTCTTTTGAATCTTTTTGAAGGATTTCTAGCTTCTGAGTAAAATTATTTCCTGGACCTTTTTAAATCTCAAAATGGACACTGTTGGTCACCAAAAATGGCAGAGTAAGGAATTCCAGGGTTTAGTCGTTCCCCAAGAGGTTACAAATGAAGTGTAAAAACTGTTAAAATCAACTTTTGCAGAATTCTGTAATTTAATAAAAAATGTACAACAATCAAGAGGGTACAGTTAGTGAAGAAAGGAGCTGTTGCTTTTTGGTAAGAGAATGCTGTGGAATTTTACATTTCCTCTTACGATTCTTCACATCCAATATCTGAAGGGGCTGTGAGAATAGCCTGGTGCATGTTTACAAATGCCAGAGGTAACAATACAGACCTTATTATCAAAGAATAGTGGTTGTGAGTCAGGATGGTCTGACAGCTCCTTCAAAGACCAGCATAAACTCTTCCCTGGGTATCTGACTCAGAGCATTCCCAGGCCTGAGGCACCTTCTTGGGTGGCCTTTTCTGAAAGTATTTTTAGACACAGGTATTGAATGCAGCAGCCTGGGGCAAAAGACAACACTTGAGACAGGCAATTAACAAAATAAAAAGCATGGGATGAATAGATCAACAAAACAGATAGGTGGAGGTGGGAAAAAAAAGTGTTTAAAACCTACCCTAGGTGAGGGAGAAGGAAAAGATGGCAGAGAAGTAGAGGACCCACAATTCAGCTGGTCCCCTGAATCAAGCTGGATATCTACCAGACCATTCTGAACACCCACGAAATCAGCCTGAGATGCAGGGACCCTTTATTCAGCTGGTCCCCTGAATCAAGCTGGATATCTACCAGACCATTCTGAACACTCATGAAATCAGCCTGAGACGCAGGAAGATACATCTGGATCTCTACAAACGAACATCTCCAGAGCTGAGTATTGAGGTATGAAGCGGGGAGACGTGAATCCACACACAGATATTGGAAGATTGGCTTGGGCGCCGGAAAGCAGTAGCCACCTGCACTGGGGAGCGGGCCGGACTCACAGACCGGCACCCGCGGGAAAGCAGACTGAAACCGTGAGCCTGGGAACGTGCATGCGACCAGACTGAAAACCGAAGCTCCAGAGCACTCAATGGAACCGGACTGATACCGGGAGCTCGGGAGCATGCAAATCACAGTGAAACAGGGAGCTCGGGAGCGCGCGGGGGAACCGGGGCAGCTGGCGGTGTTAGAAGCACAAAGGACACAGACCTGCCAGCCCTGGAAGCGAGGGCTGGGACAGTGGCTGTGGGGCACACATCCCGGGATGCTGCAGGGTTTTTAGCAGTACCGACGGAAACAGAGTTAAAGTGGCCAGAAGAGCTCAGTGGAGAGCGGATTGCAATCTCTCTCTTCTGAGACAGAGGCTAGGATACGGCCACTGCTACTCTGACTTTCAGAAGAGTCACAGAAAACCAGCAGGGAAAGCCACCAGAGAACAAAAGCCTGGAAATACCAGTTCACATTGTGCCCATCCCCATCCCCCCTCACAGGGGATAGGGCAACTCTACCCAAACAGGGTTGCTTGAGTATCAGCGCAGCAGGCCCCTCCCCCAGAAGGCAGGCTGAAAAATCCAGAAGCTCACATCCCTAAGGTCCCTATAAAACAAGTGCACACTGCCTGGGTCCTCGTCAATAATTTGGGCTGTGGGCATACCTGCAACCTCTCATCATCAGAATGATGATGAGGAGGAAGACTCAGCAAAGAAAGGATACAGAGACTGTGGCCTCTGCCACAGAACTGATGGATATGGATATAACCAAATTGTCAGAAATGGAGTTCAGAGTAACAATGGTCAAGATGATGTATAGGCTTGAAAAAAATATTAACGAAAATATAGAATCCCTAAGGGCAGAAATGAGAGCAAATCCGGCAGAAAATAAAAATGCTATGAATCAAATGCAGTCTAAACTAGATGCTCTGACGGCCAGGGTAAATGAGGCAGAAGAACGAATTAGTGAATTGGAAGATGGGATGGTAGAAGAGAAAGTAAAAACAGAAACGTGGCTCAAAAAAATCCAATCTCAAGAATGTAGATTACGGGACATTACTGACTCAATGAAATGTTCCAAAGTCAGAATCATTGGCATCCCCGAAGGGGTGGAGAAAGAGAGAGGTCTAGAAGAGATATTTGAACAAATTGTAGCTGAGAACGTCCTTAATCTGGCAAAGGAAACAAGCATTCATGTCTAAGAGGCAGAGAAGAGCCCCCCACCAAGAGCAGTGAGAACAGACCTACACCACATCACATCAGAGTGCAATTTGCAAATATGAGGTCCAAGAAAACAGTCTTGAAAGCGGCCAGGGGAAAGAAAATCCTTACGTACAGAGGGAAGAATATCAGAATAACGTCAGACCTGTCTACAGAGACCTGGCAGGCTAGGAAGGGTTGGCAGGGTATTTTCAAAGCTGTATCTGAGAAGAACATGCAGCCCAGGATCCTTTATCCAGCAAGGCTGTCATTCAGAATTGATGGAGAGATAAGGACCTTTCAAGACCAACAGAAACTGAAGGAATTTGTGACCACCAAGCCAACCCTACAAGAGATATTAAGGGGGATTCTATAAAAGTAAAAAGGCCCCAAGAGTGATACAGAACAGAAATTTACAATCTATAGAAACAAAGACTTCACAGGCAACACGACATCATTAAAATCATCTCTCTCACTAATCACTCTCAATGTGAATGGCCTAAATGCCCCCATAAAACACCACAGGGTTGCAGATTGGATAAAAAGACATGACCTATCCATTTGCTGTCTACAAGAGACTCATCTTGAACCTCAAGATACATCCAGACTAAAAGTGAAGGGATGGAGAACCATTTTTTATACCAATGGACCTCAAAAGAAAGCTGGGGTAGCAATTCCCATATCAGACAGATTGGATTTTAAACTAAAGACTGTTGTTAGAGATATAGAAGGGCACTATATTATTCTTAAAGGATGTATCCAACAAGTGTATATGACAATTATAAATATCAAAGCCCCCAACAGGGGAGCAGCTAGATACACAAGCCAACGCTTAACCAGAATAAAGAGACATATAGATAATAATACGTTAATAGTAGGGGACCTTAACACTCCGCTCCCAGCAATCAACAGATCACCTAAGCAGAAAATCAACAAAGAAACAAGAGCTTTGAATGACATACTGGACCAGATGGACCTCATAGATATATATTGAACACTACACCCCAGAACAACAGAATACTCACATTTATTAGTTGCATACATTGAACCATCCTTGCATCCCAGGCATAAATCTCACTTGATTATAGTATATGATCCTTTTTATATGCTGTTGAATTTGGTTTGCTAGTATTTTGCTGAGGACTTTTGCATCCGTGTTCATCAGGAATCTTGGCCTGCACTTCTCTTTTCTTTTAGTGTCCTCCTTTGGCCTTGGTTCAGGTAATGCTGGCTTTATAAAATGAGTTGGAGGTGTTCCCTCCTGTTCAATTTTTGGAGAAGAGTTTGAAAACAATTGACAGTAGTTCTTTTTAAATGTTTGTTAGAATCTATCAGTGAAGCCATCTGGCCCTGGACTTTTCTTTGTTGGCAGACGCCAAAATTCTCAACAAGATCCTAGCTAATAGGACCCAACAGTGCCTTAAAAAGATTATCCATCATGACCAAGTGGGATTCATCCCTGGGATGCAAGGGTGGTTCAACATTCACAAATTGATCCGTGTGATAGATCATATCAATTGGAAAAGAGTCAAGAACCATTTGATCCTCTCAGTTGATGCAGAAAAAGCATTTGACAAAATACAGCATCCTTTCCTCATTAAAACCCTTCAGAGGATAGGGATAGAGGGTACATTCCTCAATTTCATAAAAACCATCTATGAAAAGCCTATAGTGAATATCATTCTCAATGGGGAAAAGCTGAAAGCCTTTCCCTTAAGATCAGGAACACGACAAGGATGCCCACTCTTGCCATTATTATTCAACATGGTACTAGAAGTCCTTGCAACAGCAATCAGACAACAAAAAGGGATAAAAGGTATCCAAATCAGCAAAGAAGAAGTCAAAATGTCTCTCTTTGCAGATGACATGATACTCTATATGGAAAACCCAAAAGACTCCACCCCCAAAAGTACCAGAACTTATAGAGCAATTCAGTAATGTGGCGGGATACAAAATCAATGCTCAGAAATCACTTGCATCTCTATACATGAACAATGAGACTGAAGAAAGAGAAATTAGGGAATCCATCCCATTTACAATAGCACCAAAAATCATACGTTATTTCGGAATTAACTTAACCAGAGATGTAAAGAATCTATATTCTAGAAACTACAAATCACACTTGAAAGACATTGAAGAAGACACAAAGAGATGGAAAAATATTCCATGCTCATGGATCGGAAGAATTAACATAGTTAAAATGTCCATGCTACCCAGAGCAATCTACACTTTCAATGCTATCCCGATCAAAATACCAAGGACATTTTTCAAAGAACTGGAACAAACAACCCTTAAATATGTGTGGAACCAGAAAAGACCCCAAATCACCACGGAATTGTTGAAAACGAAAAACAAAGCTGGGGGCATCACGTGCCGGATTTCGAGCTGTACTACAAAACTGTGATCACAAAGACAGCATGGTACTGGCACAAATACAGACACATAGACCAATGGAACAGAATAGAGAACCCAGAAAAGGACCCTTGGCTCTTTGGGCAACTAAACTTTGACGAAGCAGGAAAACACATCCAGTGGAAAAAAGACAGTCTCTTCAATAAATGGTGCTGGGAAAATTGGACAGCTACACGCAAAAGAATGAAACTTGACCACTCCCTCACTCCATACACAAAGATAAACTCCAAATGGATGAAAGACCTCGATGTGAGACGAATCCATCAAAAACCTAGAGGGGAACATAGGCAGCAACCTCTTTGACATCAGCCACAGCAACTTTTTTCATGACACATCTCCAAAGGCAAGAGAAACAAAAGATAAAATGAACTTGTGGGACTTCATCAAGATCAAAAGCTTCTGCACAGCCAAGGAAACAGTCAAAAAACTAAGAGGCAGCCCACGGAATGGGAGAATATATTTGCAAATGACACTACCGATAAAAGGCTGGTATCCAAGATCTACAAAGAACTTTTCAAACTCAATACGCGAGAAACAAATAAACAAATCAAAAAATGGGCAGAAAATATGAACAGACACTTTTCCAATGATGACATACAAATGGCTAACAGACACATTAAAAAATGGTCAAAATCATTAGCCATCAGGGAAATTCAAATCAAAACCACGTTGAGATACCAACTTACACCAGTTCGAATGGCAAAAATTGACAAGGGAAGAAACAACAAATGTTGCAGAGGATGTGGAGAAAGGGGATCCCTCTTATACTGTTGGTGGGAATGCAAGTTGGTACAGCCACTTTGGAAAACAGTGTGAAGGTTCCTTAAGAAGCTAAAAATTCAGCTACCGTATGATCCAGCAATTGCTCTACTGGGTATTTACCCCAAAGATACAGACATAGTGAAGAGAAGGGCCATATGCACCCCAATGTTCATAGCACCATTGTCCACAATAGCTAAATTGTGGAAGGAGCTGGGATGCCCTTCAACAGATGAATGGTTAAGGAAGATGTGTCCCATATATACAATGGACTATTACTCAGCCACCAGAAAGAATGATTACACAACATTCGCAGCAACATGGACGGGACTGGAGGAGATTATGCTAAGTAAAATAAGTCAAGCAGAGAAAGACAATTATCATAGGGTTTCACTCACTTATGGAACAGAAGAAATAGCAGGAAGATCGGTAGGAAGGGAGGAATGAAGGGTGCGTAAACAGAAGGGGAATGAACCATGAAAGACTATGGACTCTGGGAAACAAACTGAGGGCTTCATAGGGGAGGGGAGTGGGGGATTGGGATAGGCCGGTGATGGGTATTAAGGAGGGCACATATTGCATGGTGCACTGGGTGTTATATGCAAATAATGAATCATGGAACACTACATCAGAATGTAAGGATACACTGTATGGTGACTAACATAATAAAAAATATTTAGAAAAATAAAGATAAAAAAAAATAAAAGCTACCCTGTGTACCATGGAATTAAGAAGGGTACACATTTTTAGGGTGGAATGCATGCTAAGAAAATGCCAAAGAAGACCCCACTCTTTCACTTCTAGCTTGCCTTCTGGTATTTAAAAGTAGGGAATGAAGGCTAAGGCAGAGTTGTAGACTGCATGGAAGGAGTTGAAAGAGGGAAGGACTGCCCCAACACAGAGCTAATCTGCAAAGCCTGGGAACGTATATTTTTATTGTCTTCTATTTCTGACTCCAGGCACTCATGAAGCCTTTATCAAACTACTAACTGACCACAAGGTTAGGAATCAAAGACTTTAGAGACCACATATAACAAGGAATACATATTTAATATAGAAAAATCACTATAGAAGCAAATAAAACCAAATTATAACAGGCAGGAAAAAGAAAACCTAGAGATGTAGAGAATCTAATTTCTAGAGTTCTACTTTATAATATTCTAATTGTATTTTTTCAACAACAAAAAAAATTACATGGCATACAAAGAAACAAAAACAGTATAGCTTATTAATAGGAAAAAATAAGTTAATAGAAACTGTCCAGGAAGCTTGGAGAATAACTTACAAGTCAAAGACTTTAAATGCACTGTCTTAAATATGCTCAAAGAGCTACAAGAAACTGTTTATAAAGAACTAGAAAGATCAGAAGAATTAAAATAGAATATATGAATGAAGAGATACAAAATAAAGGAACCAAATAGAGGTCCTGGAAATGAAAAGGACAATCGGGAAATGAAGAATTTACTAGAGAGATCCAAGAACAGATTTGAGCAGACAGAAGGAATTGGTGAACATGAAGACAGGTTGACTTAAATTATCCAGTCTGAAGAGCGAAATGAGAAAGTGAAAAAAAAATTTAACAAAGCCTGTGAGACTTATAGTGTACTGTCAAATATAATATCATATACATAATTGGAGTTTAGTAGAGAACAGAAAAAGGGGGAGCAAAGAATGTTCGAAAAAATGATCACTGAAAACTCCACAAATTTGTTAAAAGACATGAATCTAAACATCCAGGAAGCTCAATAAAATACACATAGGATGAACTAAAGGATATCCACAATCAGACACATTATAATCAAATTGACAGAACCAAAGACAAAGGAAACATCTTGAAAGCAGGAAAAGATAAGTAACTTCACATATAAAAATAATAAGATTAACATCTGATTTCTCCTTGGAAACCATGGAGGCCAGAAGGCAGTGAGATGCCATATTTAATGTGTTGAAAGAAAAATATGAACCTTGCATCAGAAACCAGGGATGAACTGTATGGTGACTAACATAATGTAATAAAAAAACATTAAAAAAAAAGAAAAATATCTGTGAATGAAGAATGTGATAACTTACAACACTATCCTTCAAAAAATGAAAGATAAAATAAGACATTCACAGATAAACAAAAAATGATGAAGTTCATCACTGCTAGAAGTGTCCTTCAAGAAAAGACAGAGTTCTGCAGGAAGAAATGAAAGGGCACTAAGTATAACTAAAGCCATTAAAAGAAATCAAGAATACTGGTAAAGGTAACTGCATAGGTAAATATAAAAGCTTTTAGTACTACATTTTCGGTTTATACTTCCTTGATTTAGTATGTGATTTAGAAGATAAACCGATAAGACAATAATGATAAATCTATGTTAACAGGCACACAATGTATGAAAATGCAATATGGGACAGTTACCAACATGAAGTGGGGACTGGAGTTGAAAAGGAGCAGAGTTTTGTATACTGCTATACTAAGCTGGTATTGACTCAAATTAATTATTTGAACTTAATTATTATAAAGTTAGTATGGTAATTGTATTACCAAGTATAAGCACTACATTATGAAAAAACCTTATATATAATGAATATATATATATATATATATATATACTGAAATTATAGAAAATTAAATTGGGTACAATAGAAAAAACCAATTAAAAAATAAGAATAAAAAATAAAAATAAAAAGTAACAATGAAGTAAAACAATAAGCCATCATTACACATTCTTAGAAAGACAAAACTCTAAAATACTGACAACACCAAATGCAGATAAGGATGTGGAGAAACAGGAAATCTCATCCATTGCTCGTGGGAATGCAAAATGGTACAGACAATTTTGAAGACAATTTTTCAAAGACATCCATGCAAATAACGACCAAAAAAGACCTAGGGTAGCTATACTAATAACAGACAAAAAGACTTTATTTATTTATTTATTCATTTTAGATTTTATTTTTATTTTTTTTCATAATAATATTTTTATTATATTATGTTATTCACCATACAGTACATCCCCGGTTTTTGATGTAAAGTTCAATGATTCATTAGTTGCGTATAACACCCAGTGCACCATGCAATACGTGCCCTCCTTAATACCCATCACCAGTCTATCCCATTCCCCCACTCCCCTCCCCTCTAAAGCCCTCAGTTTGTTTCTCAGAGTCCATAGTCCATGAATTCATGCAACCAGCAGGGCTTAAAGCCTGGAGTTTTCAAGGTCAGCCGATTTGGCTGGGGTAGAGCCCTGAGGGAACTGCCCTGCTCCTGGAGAAAAGGCAGGCAAACACCTGGGGGCAGACAACACAGAAACAGTGATTTGAAGAACCCCTGGTACAAACCGGGGAAGGCAGGGGAGATTATTCACTCCTCTTGGAGTGCTTCATCGGGAGGCAGCTTTCATAGAGATGGCTCTCTGGGAAGAAAGGAACTGGCTGGTGCCATTTCCCTCCCCCACGCCTCAGCATAAACACAGAGCCACATGCAGGAAGCAACCCAGCGCCAACAGTGGCTGCCTACTAACTTATTTACACCAAGACTCACCCTGCTGCACTCTGGCTGCACTGCCCCTCTCAGTCACACTTGCCTCCGTCCCAGTGAGACAGGCATCTCCCCCAGAAGACAGCACAGACCCTTGACCCCACCACATATCCCAACCAGAGAGTTCTGCAGGGCCTCAGTTCTCATGGAAGTGGTGTCAGGTCTCATTTCACAAACAGACCAGAGCACACCTAGTTAAAACTCACCACAGTCAGGCCAGGGACCAAACACTGCACACAGCAGGCAAGGAGAGCCTCCATGGACGACTGGCCTGAGGGATAGAGCAGACAAAACACAATAGCACAGTGCAAACAGCACACACCAGAGACACTCCCTGAAACATCAGGCCCTGGACACTACATGACCTCTTCCACATAAGGCCACTACTTTCAGAAGCAGGAGACATAACTGGCTTTTCTAACACAGAGAAGTCAGAGGCTTAGACAAAATGCCTAGATGGAGGAATTTATCTCAAATGAAAGAACAAGATAAGGCCATGGCCAGAGATGCAACCAAAACAGGTATAAGTAACATGCCTGATGGAGAATTTAAAGAACACTCATAGGCATATTCACTGGCCTTCAGAAAAAAATACAAGACATCAGGGAGACCTTTACCACAGAGGTCAAAGAGTTAAAAAAAGAATCAGTCAGAGAAGAATAATGCAATACATGAGATTGGAAACAGGCTTGATGCAATGAACAGCAGGTTGGAAGAAGCTGAGGAATAAATTAGTGACCTAGAAGACAAAATAATAGAAAACAATGAAGCTGAACAAAAGAGAGAAAGAAGAATTATGCAACATGAGAATAGACTTAGGGACCTCACTGACTCCATCAAATGTAATAACAATTGTGTTATAGGAGTCCCAAAAGAATAAGAGAGAGAAGAGGGGGCAGAAAATTTGTTTGAAGAAGTAACAGTTGAAAACTTCCCTAATCCGGGGAAGGAAACAGACGTCCACATCTAGGAGGCACAGAGAAATCCCATCAAAATCAACAAAAGCAGGCCAACACCAAGACATATTGCAATTAAATTTGTAAAATATAGTGTAAAGAAAACATCTTAAAAGCAGCAAGACGCAAGAAGTCCTTAACCTACAAGGGAAGACCCATAAGGCTAGCTGGAGATTTCTCAACAGAAACTTGGCAAACCAGAAGGAAGTGGGATGATATATTCAAAGTCCTGAATGGAAAAAAATCTGCAGCCAAGAATACTCTATCCACTAAGGCTGTTATTCAGAATAGAAGGAGACAGGGTTTCCCAGACAAACAACCACTAAAGGAGTTTGTGACCACTAACCCAGCCCTGCAAGGGAGATTAAAGGGGACTCATTGAGAGCAAAGGAGAGACCAAAAGTGACAAAGATAAGAAAGGATCAGAGATAAGTCTCTAGAAGTAATGACAAAACAAGTAATAAAATATCAAGAAATACATATCTATCAAGAATTACTTTGAATGTAAGTGGACCAAATACTACAATCAAAAGACATAGGGCTTGTGCCTGGGTGGTGTAGTCAGTTGAATGTCCAACTCTTGGTTTCAGCTTGGGTCATGATCTTGGGATCATGAGATTGAGCCCTGTGTCGGACTCCATGTTCAGTGCAGAGTCTGCTTGGGATTCTGTCTTCCCTCTCCCTCTGCACCTCCTCACTGATCTCTCAAATAAATAAATAAATCTTTTAAAAAATACATAGGGTGTCAGAATGGATAAAATACAAGACCCATCTATATGCTGACTACAATAGACTCATTTACTCACCTGCAGATTGAAAATGAGGGGATGGAAAAATACTTATTATGCAAATGGACATCAAAAGAAAGCAGGAGTCGCAATACTTATATTGGAAAAACTAGACTTTAAACAAAGACCATAACAAGAGATACAGAAGGCAGAGGCAGGAGCAACATGGAAGAGACAGCATCGATCTGGGGGCACAGCCTCTATCACCATGAGCCTCCTCAAAAAGCCCAAGACTGAGATGACCATGGAGGCATTGCAGGAGTGGCAGGAGGAAGAATTAAACATGGGTCCACTCTCTGTGCTCATGCAGTAGTAAAGAACAATGCCCAGGTGCTCATGAATTGGCATAACAATAAGAATCTCCTGGGACATGTGAAAGCCAGTGATAGGCACTGCAACATGGTGGTGGAGAATGTCAAAGAGATGTGGACCAAGGTCCCCAAGAGTGGCAAGGCCAAGAAGAAGTACAAGCCAGTCAACAAAGACCGCTACATCTACAAAATGTTCCTGACTTGGGACTCAGACATCATGGTCCTGCAGAATCATCATTGCGGGCAAGTAGGGGCCTCCTCCCCACCATCAGAATATCCTTGCTCATTCTACAAAGACCTGCCTTTGTAATGGGAATAAGAAAGTCCTGTGTTTCATCTAGTAGCAAAAACAAGGGCACTATGTCATAATAAAGGGGACAATCCAACAAGAATGTCTAACCACAATGGATATTTATGCACCCAACATGGAAGCACCTGAGTATATAAAACAATTAATAACAAACATAAAGAAACTCATCGACAGTAATACAATAATAGTAGGGGACTTTAACATCCCACGTACAGCAATGGAAAGATCATTTAAACAGAAGATGGAGAAGGAAACAATGGCTTTGAATGACACACTGGACCAGTTGGACTTAACAGATATATTCACAACATTCCATCCTAAAACAGTAAAACACACATTCTTTTAAAGTTTACATGGGATATTCTCAAGTATAAATCACATATTGGGCACAAATAAGGTATCAACTAATACAAAGACTGAAATCATACCATGAACCTTTTCTAACCACAACATTATGAATCTAGAAGTCAATCACAATAAAAACCATGGAAAGATTACAAACACATGGAGGTTAAACAACATCCTACTAAACAATGAATGGATCAGCCAGGAAATCAAAGCAGAAATCAGAGTTCGTGGAAACAAATGAAAACGAGAACACAACAGTCAAAACATTTGGGATGCAAAAAAGCAGTCCTAAGAGGGAAGTATATGGCAATACAGGCCCAGATCAAGAAGCAAGAAAAACCTGAAATCAAGAACTTCACATTTCACCTAAAGGAGGTAGAAACAGAACAACAAATGAAGCCTAAGTCTAGTAGAAGGAAGGACATAGTAAAGATCAGAGCAGAAATGAATGATACAGAAACAAACAAAAAAAGAACAGATCAATGAAATCAAAAGGTGGTTCTTTGAAAAAATTAATAAAATTGATAAACCTCTAGCCAGACATAACAAAAGAAAAGAGAAAGGACCTAAATGAATAACATCACAAATGAGAGAAGAGAAAGAACAACAAACATCACAGAAATACAAACTATTATAAGAAAAAAACCAACAAATTAGACAACTTGGAAGAAATGGATAAATTCTTAGAAACGTATAAACTACCAAAACTGAAACAGGAGGAAACAGAAAACTTGAACAACTGATAACTAGCAAAGAAACAAAACTCAAAAAATTCCCAACAAACAAAACTCCAGGGCCAGATGGCTTTTGAGGGGAATTCTAACAAAATTTAAAGAGGAGGTAATATCTATTCTTCACAAACGATATCAAAAAGTAGAAAAGGAAGGAATACTTCCAACTCATTCCATGAGGCCAGCATTACCCTGATACCAAAACTAGATAAAGATTCTACTAAAAAAGTGACTATAGGCCAATATCCCTGATGAACATGTATGCAAAAATTCTCAGCAAAATACTAGCAAATCAAATCCAAGAGTACATTAAACAGTCATTCAACACAATCAAGTGGGATTTATTCCTGGGCTGGAAGGGTGGTTCAATATTCACAAATCAATCAATGTGATACAAAGTACAACATCCACTCATGATAAAAATACTCAACAAAGTAGGCTTACCTGGAACATACCTCAACATAATAAAGGCCTTATATGAAAAACCCACAGCCAATATCATCCTCAATGGGGAACACCTGAGAGCATTTCCTCTACAGTCAGGAAGAAGACAGGGATGTCCATTCTCACCACTGTTGTTTAACAGAGTAGTGGAAGTCGTAGCCAGAGCAATCAGACAACAAAAAGAAATAAAAGGCATCCAAAACAGCAAGGAAACAGTCAAATTCTCACTATTTTCAGAAGACACGATACACTATATAGAGAACTCAAAACACTCCACCAGAAAATTGCTAGAACTGATACACAAATTCAGTAAAGTTGCAGTGTACAAAATCAACATACAGAAATCTGTTTCATTTCTATACAGTAATACTGAAGCAGTAGAAAGAGAAATCGAAGAATTGATCCCATTTACAATTGTACCAAAAACCATAAAATATCTAGGAATAAACCTATCCAAAGAGGTAAAAGACCTGTAATCTGAAAACTAGAAAACACTGATGAAAGAAATTGAAGATGACACGAAGAAATGGAAAGACATTCCATGCTCATGGATTGGAAGAACAAATATTGTTAAAATGTCTATACTACCAAAAACAATCAACACATTCAATGCAATCCCTATTAAAATACCAAAGACATTTATCACAGAGAAAACAATCTCAAAATTTGTATAGAACCGCAAAAGGCCCCAAATAACCAAAGCAATATTGAAAAAGGAAATCAAAGCTCGAGGCATAACAATTCTGGACTTCAAGTTATATTACAAGACTGTAGCGATCAAAACAGTATGGTACTGGCATAAAAACAGACACATAGATCAATGGAACAGAATAAAAATCCAGAAATGAACCCACATATCTATGGTCAGTTAATCTTTGACGAAGCAGCACCTGGGTGGTTCAGTTGGTTAAGCATCCGACTCTTGGATTGGGCTCAGGTTATGATCTCAGGGTCATGAGATTGAGCCCCGTGTTGAGTTCCATGCTCAGTGTAGAGTCTGCTTAAGACACACTCTCTCTCCCCTGCTCTCTCTTCCTCTCTAAAATAAATAAATAAATCTTTTAAAAATGCATTAAAGATCTAAATGAAAAAACTGAAATTATCAAAATCCTATAGAGGAACACAGGCAGTAACTTCTTTGACATCAGCCATGGCAACTTCTTTCTAGATATGTCTCCTAAGGCAAGGGAAACAAAAGCAAAAATAAACTATTGGGACTTCATCAAAATAAAAAGCTTCTGTGTAGCAAAGGCAACAATCCACAGAACTAAAAGGCAACCTATGGAATGGGAGAAGATATTTGCAAATGACATATGTAATAAAGAGTTAGTTTCCAAAATATATAAAAAATGTATAAAACTCAACACCAAAAAACAAATAATCCAATTAGAAAATGGGCAGAAGACATGAATAGATATTTTTCCAAAGAAGACATCCAGGTGGCCAACAGACACATAAAAAGATGCTCTACCTCACTGATCATCAGTAAAATGCAAATCAAAATGACAGGGAGATATTATCTCACACCTATCAGAATGGCTAGAATTAACAACACAAGGAACAACAGGTGTTGGCAAGGATGTGGAGAAAGGGGAACCTTCTTGCACTGCTGGTGGAAATGTGAAAATGCAAACTCGTGTATCCACTCTGGAAAACAGTAGGAAGGTCCCTCAAAAAGTTAAAAAAAAATACTATGCAAACATCCAACAATTGCACTATTAGGTGTTTACACAAAAAATACAGAAAAACTAATTCAAAGGACTATATGCACACTGATGTTTACAGCAGCATTACCCAGAATAGAAAAATTATAGAAACAGCCCAATTGTCCAACAACTTATGAATGGATAAAGAAGATGTGGTATATACGTACAATGAAATATTATTCAGCCAAAAAAAGAATGAAATCTTGCCATTTGCAATGACATGGGTGGAGCTAGAGAGTATCATAGTAAGCAAAATAAGTTTGTCAGAGAAAAAGAAATACCATATGATTTCACTCATATATGGAATTTAAGAAATAAAACAAAAGAGCAAAGGGAAATAAAAGAGAGAGGTAAACCAAGAAACAGTCTCTTAACTACAGAGAAGTAACTAACGGTTACTAGAGGTAAAGTGGGAGGGAATGGGTTAAACAGGTGATTGGGATGAGGAGTGCACTTGTAATGAGCACTGGTGTTGTATGGAAGTGTTGAATCACTACATTGTACATCTGAAACTAATACTACACTGTATGTTAAATAACTGGAGTTTAAATTAAAAACTTAAAAAATTGATATGAGGCAATAAATGATATATATTGATAAAGGGGCTAAACCATCAAGATGATGTAACAATTATAAACATGCACAAAATGAACAATAGAAGCCCCAAATATAAGAAGCTAACATTAATCGAATTGAAAGGAACAGCAGATAGTATTAAAATTTTAGCTTGAGACTATAGAAAAACCAGAGAGAAGATAATAAGAAAATAGAGGTCTTGAACAACACTATAAACCAACTAGTCTAGCAGACATATGTAGAAAACTGAACCCAACAACAGAAAAATACACGTTCTTCTCAAATGTACATGGAACATTTTCCATTATAAACCATATAATAACTACAAAATAAATCTCAATAAATTTAGAAGATTGAAATCATACAAAGTTTCTTTCCTGACACAATGGAATTAAACTGGAAATGAATAACAATAAAACTATAAAATTTAAAATATGGGGAATTAACACACTCATTTTTCAATTTATAACTAATCAGCTTATGAAGGTCTTAATATTTTGCTATATTTACTTCATGTATTCTTAATTTTTTTATTGAGTACAGTTGACACAATGTTTTATTGGTCTCAGGTGTACAACACTGTGATTCAACAAGCATATGTTTTCCTAAAAAATACTCTTTTAACCAATGGATCGAGGAATAAACTACAAGTGACAATAGAAAATACTTCAAGATGAATGAATATATAAACACAACATACCAAATCTTATAGGATACAGTAAAAGCAGTACTCAAGAGGTAAATTTATGGCTTTATTTTTTTCTAAAGATTTTATTTATTTACTTGAGAGAGTGAGAGAGAACACAGAGGGAGAGGGAGAAGCAGACCCTCGCTGAGCAGGAGCCCCATGTGAGGCTCAATCCCAGGACCCTGGGATCATGACCTGAGCCAAAGGCAGATGCTCAACCAACTGAGCCACCCAGGTGCCCCAAATTTATGGCTTTAAATGCCTATATTATTAAAGAGCAAAAATATCAAATCAATGACCTTACTTCACACCCCAAGGAACTAAAACAGAAAAGAAAACTAAATTCAAAGCTAGAAGAAGGAAGAATATAATAGAGAACAGACTTGAGAAAAACAAAATAGAGAACTCAAAAACAATAGAATCAATGAAACTGAAAGTTGGGACCTTGAAAAAAATCAACAGAATTGACAAATCTTTAACTAGCCAGAACAGGAGAGAGGACTCAAATTACTAAAATCAGAAATATAGTGGAGATAGTAATAGAGAACTTACATAAATAGAAAGGATTATAATAGAATAGTAGGAATAATTATATGCAAACAAATTGGATAACCCAGATGAAATGGACAAATTCCTGAGAACAGAGAAACCACCAAAACTGAGTCAAGAAGAAAGAAAATCTGAGCAGACTTAAAAAGTAAAAAGATTGAATCAATAATCAAAAACCTCCCAACAACAAAAATCTAAGTCCAGATAGCTTCAGTGGTGAATTGTACCAAATATTTAAAGAAGAATAAACACCCATCCTTTTCAAACTCTTACAAAACATTGAAGAGAGAGCACTTCCTAACTTACTCTATCATGCCAGTGTTACCCTTATACCTGTGGTGGATAAAGACACCACAAGATAAGAAAACAACATACAAACATATCATGAATACAGATGTAACACTACTGAAAAATTACCAGCAAACCAAATTCAGCAGCATATTAGAGGATTATACATTATGGTCAAGTGAGATGTATCCAAGAAATGTAAGTCTACTTCAACATATGAAAATCAATCATGTAATATACTACATTAAGGGAATAAAGGAAAAAAATATACAATCATCACCACTGATGCTAGAAAAGTATTTGACAAGATACCACAAACTTTCATGAATAAAAAATAGTCAAGAAACTAGGAATAGTACATGAGGTTTCCTTTTTCTCCACATCCTTGTCAACACTTGTTGTTTCTTGTGTTTTTGATTTTAGCTATTTTGACAGGTGTGGGGTGATATCTTATTGTGGTTTTGACTTGCATTTCCCTGATGATGAATGATATTGACCATTTTTCAGGTGTCTGTTGGCCATCTGGATGCCTTCTTTGGAGAAATGTCTCTTCACGTCTTCTGCCCATTTTTTAATTGGTTTGTTTTGTGGGTGTTGAGTTGTATCAGTTCTTTATATAGTTTTGGATACTAATCCTTTATCAGATATGTCATTTGCAAATATCTTCTCCCATTTAGTAAGTTGCCTTTTAGTTTTGTTGGTTGTTTTCTTTGCTGTGCAGAAACTTTTTATTTTGATGTAGTCCTGTAGTTTATTTTTACTTTTATTTCCCTTGCCTCAGGAGACAGATCTTTAAAAAAAATGTTGCTATGATCTATGTCAGAGAAATTATTGCTTGTGCTCTCTTCTAGGACTGTTATGGTTTCAGGTCTCACATTTTGGCCTTTAATCTAGTATGGAGGTTCTTCAAAAAGTTAAAAATAGAACTACCCTATGACCCAGGAATCACACTACTGGGTATTTACTGCAAAATTGCAAAAATGCTAATACAAAAAGATACATGGGCCCCTATGGTTATTGCTGCATTATTTACAAGAGCCAAACTATGGAAGCAGCCTAAGTGTTCATCAATAGTTGAATAGCTAATGATGTGGCATATATTCATTCAAAGGAATATTATTCACCCATGAATAAGAATTAAATCTTGCCATTTGCAACAAAATGGACAGAGGCAGAGAGTATATGCTAAGCAAAACAAGTAAGAGAAGGACAACAAATACCATATGATTTCATTTACATGTAGAATGTAAGAAACAAAGCAAACAAGCAAAGGAGAAAAGAGAAAGAGAAAGAGAGAAACCAAGAAACAGACTCTTAACTATAGAGAACAAACTGATGGTTACCAGAGGGGAGGCTGGTGGGAGGATGGGTGAAATAGGTGATGGGGATTAAGGAGTGCACATGTGGTGATGAGCACTGAGTAATGTATAGAATTGTTGAATCACTATACTGTATACCTGAAATTAATATAACATTGTATGTTAACTATACTAGAAATAAATTTGTTTTTGAAAATAGAAACTAGGAATAGAAGTGAAGTTTCTCAATTTGATAAAGGGCATTTATGGAAAACACACAGTTACCAGTATACTCAATGACAAAAGACTAAAAACTTTTTACTTCAGGTAAGAAACAAGGAAAGGATGCCTGTTTTTACCACTTCAATTCAATGTTGTACTGAAAGTTCCAGGCAGTACAATAAGGCCAAGAAAAAAAATCCAAATTGGAAAGAAGGGGGGCGTCTGGGTGGTGCAGTCGTTAAGCGTCTGCCTTCGGCTCAGGGCGTGATCCCGGCATTCTGGGATCAAGTCCCACATCAGGCTCCTCTGCTGGGAGCCTGCTTCTTCCTCTCCCACTCCCCCTGCTTGTGTTCCCTCTCTTGCTGGCTGTCTCTCTCTGTCAAATAAATAAATAAAATCTTAAAAAAAAACAAAAAAAACAAATTAGAAAGAAGGAATGAAATTATTTTTATTGGCAGATGATGTGATCCTATTGTATAAATCATTCTAAGGAATCCACTGAAAAATCTCTTAAAGCTAATAAGCAAATTCAGTGAAATTACAGAATATAAGACCAACAACACATATCAGTTTTATTTCTATGCACTAGCAAGGAACAATCAGAAAAGGAAATTTTAAGAAAGATTCTGAGTTGAGATTGCAGGAGTTAAGATGGCAGAGGAGTAGGGGGCCCTAATTTTATCTGGTCCTTGTAATTCAGCTAGATAGTTACCAAATCATTCAGAGCAAATGCAAAATAAATCAGATATCTGAGAAAAGAATTGCTGCAATTCTACAAATAGAAAAGTGACCACTTTTTGTAAAGTAGAAGGTGCGGAGATGTGAATCTGGGGTGACATATCTGAAGACAGGGCAGAGCAGCAGGAGCTAGCTTAAGGAAGCCAACACAAAGTATTATGAGCAGCAGAGTACAAAATCAGAACTTTTAGAAGTCTGCTACAGTGTAGGACATCCCTGGCTTACAGGTGCTTAGGTGGTGAAGTGGGGCAGAATCCCAGGTGGGACAGTGTGGTGTCATGATCTCCGGGGTCACAAGAACGGGGGTGACTGAATGTGGCAGTTTCCAGGCTTCGGAGTGGGGAAGCGGGTTGAAAACAGAGGGTCTAGGCACTGGCTTTCTGCTCAGTGTTGCCATAAACTTTGAACTGCTGCACGGTCAAGCAACTGTTCTCCAGGCAGGGGCCGAGCATGGGCAGAAGAGCAGTGAGACACCCCCCCCTCCCCCAGGAGGAACGGCGTGGATTCACACCACAGAAGTCCATAAAGTTTGGAGACTAGAAACTGGTACATGTGCCTGAGATAAAAACGCTTGGTCACAGCCTGGGTGAACACAGAGTTCAAGTGGAAACCAGGGAGACAAGTGATTAGCTGCTTTTCTGTGAGGGCTCACTGAAGAGTCGGGTAGGCAATATTTAAGCTCTGGGGCTAGAGACCTGGGTGCTGCCATTTTAATCCCCCCGCATTGGTGCTGAAAGCCTTCAGGGAGCAAAACAGCACCACACAGTGCAATCTGCAGCACCTTACACTGATCCCACCCCCTGGCAAAGGGGATGCAATTCTACCTGGGCAAGGACACCTGAGAATCAGTGCAACAGGCCCCTCCCCCAGAAGACCAGTAGGAACAATTCAGCAGCATGAAGTTTACTGATCATAAGAGAACTGCAAAACTTCAGCACTTGGGGGAAACAGAATATAGCATTCACGGTTTTTTATTATTATTATTTAGTCTTTTAGTTTTATTTTTTCCACCTGATTTCTTATTTTTTATTCTCTTTTCATATTTATCTTTATATGTTTCATATATATAAAATATATATTTTATATATATTTTTATATATGTATACATATACACACATATATTTTATATATTTTTTACATGTTTCATATATATATATTTTATATATATTATATATATACTATTTTTGGTTTCCTTCATTGTATTTTATTGTATTTTTATATATATAGGTTTTTCTTTCTTTCCTATTTTGAGGTCTAGTTTCCTTTATCAAACAAACCAAAATACCCCCAGGACCTAGTTTATTGTTTTGTTCTGGTTTACTTCTTGTTTGGCTTTTTTCTTATTTTGATTTGTTTCCATTTTCCTCTGGTTAGTTTTGTTTGTATTTTTCTGGTGTTGTTGTTAATTTTGTCTTTTCTCTCTCTTCCTTTTATTCATTTCTGGACATAATGATGATGGAGAAACTCAACCCAAAAGAAAGAACAGGAAGAAGTACTCACTGCTGGGGATTTAATCAATAGAGATATAAGTAAGACATCAGAAGTAGAATTCAAAACAAAAATTATAAAGACACTAGCTGGAATGGAAAAAAGCACAGAAGACAGTAGAAAATCCCTCACTGTAGAAATAAAAGAACCAAAATCTAATCAGGTCGAAATTAAAAATGCTATTCCTGAGATGCAGTCAAAAATGGAGGCTCTAACAGCTAGTATAGAAGATAAAATGGTGGAAAACAAGGAAGCTGAGAAAAAGAGAGAAACACAGCTATTGGATCATGAAGGGAAAATTAGAGAAATCAGCGATCCCACAAACCAAAATAATATTCAAATAATAAGGGTCCCAGAAGATGAAGGAGGGGGAGCAGAAGGGTTACTGAACAAATTATAACTGAGAACTTTCCTAATCTGGGGAAGAAAACACTTATCCAAGTCCAAGAGGCATACAGAACCCCGCCCCAAAATCAATAAAAATAGTCAACACCTTGACATAAAATAGTGAAAACTGAAAATTTCAGAAGTAAAGAGAAAATCCTGAAAGCAGCTCTGGAAAAAGATCCTTAACCTACAAGGGTAAAAAGATAAAGCTGGCAGCAGACCTGTCCACAGAGATCTGCCAGGGCAGAAAGGACTGGCTAAGTGGGAATAATATGCAGCCAAGAATACTTTATCCAGCAAGGCTGTCATTCAGAATAGAAGGAGAGTTTCCAGGAAAAACAAAAACTAAAGTAATTTGTGAACAGTAAACCAGCCCTGCAAGAAATATTAGAGGGGATCCTTCGAGCGGAGAGAGAGCCCAAAAGTAACAAAGACCAGAAAGGTACAGAGACAATCTACAGAGACAGTGACTTTACAGGTCATAAAATGACACTAAGTCCATATCTTTCAATAATTACTCTGAATGTAAACGGACGAAAAGCTCCAATCAAAAAACACAGGGTATCAGATTGGATCAAAAAACAAGATCCATTGAAATGCTGTCTATAAGAGACCCATTTTAGACTGAAAGACACTTTCAGATTGAAAGTGAGGGTGTGGAGAACCATTTATCATGCTAATGGACATCAAAAGAAAGCTGCAGTAGCCATCCTTATATCAGACAAACTAGATTTTAAACCAAAGACTAAAATAAGAAATGAAGAAAGACACTATATCATAATAAAAGGGTCTATCCAACAAGAAGATCTAACAATTATAAATATTTATGCCCCTAAGTAGGGAGCAGCCAACTATATAAACCAATTAATAACAAAATTAAAGAAACACATTGATAATAGTACAATCTTAGTAGTGGACTTTAACACTCTACTCACAGGAATGGACAGATCATCTAAGCAGAAGATCAACAAGGAAACAAGGGCTTTAAATGACACACTGGACCAGACGAACTTTATATATTCAGAGCATTTCATCCTAAAACAACAGAATACATATTCTTCTCCAATGCACATGAAACATCCTCCAGAATAGATCATGAATCAGGTGTCAACTGGTACAAAAAGATTGAGATTATACCATGCATATTTTCAGACCACAATGCTTTAAAACTTGAACTCAATCACATGCGAAAATTTTCAAAGAACAAAACTATATGGAGGTTAGACAGCATCCTAGTAAAGAATGAATGGGTCAACCAGGAATATAAGAACAATTAAAAAAACACATGGAAACAAATGAAAATGAAAACAAGACAGTTCAGAACCTTTGGGATACAGCAAAGGCAGTCCTAAGCAGGAAGTATATAGCAATACAGTCCTTTCTCAAGAAACAAGAAAAGTCTCAAATACACAACTTAAACTTATACCTAAAGGATCTGGGATAAAGAACAGCAAAAAAAAGCCAAAAGCCAGCTGGAAAAGAGAACTAATAAAGATTAGAGCAGAAATCCATGATACCGGAAAAAAAAAATAGAACAGATCAACAAAACTAGGAGCTGGTTCTTTTAAATTAATAAGATAGATAAACCCCTAGCCAAACTTATGAAAAAAGAAAAGTGAAAGGACTCCAATGAATAAAATCAGGAATGAAAGAGGAGAAATCACAACCAACACTGAAGAAATACAATTGTGAAAGAATATTATGAGCAATTATACGGCAACAAATTAGGCAATCTGGAAGAAATGGATGTATTTCTAGAAACATATAAACTACCAAAATTGAAACAGGGAGAAATAGAAAACCTGAACAGACCCATGATTAGCAATGAAATTGAAGCAATAATCAAAAATCACCCAATAAACAAGAGTCCAGGGCCAGATGGCCTCCCAGGGGAATTCTACTAAACATTTAAAGAATTAATACTTTTTCTTCTGAAGCTGTTTCCAAAAAGAAGAAGAAGAAGAAGAAGAAGAAGAAGAAGAAGAAGAAGAAGAAGGAGAAGAAGAAGAAGAAATGGAAGGAAAATTTCCAAATTCATTCTATGAGGCCAGCATTACCTTAATCCCAAAACCACACAAAGACAAAGACCCCACCAAAAAAGAATTACAGAACAATATCTCTGATGAACATGGATGTTGAAAATTCTTTTTTTTAAAGATTTTATTTATTTATTTACAGAGAGAGACAGCCAATGAGAGAGGGAACACAAGCAGGGGGAGTGGGAGAGGAAGAAGCAGGCTCCCAGCGGAGAGGGGAGCCTGATGCGGGGCTCAATCCCAGACCCTGGGATCACACCCTGAGCCGAAGGCAGATGCTTAACGACTGAGCCACCCAGGTGGCATCCTAGTAAAGGATGTAAAAATTCTTACCAAGATACTATTTAATAGGATCCAACAGTACATTAAAGGGATTACTCACCACCACCAAATAGGATGTATTCCTGGGCTGCAGGGGTGGGTCACCATCCACAAATCAATCAGTGTGATAAACCACATTAACAAAAGAAAGGACAAGAACATTATGATCCTCTAAATAGATGCAGAAAAAGCATTTGACAAAATACTTTTCTCAATAAAAACCCTCCGCAATGTAGGGACTGAAGGAACATACTTCAATATCATAAAAACCATATATGAAAACCCACAGCAAATACCATCCTCAATGGGGAAAAACTGAAAGCTTTGTCCTAAGGTCAGGAACATGACAGGGATGTCCACTATCACCACTGTTGTTCAACATAATACTGGAAGGCCTAGCCTCAGCAATCAGATAACAAAAAGAAATTAAAGGCATTCAAATTGGCAAAGAAGAAGTCAAACTTTCTCTCTTCCCAGATAACATGATGTTCTATGCAGAAAACCCAAAAGACTCCACCCCAAAATTGCTAGAACTGATACAGGAGTTCGGCAAATTCACAGGGTATAACATCGATGCACAGAAGTCAGTTGCATTTCTATATACTAACAATGAGGCAGAAGAAAGAGAAATCAACCACCTTACACCAGTTAGAATGGCAAAAATTAACAAAACAGGAACCAACAAATGTTGGAGAGGATGTGGAGAAAGGGGAACCCTCTTACACTGTTGGTGGGAATGCAAGCTGGTACAGCCACTCTGGAGAACAGTATGGAGGTTCCTCAAGATGTTAAGAATAGAGCTACCCTATGACCCAGCAATTTCACTACTAGGTATTTACCCCAAAGATACAAATGTAGTGAAAAGAAGGGGCACATGCACCCCAGTGTTCATAGCAGCAATGTCCACAATAGTCAAACTGTGGAAGGAGCTGAGATGACCTTCAACAGATGAATGGATAAAGAAGATGTGGTACATATATACAATGGAATATTATTCAGCCATCAGAAACGATGAATACCCACTATTTGAATCAACATGGATGGAACTGGAGGGGATTATGTTAAGTGAAGTAAGTCAAGTAGAGAAAGACAATTATGGTAGGGTTTCATGCATATGTGGAACATAAGCAATAGCACAGAGGACCATAGGGGAAGGGAGGGAAATCCAAAGGGGGAGAAATCAGAGTGGGAGACGAACCATGAGAGACTATGGACCCCAGGAAACAATCTGAGGGTTTCAGAAGGGATGACGGTGGGGGGAGGGAGTAACAGGGTGATGGGTATTGAGGCGGGCACCAGCTGTGATGAGCACTGGGTGTTATACTTAATTAATGAACCACTGAATACTACATCAAAAATTAATTATGTACTATACAGTGGTTAAGTGAACATAATAAAAAAAAAAAGAAAGAGAAACCAAGGAATCGATCCCATATACAGTTGCACCAAAACCCCTAAGATACCTAGGAATAAACATAACCAAAAAGGTAAATGATCTCTACTCTGAAAACTGTAGAACGCCTATGAAAGATATTGAAGAAGACACAAAGAAATGGAAAAAACATTTCATGCTCATGGTTTGGAAGAACAAATATTGTTAAACTGTCTATACCACCCAAAGCAAATCACCCATTCAATGCAATCCTTATGAAAATACCATCAACATTTTTCACAGACTTGGAAAAAACAATCTCAAAATTTGTATAGAACCAGAAAAGACCCTGAATAGCCAAAAGAATGTTGAAAAAGAAAACCATAGCTGGAGGCATCACAATTCCAGACTTCAGGTTGTATTACAAAGCTGTCATCATCAAGACAGTATGGTACTGGAACAAAACAGACACATAGATCAATAGAACAGAATAGAGAATCCAGAAATAGACACTCAACTCTATGGTCAACTAATCTTCAACAAAGCAGGAAAGAACATTCACCGGAAAAAAGACAGTCTCTTCAACAAATGGTGTAGGGAAAATTGGACAGCCACATGCAGAAGAACGAAACTGCACCACTTTCTTACACTATACACAAAAATAGACTCAAAATGGATGAAAGACCTAAATGTGAGACAGGAATCCATCAAAATCCTAGAGAACACAGGCAGCATCTCTTCAACCTTGGCCGCAACAACTTCTTGCTAGACACATCCCCAAAGGCAAGGGAAAGAAAAGGTAAAAATGAACTATTGGGACTTCATCAAGATAAAAAGCTTTTGCACGGCAAAGGAAACAGTTGAGAAAACCAAAAGACAACTGACAGAATGGGAGAAGATATTTGCAAATGCCATATCAGATAAAAGGCTAGTATCCAAAATCTATAAAGAACTTACCAAACTCAACACCCAAAGAACAAATAATCCAATCAAGAAATGTGCAGAAGACATGAACAGATGTTTCTGCAAAGAAGACATCCAAATGGCCAACAGACACATGAAAAAGTGCTCCACATCACTCGGCATCAGGGAAATACAAGCAAAAACCACAATGAGATAATACCTCTAACAAGTCTGAATGGTTAAAATTAACAAGTCAGGAAATGACAGATGTTGGCGAGGATGTGGAGAAAGGGGAACCCTCCTACACTGTTGGTGAGAATGAAACCTGGTGTAGCCACTCTGGAGAACAGTATGGAGGTTCCTCAAAAAGTTGAAAATAGAGCTACCCTATGACCCAGCAATCGCACTACTGGGTATTTTCCCCAAAGATACAAATGTAGTGACCCAAAGGGGCACCTGTACCCCAATGTTTATAGCAGCATTTTCCACAATAGCCAAATATGGAAAGAGCCCAGATGTCCATTGACAGATGAATGGATAAAGAAGATGTGACACACACACACACACACACACACACACACACACACACACACACGGAATATTATGCAGCCATCAAAAAGAATGCAATCTTGCCATTTGCAATGACATGGATTATGCTAGAGGATATTATGCTAAGCAAAATAAGTCAGTCAGAGAAAGACAATTATCATATGATCTCACTGGTATGTGGACTTTAAGAAACAAAACAGGATCATAGGGTAAGACACGAAAAAATAAAAGAAGATGAAACCAGAGAGGGAGACAAATCACAGGAGACTTAAGTATAGGAAACAAACTGAGGGTTGCTGGAGGGGCAGGGGGTGCAGGGATGGTGTAACTGGGTGATGGACATTAAGGAGGGCATGTGATGTAATGAGCACTGGCTATTATATAAGACTGATGAGTCACAGGCCTATACCTCTGAAACCAATAATACATTATATGTTAATTAATTGAATTTAAATAAAAAATGTTTAAAAGTGGGCAAAAGACATGAATAGACATTTTCCAAAGAAGACATACAGGTGCATCATATTATTTAAATCTCACAACAACAACGCTCTAAACGGCATATAGTAGGTGCTAAGGAAGTATTTGTGGTATGAATGAACAACCATATAAGTAAGGCACCCTGTGAGGCAACCTTGGTTGAGAAAGATTAGGTAAATTGCCCCAGATCTCTTAGTTAGTAAGGGGCAGAATTCAAACTTTATAAGACAAAAATACCACTTTTGGGTTCAGTTCTAACCTGAAATTACAGATAAAGACATCAGGTTCTATTTCTAGAAAGAAGTCAGGTCCTTAATATTACTTTTTGAGTCATATCGAAATTTGAACCTGTTACTTTGGTTGTGTTGTTTTGGTTTCAGGCAGCCTGGACACCCAATTCTCATTATTTCCTAAACAAGTGACTTATGAAGATTTGATTTAACCTCTCTGAAACCAAGGTTTCAGAAAGGTTGTAAAATGAAGATGACAGAATGAAGGTGGAGCCAGAATTGGAAGTCAAGGTTACCCTACTCTCCTGGTTTTTAAATAATGGCAACTGATGCAAAATGTTAAGAAAACACTGTGCAGGCCAAATAAAATACATCTGCAGGCAACATTTGGCCTGTTAGTCACAAGTTTTGCCTTCTGTATTTGTTGAGAGAAGGTATAGAGTTACGACACTTATGGTAGTTAAAGCATGGACTGTGGAACCATCCTGCCTGGGTTGCCATCCAAGCTCGGCCATTTACTAGCTCTATGACCCAAGGCAACCTTCTTCATCTGTCTGTGCCTCAGTTTTCTTGTCTTTAAAATGGGAATGTACCTTATAATGTTGTTATCAGAATTGAGTTTGTGTGTGGGTGTAGCATTTAAAACAGTGCCTAGCATTGGGGCACCTGGGTGGCTCAGATGGTTAGGCATCTGCCTTCGGCTCAGGTTGTGATCCCAGGGTCCTGGGATTGAGCCCCACGTCAGGCTCCCTGCCCGACGGGGAGCCTGCTTCTCCCTCTCCCTCTGCTGTTCCCCCTGCTTGTGCTCTCTTGCTCTCTCTGTCAAATAAATAAATAAATAAAATCTTAAAAAAAAAAAAACAGTGCCTGGCATATATCAAGTACTCTGCAAATGTGTTAAATAAAACAAAAATAAAAAGCTCTAAGCTTCCTTTAACTATTTTCACTAATTCTAACTTGATCTTTGCCTCAGTTTGCACATCTGTAAAATGGAGACAATAAGGGTACCTACTTTGTATGGTTATTGTCAGGATTAAGGGATTTAATACAGAGAGAGTTAAGATAACTATAGTACTTAGAACATTGCCTAGAACAGATTAAGCACTATGTAAGTGTTAGCCATTATCATTATTAATTTTTAAAATGAATGTTTGGCTAAGGTCATGTAAGTCAGTACTGCAAAACTTTAAAATATGCTTAGTAGTATTTACAAGATGGCATTGATCCGAAGAAGTAAAGTCCATAGTAATAATGGAGCTGAACTTTTAACCCTTCAGTCAATCGTTCAAAAAAGCAAAGTGGTGAAGTCTGAGAATAGTAAAACTTCCCAATCATTGCATAGCCCACTTAATACTCATCAATAAACCTGAGGTTTATTGTTGAGGTAAAGGTTGAAATGAAGTTTGAGATAAAAAGAAAAGCAGTCTAAATTTGCATCTATAAAGGCAACTTTTTGAATTTATTTTTAACATCTCAGTACATTTTCCATAATAGATCTAAGAAGGAGAGGTAGAAAATTCAAACTCTCATGCATAGTTAATTAGAAGAAATTTCTATATTGGGAAACAGAGTTATCTCCTGGCTCCCTACTTAATCTCCATCCACCTGGAGTAAACCATTGCTTTGCCAAATATGTAAGAGAAGGAAGTTGTAAGAAGGGTCAGGTCCTGGTGTTGGACAAAACAGCACCCTAACCATAATTTTTAAGATGTTAAGAACCCAGTCTAAAGAAAGAAAATTATTGCCGAAGGACTTGACAGTGCGTGGATAACCAACGGGACAAATAAGAGTCCCAGTGTGAGGGGACTGGAAATATGTTGGAACCTCATACTGAATGAATGGGGATCATTGCAGGACACAAGTTTAAAGGTGCTAGAAGTCGGATTTCTCATACTGAAGTGACAATAACTATTAGTGAATCTCCTTTGAGAAGAGATGGACATTCTTCAATGAGAGAGGACAGAGGCAAGGGGAGATCTCACTGTGAGAAAAACAGGTCTGTTGTGACAAGAGAGGATATAATATAAAAACTCCATTGTGAATTTATAAGAACACTATAAAACCGTTAGTGATAAGGATAGGTGACTGGGTTAATACAATTGGGGAACATACAGGATAGGATGTCGGGATTTGTGTCAGGAAATACTGTGGAATTCTGAGTTTGAAAGCATAAGATACGCTGTGGGAACCATTTTACAGATAAAAAGGGGATGGAATGCTCCATAATGTGACAGGACAGGGTACAAGAGGAGACTCTAGATTTAAGAAAGGGATGGTCTAACAAAATGGAACAAGAAATGAGGCTCCCATGGGACTGGGAAGGAAATAGCAGAAATCCCAGTGGAAAGGGATGGTGTTTTCCTAGTTTGAGAAGACAGGGGACAAGGACAACCCTAGGGAGAAGTAAGATAAAATTAAAAAAAAAACTTAGAGAAAGAGGAGGTCAAAATGTGGGGCTAACAATAAAAGAGAACTGCAGGTGGGGAGTAGTCTTCAAAAAAGATAACAAGGGGGGAGTATCATTAGAAAAGTAGTGGCCCTTGGGAGGGGTATGAGAGATTGTGGAAACTGTTGTGGGAGGGTAAAGAGGACACTAATGTGAGAAGAGAGTGGACAAGGCATGACCAAATTGTGATAAAAGCAGGGTGCCTAGTACGAGATATGAGGAAATAATGTGGGGACCCTAATGGGAAGGAGTGAATGCTCCTCAAAGCAGGAAAGCAGAAGACTAAAGGGAACCACAGTGTGATAAAAATCAGGGGCTCTAATGTGAGGGGACAGAACAAGATACATTGTAGGACTCTCATTCCACTGGAGAAGATGACAAAATGGTAAAGCCCACAGGGAAAGAGAATAAAGGGCCTATTTTCACTTTGTGAAAAGGGGAGACCCATGGGTTAAAACAAGGCATACTGTGGGGTCCTAAGTGGGAGAAGCTGTGAAGCACTTCAGGCAGTGTGAGAGGATCATGCAAAAAGGATGAATTCCAGTGTTGGAAAAAAGAGAGCTAGTAAGAGAGTACAGGTAATATTTTGAGATTCCTTAGTAGGAGGGAATGCGAGAATGCGGGGCCCCTAGTTGGATGCATTGGGGGGATTCATAGTGTAAGCAGTTTAACGATACCGGGTGTGTTGTTTTCTCAATTCTGTAGGGTCGATGCCCCCAAATCCAGAACACCAGGTACAAGTGGCTGTCCTGTATGAGAAAAGGGGGCGCTAGGGGAAAGTGCCAGGAGATTCTTGTGGGTAAGGCCAGGGAATAACGTAAAAAACCCTCAGTGGGAAGCGATGGCGACATGGTGGGACCCTCGTGGGAAGATTATTGTGAGAAGCCAGAGGCTGGAGATGAGGAGGTCTCCAGAGTCCTAAGAACAAACAAACAACCCCCCTTCAAAAAAAAAAAAAAAAAAAAAAGCCCTGCAGTGTGAGGGCTAAGAACACGGGGGAGGGGGACACCAGTGTGAGGGGTACGACGGCCAATTATGCTGGAGCATAATTTCCCCACCGTAGGTGTCCAGCTCCACTTACCCAGGCAGAGTTCAAAGACGTAGGCATAGTAGGACCAAAGCACAACGAGGACGATAACGAGCACGGGCACCCAGGAAAGTACTCGGCGGCAGCACCGCAGCCCCCCGGACAGAGCCATCTTCCAGCCCCGCCGCATCTTTGGATCGAAGATCGACCGAGCAGGCCTGCTGGCGCTGGGTCGGAATTGCCCGGCACGCGGCTGGTAGGCAGGAAGGCGCGCTGTGCGGCGCTCCACTGCCTAGCCTGGCGGGAACCGTCTCACCGAGCCGATGCCACCTGTAAGGCTGCAGGGTAGAGTACGCCCTGCCTGGCACAATAGGCATGAGTCATGGCGAGGAGGAACTGGCCTTGTTGGAGCGGAAGGTGATCCGCCCGGCAGTCGAGGCTGGGCACGCTCAGAGGGAATGCAGTCCCTCCCCTTTCCTCCTCTTCCACCCCCTTGCTACAGCGCTAGCTGCAGAGCTGGACCTCTGCAAAACTGTGAAGCGGAAGAAATTTGGGTCCGCCCATCTGCTTTTACTGCACTGCGTCCCCCCTCATCTCCTTTCTGATCTCTCTTTCTGTTTTTTGTCTCTCTGTTTCCCCCCTCAACACAAACGCGGGAGCACACGTACACGCTGTGCGAAAGATGCCAGCCATAATCTCTTAAGACCCCATCCTCCCACTGCTGCTTGAACAATGTGCTTAACGCGTAGTGCCGCAATCACTGCTTGGGTAAGTCCATTCACAGGACGCTCCCTCCTTCCTTCTCTTCTTCCCTTACCCCTGAGTTTAGCTTCGTCCATTTTCAGAATAAATAAACCTATTGGTACAGAAAAATGAACGAAGGGGACGTTAATTCTGTGAGGGGCCGGGGAAGGATGCAAAGGTAGTAATATTTAAACCGAGTTTTAATAATAAACGTTTGCTAGGCAGACGAGAGGGGAGTATCTTTCAGACAGAGAAAATAGCGTCTGCAAAGGCATAGAGTCATAAAAATCCAAAAGTGTTCAAGGAACAACCAACGTGGCTTGAGAGGGTGTGTGAAGAGGAGAGGCTGAGACTGAGACTGGGAATATAGACTGAGGGAACAGTGTGACAGTCCTTATACACCCTGCCAGGGTGTGTGCACATAATTCTATCAAGCAGATTACTATGAACAGCCATTAAAGGTTTGGGACAATGGAATGACATTAGCAGAGATGTATTTTTGTAAAAGAACTGGCAGGATTTGGGAAAGGAGGATGGCCTGGAAGCAGACCAATTAAGAAGCAATTTAATTCAACAAATGTTTTTGGACTGGTTGCTTTGTGTAGGTCAACTTTGGTATAAAAAGAATGAACAGGAGGCCTGTCCCCATGAAGCTCACCATCTCTTCCGGGGGCTTGGTGTTCAATGACACAAGTACAATAATGGAAGTCTAGTAAGATTTTGACATTTATGGATTTGAAACTCACTGTTTAATTATTTCTAAAGGTCTATGACATGGAGAAATTTGTGATTTTGCTGAGACGCATGTCTTATTCACATTCTGTATTGGGAACAAGGATTTCAACAGGGTCGTGCACTATTCTTTATAGTTATATATGCAGTAATTTCCTGAAGTGTTTCTTTTCAGATTAAGTTCATGGTTGATATTATTAAATTTATGATGTAGTGAAACACAGACTCATTTCAGTTGCAATATTTATTTTAATAGCCCAATTAATTATTTGAGTCCTAAGGTTCAGACATAGATATTTAAATATTATTTTTCCAGCGTTATTGAGGTATAGTTGACAGGTAAAAATTGTATATATTTAAGGTGTATAATGTGATCATTTGTAGGTATATACATTGTGAAATGATTATGACAATCAAGCTAATTAATGCATCTATTATCTCACAGTTACCATCTTTTGATAAATATTTTTTATTGAGATATATTTTACATACAACATTGTGTAAATTTAAGGTGTACATTTTTCAAAGTTTTTATTTACATTCCAGTTACTTAACATATAGTGTAATATTAGTTTTGGGTGTACAGTATAGTGATTCAACACCGCCATACAACACCAGGTGCTCATCACAAGTACACTCCTTAATCCCCATCACCTATTTAACCAGTCCACCCACCCAACTCCATTTTGGTAACCATCGGTTGTTCTCTATAGTTAAGAATCTGTTTTGTAGTTTGTCTCCCTGTCTCTCTCTCTTTTTTTTTCCTTTGCTCGTCTGTTTTCTTTCTTAATTTCCACATATGAGTGAAACCATAAGGTATTTGACATTTTCTGAGGGACTTATTTCCCTTTGCATGATATTATAGCTCCATCCATGTCATTGCAAATGGTGAGATTTCATTCTTTTTATAGCTGAATAATACTCCATTATATATATATATATATATATATGTATATATACACAAATATATCCTTCACATCTTCTTTATCCATTCATCAGATGATGGACACTTGGGCTGTTTCCATAATTTAGCTATTATGGATGCTGCTGCTAAAAACATTGGGGTGCATGTCTCCCTTTCACTTAGTATTGTTGTGATCTTTGGGTAAATACCTAGTATTGCAATTGCTGGATCTTAGGGTAACTCTATTTTTAACTTTTTGAGAAACCTCCCTACTGTTTTCCAGAGTGACTGCACCAGTTTGCATTCCCACCAACAGCACAAGAGGGTTCCCCTTTTGGTGTTGACCTGTTGTTCTTGTGCTGTTGATTTTAGACACTCTGACAGGTGTGAGGTGATAGCTCATTGTAGTTTTGATTTTCATTTCTCTTATAATCAGTGATGTTGAACATCTTTTCATGTTTCTGTTGGCCATCTGGATGTCATCTTTGGAAGAATGTCTATTTCTGTCTTCTGCCCATTTTTAATTGGATTATTCATTATTGGGGTGTTACATAAGTTCTTTATATATTTGGGATACTAACCCTTTATCACATATGCCATCACAAATATCTCCTCCCATTCCATAGGTTGCCTTTTAGTTTTGCTGATTGTTTTCTTTGCTATGCAGAAACTTTTTATTTTTATAAAGTCCCGATAGTTTATTTTTGCTTTTGTTTCCTTTCCCTCAGGAGACATATCTAGAAAGAAGTTGCTACAGCCAATGTTAAAGAAATTACTGGCTGTGTTCTCCTGTAGGGTTTTTATGGTTTAAAGGTCTTACATTTAGATCTTTAATGCATTTAGAATTTATTTTTCTGTATGCTGTAAGAAAGTGCAGTCCAGTTTCATTCTTCTGTGTGTTGCTGTCCAGTTTTCAAAACACCCTTTGAAAAAGAGACTGTCTTTTATCCAATGGATAGTCTTTCCTGCTTTGTTGCAAATTAGCTGACCAGACAGCTGTGGGTTCATTTCTAGGTTTTCTATTCTGTTCTGTTATTCTATGTGTCTACTTTCGTGCCAGTACAATACTGTTTTGATTAGTACAGCTTTGTAATATAACTTGAAGTTTGGGATTATGATGCCTCCAGCTTTGTTTTATTTTTTCAAGGTTTGCTTTGGCTATTTGGGGTCTTCTCTGGTTCCATACAAATTTTAGGGTGGTTTGTTCTAGCTCTGTGCAAAATGCTAGCAGTATTTTGATAGAGATGGCATTAAATGTGTAGATTGCTTTGGGTAGTATAGCCATTTAAACATATTTGTTCTTCTGTCCCATGAGCATGGAATGCCTTTCATTTCTTTGTGACATCTTTGATTTCTTTCATCGGTGTTACCTAGTTTTCAGAGTACAGGTGTTTCACCTCTTAGGTTAGGTTTAATCCTAGGTATCTTATTGTTTTTGATGCAGTTGTAAATGGGATTGATTCCTTATTTTCTCTCTCTCTGCTGCTTCATTATTGCTATAGAGAAATGCAACAGATTTCTGTACATTGATTTTGTACCCTGTGACTTTACTGAATTCGTGTATCAATTCTACCAGTTTATTGGTGAAGTCTTTTGGGTTTTCAATATACAGTATCCTATCATCTGCAAATAGTGACAGTTTGACTTCTTCCTTGCTGATTTGGATGAGTTTAATTTCTTTCTGTCATCTGATTGCTGTGGGAGTACTTCCAGTACTACGTTAAATAACAGTGGTGAGAGTGGACATCCCTGTCTTCTTCCTGACTGCAGAGGAAAAGCTGTCAGTTGTTCTCCATTGAGTATGATGTTAGCTGTGGGTTTTTCATAGATGGCCTTTAGTAAACCTACTTTGTTGAGTGTAGTTTTTATCTTGAAAGGATGTTGTACTTTGTCAAATGTTTTTGATGCATCCATTGAAATAATCATATGGTTATTGTCTTTTATTAATGTGGTGTATCATGTTGATTGATTTGCAAATATTGAACCACCCTTGTATCAATCTCACTTGATCGTGGTGAATGATTTTTTAAATGTATTGTTGGATTTGGTTTGCTAGTATTTTATTGAGAATTTTTGCATCCATGTTCATAAGGAATATTGCCTGTAGTTCTCTTTTTTAGTGGTGTCTCCATTGTTTCTGGTATCAGGGCAATGCTGGGCTCATAGAATGAAATTGGAAGTTTTCCTTCCTTTTCTATTTTTTGGAACAGTTTGAGAAGAATAGGTATTAACTCTTCTTTAAATGTTTGGTAGAATTTGCCTGTGAAGTCATCTGGTCTTGACCTATGTTTGTAGGGAGTTTTGTGGTTACTGATTCAATTTCTTTGCTGGTTATCAGTCTGTTCAAGTTTTCCATTTCTTCCTGTTTTAGGTTTGGTAGTTTATATGTTTCTAGGAATTTATTTCTTCCAGGTTTCCAATTTGTTGGCATATGGATTTTGATAATATTCTCTTATAATAGTTTGTATTTCTGTGGTGTTGGTTGTTCTTTCTCCTCTCTCACTTGTGATTTTATTCATTTGGGTCCTGTCTCTTTTCTTTTTTGATAAATCTGGCTAGCAGCTTATCAGTTTTATTAATCTTTTCAAAGAACCGGCTCCTGGCTTCATTGATCTGTTCTATTGGTTTTGTTTTTGTAGTTGTTTAGTTTCTGAATTATTTATTTCTGCTCTAAGCTTTATTATTTCCTTCCACTGGCTTTAAGCTTTGTTTTTTGTACTTTTTCTAGCTCCTTTAGGTGAAAGCTTAGACTATTTATTTGAGATTTCCCTTGCTTCTTGAATTAAGCCTGTATTGCTATATACTTCTCTCTTGGTATTGCTTTTGCTGCATCCCAAAGGTTTGGACTGCTGTGCCTTCATTTTCATTTGTTTCCATGTATTTTTTTGTTTCTTCTTTATTTCCTAGTTGACCCATTTAACCTCCATGTATTTGTGGTCTTTCCACATTTTTTCTTATGGTTGACTTCTAGTGTCATAGTGTTGTGGTCAGATAAGGTGCATGATATGACTTCAGTTTTTTTGTATTTGTTCAGGCCTCATTTGTGATCTAATGGGTGATCTATTTTGGAGAATGTTCCATGTGCACTTGAAAGAATGTGTACTCTCCCATTTTAGTCTGGAGTGTTCTGAATATATCCGTTAAGTCCATCTGGTCCAGGGTGTCACTGAAAGCCATTTTTTTCTCCTTGATTTTCTATGTAGATGATCTGTCCATTAACATAAGTGGGGTGTTATATTCCCCTATTATTATTGTATTATTATCAATGAGTTCCTTTATGTTTGTTATTAATTATTTTATATATTTGGGCACTCCCCTGTAGGGTGCATAAATATTTACAATTGTTATATCTTCTTGGATTTTCCCTTTATGAGTATAAAGTGCCCTTTTTGTCTCTTTTTACAGTCTTTGTTTTACAGTCTAGTTTGTCATATTATACTGCTTCTAGCTTTCTTTTGACATTGTTCTGGGTGATTAATGTTTCTCCATCCCCTCACTTTCAATCTGCAGGTGTCTTTAGGACTATGGTGAGTCTTATTTCTTATCCATTCTGACACTCTATGTCTTTTGTTCGGAGTGTTTAGTCCATTCAAATTTAAAGTAGAATTCTTGATAGATATGTATTTATTGATATTTTATTACTTGTTTTGTCATTGTTTCTGGAGACTTATCTCTGATCCTTTCTTATCTTTGTCACTTTTGGTCTCTCTTTTGCCCTCAAGGAGTCCCCTTTAATCTCCCTTGCAGGGCTGGGTTAGTGGTCACAAACTCCTTTAGTGGTTGTTTGTCTGGGAAACTCTGTCTCCTTCTATTCTGAATAACAGCCTTAGTGGATAGAGTATTCTTGGCTGCAGATTTTTTTCCATTCAGGACTTTGAATATATCATCCCACTTCCTTCTGGTTTGCGAAGTTTCTGTTGAGAAATCTCCAGCTAGCCTTATGGGTCTTCCCTTGTAGGTTAAGGACTTCTTGCGTCTTGCTGCTTTTAAGATGTTTTCTTTACACTATATTTTACAAATTTAATTGCAATATGTCTTGGTGTTGGCCTGCTTTTGTTGATTTTGATGGGATTTCTCTGTGCCTCCTAGATGTGGACGTCTGTTTCCTTCCCCGGATTAGGGAAGTTTTCAACTGTTACTTCTTCAAACAAATTTTCTGCCCCCTCTTCTCTCTCTTATTCTTTTGGGACTCCTATAACACAATTGTTATTACATTTGATGGAGTCAGTGAGGTCCCTAAGTCTATTCTCATGTTGCATAATTCTTCTTTCTCTCTTTTGTTCAGCTTCATTGTTTTCTATTATTTTGTCTTCTAGGTCACTAATTTATTCCTCAGCTTCTTCCAACCTGCTGTTCATTGCATCAAGCCTGTTTCCAATCTCATGTATTGCATTATTCTTCTCTGACTGATTCTTTTTTTAACTCTTTGACCTCTGTGGTAAAGGTCTCCCTGATGTCTTGTATTTTTTTCTGAAGGCCAGTGAATATGCCTATGAGTGTTCTTTAAATTCTCCATCAGGCATGTTACTTATACCTGTTTTGGTTGCATCTCTGGCCATGGCCTTATCTTGTTCTTTCATTTGAGATAAATTCCTCCATCTAGGCATTTTGTCTAAGCCTCTGACTTCTCTGTGTTAGAAAAGCCAGTTATGTCTCCTGCTTCTGAAAGTAGTGGCCTTATGTGGAAGAGGTCATGTAGTGTCCAGGGCCTGATGTTTCAGGGAGTGTCTCTGGTGTGTGCTGTTTGCACTGTGCTATTGTGTTTTGTCTGCTCTATCCCTCAGGCCAGTCGTCCATGGAGGCTCTCCTTGCCTGCTGTGTGCAGTGTTTGGTCCCTGGCCTGACTGTGGTGAGTTTTAACTAGGTGTGCTCTGGTCTGTTTGTGAAATGAGACCTGACACCACTTCCATGAGAACTGAGGCCCTGCAGAACTCTCTGGTTGGGATATGTGGTGGGGTCAAGGGTCTGTGCTGTCTTCTGGGGGAGATGCCTGTCTCACTGGGACGGAGGCAAGTGTGACTGAGAGGGGCAGTGCAGCCAGAGTGCAGCAGGGTGAGTCTTGGTGTAAATAAGTTAGTAGGCAGCCACTGTTGGCGCTGGGTTGCTTCCTGCATGTGGCTCTGTGTTTATGCTGAGGCGTGGGGGAGGGAAATGGCACCAGCCAGTTCCTTTCTTCCCAGAGAGCCATCTCTATGAAAGCTGCCTCCCGATGAAGCACTCCAAGAGGAGTGAATAATCTCCCCTGCCTTCCCCGGTTTGTACCAGGGGTTCTTCAAATCACTGTTTCTGTGTTGTCTGCCCCCAGGTGTTTGCCTGCCTTTTCTCCAGGAGCAGGGCAGTTCCCTCAGGGCTCTACCCCAGCCAAATCGGCTGACCTTGAAAACTCCAGGCTTTAAGCCCCGCTGTTTGCAAGAACTCATGAAATTCAGCTGATTTGTAAGTATTTTTCCTTCCGTTCTGTGGGTTGCTGTTTCATTTTGTTGATTGTTTCCTTTCCTGTCCAGGAGCTTTTTAGTTTGATAAAATTCCACATGTCTTTTTGTTGTTGTTGTTACATTTGCTTTTGGTGTCATATCCAGAAAATCATTGCCAAGACCAATGTCTGGTAACATTTTCCCTATGTTTTCTTCTCTAAGTTTTATAGTTTAAGATTATACATTTACGTCTTGAATCCATTTTGAGTTGATTTTTGTGTATGATGTAAGATAGGTTCCAAATTTACTCTTTCCCATGTGAATATCCAAATTTCCCAGTGCCATTTATTAAAGAATCTATCCTTTCTCCATTGTGTATTCTTAGCACCTTTGTCAAATATTAGCGGACTGCATATGTGTAGGTCGATTTCTGGACTCTCTATTCTGTTCCATTGGACGGCGTATCTGTTTTTATCCCAGTGTCATACTGTTTTGATTACAAGAGCTTTGTAATAGACTTTGAAAGGTAGTGTGATGCTTCCAGTTTGTTCTTCTTGCTCGAGATTCCTTTGGCTGTTCAGTCTTCTGTGGTTTCATGTGAATTTTATAATTTTTTTCTAATTTTATGAAAAATACCACTTGAACTTTGATAGAGATTGCATTTAATCTGAAGATCACTTTAAGTAGTATGGGCATTTTAACAATAGTAAGTCTCACAATTCAGGACCACTGGATATCCATTTATTTGTGTCTTGTCAAATTTCTTTCGCCAATGTCCTATAGTTTTCAGTGTATAGATTTTTCATTTCTGCTGTTAAATTTATTTCTAAGTATTTTTCTTTTTGATGCAATTATAAATGAGACTGTTTTCTTAACTTCCCTTTCAGATAGTTTATTATTAGGATATAGAGGTGTAAGTGATTTTTGTATGTTCATTTTATATCCTGCAACTTCACTAAATTCATTTATTCCAACAGGTTTTTGGTGGTGTCTCTGGAGTTTTCTCTATATAAGACCATGTAATCTGCAAACAACAACAATTTTACTTCTTCCTTTATGATTTGGATGCCTTTTGTTTCCTTTACTTGCCTAGTTGCTCTGGCTAGGACTTTAAGTACTATTTTGCAAAGAAGTGGTAAAAGTGGGCATCTTTGTCTTGTTTCTTAAAGGAGAAGCTTTTAGATTTTCAGCATTGAATATGATGTTAGGTATGGGCTTATCATATACGGCCTTTATTATGTTGAAGGACTTTTTGCCATACCTTATTTGTTCGAAGTTTTTATCATGAAAAGATGTCGAATTTTGTCAAATGTATATTCCACATCTATTGAGATGGTTATATGATTTTTATTCAGTATTCTGTTAATGTGGTATATCACATTTATTAGTTGCATACATTGAACCATCCTTGCATCCCAGGCATAAATCTCACTTGATTATAGTATATGATCCTTTTTATATGCTGTTGAATTTGGTTTGCTAGTATTTTGCTGAGGACTTTTGCATCCGTGTTCATCAGGAATCTTGGCCTGTACTTCTCTTTTCTTTTAGTGTCCTCCTTTGGCCTTGGTTCAGGTAATGCTGGCCTTATAATATGAGTTGGAGGTGTTCCCTCCTGTTCAATTTTTGGAGAAGAGTTTGAAAACAATTGGCAGTAGTTCTTTTTAAATGTTTGTTAGAATCTATCAGTGAAGCCATCTGGCCCTGGACTTTTCTTGTTGGCAGATTTTGGACTACTGATTCAAAATCCTTACTCATTACTGGTTTGTTCAGATTCTCTATTTCTTCATGATTCAGTCTTGGTAGGGTGTGTATTTCTAGGAATTTATCCACTTCTTCTAGGTCATCCAATGTGTTGGTGTATAATTGTTCACAGTAATCTCTTATGATCCTTTTTATTTCTTGGTATCAGTTGCAATGTCTCCTCTTTCATTTACAGTTTTATTTATTTAAGTCCCTCCTTTTTTAGTGTAACTAAAAATTTGTCAATTTTGCTTATTATTTTCAAAACCTCAATTCTTAGTTTTATTGATCTTTTCTATTGTTTATTCAGTTTCTAGTAACTTATGTCTGTTCTAATCTTCATTATTTCCTTCCTTCTGGTAACTTTGATCTTAGTTTGTTTTAGTTCCCTGAGGTGAAGTATTGAAGTCCCCTACTTTCATTGAACTGCTGTCTAATTCTCCCTTCAGTTCTGTTAATATTCTTTTTATATACTTAAGTGCTCCAATATGGACTGCATTTATATTTACAATTGTTATATCCTTTGATGAATAGACTCCTCTATCACTGTATAGTTACCTTCTTTGGTTACTGTGATAGATTTTGAGTGAAAGCCCATTTTACGTAATATACGTACAGTCACTTCTGCTCTCTTTTGGTTACTGTTTGCATGGAATAACTTTTTTCATCCCTTAACTTTCAGCCAACGTGTGCCTGTTACTAAACTGGGCCCTTGGGCTCTCCAAGCAACAAAAAATTGACAAGAGGCCTAACAGGAGTTCCAGGCAAAGCTATTGGGGCTTATGCTTGAGCACAAGGGAGACAGCACAAAGGAAAGCATTCTCAGGCTGTCTGTCTGAGGAGAGGTAGGGAGAGTTTTAAACAGGCTTAGGTGGGGAAAAGAGTGATGTTTAAGCATGTAGAGGCAGGTGTCATCACACACTGAAATAAAGTTCTCAGACGCCAATCTGAGCAGCTGTGCAGGGCTGCCTCTGCAAGGGAAAGCAGCAGCAGCTGAATCCTGCACATAGCTTTTGTTTTGTTTTTTATCAGAAAAGCAAGGACAGATGCCTCCAAGCATGGGAAAGGAGTACAAAGGGATGGCAAATGTCTTGAAACAGCTTGCATTTTCCTCTATGCATAGGTACCTAGAGAGTCAGTCATGGGATGAGGGAAGAGTGGGATGTTTGGGCTGGCAATCGCCAGGTGAAGAGAGGGGAGACTGAGGGTTACATTCTTTCATAGCTCCTAAGTGATGCCCTGCCCCTGGGGATCGTGGTATCCTGCTCCTACCAGGCCACTGAGTTCAACAGCCCAAGAACAGGAACGCTGCTGATGTTTCGGCTGCTTCCATACTCACTCCTTGGGGCTTATAATATATTTTCTAAGAATAACTCCACAGGCAGGGACTTATCAGATCTTGCACACTTAAAGATCATGTTTTATTATACATTGAATGTCTAATTAGCATGTTAAATCTCTACCCCTGGGCATGATTTTTAGCATTATAATCAGGGAAAAAGTCGATGAAAGGTCAGTGCTGGGGTCCACTGTTGCTCAGGCTGGTCTGGTCTAGTTTTTGCAGGAGCAGAACTGGTTGTAAGCTGGGCTATGGGGCTTGTTTGGAGCTTGCGGCTTCTGGCTTCCTGATGTCAAGAAACACCTGCAAGCTGGGCTAGAGAACTGGGTTGTTGTGATTTTTTTCCTGTGAATTTCTGGGTTAGGGATCTTGAGCCCCATCCCTGCTTTGTCTCATGCCCTTAAAGCTAATGTAAATCTCTTGGAGGCAGCGTCTTATTAGAACTTTTTAAAAGGCATTTAGGGGTGCCTGGGTGGCTCAGTCGTTGGGCGTCTGCCTTCGGCTCGGGGCGTGGTCCTGGAGTCCTGGGATCGAGCCCCAATCAGGCTCGTCCGCTGGGAGCCTGCTTCTTCCTCTCCCACTCCCCCTGCCTGTGTTCCCTCTCTCACTGGCTGTCTCTCTCTCTGTCAAATAAATAAATAAAATCTTAAAAACAAACAAAAAAAAGGACTTTTTAAAAGGCATTTAGCCACTCTATGTCTTTGGATTGTGGAACTTAATCCATTTGTACTTAAAGTAATTATTGATAGATAAGGACTTAATATTGCCAGTTTGTTCATTGTTTTCTGATTGCATTTTTAAGTTTCTTTGCTCCTTTTTTCTTCTCTTGCTGTCTTCTTTTTTGTTATTTTTTCTAATAATATGCTTTGATTTTTTTTATCTTTATCATTTGTGTATGTACTAGAGGTATTTTTGTGGTTACGATGAGGTTTACATAAAACATAATTATAACATTTCTGTTTGAAGCTAATAAGAACTTCAGCCCCTTGAAGAAACTTGATACTTTTATTCCTCTCCCACATTTTATACTATTGGTATCACCCTTCACATCTTTTTATATTGTGTATCTATTAACAAATTATTGTAGCTATATTTTTTTTAAGATTTATTTATTTATTTTAGAGAGAAGAGAGCATGAGTTGGGGGAGGAGCAGAGGGGGAGAGAGAGAGAGAGAATCTCCAGCAGACTCCTCACCGAGTGTGGAGTCCCACACGGGGCTCGATCCCAAAACCCTGAGATCTTGAACTGAGCCAAAATCAAGAGTCAGGTGCTTAACCAACTGAGCCACCCAGGTGCCCCTATAGTAAATTTTTAATACTTTTGTCTTTTAACGTTTTTCTGGAATTCAATGATTTACATACAACTATTATAGTATTAGAATGTTCTGAATTTGACTATATATTTACTTTTACTTTATGCTTTCATATGTTTTCATGCTGTTTCTTAGCTTTCTTTCTTTTCTTTTTTTTAACATTACAGATCGTTTTATTTTTACCTCATAATACTTATATTTTTATAGATGTTTCATATGTATATCATACATGAAAATTTGCTTTGTATTAAAAGAAAAGCTAAACAGATAATCCTTGATGAAAAGCCAGAGTAATGTAAAGTATTTCATTTTTCAAAAATGATTTACAGGTTAAAGTCAACTATAATAAAAACCCCACATATTTGAAACTTGGGAGAAAAAAGGATATCTGGAAAAATAAGAAGGCAGAGTTCCGAAAACTTGGGAAAGAAAGAATAATATGGAGAGACTGGTTCTTTGAGCTATAGAGTACATAAAACTACAGTACTTTAAAAGGATTATGAAGTGTAGTCAGGCTCGCCAAAAGAACAAAATAGAATATCTAGAAACAATGTCAAACAGTTTGATGCATTTAAGGTATGATAAAAGACCTTCATAAATCACTGGAAAGAAATTATTATTTAAGAAGAAATAGTGATTTCTCAACATTTGCTGCAACATGGATGGGACTGGAGGAGATAATGCTAAGCGAAATAAGTCAGGCAGAGAAAGACAATTATCATACGGTTTCACTCATTTATGGGACATAAGAAGTAGGAAGATCGGTAGGGGAAGAAAGGGATAAAGAAAGGGGGGGTAATCAGAAGGGGGAATGAACCATGAGAGACTGTGGACTCTGGGAAGCTTTCTTTCATTTCAACTTGAAGAACTCCCTTTAGGATTTCTTGTAAGGCTGGTCTAGTGGTGATGATCTTCCTCAGCTCTAAATTGTCTGGCAATGTCTTTATCTCTCTATTTCTGAGCAACAGCTTTTCTGGATGTAGTATTTCTCGTTGGCACTTTTTTCCTTGAGTACTTTAAACATATCATCCCACTCCTTCCTGTCCTGCAAGGTTTCTTTCTTTTTTTTTTTTTTTTAAAGATTTTATTTATTTATTTATTTATCTATTTGTTAGAGAGAGAGAGAGTGTGTGTGCACAGGCAGGGGGAGCAGCAGGCAGAGGGAGAAGCAGGCTCCCCGCTGAGCAAGGAGCCTGATGCTGGACTCCATCCCAGGACCCTGGGATCAGGACCTGAGCCGGAGGCAGACACTTAACCAACTGAGGCACCCACGCATCCCCATCCTGCAAGGTTTCTGCTGAGAGATCTGCTGGTAGCCTTATGGGGGTTTCCTTTTATATGACAAGTGGCTTTTCTCTTGCTGCTTCAAAATTCTGTGTTTGTCTTAGACTTTTTGCAATTTGATTATCATGTGTTTTGGGATAATCTTTGGTTTGATCTTGTTTGAATATATTTGAGTTTCATGAGTGTGTATATCCATATCCATCCCAAAGTTTGGGAAGCATTCAGCCATTATTTCTTTAAATAAGCTTTTTTGCCCCTTTCTCTTTCTTTTCTCCTAATGCATGTAACATTTGTATGCTTGTATTGTCGCATAGGCCCTATGGACTTTCTTCACTCTTTTTCATTCTTCTTTTTTGTTGTTCCCTTAACTCACTAATTTCAAATGACTTGCCTTCAAGTTTGCTGGTTCTTACTTCTGCATGATTGAGTCTGCTGTTGAAGCTCCATATGGAATTTTTCAGTTTTTGTCTTGTATTCATTAGCTTCAGGTTCATTTTTAATGGTTTCTATTTTTTATTAAAATTCTCATTTTCATGCAGTTATTTCTGATTTTGTTTAGTTATCTGTTTCTCTTGCATCTCATTTGACTTTTTAAGGGTGATTATTTTGAATTCCTTGTCAGTTTATAGAGCTGCATTTCTTTGGGATCGGTTTCTGGAGATTTATTAGTTTCCTCTGGTGGTGTCATATCCTTGATTCTTCATGATCCTTGTAGTCTTATATTGGTATCTGTGCATTTAAAGGAGCAAACACCTTTTATGGTCTTTACAGACTGATTTTGACAGGTAAAGACCTTCTCCTGTTGGATCCCTGAGCTGATAGTATTGCATCCAAGACTTCAGTTGAGTAGGGTTGTTGTAGGTCATGTGACTGTTGCTGGGTTCAGAGTGGGGACTGGTTGGGGGTTCTGTTACCAGTGGCTTAGGCAGTTGTGGATCCTGCCTCGTGCCTGGGCTGGTGGGGCTGCCTCCAGGACCTTGTTCAGTAAGACTGGTGCTAGGATAACATTCTTTTTCAGGGTCTGCAGATGGTAGGCCTGTTACACCAGGTGCATAGATGTAACTCCTGCCTGGGTCTTTTAGAGGGTTCCTACTAGGTTACTGGGAAGTTCCCTGTTGGGCAGAAATGGCTCGGGACTGTACCTGAGAAGGGCTGGAACCAAGTCACAGTGCTGCTCTATGTCCACAGCCAGGTCCAAAGTCTTCAGGCCTGTGTATGGGAGTATGGATGCGTGTGCCTCTTGCCAGATCCCTTGGTGGGCAGGATTGCTCTCAGACCATGGCTGACAGAGGGTAGAGCTGAACCACAAGACTTCTTCAGTGCTGGGATTTGGACCAATGTTGGTGAGCCTGTTACCTAGGGCATGGGTGGGCATATCTCTTCCTGGTTCCCTTGGCAGATGGTGCTGACGATAGGACCAAGGCCAAATGGGGCTGTAGCTGAGTCCACAGGGGGACAGGTTTGTTTCTATTTCTGTACCCAAGACCACAATTGGCAAGCCTACCACCTAGGCATATGACTGCCTTCTCAAAATGACCCTCCTTATTGTTGGACTCTACTGGGATTTTACATCTTTTACCTGGATTTCAAAGCTGTCTCAAAGGTGCTCCTGTCTGTGGATTGCTATCAAATTATTGTTGCTTTAAAGGGATGTGTGTGGAGGACCTCCTAGTCTACCATCTTAATCTAAATTTTCTATTACTTAGGAGTTTTCACTTTTGGAACATATCTCTTGGAGATATCAAAGGTGTACTGTTTAAACAAAGTAGCCTTAAAGAGGCAATGGTTACATGTGTTAGGGAAAGTCTGAGCTGCATTTTGAATAGTGAATAAAAGTTCACCAAGAATTTAAAAAGTTGGAGTAGGAGTTAAGGGGGATGGGATTCCAGGAAAAAGGAAGTATGTAGTGGATTTGTGAAACATTACAGTATATTTGGGTAACTGCAAGTAATCTGGTCTTGCTAGAATATATTACAGTGGACTAAATCGAGGGGTGACAAAGGAAGTGGGGAGGAAGTAGAACAGGCAAATGTAAGAATGTTTTGGGGGAAAAAATCAATAGAACTTGACCAATTGGCAGCTGAGAAAGGGGATAAATCAAAGCTAACAACCACATTTATAACTTCAATGCCTGAGTGAACAAGGTTTGTTAGTAATCATGCTAGGGCTGTGGTGAGAACAGCTTTGGTGGGGGAAGATAACTTTAATTTTTAGACATGATAAATTTTGTGTAATTCTTCCTCTCATATAGTTGCCTAGGCACCAATCAAATAGCCTGGGGCAGAGTGCTTATGATAGGGATAGATCATATCCAGAGTAACATGGGAGGTCAAGAGCCAGAGAGATAATCCATTGATTGTTTTAAAAATAAAGTGTTATTGGAACACATTCATGTCCATTTTTTAACCTATAGTTTCTGGCTAATTTTGCACTATAACAGCATAGTTGTGTAGTTGTGACAGAGATTATATGGCCTAAAATTTATTGGCCTGATTTTTACTCTTTGTGGAAGATGTGTGCCATCTAGTAGTCTAGGAGAAAGACAAAGTTCAAATACCAGAGTCCAAATAACAGACATAAAAACTAGAGGATCAAAATCTCCTCCAGCCACTATATGGAAATAAGTGGAGATTGGCCAGGATAGAGGTGGGGGTTTTGTGGGGCCCAATGGTAGCAGGGATGCCCACTACCATCTTGGGATGCCCAAACTAGAAAACAAACTAAGCTAAAAACAATGTATGAAGGATGAGGACTAAGAAGTAGGGCAAATTGACTGGAGGTTATTTCAAATCAAAGAGTTGTAGAGGCAGGAATTTGAAGCCAAGACATAGAGCCAGACACACAGAGCCAAAGACATTAAACGATGAGAGGAACAAATGCAAATGAGTTAGGATCAATGGCAGCAGTGAGTGGGGTGGATGGGTGGGTGGGCTTGAGAAAAAGAATGTCAAAATGACAGTGTGTTTTGAGAAGTAGTGAGGGAGATCTGAGGTGATTGATAGAATGCCTGTTAGCGTTTATAGCTTGGTTTTATGAGTTGGCTGAGGTGTGATACTTCAGTGTGTCAGTCAGATTAAAGGAACAATGGCAGAACACATAATACTTTTTCCTGGGTTGGGGCACACTGTTCCCAGGTTTGCCTAAAGGAAAATTATGACATATTTTAGAGTGTTTGTATTTATTTATCTATTAATTAATTAATTAATTTAGAGCATGAGCAGTTGGGGGGCGGAGGGAGAGGATCTCAAGCAGACTCCATGCTGAGTGTGGAGCCTGATATGGGGCTTGATCTCATGACCCTGAGATCATGACCTGAGCCGAAATCGAGAGTCAGATGCTTAACTGACTGAACCACCCAGGCGCCCCTGTGGAGTATTTTATGGTGACAAGAAAGCTCCTACAACTGCTCTTCTAGCTGATACCCATCCAATTGTACCAAGTATTGGGGCTGATTAGTCTCAGTGGGAGTCTAATACTTGTTTTACCATGTATTTTGGTTCCCATATGGAGTTTCCCAAACAGATGGAGAGGCATGAGATGGCTTTGATGTTCTGGACCTAGAAGGGACAGGAGAAAGAGATATTAAAACTGTTTGAGTAGAAAACAATTGGAAATTAAAAGGCTAGCATGGTCTTCAATAGCTACAGATATTATTTATAGGGTTGGGATGATGCTGATGTGTCTGAAAGACAGCAAGACAACATGTCACACTTTTATATCTCTCCTGGAGCTATTCAGCATACTGTCTCATAGATCTTCTTGAGTGGCCTTTACCTTTTCTGGTACTAAGTGGACTTGCTAGTGATGTGGTATTTGCTTAATGACATGGCGAAGCTGTGGGGGTGAAAATCACAGTTGTGGATCAGTGTTTGGGTAAATAATGTAATGAATTATTATAAACAAAATGAGTGTAGTAGAGTAGAATTAGTCATATTGTTTGAGGAGGTATAACAGTGTGGATGCATTTCCAGAACTTGTATAAAGCATGCCTGTTGATTCACCTGTTGTTCTCCAGTTATTGGATGATAGAGAGGTATGGATTTACATGTGGAGGGCTCTGAATAGTACTTTTCAGATCAGGATATTAAGTGAGGGTCTTGGTCAAATTTCAGATTATTATGAAGCTCATGGAGATGGAATACTTCTTTGATAAATAATAGGACAGTAGTAGTTGTGAGTGGGAGTCCAGCAAAGTGGATAAAATATAGCATCTTAATGACAATGCCTGTCACTTCCAATACAGTATTAAAACTTTAGGAAGGAATGGGGTGCCTGGGTGGTGCAGTCGGTTAAGCATCCAACTCTTGGTTTCGCTCAGGTCACAGTCTCAAGGTTGTGAGATCCAGTCCTGCATCGGGCTTGTGCTCAGTATGGATGGAGTCTGCTTAGGACTCTTTCTCCCTCTCCCTCTGACACTCCCCACCCCGTGCCCGCTTGCACTCTCTCTCTCTCTCTCTCAAATAAATAAATAAATAAAATCTTTAAAAAAACACTTTAGGAAGGAGAAAAATCCATGTTGAAGTCCAATAAAATGGTATCGCATGAAGAATTTGTTGGTCAGCATAGGATATAGTAATAATTTCGGCCTTCCAGGCCTGTCCTCAGTCTGAGACTATGGTACCTGCATACAGTAGGTACTAGACAAACATTTGTTGCATGAATGAATTATTCACTTACTAACATATTCAGAGTTTTGAATGGGTTGCTGTGGCCCTTTCGGGTAGTGTGAAAGAACTACGTACCTGAAGTAGAGGCTATTTCCCCAGGACTTAGACCACTCTTTGACCATTGGCGTTATCTGTGAGTGGCTAGGTGAAAAAGCATCATATGTCAGAGATCCTCAAAACTATCTCCAGGTTTGGCAGTTTGGTAGAAGGGCTCACAGGACTCAATATATAGTTTTATTTGCGGTTTAGATCTATTATAGTGATGCAGTCAGGATACACAGCTAGACCATAAAGGAAAAAGACACCGGTGGAATCTGGATGAATCCCTGTGTGGGCTTCCTTATGCTCTTTTCTGCCTATGAGGGGTCACATAGAGTGCACTCTTTTCTCATCAACAAAACTGCAACAACATATGTGAAATATTGTCTCCTATAAACACCCATTAGGGACTCAGTGCCCAAGATCTTTACTGGAGTCTAATCACATAAGCACTCTCTTTTTAGCACATACCAAAATTCCCGACCCCCGGAAGGAAAGCAGGTGTTTAGGATTAAACCACATTGCTTGCACAAATAGTCTAGGTGCCATGAGCCACCCTAATCGGTTAATTGTTGACTGGAAATACTCCAAAAACCAAATTGCCAGATGCCAGCCAAGGACCAACCTGATAAGTAAGCTTTTTCTAAGAATAGCAGTCTCAGGTCTGCTACATTAACTTTTCTGCACAGTACCCGTCTGCTGTGCTACAACTGACATTGATACCAGAATATTCCCAGGCCAGATAATCTTTCAGGACAGGAGTCCTCTGCCACCTCTTTGATTTTTGTGTCTGTTTTGACTCGGGTCTTGGGAAAGGAAAAGTTAAAAGTATTTGTAAAAGAGAGTCTACCTTCCTTGGCATAGACAGTTTTTCCAGTATCTCTTGCTCTGAATTATGATTAGACTTCCATGAAATTCTGGGATCGTTCAAGGTAGTGTATCCATGTCTTTTTCTCACATTGGGTAGCTGCCTTTTTCCATGACCAGCCTTTTTTGAAAATTAGAGGGAGAGGAGGAATTTGCCAGGGTAAATGGATGGATCTATTTAGGCCAATATTATGGAAGAAATAGTTCATCTCCTGAAATGTGGCTGTTCTGTATAACTTTTTCCTTTCCTGGACAAATCATTTAGTGAAGTAATCATTATACAAGGATGATGGAGAAACTATCAATAATATCCAGAAACCTTAGGAACTGCTGAATTTCCTTGATTGTCTGGAGGGCTTCTCAGTATAGAACTTACGAAACTTTCCCTGGAATCATGTGAATACCTTGGCTCAACATAGTTCAAAAACTCCTCCTTCAGAATTTTGAAAGCAGGTTTGACCTAATGGTAGTAGGGCTATACTTGGTGTTGTTCACTTTTAATATGGATATCACTCAGAGTTTCCTTTTCCTCGGGAATTTAGGTAAATGTATCTTGAATCCTCAATTTCACAACCTGGGCAAGTTCAGCATTCTTCCCATAATTTCTGTGAATGTTCAATCTTATATCCTCATATATACCTCTTTGCTATTTACAAACAAAAAATAGGTATTAGTGATTGCATAGGGCTATAGGTGGGGAATGGAATGAGGGGAAATGAGGAGTGACTGCTAATGTGTATGGAGTTTCTATTAGGGGTGATGAAAATAATCCAAAATTTATTGTAGTATGGTTATACAACATTGTGACTTTACTAAAAAAGAAAACTGAATTGTACATTTTAAATAGGTGAATTGTATGGAGTATGAATTATATCTCAATAAAGCTGTGATTTTTTAATTTTTATTTTTTTAAAGATTTTATTTATTTATTTGAGAAAAAGAGAGAGAGAGAACAGAGGGACAGTGAGAGGAAGAAGCAGACTCCCTGCTGAGCAGAGAGCCTGACGCAGGGCTCAATCCCGGGACCCTGAGATCATGGCCTGAACAAAAGACAAATACTCAACCGACTAAGCCACCCAGGTGCCCCAAAGTGTGATTTTTTAAAAAATAAAGTCATATATAGAATTGTTAGAATTGTCAGATTTACCACCAGAAGAGTCGTAGCAGTTTGCCTTCCTACCATCAATGTATAAGAGGGCCTATTCCCTCATAGTCTCACCCGGCAGAAAGCAGCATCATATTCTTGCCAGTCTGATATGTGAGAAATGGTGTCTCTGTATTTTTACTTTGTATTTCTCTAATTTTGAGTGAGTTTAAACATTTTTCATATACTCAAGGACCATTTTTATATCCCTTATGTGAATTGTCTATTCACATATTTTCCCCATTTTTTTCTCTTGGGTTTTGGTCTTTTGGGGAGGATGGTCTTGTTCACTCAATATTTTTTTTCCAGTGTTATTCAGAAATAATTGGCATAATTCACTGTATAAATTTAAGGCATACAACATGAAGGTTTGATTTACATATGTGGTAAAATGGTTATCACAGTAGGTTCACCTGACATCCATAATCTCATATAGATACAATATAATTCTCCTTGTGATGAGAACTCTTGGGATTTACTCTAATTTCAACAACTTTCCTATGTATCATACAGCATACAGTGTTAACTGTAGTCATCAAGTCGCACAGTATATTCCTAGTACTTATTTATCTTATAACTGGAAGTTTGTACCTTCTGTCCACCTTCCTCCGATTCCCCCTCTCCCTCCACCTCTGATAACCACGTCAGATCTCTTTTTCTATTTTTTTTTTTACTCAGTTCTTGAGAGTTCTTCGTACATAGGTATATGAGCCATTTTCTGTCATCGCCTACACTCTTAATCATTATACTCTACTGCTGCCCTGCTCTGGCACTTTATCCACATTAACCCCATTCGTCCAACATTTATAATTGGAAGTGGCTCAAATTCTTGTCACAGAATGATTTAAATGTAGCATAGGCCCTTAAAACCCACTACCTAGGACCATTTTTCACAGTTGTGTTCCCCTAAAGTTCCACCAGTCCTGGAGGAATGGAGGCAGGTAAAGCAGCTTGATAGCCTATGGTGGGGGGGTCGAGAGGGAAGTATTTGCTTCTAAGGCTCTGTATTTTTCTACAGTCCTAGCCCTACAAAGTGAAGAACTTTATATCTCTTTTTTTGCAATCTTTCAGGCCACAAACCCCCAATACTAATAATCAAGGTAAATCACACTTTCTGAGGTAACAAGATTTCTTGCCATGGCTGTCAACTTATGGGGGAGGGCAATGAAGGAGGTCCACTATTCTGTTTCTTATACTATTTATAGATGAGCTTGAGAAAAAAAAGCTATAAACTTTTTTTTTTTGTTACAGTCTTATCTGTACCACTGCCAGCACCTCATATAGCATCCTCACTATTTCTCCTGTGGAGTGAGCTTGTCCCATTTTGGGGGGTGGTAGGAGGAGCTGGCCCTTGACTGCCTTCAGTTGCCTTCTCCTTGACAAGTTGGAAGTTTCTTAAAAAATTAAATACATAATTACCATGTGACAGCAATTGCATTATTGAGCATGTATTGAGGATGTAAACTCCTGTCCACACACAAAAGAATTATACACCAGTATTCATGTGGCTTTATTTATAACAGCTAGAAAGAACCCCAGTGCCCTTCAATAGGTAAATGATTCAACAAACTGTGGTATATTCATACCGCAGAATACTACTCAGCAACAAACAGGAATAAATTATTAATATATACAATTTGGATGATTTTCAAAGACACTATGCTAAGTTAAAAAAAATCTAATCTCAAAATGTCACTTAGAGTATGATTCTATTTATGTGCTATTCTTGGAAAGACAAAATTAAAGTGTCAAGAAAATAGATCAGTGGTTCCCAGGGATAAAGAGGTATAGTAGTGTCTGAATAGAAAATATTAGCATGAGGGAATATTTTTTTTGGTTAACTATCCTTCATTATGATTATAGTAATGGTTATATGAATCTATACCTGTGTTAAAATTCATTGACCTGTACATCCAAAAATAATTTTCTGCTGTATTTTAATTTTAAAAATAAATTTAAAATAAATTCAATATAAAAATACTGACCATGCAGAGTTAATGAAGTATGGACCTAATGCGCTTAAAATATAGTAGCATGGAGCCAACATGTAAAGGACCTTGAATGCCCAACAGAGGAATTTGGGATATATTCATCAAGTAGTGAAGAGAAATGAAAGTTCTCAATTTTGGCAGTGAAAAATATATTGGAATCTGATTTGTACAAAGATCACCCTGAGGAGAGTGGAGGATAGATTGAAGAGAGTGAAACAGAAAGCAGGAGGTATTCTAGCTGAAAGATAAATGCCTAAATGTGGGACAAGAAGAGTAAGAACAAAAAAAGCTTGGTCTGGGGCGTGATAAAATCGGTAAGAATTGGCCACTAATTTGATTGGCAGAAGAAAATGTGTTGTTACTGAGTTCTTTATTTGAAAGAACCCTTTTATTCCTGTGTTGTGGCTAAACGCTTAATTCCTTAAAATTTTAGAGCAGCAGGCCTTTGGGTCTGTTTGGTGGCCAAAACTGTCTTGTGTCTGAACAGAAGGTCTGGAGCACAGTCACCGAGGCAGAACTAGCCACTCCAGAGTCTGCAGGCTCATTACTATCTGGCAGACCTGTGAATGCTGGCTGTGTCCCCAGATTCCCATAATAATACCAGTGAACATTTACTGACTGCTTACCATGTGCTAGGCCCTGGTTTAAGTGTTTTGTATACACTTAATTTGATCATGTCAAAAACTCTTGGAGATTGTACGATTATCATTCCCTGTTTCAACATGCAAAAATTATGACACAGACCTGCTTATAATTCACACAGAAAGTAAGTGATTGAGCCAATATTCAAAACTTAGGCAGCCTGAGTCTAAGGCCCAGGCTCTTGAATGTTATACTATGCCAGAGGTCCTTAAAAGCAGGTGAATAGAAAGAGAAAACCTTTTTGGCAGCTTTTTCTGCCTTGACAGCTTCCCTCCAGTCATTTCTGCTTTCCGTGTAAACTGTTACTGGTGTTATTTTTCTTCCTTTTGCCTGTCATAAAATACTACTGTCCTATAATCAGTTCCCTCCAGTCACTTGGTAGAAAAACTCTTCTTAGAAGTCTTCATTTCCCTGCCTCTATTGTAGATATTTTGGTGTAAATATTGTAGATATTTGGTGATTCTTGGTGAGTCTTCCTCCTAGTTTATCCTGATGGACAACGCTGTGTTTATATATTTCAGAGTCAGAAATTAGGTGGGTCTGGGGGCCTCCTGGGATAAATTGAATAAGCCTGCCTTCTGAGTCAATTCACAAGCACGTAGATTTAACCACAGGCAGATATCAGGGAGCCAGGAGAAGGGAACAAATTTTGCTGAAGAGTGGCTGTGCCTGTTAATAGTGGGTCAAGCAAACTACAGCCAGCAGGTCAAATCCAGCTATTATCTGCTTTTGCAGGTAAAATTTTATTGCACCCAGCCATGTACATTCATTTATGTTTTGTCTATGGCTGCTTTTGTACTACAACAGAGTTGAGTCATTATAATAGAGATCATATGGCTTGCAAAACCTAAAATACCTGCTATCTGGCCCTTTATAAAAAAAAATTGCCAACTCCTGGTATATAGGATGGAACACCCCGAGTGACTGGAGATTTTTGTGTAGGGAAATACTAAGAGATTAAATGTGTATTTTAAATAAAGACATTTGGGAACATTGAGAGGAAGAAACTGGATACAGGAACCAGAAAGGAAGTTATCAAAACAGGGTAGAAAAGAACTAGGGAAGGCTTAGTGCAAATAGGTAAAAGGGATCAGCTTTTAGAGATGCCAGTAGAGACAGGTTCTCCACAACTTAGTTGAAGAGTGTGTGTGTGTGTGTGTGTGTGTGTGTGTGTGTGTGTGTATATACATGTGTCTGTTGGGGAGGAGAGAGTCTTCATTCTGAGCAAAAAAGAGGACAGAGAGTGGAAGACAGTACAGAAACAGGTAGAAAAATACCCTCCTATTTAATTTGTATATGAAATGGCCACTATATTCCTCCTGCAGAAAGATTTCTAGAAAATTTCTATAGGGCTGTTTTTCCAAGCCCGTATGTATTAGGCAACGCTGGCCCTACTGTTTTACATGACAGAATTGCACTCTCATAGAAATTTGTGAAGCTTACTTGACCAGGGATAAAAATGATATGGACTCATTACAAAGATCACATTGTTCAGTTTTTCCTTTTTTATCAAAATTGATACAGTGACCAGATGTACTCTCAGCAGAAATACATTGTTAAAGCCTGCTTATTGAGAGAAGCTGTGAAGGATGGTGGACCTGGTATCTTTTTTTCCCTATGAGAACAATTCATATAAACCTGAAATATAAAAATACTACCCTCTACTCTTAAGAAACTTCCTCAAGTTCTACCATATCTACAAGACCATGGACTAAGAATAACACCTTAAGAAATTTTGAGGGTTACTTGTTTTGGGTAGTCATGGGCAGAAACTATGAATTCATGCGCTGCCTCAACTTGCCATCTCCCAGAGGGTTGCTTCATTCCTGCTGAAGCCCCATGAAAATATAAAATCAGAAAAAATACGCCAAGTCAGGATCCAACTCTGGCTATGCAAAGCACTGCCCCATTACATAAAAGGCTGGCTGTATGTCTTAGTCCTTAGACTATCCTTTCTCCTCCAGGGGACAACCATAATTCTCAACCACAAGGTTTTACTCCCCTCCAGAAGCTGAGTGTATCAGTTAGGTACATAGTCCTCCATTACACCTTGTTGGGGGAGACTGGACCATCTTTTGCAACCAGCCTCAAGGAGCCAGCAGTGGCAGACAGACGGTCATGGCCTGTGCATCAGGGGACCAAACTGAAAGTGTAAATGAAAAGGGTATACTGGGGCAAGTCTGCTATGACCTTTGTTTTACCCTCAGTCACCAATTATTTTGGCGTGGTACAATTAGAGTAAATGACTAGTTGTAATAATGTCATTTTGTTGCAGGTTGCACATGCTCAAGCACAGATTTTATGGCCTTGTGACTCAGAAGGCTGCTGGCTTCTGGCCCTGCCTGAAAATTTCCTGAAGAGGTCACAAATTCTAAGGTACAGGGGAGTAGCAAGTGTAATTGCTCTTCCCACTTCCTTTTTTTCTGTTTTCACTAGTTCCTTTGCTCCTTCGTTCCTGAACTGGAAAGTCCTGTCAATCTTGTAACACCATCACTGGTGTATCTGGAATGACATGTAGATTAGAAATAATTCTACAACAAGAGTTATGAAAAGATTCTTCTAGACCAGGAGTTGTGGCTTTGTAATTAAGTATCTGAATGGCTTGGGAAACATTGGTTAGTATGTCTGATCTCCAGTTTTCTCATCTTTATGAAGAGGTGGAACCAGATGAGCTCTAAGATACCCAAAATCCATTTGTGATGCCTTCAAATCCATGCACACATTTGTTTACAGCTCCCAGTGTTTCTGTGAGAAGATACAGAGATATCCTTCAGGGTTTACAATAAAGGAGAAGGGAGAATGAGGGAGAGAGGAGGGTTGAGAATGGAGTCTCTGATGAGCAGCGATTGTTCAATGAGAAAGGAAGGGAGAGAGGAGTTAATTCTAACTTATGACATCTGGTGAGGCCTCTAGGACAAGGTGAGAACTGAGCATGATTTGAATGTAGGGAAAAATGATTTCAGTTTCAGATTTTGAGTTTGAGTCTTGAATCATTAGAGAAACAAGCTTTGGAGCCAGACTCCCTGGGTTTTAATCCAAACTCCACCACTTAGCAGCTATAACATCTTGGGAATGCTACTTAACTTCTCAGAGCCTTAGTTTTATCATATTTAAAATGGAGAATAAATGATAATTTATTATGATTAAGTGAGTTCACATAAAGTTCTTAGAACAGTGGATGGTGGTAATGTTTCTGTACAGAGAAATGCTAGGAAACTAGGAAAACCTTTCTATGGATAGAGTCTCTTGTAGGTATTATTGAAGATAGAAGTTAGAGCTAGGAACCAGACAGAGAGTTATTTCAAGACGAGATATGGGAGAGGACAAAGTGTGATGTAGATAATGCTGGTAGGAACCAAAAGGATAGGTCAGTATTTGGAGATGAAATATCTAATCTATAGTCTTCAGAATTTGTAGGAGTTATTCAAAATAATATTTATTGCCCAGTCTAAGATGCTATCAATTACACCCTTATTTCACGGAGTAACAAGAAATTAAAAACTCTGCCAATTAAACTGTGACTTGCCCTTGAACATAAGACTCATCCTGATTTAAAGACTTATTTATTTGAGAGAGAGAGAGAAAGAGAACAGCGGGGAGGGGCAGAAGGAGAGGGAGAGAGAGAATCTCAAGCAGACTCCTTGCTGAGTGAGGAGCCAAATGCAGGGCTTGGTCTAACAACCCTGAGGTCATGACCTGAGCCAAAATCAAGAGTCAGACAATTACCTGACTGAACCACCCAGGTGCCCCAAGTCTCATCCTGATTTAATAGATGTTAAAATGTGGGGGAAAATGTACATTTTATAATGGATGAAATAAGATATGTTCACAATAAAGATGGTGGAGGAAAGAGAGTGGGGGAAAAAGAAACCCTTCAAATTTCTATTTGAGATAAAGTGAATTCTCTTCTTACTTTAGTATTTCCAGAAAGTTTGCCTAGGACTTTTCATTCCCTGATAGGTAATACTGGAAAGCCTAGAGAATCTGGCTGCTTTTATTTAAGATGTTGTGTGGTTGTTTTTTTTTTTAAGATTTTATTTGTTAATTTGACATAGAGAGACAGCCAGTGAGAGAGGGAACACAAGCAGGGGGAGTAGGAGAGGAAGAAGCAGGCTCCTAGCGGAGGAGCCTGATGTGGGGCTCGATCCCAGAACGCTGGGATCACGCCCTGAGCCGAAGGCAGACGCTTAACGACTGAGCCACTCAGGCGCCCCTAAGATGTTGTGTTTTAACCACCTTTCTTTCTACATGGTCAGTATTTAATACAAAATAGTTGGGAGTGAAGAATAGATTCAGTGAGAAGTGGCTTTTCTTTTTCATGCTTGAGAAACTCATTCACATGGACTTGGCCTATTACCATACAAATGTATTGAGTCTGTCTTGAACTTCAAATTTTGAATAGACTGGGTCAGAAGCTGCTGAGGTAATCTGTCTTTCTTCTTGACTTGCCTCTTCCCGATTTATCCTATTTGTTCTTTGCCATCCTTCCATCAAAGGGAAAACCTTCACTAACAGAAGTCAATTCACCTTGTAATCTCTCGGTTAATTTATAACAGGAGCATGAAGAGAAGTAGGCACTGGTGTGTTCCTCTTGAAATCCCATGGCAACATGGCTGTGCCCTATATAGGGGGATAGAGACAAGAAAGATGCTAAGGGACCATTCTGCCCTGGCTTTTTCCCCCCATCATTCAAGATGTTAGACATCCTGGTCCTCAGTGGCTTTTAATATCCCACCACCACCAACAACTAGGAGATGACTACAGTTCTCCATCATGCAATAGTTATCATAGGACTGTATTTCCCAGGTACACATTTCAACTCTATTCCTGGGGCTAGAAGAAATCTTGTTCTTAACCTAAGGTAAACCTGTGGTTAGCTAGATAAGGGGACTGAATTATGAGTGTGTATGTAATCAGTGAAACAAATTCAATGCCCTCACCCTTTTTGTCTTTTTGTTCATTCTCCTCTTTCTCATTCAGAATTTAAAGAATGAGGAATTATCATGGCACCTTTATTTATTTGGGGCTCGATAAATCAGGAGTAGTTTGGATCTGCCCAAGCAAGCAGTCTGTGGACTGTCAGTTCCATAACTGGATCTGTAAAGGAAGCTGAGGATTTCAGGACACTGGTGAAAGAAAGATTGTTTTCTCCTTTTTCCCAGCCTCTGGTGCTATACTACTTTAAACCCCAATACCTGGTATAAGTATACCATGTGCAACACAGAAGAACTACTGGACTCTCAGATCTTGTTTTCCCATTTCTAACTACTTGTCCCTGAACATGTTTTGAGTCCTTATTTTGTACAAGGCAGTATCCTTGGTACTGTAGGAAGTACATGGGTAAAAAAGGCACTGCTGCACGATGCCTGGGTGGCTCAGTCGGTTAAGCATCCAACTCTTGATTTCAGCTCAGGTTATGATCCCAGGGTAGCGAGATGGAGCCCCGCGTCAGGCTCCACACTGAGTGGGGGGGTCTGCTTCTCTCTCTCTCTCCCCCTCTCCTTACTCCCCTCTTCCCCACTCATGCTGTTTCTCTCTCTAAAATAAATCAGTTAATCTTTGTTAAAAAAGAATATTGTTGCTGCCTTCCAGGGGATATCTGTGAAAAAGTAAAACCCATACATATGCAGATGATCTTAATATATATAGAGCCAGTGAGTGATATGTGCTATAACGAAAGTATTAACTTCAGTGATAGAATAGTGGGATGGGATGGAGGGAGATAAATCATATGTGCACTGATTGCTTCAAGGTGGTGTTGAATGATGAGCATTATCTTGAATGATATAATAATGGGAGGAGATTAGTAAGTAATCTAAGAATCTGTAAGGTCTTTTTGTGGGTTAGATTCAAGGATCAGTTGTAGCTGGAACATATGTGGTAGGAATGTCTTTGGGCTAGAAAGCAAGCAAAAGCCAGAACTTGGTGGTTCCAATCTGTTTAAATGCCCAGAAGAATGTCTAGCTTATAATAGATATTAATAAATAATTCTTAAATGAATGAGTGAGATTTGGAACAGTGGAATAAGATAGAGTTCATATTTGTACACTAGACAGATTACTCCAGGAATGATAAAACCTTGCTGATGAATTAGAAGAGAGACTGCTGATGTGCAGGTCATTTGGGAGTCTCTCCTAGCAATCTAATTGACACTAATAAGGGCTTACACCAGGAGAGGAGCCGTGTGAATAAAGGATGGACAGAGTGGCTTTGCCTTCCAGAGGTTAAAAGTGTAGAATCAGATATGGAATTATTCTTAGAAAATATATTATAAGCCCCAAGGAGTGAGTGTGGAAGCAGCCGAAACGTCAGCAGCGTTCCTGTTCCCAGGCTGTTGAACTCAGTGGCCTGGTAGGAGCAGGATCCCATGATCCCCAAGGGCAGGGCATCAGTTAGGAGCTATGAAAGAATGTAACCCTCAGTCTCCCCTCTCTTTACCTGGCGATTGCCAGCCCAAACATCCCGCTCCTCCCTCATCCCATGACTGACTCCCTACATGCCTACGTGGAGGGGAAAATGCAAGCTGTTTCAAGATATTTGCCATCCCTTTATACTCCTTTCCCACGCTTGGAGGCATCTGTCCTTGCTTTTCTGATAAAAAACAAAAACAAAAGCTATGTGCAGGGTTCAGCTGCTGCTGCTCTCTCTTGCAGAGGCAGCCCTGCACAGCCGCTCAGATTGGCATCTGAGAACTTTATTTCAGTGTGTGATGATGGATAGGGGTGGAGTGAGTGTGATAGATGGCATCCAGCCTCAGTGACTGATGAAAAGGAAATTTGTCTTAGAGAAGTAGAAACTAGTGGAGGAGAAAGAGAATGAGGGTCAGTAGAAGGGGGAGAAAGTGGTAAAAGCCACCCCCCCCATTGTTCCAAGATTTGTTTCTATGGGGTACTTTGTCCCCTACTATACCTTCAGGCCTATTCCAGAAACCTCCTCCAGGACTTCTGGTGAGGGTTTACGGATTGTTAGACCATACTGCCTCTGCTCTGCACAATGAGGGAGGTGTCTGGAAACTGAGAAGGCCAAAGACCATGTGAGCAAAGGAAGTGCCTACCACGTGCAATCAGAAGTGGACTTGATATTGCTTAAGGAGTCTATTGGCATCATGATCAAGATACCAGTAAATTTTTTAAACAAAAGTCACTTCATCATGTATTTTAGTCTGGAATTGGGAATTTAATGTTATTAACTGGATTTTTTATCCCCTGCCCTGCCCCACAGTTCATAGGTTTAAATCCTAATCCTTAATGTGATGGTATTAAGAGGTAGGGCCTTTGGAAGGCAATTAAGTCATAAGGATGGAGCCCTCATGAATGAATTAGTGCCCTTATAAGAAAGGATACTAGAGTAATGTTCCATTGTATATATGGACCACATCTTAATCCAGTCATCTGTTGAAGGGCATCTTGGCTCCTTCCACAATTTAGCTATTGTGGACAATGCTGCTATGCAACATGGATGGGACTGGAGGAGATTATGCTAAGTGAAATAAATCAAGCAGAGAAAGACAATTATCATATGGTTTCACTCATTTATGGAACATAAGAAATAGGAAGATCGGTAGGAGAAGAAAGGGATAAAGAAAGGGGAGTAATCAGAAGGGGGAATGAACCACGAGAGACTGTGCACTCTGGGAAACAAACTGAGGGCTCCAGAGGGGAGGAAGGTGGGGGATTGGGATAGGCCGGTGATGGGTATTAAGGAGGGCACATATTGCATGGTGCACTTGGTGTTATATGCAAACAATGAATCATGGAACATTGCATCAAAAACTGGGGATGTACTGTATGGTGACTAATATAACAAAATAAAAATTAAAGAAAAAAAAAGAAAGGATACTAGAGAGCTTGCGGTCTCCCTCTGCTCTCTCTGCTATGGGAGAATATGAGAAGATAGCCATTAGCACACCAGGAAGAGTACCCTCACCAAAAAACAGATCTAATGGTGCCTCTCACAGTCTACAGAACTGTGAGAAATAAAAGTTTGTTGTTTAAGTCACCTATTCTGTGGTATTTTTGTTATTGCAGCCTGCACTGATTAAGACAAAAACTGGTACCAAGAAGTAGGGTGCTGCTGTAACAAGTACCTAAAAACATGGAAGTGGTTTTGGAACTGGGTGATGGATAGAAGGCTAGAAGAGCTTTGAGGTGCATCATTTAGGCATAAAAATCTGCATTAAATAATAAGCCCTCTGTGTGACTTTATGCTTACTAAAGTTTTTTTTTATCCTTACTAAAGTTTTTAAATAGCTACTTGATGGTAGAATGACAGGTTTTTTAAAAAAATTCAAATTAGTTAACATATAGTGTAGTACTGGTTTCAGGAGTAGAATTTAGTGATTCATCAGTTACATAAAGCACCCAGTGCTAATCACAAGAGCCCTCTTTGCTGCCCATCACCATTTAGCCCATCCCCCACCCACCTCTCCTCCAGCAACCCTCAGTTTGTTCTCTATAGTTGAGTCACTTATGGTTTGCCTCCCTCTCTGTTTTTATCTTACTTTATTTTTCCTTCCCTTCCCCAATGTTCATTTGTGTGGTTTCTTAAATTTCACATATGAGTAAAATCATATGCTATTTGTCTTTCTCTTACTGACTTATTACACTTAGCATAATACACTCTACCTCCATCCATGTTGTTGCAAATGGCAAGATTTCATTCTTTTTTGTAGCTGAGTAATATTTCATAGTATATGTATACCAAACCTTTTTTATCCATTCATCAGTCGATGGACATTTGGGTTCTTTCCATAATTTTGCTATTAATAGTGCGCTATAAACATTGGGGTGCATGTGACCCTTCTAATCAGCATTTTTGTATCCTTTGGATTAATACCTAATAGTGCAGTTGCTTTGTCATAGGGTAGCTGTATTTTTAACATCTTGAGGAACCTCCATACCGTTTTCCAGTGTGGCTGCACCAGTTTACGTTCCCACCAACAGTGCAAAAGGGCTGCCCTTTCTCCACATCCTTGCCAACATGTGTTGTTCCCACAGTTGTTAATTTTAGCCATTCTAACTGGTGTAAGGTTGTATCTCATTGTGGTTTTGATTTGTATTTCCCTGATGGCAAGTGATGTGGAGCAATTTTTCATGTGTCTGTTAGCCATTTGTGTAGCTTTTTTGGAGAAATCTCTGTTCAGGACCTCTCGTCATTTCTTAGCAGGATTATTTATTTTGGGGGTGTTGATTTTCATGAGTTCTTTATAGATTCCTTTATCCGATATGTCATTTGCAAATATCTTTTCCTATTCCATCAGTTGCCTTTTAGTTTTGTTGATTGTTTCCTTCACTGTGCAAAAGCTTTTTATCTTCATGAGGTCCCAATAGTTTATTTTTGCTTTTGTTTCCCTTGCCTCCAGAGATGTGTCTAGTAAGTAGTTGCTACAGCCAAGGTCAAAGTGTACTGCCTGTGTTCTCCTCTAGGATTTTGATAGTTTCCTGTCTTACGTTTTGGTCTTTCATCCATTTGGAGTTTATCTTTGTGTATGATGGAAGAAACTGGTCCAGTTTCATTCTTCTCCACGTAGCTGTCCCATTTTCCCAGCACTATTTGTTGAAGAGACTGTCTTTTTTCCATCGGATATTCTTTCGTGTTTTGTCAAAGATTAGTTGACCACATAGCTGAGGGTCCATTTCTGGGTTTTCTATTCTGTTCCATTGGTCTATGTGTCTGTTTTTGTGCCAGTATCATGATGCCTTCAGTTTTGCTTTTCTTTTTCAGGATTACATTGGCTATTCGGGGTCTTTTGTGGTCCATACAAACTTAAGGGTTGTTTGTTCTAGCTCTGTGAAAAGTCCTGATGGTATTTTGATGGGGATTGCATTAATGTGTAGATTGCTTTGAGTAGTATGGACATTTTAACAATGTTTGTTCTTCTAACCCATGAGCATGGAATGTTTTTCCATTTCTTTGTGTCCTCTTCAATTTCTTTAATAAATGTTCTATAGTTTGCAGAGTGCAGATCTTTTACATCTTTGGTTAGGTTTATTCCTAGGTACCTTACAGGTTTTGGTACAATTGTAAATGGGATCAATTCCTTGATGTCTCTTTCTGCTGTTTCATTATTGGTGTATAGAAATGCAACAGATTTCTGTACATTGATTTTATATTCTATGACTTTGCTGAATTCATGGATCAGTTCTAGCAATTTTTTGATGGAGTCTTTCAGGTTTTCTACATAAAGTATCATTTTGTCTGCAAAGAGTGAGTTTGACTTCTTCCTTGCTGATTTGGATACATTTTCTTTCTTTTTGTTGTCTGATTGCTGAGGCTAGGAATTCCAGGACTATGCTGAACAATGGTGGTGAGAGTAAACATCCCTGTCATGTTCCTGATCTTAGGGGGAAAGCTCTCTGTTTTTCCCCACTGAGGGTGATATTAGCTGTGGGTCTTTCATTTATGGCCTTTATGATTGAAGTATGTTCCTTGTATCCCTACTTTCTTGAGGGTTTTTAACAAGAAAGATGCTGTGTTTTGTCAAACGCTTTTGCTCCATCAGTTGAGAGGATCATATGGTTTTTATCCTTCCTTTCTTAATGTGGTGTATCATGTTGATTGATTTGTGGATATTGAACCACACCTGCAGCCCAGGAATAAATCCCACTTGATCATGGTGAATAATCATTTTAATTTACTGTTAGCGTCAATTAGCTAGTATCTTGGTGAGAATTTTTGCATCCATGTTCATGAGGATATTAGTCTATAATTCTGATATGTAGTGGGGTCTTACTGGTTTGGAATCAAGGTGATTCTGGCCTCATAGAATGAGCTTGGAATATTTCCTTGCATTTATTTTTTTTGAAACAGCTTGAGAAGACTAGTTATAAATTCTTCTCTGTATGTTTGGTAGAATTCCCTTGGGAAGCCATCTGGCTCTGGACTCTTATTTTTTGGGAGATTTTTTTAAAGGATTTTATTTATTAGAGAGATTGAGCCTGACATGGGGCTCGATCCCAGGACTCCGAGATCATGACCTGAGCTGAAGTCAGGTGCTTAACTGACCAAGTCACCCAGGTGCCCCTGCTGGGAGATTTTTAATTACAGATTCAATTTCTTTGCTGGTTATGGGTTTGTTCAAATTTTCTATTTCTTCCTGCTTCAGTTTTGGTAGTTTATATGTTTCTAGGAATGCATCCATTTCTTCCAGATAGCCTAATTTATTGGCATATAATTGCTCATAATATTCTCTTATAATTGTTTGTACATCTGCAGTGTTGGTTGTGATCTCTCCTCTTTCATGGTGATTTTATTTATTCGGGTCCTTTCTTTTTTCTTTTTGATAAGTCTGGCTAGGACTTATCAATTTTATTAATTCATTCAAAGAACACGCTCCTAGTTTCATTGTTCTGTTCTACTATTTTTTATTTCAATATCATTTATTTCTGCTCTAATCTTAATTATTTCCCTTCTTCTGCTGGTTTAGGCTTTATTTGCTCCCCTTTTTCCAGCTCTTTTAGGGGTAGGTTAGGTTGTGTGTTTGACACCTCTTGCTTCTTGAGGAAGGCCTGTATTGCTATATACTTCCCTCTTAGGACTGTCTTTAGTGGTTCCAAATGTTTTGGACTGTTGTGTTTTCATTTTCATTTGCTTCCATGTATTTTTTATTTCTTCTTTAATTTCCTGGTTAACCCATTCAGTGTTTGGTCCTTGGCCAGAATGTGGTGAGCTTTTAACGAGGTGTGCTCCAGTCTGCTTGTTAAAGGGACTTGATACTACTTTCACTAGAACTGAAGCCCTGCAGAACCTTCTGGTCAGGTGACGTGGTGTGGGCAAGGGTTTCTGCTGGTCTTCTAGGGAAGGGGATCCCCAAGCTGGGACTGAGGCAGACTTGACCAAGAAAGGCAGTACAGCCAGGGTGCAGGGGTGTTGGACTTGGTATAAGCTGGTTAAGCAGGTAGTGTTGGTGTGTGCTGTTTACTGCAGGTGGTTCTGTGTTTATGCTGAGGGGCAGGGGAGTGAAATGGCACCTGCCACCTCCTTTGTCTCCAGAGAGGTCTCCTTGCTGCTGCTCTCAGTGAAGCACTCTGAGACAATTCAATAGTCTCCCCTCCATGTGTCCCAGGCATTTTTCAGATTGCTGTTTCCACACCGCCTCCCTCTGCATTGTTTGCCTGGTTCCTCTTCAGGAGCAGCACAGTGCCCTCCAGGTCCTATCCCAGCCAGGGCTGGTGACTTTTAAAACTCCAGGCTTTAAGGAGGTGGTATGCCAGGGACCTATGCTGGTCTTCTGGGGGAGAGCCTCTCCATGATGAGATTTAGGCAGGTCTGACCAAGAAGTGCAGTCTGCCAGTGCACAGGGTTGTGGGACTTGGTGTAATTAGGTTAGGCAACCAGTTTGGGGGGCTGAGCTGCTTTCTGCAAGTGGCCCTGCTTTTACGCTGAGGGGTTGGGGGGGGAATGTTGCCAGCCAGGTCCTTTGTCACTGGAGAGGTGTCTCTGTGAAAGCTACTTCTCAGGGATGAGCTCCCAGAAGAGTGAGAAATCTTGTCCTTGTGTGCACCCAGGGTTCTTCAGAGAGCTGTTTCCATGCTTTCTGCCCCTGGCTTATTTGCTTGCCTTCTCTCCAGGAGCAGGGCGGTGCCCTCAAGGCTCTATCCCAGCCAAGCCTGCCAACCTTTAAAACTCTAGTATTAAGCCCCACTGGTCACAAGAACTCAGGAAAATCAGCCCCTCTCATTTTCCAAGCCAATGGCTTTGGGGAAGTTTTCTCTTTGTGCATTCCCCTGTGTGCTCCTCTCTCCAGTACCTTTCTCTGTCACTGTGGCTCCCTTCCCTCTGCAGGACCTGTGATCTGTTTCTCCTCCAAACCCTCTCTGTCCTTCCTACTTCTTTTTTTTTTTTTTAAGATTTTATTTATTTATTTGAAGAGAGAGACAGACAGCGAGAGAGGGAACACAAGCAGGGGGAGTGGGAGAGGAAGAAGCAGGCTCCCAGTGGAGGAGCCTGATGTGGGACTCGATCCCAGAACGCTGGGATCACGCCCTGAGCCAAAGGCAGACGCTTAACGACTGAGCCACCCATGCGCCCCTGTCCTTCCTACTTCTTTGATGTGGCTCCTTCTCTCTCTTTAGTTGTGGAGTTTGTTCTGTCAGTTTGCAGGTTGATTTCTGGGGTATTCAGAATGATCTAATGGTTATTTAGTTGTGTTTGAGGGACAAGAAGAGCTTAGGGCTCTCCTCCTATACTGCCATCTAAGCTCCTCTAGCTCTAAGTGTTTATGAGGGAATTAAAGGGCTTCAAAGGAGTTCAATGTTCTGTTTTTTCTGATTACTTCTCTCACCCTTTTCCCTGAAAACTTCTTTCAGATTTCCCCATTGTCTATAAACTTCCTGGTCTGTGTCCACAGCACAGTTCCTTTTGTGTGGGCTAGAGCTTCTGTGGCAAGATTCCTAAGGAGTGTAAATGATGTCACTTCTTTTCTTCATGTGGCTTGCTCCTTCATTCTAGACTCAGTGGTTCACAGTTGTTTATTGGATCACCACCTGCACCCATTATCCATTCCTCTCTCAGGCTTCCAGGCCCCTAGATTGTATGTGCTCTAGGTCCTGTCTATTATGAACTAGAAGGATGTGTTGTGCCTACAGGGAGAGTGAGATGTGGTCAATAAACTCTAGGGAAAGCTGTGGAAAATCACCCCATATGTTGCAGATACCGTGAGGAGGAAAGCTGGAGTAGAGACCATGGGCAGGGACTGTCATTGCATATTCAGTGGTTTGGGAAGACTGATGCATAGAGTGTGGGAATGTAGGGTGGTCTACAAAAGAGGGCTGTAATAATTACTTATTTATATGTTTCATTCATTAATTCTACAAAGCTTTGTGTTAGATACTGTCATTAAATATAAGACAGTTTCTCATTTCAAGGACATTATCTTGCGGAGAGAGAGAGTCAAAATCATTTTTAACACACAGTAACCTGTACATTCTAATAATATTAAATAATATTTACTAAATGCTACATATGGTGCCAGGATCTGTTCTAAGTGCTTTACATGGATTTTATCATTTTATACTCCTCACAAAACTATGATGTAGTATTGTCATTCCCATTTCACAGGTTAAAAACTGAGACATTGAGAGAAACCCTTTAATGCTAAACAGAGGTTATTGTAATGGTCACTAAAATTGATAAACATCTAAACAAACTGATAAAGAAAAAGATGAAAACACAAGTTACCAATAATAGGAATGAAGAATGGGACATCACTATATAGAATAGTGATATTAGAAAGATAATAAGGGAGTATTATTAACAACTTTGTATCAATGTATTATACAACTTAGATGAAATAGAAAAATTATTTGAAAGACATATAACATCAAAGCTTACTCAATAAATAATCTGAAAAGCCCTATATCTAAAGAAAATGAAATTAATGTACAGTAGGTTTCCCAGAAAGAAAACAAACCTGAATGCCTTTGCTGCTATTTCTATCAAACATTTAAGGAAGAAATAAAATTCTACATGAATTTTTTTCCAAGAATATCCTCCCTAACTCGCTTTAGGAGATCAGCACTAACCTAATACCAAAAATATTACCAATAAAAAGTACTTATCAATATACCCCAAGAATATAGATACCAAAATCATTAACAAATACTAGTAAGTCCTATCCAGAAATATATAAAAAGGAAATTACTTCATGACTAGGTGGGGTTTATCCCAGAATTCCAAGGCTGGTTTAACATTAGATGAATAATATAATTCACTGTATTAAGAAACTAAAAATGAAAACCATATGATTATCTCAATTGATTAAATATTTGACAGTATCCAATACCCATTTATAACAAAAACTCTCAGCAAACTGGAAATATGAGAAAATGTTCTCAACCCGGTAAAGGTTATTTATGTAAAACCTGCAGCTAATATAAAACTTAATATGGTGAAAACTTGAACATCTTTCGACTAAAATTAGGATAAGGCAGAAATATCCTCTCTATTCTCTTTTGTATTCTAGGTCCTACCAATATAATGAGCAGTAAATGGGAGTAAAATGCATAAATGTTAGAAAGGCAGGTATAGGTCATGCAATAGATGACATTATTATCTATATAGAAATTCTCATGGAATCTACAAAAATGAGACATTGAGAAGTTAGGTAGCCTGCCTAAATTCACATATTGTTTTAGTGGAGCAAGGTGTAGTGGGAGCACGTAAAGCGGGCAACTTATCTTTGGATTTACATGTTCAAAGAAGGCTTTTTGGAGGAAATTTAATCTAAAGTGGAATCTGAAGGGTGAAGAAGAAATACCAAGCAAATAGAGGTGAGAGCGTTTAAGTTAAAGTGATGATCACATGTTCTTCAGAGAGAACTGAAAAATAAACAGCCTGAATGCTGGTAGTTTGAATAGATCAGTGTTTGACAGGAAGTTGTTAGTGGCCTGAAAGCCTGGAATTATTTTTTGAGGGTTTGCGATTTTATGCAGAAAGTGTAGGGACATTCTTCATCAGGAAGTGACAAGGGAATGATCTGATTAAATCAGTAAAATCAGACAGTGGTCAGCCAAGTAGAGGGTTACTTGTTTGATAGGAGTTTTGTAGAACTTGACTGATGTTTGGATTTTGAAGAGGTGGGGTTTAATCCTGCACAAAAGAAGGTGACTGAGTTGATGCTGGAGCCATCAATAGAAAGAATTCAGGAAGAGAAAATACGGAGAAAAATTCAGTGCATATTACTCTAATGTTTCTTTGCAGGAACTGCTCCCTCCTCTACTGCAGCTAGAGCCCAATTCCAGAAAAATGTTTGAGTCTTACTTATTAGACAATTCTGTGTGGCTAGGCTAGCCTCTAAGTATGTGTTGAAGTTTCAGAAGCTGACTGATAGGCCCATGGCCCAATATGGAATCTTCTGGGATGAAATAACTAAAAATGATCAAATTTCAGGTCCTCATGGTGGCTGCTGTGATAGGTAAGAAACAGCCTGATGAGGACAACTTTCTCTACTTCTATGAGTTTGTGGATTTTTTTTGTAGTGTTTATTTTCAATTTAAGTGATTATCACCCTTGAATTTTCATTCTACTTTTTTGTCTTTTTTCCACCTTCTTATGGTGGTAGCCTAGCTTTTTGATTATAAACAGTTTTCCCTTTCCATTATAGGCATGATAGCTATAATTTTTCTTCTAAGAGCTATTACAATGGCATCAAATTTTGATATGTTGTGTTTTCATTATCATTCAGTGTGAAATATTTTTTTACTTCCCTTGGCATTTCTTCCTTGACCCGTTGTTATTTCAATGTATGTTACTAAATGTCTAAGTATTTGGGAATTTTATAGATATCTCATTGCTATTAATTTCTTTTTTTAAATAATATTTATTTTGTTATATTAGTCACCATACAGTACATCCCCAGTTCTTGATGCAATGTTCCATGGTCATTGCTATTAATTTCTAATTTAATTCCATTATTATCTGAAAACAAACATTATATGCCTTAAATCCTTTTAAATATATATTAAGTATATTCTGTGCCTAGCATATGGTCAGTATTGGTGAATGGTCAATATGCACTTGAAAATAAGTATAATCTGCATTGTGTAGTGGAGTGTTCTATAAATGTTAGTTAGGTCAACTTGCTTGATAATGTTTCTTAGGTATTCTGTATCCATATCTTGCTCCCAAATGTACAGGTTCAACTAAAATACAGATTAGATTGATCTAGCCCCTCATACTGTATCTTGACAGAAGAAGAGCCATGCCTTTTTGTGAAAGTATTTTTTTATTTCTACCTCTATTTATATTTTACATAAATACCTAACATACCTTTGTAAAATACTGGATATATGAAGAGTCAAACAAATGTGGCTTATGATCAAAAAAAAGTAAACAGTCAATATACCTAGACAAGAGATGGCCCAAATTATAAGACCAATTTGAAAGTACTGTTTTAATAAATGTTATAGGATCCAGTGAAAAAAAGATATTTAGAAAACAACACAGAGACATATTATCAAATTTCTGAAAAATAAAGTTTAAATAGCAGCCAGAGGAAAAAAAATACCTTATATATAGGGGAACAATGTAAGTTTACACTGATTTTGCAGCAGAATCCATGGAACATGGAACACAATGGACTTATATATTTAAATTGTTGATAGCAAAATCTTGTCAACTTAGAATTCCATGTGAAACAAATAAAATACTTCAAAAACAGGCAAAGTAAAAATATTTTCAGATATAAAAATTGAGAGATACTTTTGTCTCCAGCAAGCCTGACTAAATAAATGCTCAAAGAAATCCTTTAAGATAAAAGGAAATATTACCATATGGAAGTCTATATCTGCAGGAACTTAAACAAACACCACAAATAGTAAATATATAAGACAAATTTAAGTGTCTTTATTTCAGTTATAAATCTATATCTATTTTAAAATATTTTAAATACTAAAAACATTTTAAAGCAAAGATGAAATCACTACATTATAGGGATTAATAACGTGTGGAAGGAAAATATCTGACAAGTGTGCAAAAGATAAGAGGCATTGATATCCTTTGCTCGATATTGTGTTTTAGTCTATGAATATCTGTCAGCTTTCCCTTCCCCAAACAGGCTTCTCCCATGGCAACAGAAGCAAAGCCTATGAAATGGGATTACAAATTTAAGCCTTCTGAAGTTTCCATGGAAATGCCTGGTCCTTGTCTTTCCCCAAGATCACATCGAGGCAGTGGTGTATTAGTAAACCTGCACTCCAGGGGAAAAAAGGTTCTTACATGTAGTGTTTGCTGATTTTTACAGTGTGAATATTCTCACTACAACCAATTTCAAGCTACTAATAATTTAACAACCTGCTCATAAAATTCCTGATTATCAATTGGCTGTCACACATAGAACTAGGTATCTCCAATCCCAATGAGTCCACATCAAAACACATCATTTCTCCATTTCACTGCATAATGCAGTTGTTTTTGGAGCTGAACAGCCTGGGTTAGAATTCTCTCTCAACTATTCCAGTGTGGGTGACTTTGGTATTTTACCTACCCACTTTATGCCTTAAAATCCTTGTCTATAAATTGGAGATAATATTACACACCTCATAGTTTTGTTGTGAGCCTTAAATGTCATAATTTTCATAATGTTCAGAAACATGTCTTTTGCTGAAACCCCAGCACAACAGTATGGGAAGAAAGGGAAGAGGAAGCCAAGGGGAATGAACTAGAAACTACATTTGAAGAATTCCATGTGTTCGTTCCCAAAGAAGGCATGTAAGAAATTGTCCTGCAGACTCACCTAATGGAGAATCTGCTTCATCTGCAGCAAGAAAAAGGCCCAGGGAGGGTATTCTAACCTGAGCATACAGGAAGAAGGGTTCACACAAGGGAAGGAGTTAAGGGAGCATCTTTTTTTTAAAGTTTTTTATTTAAATTCAATATAATTAACATATACTGTATTATTAGTTTCAGAGGTAAAATTTAGCATATAATACCCAGTGCTCATTCCATCAAGTGCCCTCCTTTTTTAAATTTTTTATTTATTTATTATTTATTTATTTTATTATTTTTATTGTTAGTCACCATACAGTACATCATTTCATCAAGTGCCCTCCTTAATGCCCATCACCCAGTTGCCCCATCCCCCCACCCATCTCCCCTCCATCAACCCTCAGTTTGTTTCCTATAGTTAAGAGTCTCTTATGGTTTGCTTCGCTCTCTGTTTTTGTCTTATTTTTCCTTCCCTTCCCTTCCCTTATGTTCATCTGTTTTGTTTCTTAAATTCCACATACGAGTGAAATCATATGGTATTTGTCTTTCTCTGATGACTTATTTTGCTTAGCATAATACCCTCTAGTTCCATCCACATTGCTCCAAGTGTTAAGATTTCTTTCTTTTTAATGGCTGAATAATATTCTATTGTATGTATACCACATCTTCTTTATCCATTTTCCAGTTGATGGACATTTGGGCTCTTTCCATAATTTGGGTCTTATTGATAATGCTGCTATAAATCTTGGAATGCATATATCCTTTTGAATCAGTATTCTTGTATCCTTTGGTTAAATACCTAGTAGTGCAATTGCTGGATTGTAGGGCAGTTCTATTTTTAACTTTTTAAGGAACCTCCATACTTTTTTTCCAGAGTGGCTTGTGCCAGTTTGCATTCCTACCAACAGCGTAAGAGGCTTTCCCTTTCAGTGTATCTTTACCAACATCTATTGAATCCTGAGTTGTTAATTTTAGCAATTCTGACCAGTGTGAGGTGGTATCTCATTGTGGTTTTGATTTGTATTTCCCTGATGCTGAAAAAATGTTGAATATTTTTTCATGTTGGCCATTTGTATGTCTTCTTTGGAGAAATGTCTGTTCGTGTCTTCTGCCCATTTCTTGAGTGGATTTTTTGTTTTTTGGGTGTTGAGTTTGATAGGTTCTTTATAGATTTTGGATACTAGCCCTTTATCTGATAAGACATTTGCAAATATCTTCTCCCATTCTGTAGGTTGTCTTTTAGTTTTGTCGACTGGAGAAAATGTGTCTTTTTGAAGGAGAGACCACACATGGCAAATATCCAGGCCTGCTTTTGTTGATTTTGATGGGAGTTCTTTGTGCCTCCTGGTTCTAGATATCTGTTTCCTTCCCCAGATTAGAGAAGATTTCAGCAATGATTTCCTCAAATAACTTCTCTGCCCCCTTTTTTCTCTCTATTTCTTCTGGGATTCCTATAATATGAATGTTGTTATGCCTTATGAAATCACTGAGTTCCCTAAGTCTATTCTTGTGATCCATAATTCTTCTTTCTCTCTTTTGTTCAGCTTCATTATTTTCCATTATTTTACATTCTATATCACGTATTTGTTCCTTTGCTTCTTCCATCCTTGTGTTCATTGTATCCAGTCTGTTGTAACGCTGTTATTGCATTTTTCATTTCTGACTTTTTTAACTCTTTTATCTCCACAGTAAGGGCCTCCTGAAGTCTTCCATTCTTAAGCCCAGTGAGTATACTTATGATTGTTGCTTTAACTTCTCCATCAGTCATGTTATTTATATCTATTTCAGTTAAATCTCTGGCCATGACCTTATCTTGTTGTTTCATTTAGGATGAATTACTTTGTCTTGGCATTTTGTCTAAGTCTCTGTCTTCTCTGTGTTAGAAAAGCCTGTTTTATTTCCTGCTCCTGAGAGTAATAGCTTTATGAAGAAGAGGTCATATAGTGTACAGGGCCTAGTGATTCAGGGAGTGTCTCTGGTGTGTGCACTCTGCTGCTGTTTTTGGCTGCTCTGCCCTTCAGGCCAGTCATCTACAGAGGTTCTTCTAGCCTACAGTGGGCAGTGTTTGGTCCTTGGCCAGAGTGTGGTAAGTTTCAACTAGATGTGCTCTGGTGTGCTTGTTAAATGAGACTTGATGTTACTTCCACTAGAACTGAGGCCTTGCAGAAGCCTGTGATTGTGAGACAAGGTTAAGCAGAGGTTTCTGCTGGGAAGGGTCCCACCACTCTGGGACTAAGGCATACCTGACCACGAAGGGTAGTACCAGCAGAGCACAAGGGTGTGGGACCTGTTGTAAGCAAGTTATGCAGCCAGTGTCAGTGCTGCGGTGTAGCAGGTCGTTCTGTGTTTATGCAGACAGTTGGGGGAAGGAAACCATCCAGCTCCTTTGTCCCTGGAGAGGTGTCTCTGTGCTTGCTGCTCTCAGGGAAGCACCCTAAGAAGACCTAACAGTCTCCCCCTAGTATGTCTCAGGCACCCCCCAGATGTCTGCCTTCATGCTGTCTACCTCCAGGCTGTTTGCCTACCTTCTCTCCAGAAGCAGGACAGTGTCCTCAGGGGTCTATCCCAGCCAAGCCTGCTGAGTTTCAGAATTCCAGGGTCTAGGTATGTTGTGTGGGTAGGGGCCTATGCTGTTCCTCTAGGGGAGGTTCTGTGTTGGGACTCAGGGAGGCTTGACTGAGAAGGACAGTCATGCCAGTCGCAGGGGCATGGGACCCAGATCAAGTGGGCTAGGCAGCCATCATTGGGGCTGAGCTGCCCTAGGCAGGTGTCTCTGCATCATTTATGCTGAGGGATAGAGGAGGGAGACAGTACCCCCCAGCTCCTTTGTCCTGGAAGGCATCTCCATGAACTCTACCTCTCAAGGACATTCTCCAATAAGAGGGAATAATCTCCCCCTGTGTGTCCCAGATGTCCCTCAAATTGTGCCATCTGCCCCCGGGGTTGTTTCCCAGCCTTCTCTCTAGAAGTAGGGCAGCACCCTCAGGGTTCTGTCCCAGCCACACTCTCAGACCTTTAAAATTCCAGTCTTCAAAACTTGCTGGTTGCAAAAACTCTTGAAAATCAGCCCCTCTCATTTCTCTAGCCAATGGCTCTGGGGAAATGTTCTCCTTGTACATTCTCCTGTGTGCTCCTCTCTCTGGCCTTTCTCCATGACCAGGGCTCCCTCCCCTCTGCAGCACTCACGATCCATTTCTCCCCCAAACCACATCTCTACACTTCCTACCTTCCTCGATGTGACTTCTTCTCACTCTCTAGTTGTGGAGTTTGTTCTGTCAGTCCTCAGGTTGATTTCTTGTCAGTCCTCAGAATGATTTGAAAGTTATCTAGTTGTGTTTGAGGGATGATATGAGCCTAGGGTTCTCCTACTCTGCTGCCATCTTAGTTTCCCCACTATTTACCAATTTTTAAATGCATTTCTACTGTGTATGAATTTTCTTAGTGTCCTTTTTCTGAAAATGTCTTTATTTCCCCTTCATTCCTAAAGGATATTTTCACTGTGTATAGGATTCTGGATTGAAAGTTCTATTCTTTCAGTAGTTGAAAAATGTAAGCCACTTCCTTCTGGCCTCTATGGTTTATGATTAGAAATGCACAGTCATTTGAATCATTATCCACCTAAGGTAAAACATTTTTTTCTAACTGTTCCAAGATTTCTTTTTTGCCTTTAGTTTTTAACAGTTTGATTATGACACGTCTGGAAATGTGTTTCTTTAGGTTTACCTCTTTAGGGTTCACTGATCTTGAATCTGCAGGCTTATGTCTCTTGACAAACTTTAAAACTTTAAGAGCCATTATTTCTTTAATTTTTCAGCCATGCTCTTTCCTCTCTTTTTAAGATTCCAGTGTTAGGTATGTTAGATCTTTTGTCTTTGTCACACAGGTTCCTGAGGCATTCAGGGACTGTTTATGCTGTTTTTCAAATTGGATCATTTCTATTGATTTATCTTCAAGTTTGCTGACTTTGTTTCTCTATTATCTCAATTCTGCTATTCAGTCCGTCCAGGGAGTTTTTAATTAGATTATTGTATTTTTCCATTCTAGCATTTCTGTTTGGGTTTTCATTATCACTTCTATATATTTACTGATACTTTCTACATACTTTCTTTGTCATATATTTCCAACGTCTGTGTCATCCCTTTGTTGTTAGCTGTTTGTCTTTTCCCATGAAATTTAAGATATCTGTGGTTCTGTGTATGTCAAAGTAATTGGTGTTTTACTCTGGACAGTTTAAGTGTTATGTCTTGAGACTTTGGATCTGTTAAATCCTATAAACAATGTTAATATTTTTGTTTTAGCAGACTCTCAGTTTGGTTAGGTCAAGTTGCAAGTTTCAGCCTGCCCTCTGTGAGCTATAGTTCCACTGTCAGTTCAGTTTTCTAAACCTTTGTAGTGCTATTTGGATTTGTTTCACACATGTACTACCTAGTGGTCAGTCTGGGACCTGGACAGAAGTCTATCAGGTAGCAAAATTCTCAAAGTCTTTGGGGTAGGCTAATTATGATCAAATCTAAGCATTTGAAAGTTGGAGATTATCTGAAAAGTTCATAAACAGCTTTACAGAGGCACTTCCCCAAGAACTAAGTTCTTTGCGAACGTCCTAGTACTTTCTGGTTTTCTGGGGCTCTCCTTTTCTGTCCTCCAGATAGAAATTACCCACTTCTGTGACTATCTCACTTCACCCCCAAAGTGACATAGAACAGAGAGAGAGAGTTAAAATAAAAAAGAGGGGCACCTGGGTGGCTCAATCCATTGAGCGTCTGACTCTTGATTTTGGCTCAGGTCATGATCTCAGGGTCGTGAGATCGAGCCCCTCTTCAGGCTCCATGCTCGGCAGTGAGTCCACTGGAGATTCTCTCTCTGCCTCTCTATCTGCACCTCTCCCTGTTCATGCGCATGTGTGTTCTCTCTCTCTCTCTCTTCTCTCTCCCTCTCTCAAATAAATAAACAAATCTTTTTTAAAAAAAATGAGAAAGAAAGAGGCATTTGTCCCTCCCTTGGAGTTGTAGCTTGGGATGCCTTCTGCTGTAGGATTGCCCTGGGGGCTGAGGCTCAGGACACTTTTCCAATGAAGACATACAAATGCCTAACAGACACATGAAAAAATGTTCAAAATCATTAGCCATCAGGGAAATTAAAATCAAAACCACACTAAGATACCACCTTACACCAGTTAGAATGGCAAAAATTGACAAGGCAAGAAACAACAATTGCTGGAGAGGTTGTGGAGAAAGGGGATCCCTCCTACATTGTTGGTGGGAATGCAAGGTGGTACAGCCACTCTGGAAAACAGTGTGGAGGTCCCTAAAAAAGTTAAAAATTGAGCTACCCTATGACCCAGGCATTGCACTACTGGATATTTACCTCAAAGATACAGACGTAGTGAAGAGAAGGGCCATATGCACCCCAATGTTCATAGCAGCATTGTCCACAATAGCTAAACCGTGGAAGGAGCCAAGATGTCCTTCAACAGATGGATGGATTAAGAAGATGTGGTCCATATATACAATGGAATATTACTCAGCTATCAAAAAGAATGATTTCTCAACACTTGCTGCAACATGGACGGCACTGGAGGAGATAATGCTAAGTGAAATAAGTCAAGCAGAGAAAGACAATTATCATATGGTTTCTCTCATCTATGAAACATAAGAACTAGGGAGATCGGTAGGAGAAGAAAGGGATAAAGAAGGGGGGTTAATCAGAAAGGGGAATGAAGCATGAGAGACTATGGACTCTGAGAAACAAACTGAAGGCTTCAGAGGGGAGGGAGTGGGGGAATGGGATAGACTGCTGATGGGTAGTAAGGAGGGCACGTATTGTATGGTGCACTGGGTGTTATATGCAACTAATGAATCATGGAACTTTACATCAAAAACTTGGGATGTACTCTATGGTGACTAACATAATATAATAAAAAATATTATTATAGGAAAAAAATTAAAAAAATAAAAATAGTAAAAAAAAAGAGAGTAAAGAAAAAGGAGAGAGAAAAATATTCCAAGGTTTCCTCTCCCTCTTTAAGACCTTTAGGAGTGGGGGAGGAGTTAAGATGGCGGAGGAGTAGGAGACACCTTTTTCAGCCGGTCCCCCGAGTCGAGCTGGATAGGTACCAGACCAGCCTAAACAACCACGGAACCAGCCTGAGACGCAGGAAGATGCATCTGGATCTCTACAAGTGAACATCTCCAGCGCTGAGTATTGAGGTACGAGCAGGGGAGCCATGAAACCGCACACAGATATCGGAAGATAAACAGAAGGGGGAGGGAGCCGCCACGTTCGGGCGCCAGGAAGCGGTAGCCACTTGCTCGGGGGAGCCGGCAGGGCTCGCGGACGGCACCCGCAAAACAGCAGACTGAGACCGTGAGCCGGGTGCGCGCACCACCAGGCATCTCGCAGAACACCGGAATCCCGGTGCGCTCACTGGATCCAGACTGAGACCAGGAGCTCCGGGAGCGCGCGTGGGGTGGCTGGCGGCTGGCGGCGTTAGAAACACAAAGGACAGAGACGTGCTGGCCCTGGAAGTGAGGGCTGGGACGCCAGGTGTGGGGCGCACATCCCAGGACGCTGCAGGGTTGAGCAGCACCAACAGTAACAGAGTTAAAGTGGCCAGAACATTAGTAGAGAACGGGCCGCAATCCCTCTGTTCTGTGACAGAGGCTGAAATTCGGCCGCTGCTGCTCTGACTTTCAGAAGAGGCACAGCTAACCACTAGGGAAAGCCGCTAGAGAACAAAAGCCTGGAAATACCGGCTCAGAGAGTGCCCATCCCCATCCCCCCTCGCAGGGGACACGGAGACTCTACCCAGACAGGGTTGCCTGAGTATCGGCGCGGCAGGCCCCTCCCCCAGAACACAGAAAGCAGGCTGAAAAATCAAGAAGCCCACAACCCGGGCACCGGGGTGGCGCAGTCATTGAGCGCCTGTCTTCGGCTTAGGGCGTGATCCCGGCGTTCCGGAAAGGAGTCCCTCTTCGGGCTCCTCCGCTGGGAGCCTGCTTCCTCCTCTCCCACTCCCCTGCTTCTGTTCCCTCTCTCGCTGGTTGGCTGCCACATAAATAAATAAATAAAATCTTTAAAGAAGAAGCCCACATCCCTAAGATCCCTATAAAACAAGGGGCACAGCCTGGGACCCAGTCAATAATTTGGGCTCTGGACAACCCCACAACCTCTCCTCATCAGAATAACAAGAAGGAGAAGCACCCCCCCCAGCAAAGAAAAGACAGTGAGTCTGTGGCCTCTGCCACAGAAATAATGGATATGGATGTAACCAAAGTATCAGAAATGGAATTCAGAGTAACGATGGTCAAAATGATGAGTAGAATTGAAAAAACTATTAACGAAAAGGTTACTGAGAATATAGAATCCCTAAGGACAGAAATGAGAGCGAATCTGACAGAAATTAAAAATTCTATGAGCCAAGTGCAGGCAAAACTAGAGGCTCTGACGGCCAGGGTCACAGAAGCAGAGGAACGGGTTAGTGAATTGGAGGATGGGTTAATAGAGGAAAAAACCAAAATAGAAGCTGCTCTTAAAAAAATCCAAGCCCACGAATGTAGGTTACGGGAGATTACTGACTCAATGAAACAATCCAATGTTAGAATCATCGGCATCCCTGAGGGGGTGGAGAAAAACGGAGGTCTAGAAGAGATATTTGAACAAGTTGTAGCTGAAAACTTCCCTAATCTAGCGAGGGAAACAAACATTCGTGTCCAAGAGGCAGAGAGGACCCCTCCCAAGCTCAACCACGACAAACCTACGCCACATCACGTCATAGTGCAATTCGCAAATATGAGATCCAAGGATACAGTATTGAAAGCGGCCAGGGCAAAGAAATTTCTCACGTACCAAGGCAAAGGCATCAGAATTACGTCAGACCTGTCTACACAGACCTGGAAAGAGAGAAAGGGTTGGGGGAGCATATTTAAAGCTCTTTCAGAGAAAAACATGCAGCCAAGGATCCTTTATCCAGCAAGGCTGTCCTTCAGAATTGATGGAGAAATAAAGACATTTCAGAATCGCCAGTCACTAACCAATTTCGTAACCACGAAACCAGCCCTACAGGAGGTATTACGGGGGGTTCTATAAAAGTAAAAAGGCCCCAAGAGTGATACAGAACAGAAAGTCACAGCCAATACAAACAAAGACTTTATTGGCAACATGGCATCATTAAAATCATATCTCTCAGTACTCAGTCTTAATGTGAATGGCTTAAATGCTCCCATAAAGTGCCACAGGGTTGCAGATTGGATAAAAAGAAATGACCCATCCATTTGCTGTCTACAAGAGACTCATTTCGAACCCAAAGATGCATTCAGACTGAGAGTAAGAGGATGGAGTACCATCTTTCACGCAAATGGACCTCAAAAGAAAGCTGGGGTAGCAATTCTCATATCAGATAAATTGGATTTTAAACTACAGACTATAGTTAGAGATGCAGAAGGGCACTATATTATTCTTAAAGGAAGTATTCAACAAGTGGATATGACAATTATAAATATATATGCCCCCAACAGGGGAGCAGCAAGATACACAAGCCAACTCTTAACCAGAATAAAAAGACATATAAATAAAAATACATTAATAGTAGGGGACCTCAACACTCCACTATCAGAAATAGAACACCCTGGCAAAAACTAAGCAAAGAATCAAAGGCTTTGAATGCCATACTTGACGAGTTGGACCTCATAGATATATATAGAACACAACACCCCAGAACCAAAGAATACTCATTCTATTCTAATGCCCATGGAACATTCTCAAGAATAGACCATGTTCTGGGACACAAAACAGGTCTCAACTGATACCAAAAGATTGAAATTATCCCCTGCATATTCTCAGACCACAATGCTCTGAAATTGGAACTCAACCACAAGGAAAAACTTGGAAGAAACTCAAACACTTGGAGACTAAGAACCATCCTGCTCAGGAATGACTCGATAAACCAGGAAATCAAAAATCAAATTAAACAATTTATGGAGACCAATGAGAATGAAAATACAACAGTCCAAAACCTATGGGATACTGCAAAGGCAGTCCTAAGGGGGAAATACATAGCCATCCAAGCCTCACTCAAAAGAATAGAAAAATCTAAAATGCAGTTTTTATATTCTCACCTCAAGAAGCTGGAACAGCAACAGAGGGACAGGCCTAATCCACGCACGAGGAAGCAGTTGACCAAAATTAGAGTTGAAATCAATCAAGCAGAAACCAGAAGTACAGTAGAGCAGATCAACAGGACTAGAATCTGGTTCTTGGAGAGAATCAACAAAATTGACAGACCACTGGCAAGACTTATCCAAAAGAAAAGAGAAAGGACCCAGATTATTAAAATTATGAATGAAAAAGGAGAGATCACGATGAACACCATTGAAATTGGAAGGATTATTAGAAATTTTTTATCAACAGGTATATGCCAGTAAACTAAGCAATCTGGAAGAGATGGAATCCTTCCTGGAAACCTATAAACTACCAAGATTGAAACAGGAAGAAATTGATTTCTTAAACAGGCCAATTAATTATGAAGAAATTGAGTCAGTGATGAACAACCTTCCAAATAACAAAACTCCAGGCCCGGACGGTTTTCCTGGGGAATTCTACCAAACATTCAAAGAAGAAATAATACCTATTCTCCTAAAGCTATTTCAAAAAATAGAAACAGAAGGAAAGCTACCAAACTCATTCTATGAGGCCAATATTACCTTGATCCCCAAACCAGGCAAAGACCCCCTCAAAAAGGAGAATTACAGACCGATCTCCCTAATGAATACGGACGCCAAAATCCTCAACAAGATACTTGCTAATAGAATCCAACAGTACATTAAAAGGATTATCCATCACGATCAAGTGGGATTCATACCTGGGATGCAAGCGTGGTTCAAAATTCGCAAATCAATCAGCGTGATACATCATATCAACAAGAAAAGACTCAGGAACCATATGATCCTCTCAATCGATGCCGAAAAAGCATTTGACAAAATACAGCATCCTTTCCTGATTAAAACCCTTCAGAGTGTAGGAATAGAAGGTACATTTCTCAATCTCATAAAAGCCATCTATGAAAAGCCTACTGCAAATATTATTCTCAATGGGGAAAAGCTGGAAGCCTTTCCCGTAAGATCAGGAACTCGACAAGGATGCCCACTCTCGCCACTATTATTCAACATAGTACTAGAAGTCCTTGCAACAGCAATCAGACGACAAAAAGGGATCAAAGGTATTCAAATCAGCAAAGAAGAAGTCAAAATGTCTCTCTTCGCAGATGACATGATACTCTATATGGAAAACCCAAAAGAAGCCACTCCCAAACTATGAGAAGTTATAGAGCAATTCAGTAACGTGGCGGGATACAAAATCAATGCTCAGAAATCAGTTGCATTTCTATACACGAATAACGAGACCGAAGAAAGAGAAATTAGGGAATCCATCCCATTTACAATAGCACCAAAAACCATACGTTACCTTGGAATTAACTTAACCAGAGACGTAAAGGACCTATATTCTAGAAACTATAAATCACTCTTGAAAGACATTGAGGAAGACATAAAAAGATGGAAAGATATTCCATGCCTATGGATTGGAAGAATTAACATAGTTAAAATGTCCATGCTACCCAGAGCAATCTACACTTTCAATGCTATCCCGATCAAAATACCAAGGACATTTTTCAAAGAACTGGAACAAATAGTCCTTAAATTTATATGGAACCAGAAAAGGCCCCGAATCTCCAAGGAACTGTTGAAAAGGAAAAACAAAGCTGGGGGCATCACAATGCCGGATTTCGAGCTGTACTACAAAGCTGTGATCACAAAGACAGCATGGTACTGGCACAAAAACAGACACATAGACCAATGGAACAGAATAGAGAGCCCAGAAATGGACCCTCGGCTCTTTGGGCAACTAATATTTGATAAAGCAGGAAAAAACATCCGGTGGGAAAAAGACAGTCTCTTCAATAAATGGTGCTGGGAAAATTGGACAGCTACATACAAAAGAATGAATCTTGACCACTCTCTCACACCATACACAAAAATAAACTCCAAATGGATGAAAGACCTCGATGTGAGACAGGAATCCATCAAAATCCTAGAGGAGAACATAGGCAGCAACCTCTATGACATCGGCCAAAGCAACCTTTTTCATGACACATCCCCAAAGGCAAGAGAAACAAAAGATAAAATGAATTTATGGGACTTCATCAAGAGTAAAAGTTTCTGCACAGCCAAGGAAACAGTCAGAAAAACTAAGAGGCAGCCCACGGAATGGGAGAATATATTTGCAAATGACACTACAGATATAGGACTGGTATCCAAGATCTATAAGGAACTTCTCAAACTCAATACACGAGAAACAAATAAACAAATCAAAAAATGGGCAGAAGATATGAACAGACACTTTTCCAATGAAGACATACAAATGGCTAACAGACACATGAAAAAATGTTCAAAATCATTAGCCATCAAGGAAATTCAAATCAAAACCACACTGAGATACCACCTTACGCCAGTTAGAATGGCAAAAATTGACAAGGCAAGAAACAACAATTGTTGGAGAGGATGTGGAGAAAGGGGATCCCTCCTACATTGTTGGTGGGAATGCAAGTTGGTACAGCCACTCTGGAAAACAGTGTGGAGGTCCCTTAAAAAGTTAAAAATTGAGCTACCCTATGATCCAGCCATTGCACTACTGGGTGTTTACCCCAAAGATACAGACGTAGTGAAGAGAAGGGCCATATGCACCCCAATGTTCATAGCAGCAATGTCCACAATAGCCAAATCGTGGAAGGAGCCGAGATGCCCTTCAACAGATGACTGGATTAAGAAGTTGTGGTCCATATATACAATGGAATATTACTCAGCATTCAGAAAGAATGAGTTCTCAACATTTGCTACAACATGGACGGCACTGGAGGAGATAATGCTAAGTGAAATAAGTCAAGCAGAGAAAGACAACTATCATATGATTTCTCTCATCTATGGAACATAAGAACTAGGATGATCGGTAGGGGAAAAAAGGGATAAAGAAAGGGGGGTAATCAGAAGGGGGAATGAAACATGAGAGACTATGGACTATGAGAAACAAACTGAGGGCCTCAGAGGGGAGGGGGGGTGGGGGAATGGGATAGACCGGTGTTGGTTAATAAGGAGGGCACATATTGCATGGTGCACTGGGTGTTATACACAACTAATGAATCATCGAGCCTTACATCGGAAACCAGGGATGTACTGTATGGTGACTAACATAATATAATAAAAAATCATTAAAATAAAAAAAAAAACAGAACTTTAAGAGTTCTCTGTTTCTCACTCCCCTAGCCAGAAAAAAAAAAGTTCTCCTGGTTTCTTTTCTGTCTGAACCATATCTGTATTTTCCTCTGTGTTGAGTACAAACCAATCCAGGTACACAATAGAGGAAAAAATAATAGAGAAACTCCCTGAAAGTTTAATGATACTTTGAATTCTTGTGTCTTCCCTAAACAACCTGTTGATGTCTTTTCAGAACTCTTGAGCAGCTGCTCAAACATTTTGTCCAAGTTTTGTAGGTTGGTGACTATTCACTTCTATTTACCCAGAAATGAAACCCCTGTCATTTTTAAATTCTTTTTCTTCTTCCCGTGTTTCCATTATTAAAAAGCACACCCCAATGCCATCCCTACTAGTCACTGATTGGCTATCCTGAAAATTCTAATTCTTTAATATCTCTCAGCTCTGAACACTGAATCAAACTCCAACTGAATGAGGAAGAAATTGAAAATTTGAACATACCAATTACTGGTAATGAAATTGAATCAGGCTCCCAATAAACAAAACTCCAGGACCAAATGGCTTCACAGGTAAATTCTGTCAAATATTGAAAGAAGAGTAAATACTCATTCTTCTCAGTTATTCCAAAAAATAGAATAGGAATAAAACTTCCAAATCCATTTTACAAGGCCAGCCATTACCTCAGTACCAAAGCTAATCAAAGACAAAGAAAGAAAGAAAGAAAGAAAGAAAGAAAGAGAGAGAGAGAGAGAGAGAAAGAAAGAAAGAAAGAAAGAAAGAAAGAAAGAAAGAAAGAGAAAGAAAGAAAGAAAAAGGAAGGAAGGAAGGAAGGAAGGAAGGAAGGAAGGAAGGAAGGAAGGAAGGAAGACTACTGGACAATATCCTTCATGAACATAGGTGAAAAAAGCCTCAAAAATTACTAGCAAACTGAATTCAACAACACATTAAAAGAAACACTGACCAGGATCAAGTGGGTTTTATATGAGGGATGCAGTCAATCAGCATGATACATCATATTAACAAAATTAAAGATAAAAAAATATGATCATCCAATAGATGCAAAAAAAGCATTTGACAAAATTCAATATCCATTCGTAATAAAAACTCTCAACAAAGTGGGTTTAGAGGTAACATACTTTATTTTTTTACCTATTTATTATTATAATAATATTTTTATTATATTATGTTAGTCACCATACAGTACATCCCTGGTTTTTGATGTAAAGTTCAATGATTCATTAGTTGCGTGTAACACCCAGTGCACCATGCAATACGTAATAATAGATGTCATATATGAGAAACCCACAGCTAACATACTCAATGATGAAAAACTGACAGCTTTTTCTGTAAGATCAGGAATAATACAAAGATGTCCACTCTCACCACTTTTATTTAACACAATACTGGAAGTCCTAGCTGCAACAATTAGACAAGGCAAAGAAATAAAAGGCACCCAACTTGATGAAGAAAAAGCAAAACTTTTACTATTTGCAGATGTCATGATGCTTTGTATAGAAAACCCTAAACACTCCACCAAAAAAGTACTAGAACTGATAAATGAATTTAGTAAGGTCGTAGGATACAAAATCATTGTATGGGAATCCATTGCACTTCTATATGCTAATAATGAAGCAATAGAAAGAGAAATTAAGAAAGCAATCCCATTTATAATTGCATCAAAAATAATAAAATACCCAGAAACAAACTTAACCAAGGAAGTGAAAGACCTGTATTCCAAAAAGTACAAACCACTGATGAAAGAAATTGAAGATAACACAAATATTGTTAAAATGTCCGTACTACTCGAAGCAATCCATAGATTTAATGCAATCTCTATCAAAATACCAACAACATTTTTCACAGAACTAGAACAACCATCCTAAAATTTACATGGAACCACAAAAAGACCCTGAATGGCCAAAGCAATTCTGAAAAAGAAAAGCAAAGCTCGAGGTATCACAATTCCAGACCTCAAGTTATGTTACAAAGCTGTACTACTCAAAACAGTATGATACTGGCACAAAAATAGACACATAGATCAATGTAACAGAATAAAACATCTAGAAGCAAGTCCACAACTTATGGTCAATTAATCTTTGACAAAACAGGAAAGAATATCCAATGGGAAAAAGACAGTCTCTTGAACAAATGGTGTTGGGAAAACTGCACAGCTACATGCAAAAGAAATAAACTGGACCACTTTCTTACACCTACACCAAAATAAATTAAAAATGGATGAAAGACCTAAATGTGAGACCTGATACCGTAAAAATCTCGGAAGAGAACACAGGCAATAACTTTTTTGACGTCAGCCATAACAAATTCTTTCTCGATATGTCTCCTGAGACAAGGGAAATAAAAGCAAAAATAAACTATTGGGACTACAGCAAAATAAAAAGCTTTTGCACAACAAAGGAAATACTCAACAAAACTAAAAGACAACGTACTGAATGGGAGAAGATATTTGTAAATGACATATCTGATAAAGGGTTAGTATCTAAAATCTATAAAGAACTTATGTAACTCAGCACCCAAAAACCAAATAATCCACTTAAAAATGGGAGAAGGCATGAAGAGACATTTCTCCAAAGAAGACATCCAGATGGCCAACAGACACATGAAAAGATGTTCATCGTCACTTAACCATCAAGGAAATACAACTCAAAACTACAAACTACACTTGTCAGAATGGCTAAAATCAGCAACACAAGAAACAACAGGTGTCAGCAAGGATATGGAAAAAGGCAAACCCTCTTGTGCTGTTGGTAGGAATGCAAACTGGTGAAGCCACTCTGGAAAAAGGTATGGAGGTTCCTCAAAATGTTAAAAGTAGAGCTACCCTAGGATCCGGCAGTTGTAGTGCTAGGTATTTACCCAAAGGACACAAAAATATTAATTCTAAGATATACATGCACTCCTATGTTTATAGCAGCAATATTTACAATAGCCAAGATATGGAAGCAGCCCAAGTGTCCATTGATAAATAAAGAAGAAGTGGTATATATATACTATGAAATATTACTTGGCTATAAAAAAGAATGAAATCTTGCCATTTTCAACAACATGGATGGAGCTAGAGAGTATAATGCTAAGTGAACTAAGTCAGAGAAAGACAAACACCATATATAGATTTTACTCATGTGGAATAAGAAAGGAAACAAATGAGCAAAGGGGGAAAGAGAGAGAGAGAGAGGGAGAGACAAACCAAGAAACAGAATCTTAATTATAGAGGGGTGGGGTGTAGGGGTGGGCGGGTTAAACAGGGATTGAGGATTAAGGAGTACACTTGTGATGAGTGCCAGGTGATGTCAGAATTCTTGAATCACTATATGGTATACATGAAACCAGTATAACACTGTATGTTAGCTAACTGGAATTAAAATAAAAACTAAAAAAGTGAGTAAATCACCATTAGATATGATGTTATATGTAAGTTTTTTGTAGATATTCTTTATGAAGTTGAGCAATTTCCCCTCTATTCCTAGTTTTATGAGATTTTTTTTATCATAAATGGGGTTAGAGTTTTCAACTGTATATTTTGCTTCAGTTGACATGATTATATGATCTCCTTCTGTAGCCTGTTAATATGCTGAATTACATTCACTGATTTTTGAATGTTGAACCAGTCTTGCACACATAGAATAAATCTCACTTGATCATGGTGTATAATTATTTTAATAGATTGTTTTATTTGACTTCCTATGTTTTATTGAGGATTTTTGCATATAATTTCTGAGAGAAGTTGTTTTACAGTTTCCCTTTATTGTAATGTCTTTAGTTTTCATATTTGAGGAGGTAATACTGGTATCATACAATGAATTAGGAAGTGTTTCAACTGCTTCTGTCTGGAAGTTATTATGAATTTTTAGTATTATTGCCTCCTTAAATTACTGAGAAATGTTACCAGGGAAGTTATCTGGGCCCAATGCTTTGTTTTTGGAAGGTGATTATTGATTAACTTATTCAATACATATATACCTATTCAGATGATCTGTTTCTTCTTGTGTGATATTGTGTAGTTTGTATCTTTGAAGGAGTTAATTCATTTCACTGAAGTTACCAAATGCATGGGCATGACTTTGTTCATGGTCTTCTTGTATGGTCCTTTGAATTTCCATGAGAATCAGTAGTGCTCACCTCTCTTTCACATCTAATATTGGTAATAATTTGTGTCTTCTCTCTTTTTTATTCATGGTTATTATGGCTAGGTATATTGGATTTTTCAAAGACCGAGCTTTTGGCTTTGTTAATTTTCTGTTTTCTGTTTTCACTTTCATTGATTTCTGTCTTAATTTTTATTACTTTTTTTCCTGCTTGCTTTAGGATTACACTGCTTTTCTCCTGCTTTTTTTCTAAGGGAGAAATTTAGGAGATTGATTTTAGATATTTCTTCTTTTCTAATATATGCATTTATGATATAAACGTCTCTGTAAGTACTGGTTTTCCTGCATCCCACAAATTTTGATAAACTGTATTTTGATTTAAGTTTTTCTTGAGACTTCTTCATTGATCCATTTATTATTTAAAAGTATGGTGTTATTTCCAAATACTGGAGAGGACTTTTTTTTAAGGAGTAGAATTCAGTGATTCATCATTTAAATATAACACCCAGTGCTCATCACAACAAGTACCACTGGGGAGGATTTTCTAGCTATCTTTCTGTTATTGATTTAGTTTAATTCCATTATGGTCTGAGAACATTATATGGTTTCTATTCTTTTTTTTATTATAATAATATTTTTTATTATATTATGTTAGTCACCGTACAGTACATCCCTGGTTTTTGATGCAAAGTTCGATGATTCATTAGTTGCGTGTAACACCCAGTGCACCATGCAATACGTGCCCTCCTTACTACCCATCACCAGCCTATCCCATTCCCCCACCCCCCTTCGCTCTGAAGCCCTCAGATTTTTTCTCAGAGTCCATAGTCTCTCATGCTTCATTCCCCCTTCTGATTACCCCCCTTTCTTTTTTTTAATTTTTTTTATTATATTATGTTAGTCACCATAGAGTACATCCCTGGTTTCTGATGTAAAGTTCGATGATTCATTAGTTGCACATAACACCCAGTGCACACTGCAATACGTGCCCTCCTTACTATCATCACCAGTCTATCCCATTCCCCCACCCCCCTCCCCTCTGAAGCCCTCAGTTTGTTTCTCAGAGTGCATAGTCTCTCATGTTTCATTCCCCCTTCTGATTACCCCCCTTTCTTTATCCCTTTCTTCCCCTACCGATCTTCCTAGTTCTTATGTTCCATAGATGAGAGAAATCATATGATAATTGTCTTTCTCTGCTTGACTTATTTCACTTAGCATTATCTCCTCCAGTGCCGTCCATGTTGCAGCAAATGTTGAGAACTCATTCTTTCTGATAGCTGAGTAATATTCCATTGTATATATGGACCACAACTTCTTAATCCAGTCATCTGTTGAAGGGCATCTCGGCTCCTTCCACGATTTAGCTATTGTGGACAATGCTGCTATGAACATTGGGGTGCATATGGCCCTTCTCTTCACTACGTCTGTATCTTTGGGGTAAATACCCTGTAGTGCAATTGCTGGATCATAGGTTGGCTCAATTTTTAACTTCTGAAGGGGCCTCCACACTTTTTCCAAAGTGGCTGTACCAACTTGCATTCCCACTAACAATGTAGGAGGGATCCCCTTTTTCCCCATCCTCTCCAGCAATTGTTGTTTCTTGCCTTGTCAATTTTTGCCATTCTAACTGGCATAAGGTGGTATCTCAATGTGGTTTTGATTTGAATTTCCCTGATCGCTAATGATTTTGAACATTTTTTCATTGTCTGTTAGCCATTTGTATGTCTTCATTGGAAAAGTGTCTGTTCATATCTTCTGCCCATTTTATGATTTGTTTATTTGTTTGCTGTGCCTCTTCTGAGAGTCAGAGCAGCAGTGGCCGAATCTCAGCCTCTGTCTCAGAACAGAGGGATCGCGGACCGTTCTCCACTGATGTTCTGGCCACTTTAACTCTGTTTCTGTTGGTGCTGCTCAACCCTGCAGTGTTCTGGGATGTGCGCCCCACACCTGGTGTCCCAGCCCTCACTTCCGGGGCTGGCACCTCTCTGTCCTTTGTGTTTCTAACACCGCCAGCCCCCAGCCGCCCCCGTGTGCTCCGGAGCTCCAGGTCTCAGTCTGGTTCCAGTGAGCACACCGGAGCTCCGTTTCAGTCTGGTGGCGCGCGTTCCCGGCTCACGGTCTCAGTCTGGTCTCTCGTGGGTGCCGGTCCACGAGTCCGCCCGCTCCCCCGTGTAGGTGGCTACCGCCTCCCGGCGCCCGAATGCGGCGGCTCCCACCCCCTTCCGTTTATCTTCCGATATCTGTGTGGGGTTTCACGGCTCCCCGTTTAGTACCTCAATACTCAGCGCTGGAGATGTTCATTTGTAGAGCTTGAGATGTATCTTCCTGCGTCTCAGGCTGATTCCGTGGTTATTTAGGCTGGTCTGGTACCTATCCAGCTCGACTCAGGGGACCGGCTGAAATAGTGGTCCCCTACTCCTCCGCCATCTTAACTCCCTCCCAAAAAGAAGGAATTTTATATAATTTTAAAACTCTCATAGCATTGACCCATACAGTATAACCTAAGAAGGTTTATTATAATTTGTTTGATAATGCTTTCCATGTAGCAATATATGAATAAATGAGTCTAGTCATTCAAAAAGACTTTATTTAGGATTTGAATTTCTAGGAAGTCTAAAACCTCAGAAGGTTTTAAAGCGCATATCTAAATAGCATCACAGATCATTATAAAACTTAAAACTGAATTATCTATTTAACCAAGGTGGCAATAAGGGACTGTAAAGACAAATACAGAATGTTACATAGTTGTTAGCCAAACTTAACTCTTTAATATTAAGAAGACTTAACTTTATTAAGTAATCAAAGACCCGATAAAGACAAAATATAGATACAATGTTTTTCTGGCAGATAAAACCTTTGTTTGCAATTTCTTACCAAGAGCAGACCAACATTCCAAGAAAACGTTATCCTTTTAACAGAGAGAAAAGCCAAATCTCAATCTTATACTAGTGTACTTTTAAAACTCATTTATTTCAATCTTAGTCCCGACCATGAATAATTTTTTAAAGTTTCCCCTTTATAAGCCTTCTACAAATTTCTCTTTTAGATTTTGTCCTAAGCCTTCTCTATATAAATAGCCAGCTTTATTTTAGGACAAAATTACTTTTTTTCCTCAACAAAAATGTATTTTTATTGCCTATACCTTTTTAAACATATTTCCTACTTTTCTATATACAAAGTTGTTTTTCTTGCCATGTTTAGTAGTCTTAATTACATTTATCAGAATTTTAACTCTCAGAAACCTCAATTTCTAGTAAGAACTAAATTGTAAGCAATTGTGAACTGTTACATCAAAGTATTTTTTAGATCAGAAATTTGTGAATACATTTTATAATTCCTAGAAATGTATGTTTTTAATAGTACAGTCTTTTAATTAAGCATAAACTATGTTTACTAGCAGACCCAAATTTATCTTTAGTTTTTCTGTTATAAGACAAAAGCAGACAAAACTACATTTGATAATCAATGCTTTGGTATTCTATCTTACTGGGAAAGATTTCGATATCCAGTGGATTTAACCCAATATATCATTTAGCTTAGCAAAATTTAAAAGTTTCAAGTTACCGGGGTGCCTGGGTGGCACAGCAGTTAAGCGTCTGCCTTCGGCTCAGGGCGTGATCCCGGCGTTATGGGATCGAGCCCCACATCAGGCTCCTCCGCTGGGAGCCTGCTTCTTCCTCTCCCACTCCCCCTGCTTGTGTTCCCTCTCTCGCTGGCTGTCTCTATCTCTGTCAAATAAATAAATAAAATCTTTAAAAAAAAAGTTTCAAGTTACCAAAGATTTTGAAAGCTATAAGCCTTTTTTTTTAATTTTACTCATTTTCTCTTAACAATTATCCATGAGAACTTCATGAGACAGACAAAATCAACCATCATTTTAAGTCATTTTTGCTGACAAACTGCAGTAGATACAACATGAATTTAACTAACAGATTCAGGTAGAATAAAAGCTGATTTTCTGTATTATATTTGATGTTGATAACTCCAAAAATGTGTGTATTGTAATTAAACCAACATCCTTGGATTAGCTATAATATTGCATATTTTGCACCTATATCCACTAAAAAGTCAATTAGTTTTTTGTCCACTGTCAGTTTTACCTGAGGCTCCTGTGGAGAAATTTTAAGTCCAGGGGAGCCTTCAGGCCCCTTCATGATGATTTGGGAGGTGCTCCGGTTTGAACCTCATAAGGCAGTGGCTTGAGAGCTTGGGGTGCTTTTTTGCTCTTTGTTAGTAGAGATAGGAGCAGGAGCCCATGTCAGCAGAGGCACCTAGGACAGTATAGGAACTGGCTGCCTGAGCAGCCCAGGTGGTGGTACAGGAGGCGGAGGTGGCAGAGGAGCCGCCAGCAAGGCCAGAGGCAGATTTAAGGTTTGGATATTCCTCCACCTCCATCTTTTGTCTTTTCCCTCTTGCAAAATAGGCTTTTTTTTTTTCCTGGTTGCTGTTTAGCCCTCTGGAAGAGATGGAAAAGCAGGCGGTGAGTTGGGCAATGGGTGCTTGGGCTTGGGCAAGTAGATTTAGGATTTTTAGTGTCTGCCTATCTTCCTCCTTTTCCTCATCATTCTATCAGGAATGAGGTCCTTATCTCTACGGACCATGAGTTAGGTCACTTACTGTGCGGCATCTTTATTATGGAGTCACACAGAGGTCTGAATGTAAGGAATTTTATCCCAGATCATGTTAACTTGAAAAAATGTGGGTTCGTTTATCTTTCTGAGTTTTAGAATGCCCAGTTTTTACAAGCATTTGCCTTTAAACCAATTAAATAGAGCTCCTTTACAAATTAATTTTAGCAATACCATCTGGAGGTAGAGAAAATATCTCACATTTGTAATACACATGGACTCATAAACACGAATAGTATGCAAACAAAATTTAGCTTTGTTTCACTAATATTTGTGGAGAGGACATTAAAGATTCAATTTCTAAATATCCCCCTTTTATTAAAATAAACTAACTGAAAGGTAGCATTATAATTTATGGATCCATGAATCAGTTGTTTTTCACTTCTCAGTTAGAATGTAGCCAGTCTTGTCCAAAGATACCAAGAACTGCAGCAACAAAAAAACCAAAATGAGGCCCAGAGTAAGTACCTCTGGGAACTTTGGCTCCTCCCCCAAAGCTAGGCCTTCACTGATTGAAACAAATGGCTTCCTAAGTTTCTGGTTATTCAGTCTTATAGCCAGCTTTCTCCAATTGTGTGTACAAGAAAACTAATTTAGACATGTCTAAAGAACCCCATTTGGGCCATCTGAGACTCAGGTTATCCTCAAATTTTCCAACCTAGAAAACATTACCAGTAACCCTCAGCAGTTCGAATAAAAGTCAAGACTGTCAACTCAAATTAAGGAAGTGCAGACGTCAGAACTCATCTAATACACCTGTGAGGGGCTGCAAAGTTGGAGGGCTACAAAGGGCCCATGCTGGTACCGAGCACCAAGTTGCAGAGGAACCCCAGGTATTCTCAAACGTGTTGCCCCAACATCCTGTTGCCTATGCCAATAAATGTCAACTCAAAATGAACAAACCTTTTTTTTTGTCCTTTTAATTTTAAAGAAAAAGAAAAAGAATTTTATTCCAGCCCATGTTAGGACAGCCCAACTTAGGACAGCTGCCTGAGATACACAGTCCTCACAAAGTGCTCCTGGGAAGGAACATTTAGTACAGAGTTAACATAAAAAGTTACAAATTATTAGACACAGGACATTTCAGAAAGTTCCAGATGTTATCTTAAGTTTCTAGTGTGTGCAAGGCCGCATGGCTTTGGGAACAAAGAGGTTTTACTCTTATCTTTGTGTTTGGAATATTCCTTTTTAGTTAATTTTAAATGAAGCAGATTTAAGTCCACATAGTTTTTCTCCCTACAGATGAGTACAAAGAAACAAAAGTAATTAGGGTTTGTAAACAAAGTTACAAAACAGGGACTTTCCAGAGTGGCGGGAGGGTGGTGAGAAAAAAAACAGAGAAGGACAACGAAAAAGAAGCCCAGATGGGGACTCTAACCCTTCCAGGTGGGGGCTCTGACCTCAAAACAAGGACTCTAACCCCTTACCAGGTTAATCAGTCTTGGCGGGAATCTCCCAAAGTCAGGATGGGAAGGGACCTAAGTGGGAGTCCCTTTTTCCAAAGGTAACTGTAGCAAAGATAAGAACCAGTGGGCTCCTGCTCTACTTGAAGACTGGAACTCTGCCAAGTCCCATGGGTGGCGTCAGCCATCACCTGAAGGCCACTTGGATCTGCACAGCCCAGGACAAGTCCCTAACACCCTCCAAGGAGGAGAGCCATGTTGCAGTCAGGCAGACTGAGATTATGTCCTTTGGTTCAAGGAAAAAGACAAGGAGGAACAAAGTGTGCTAAAAGAAGATAGAAAAGAAAATCCTGAAAGGAGGGGAGGGATGGGGAAAGAGTATTACCTGAGAATAGGAGGGCTGGCAAGGACAAAAAGGAAACTGGAGACTCCAGAACAAAGAGGTCTGGGCAGCTGCTTAGTTAGTGGCACAGGTTCTGGGCCAGCATCCTTGGTCCCACTGAGTCCCAGCTCATCTTATGGTCCCTTTGTGTTTGCCCAAAATATGTTACCAGACTCGGATCCTTGGACCCAGTGAAAAGTAGAAATAAGGCTGGACCCAAAATGTACAAACATAAGCAAGGCTTTATTGGGGCAACACCTCGAGCTGAAGGGAGACATAACCACAGCTGGAATGTGGGACTGGCTCTCTGAACAATGGCCAGGGAAAATTTTAAAGGGGCTGAGGTGGGAAATAAGTGATATTTAAGTACATAGGGGTGGGGGAAATATAGGAAGTTGGGGGCACAGGCGCAGTTGAGGGAATGTGCTTCTTCATAATCGTGTATTTCATTTGCATGTTAAATCTCCACCCCTGAGTGTGATTTTTGGTATTGTAATGAGGGGGAAAGTTGGTGAAAGTTAAGCACTGGAGTCCTTCTTGAGGCAGACCCGTTTGGTCCAGTCTTTGCCAGTCTTTGTAGTAAGCATGCTCCTTTCAGTAAGCATCCTTCCTCCACATTCCTGCAAGGTACGTCACTTGGGAGGCATAGAATTTTAGTTTTTCTTTCTTTCTTAATGGATGTAACCAAAGAATGCTGGATTTTATGGTCAAGGTTGAGGGGACCTGAGTCCAGTCCCTGTTCTGTCTCATCTCCATTCTTTGCTTTTAAACTTTCTAGGTCTTTTTAATTCAGTTGGATTTTGTAGACGACATACAGTTTGGACTTATTTGTACACTTCAACAATCTCTTTTAATCTCTTTCAAGTGTGTTATGTGTTATTGATATAGTGGGAGTAATATATACTATATTTGTAACTGTATATTTACTCTTTTTCTGAATTCTCTAGTTTTAACTAGGCATTTTATTTAATTCCATTTTATTACCTCTTGGCATACCATTAATGCATTTTTTAAAAAAATTAGTCCTCATCCTAGAGTTTATTATGTACTTATTAGAATAATGAAAATCACCATAAATAATATATACTTCATGTGTAGTGCAGGAATATGATGGCAGAATCCCTCCGTCTAGTTACTTGTAACATTGTTGTCATGCATTTTACTTATCCCTCTGTTATAACCACTATTACAGTGCTACTATTATTGCTTCAAACACATGGTTATTTTTTCTGTCAAGTATGAAAAAGAAAAAGAAAATCTATTCATGACTTTTTAATTCCTTTTCAAACACTGTTCCTGTCTTTATATAGATTCAAGTTTCTGACCAGTATCATTTTTCTTCTAAAGATTTTCTTTTGGGGCTCCTGGGTAGCACAGCGGTTGGGCATCTGCCTTCGGCTCAGGGCGTGATCCCGGCGTTGTGGGATCGAGCCCCACATCAGGCTCTTCCGCTAGGAGCCTGCTTCTTCCTCTCCCACTCCCCCTGCTTGTGTTCCCTCTCTCACTGGCTGTCTCTCTCTCTGTCGAATAAATAAATAAATAAATCTTTTAAAAAATTTTCTTTTAATGCTTGTTCCAGAACATGTCTGCTGATAATGGATTTCTTCATTTTTATTTGTCTGAAAAAGCTTTCATTTTTACCCACTTCTGAAGGTTAATTTTCCTAGACCTAGAATTCTAGGGCTTTTTTTTTTCCTTTTAAAACATTAAATTTTTTACTCTACTGTCCTCTTGTTTGTATGTTTACTGACAGGTTCCTTTGTAATTCTCATCCTTTTTATCTTATGTAGAAGGTGATTATTTCCCCTCTATTCTTTTAAGATTTTTCTCTTTCCCTTGAGTTTTCTGTAATTCAAATATGATATGCATAGATGTTTATTTTTCCCACTTACTGTTCTCTGAGTCTCTGGTTTGCTTTTTGTCATTGATTTTGGATAATATGCTGCCATTATTCAAATATTTCTTCTGCTCTGTTCTTTCTTCTTGTGGTATTCAAATTATGCATATATTATGACTTTCAATATTATCCCACAATACATTCTGCTCTCTTGTTTGTTTTTTTCTTTCATTTTTTTTTCTCTTTGCCTTTTAGTTTGGGAAGTTTCTGTTGACTTCTCTTCAAGCTCACTGATTCTTTTCTTGGCTGTGTCTAGTCTACAGATGATCCCATCAAAAGTACTCTTCATTGCTCCTAAAGCGTCTACTTTTTATTTTTTTATTTTAATTTTATTTTTTTAAAGATTTTATTTATTTATTTGAGAGAGTGAGAGAGAGCACACAGAGGGAGAGGGAGAAGCAGACTCCCCGTTGAGCAGGGAGCCTGATGCAGGTCTCGATCCCAGGACCCTGGGATCATGACCTGAGCTGAAGGCAGACACTTAACTGACTGAGCCACCCAGGCATCCTGTTAATTTTATTTTTTTTAGAGAGAGAGAGCGTACTCATATGAGGTGGGGGAGGGGCAGAGGGAAAGAGAATCTTACACAGGCTCCACTCCCAGCATGAAGCCTGACATGTGGCTTGATCCATGACTCTGAGATCATGACCTGAGCTGAAATCAAGAGTCAGACACCTAACTGACTGAGTCACCCAGGCACCCTTTACAGGGTCTATTTTTAAAGTTTCTAGAATTGCTTTTGATTTGTATTAGAGTTCTATATCTCTGCTTACATTACCCTTAAGTTCTTTCATGTCATCTATTTTTTGCATGAGAGCCCTTAAGACATTAATCAGTTACTTTATTTCTTGAGGTAGGCCTGCATTGCTGTATATTTCCCTCTTAGAATTGCTTTCATTGGGTCCCAAAGATTTGACCATTGGTTTTTCATTTTCATTTGTCTCCATGTATTTCTTTTACTTCTTCTTTGATTTCTTCATTGACCCATTGGTTGTTTAGTATCATGTGGTTTGTGGGTTTTTTACAGTTTTTTTTCTTATGATTGATTTCTAGTTTCATACCACTGTGGTTGCAAAAGATGCATGGTATGATTTCAATCTTCTTAAATTTGTTGAAGCTTGTTTTGTAGTCTAACATGGGATCTATTCTGGAGAATGTTCCATTGGTACTTGAAAAGAATGTGTATTCTATTGTTTTGGGATAGATGGTTCTATATCCGTTATGTCCATCTGGTCTATGGTGTCATTCAAAACCACTGTTTGCTTATTGATTTTCTGCCTGGATGATCCATTCATTGATGTAAGGGGGTTGTTAAAGTCCCGTACTACCATTGTATTATCATTCATTTCTTTTTATGACTTAATATTTGCTTTATGTATTTAGGTGCTCCAATGGGTGTGTAGGTATTTACAGCTGTTATATCCTCCTGTTGGATTGACCCTTTATCATTATGTAATGCCCTTTTTTTTGTTTCTTGTTACAGTGTTTGTTTTAAAGTCTATTTTGTCCAAGTGTTGCCATTTTCGCTTTTTGTTTGTTTCCATTTGCATGGTAAATGTTTTTCTGTCCCTTTGCTTTCAGTCTGTATGTGTCTTTAGGTCTGAAGTAGCATGTAGATGGGTCTTATTTTTTTATCCATTCCATCACCCAATTTCTTTTGGTTGGAGCATTTAGGCCATGTATATTTAGAGGAATTATTGATAGATATGTACTTATTGCCATTTTGTTATTTGTTTTCTGGTTGTTTTTGTAGGTCTCTGTTCCTTTCATCTTCTCTTGCTCTCTTTCTTTGTGATTGATGAATTTCTATGGTGTTATGTTTGTAATCGTAGTTATTTTAAATTCCCTGTCTGATAATTCTGAAATCTGTGTTATATCCATGTCTGAGTTTTGAAGCTTGCTTTATCTCTTCAGACTGATTTTGAGTACCTTTTGACATGCTTTGTAATCTTTTCCTGAAAGCCAGACATGATGTAATTGAGTAATAGGATCTGATGTAAATAATCCATTAGTGTGAAGTTTTATATTAATCTGGCTAGGAGTTGGTCTGCATTCAATGTTTGCCATAATTGTAGGCACCAGAGGCTTCAGTTTCCTCTTGTGTCCTTGTTTTTTGTATCCCCTGCTGTGTTTAGACTACTTTAAGGACTCCTTGTCAGAGTCTGTGTCTTCCAACTCTTTCAGCTGTGGTCCACTGTCATGTTACAGTGGAGCCCTATTAGTGTTTCTATAGAAAGCTAGACAATGTGCTATTGGACTATGCACAGACAACTCTGATCAAGGGTTACCAACCCACAACCCATGGGCCAAAACTGGCACACCACCTGTTTTTGTACACCCTGGGAGCTAAGATTTTTTTTTTCATTTTTAAATGCTTAAAACAAATCAAAAGAATAATATTCCATGACACATCACAGTTACATGAAATTCAAATTTCAGTATACCCAGATAAAGGTTGACTGGGATACAACCAAACAGAAAATGAGCTCTGGATTTCACTTCCCTTTGATTTCACAGTCAAATATTTTTGGATTTGGAGTATGAACTAGTCATCTGACAGGCTGAGGGACCGTGTGGGTTACAAATGGTTTTATGGGATACACAGAAACACAGAGCAATGCATCTCTAATTCTACTGCACTAGATTATATATGCTCACATTCCATTGCCTGCATTTTTCTTATAAGAGGTATGGGCCACGACAATGATATATTGGCTCTCTCCTTGCCTCCATTCTTTCCTAGGGTAATCAAGGTGTAGTAATCCAGACAGTGATATTGGTATAAAGTTAGAACAATTCTCAGTGGGACAAAAAAGAGACTGCAGAAATAGAACCACACGTTATGGTCAGTTCATTTTAGACCAAGGTGCCAGGGAATTCAATGAGAAATTGAATGTCTTTCTACAAAGACTGTTAGAACCAACTGAAGAAAATAAAAAAGAAAGAAACCTTATATCATTTCATATGCAAAAATAATTCAAAATGAAACTAAATGTTAAGGCTAGAAACATAATAATTCTTCTAAAAGAAAACATAGGAGAATATCTCTGTGACTTCTGCCTAGACCAGGATGTCTTAGGACAGCAAATGCTAAGTACTGAAGGAAAACTCAATGAATTGAACTGTTTAAAATGTTAAAGTATCCCTCTAGCGCCATTATTAACATACATAAACTAAAGTTAACAAATGTTTACCATACCAATTCTTGGTGAGGATATGAAGCCATTAAAATGCTCATAGACTGCTAGCTGGAGCATAAAACCATAAAACCACTTTTGATAGCTGGTTGCAAGATTTATAAATAGTGGAAATTATACTTACCATCATATGACCCATTCATTCTGCCCCTAGGTATTTTCCAAGAGAAATGAAAATGTAAGTCCATGCAAAGACACATACACCAATATTCATAATGGCTTGATTCAGTGACCCCAAAATGGGAAACATCAATTGTGAGAAAAACAAAACATAGACATCTGTACAATAGAATAAAGCTCAGCAATAAAATAGAATGAAATACTAATGCATTCAATAACATGGTTGATATTCAAAATTACTATGCTGAGTGAATGAAGCAAGAGCACATGAATGATACTATATGCTTCCATTTATATAAAATTCTAGAGCTTTCCATCCAACCTATAGTGACAACAAATCAGCAAATGGGACTAGGTACATAAGGAGGGACAGGCTGCAAAGGGCACAACAAATCTTTTAGTTAAGGTGGAACTGGCTTGCATCTTGATTATGGCAGTTCTTTCATGTGGTATATACCCAAGATGATAGGTAGATAAGAGGGGTCTCAGGGAGACAGTTCAAATTTTCCATAGGCACTGTATACCTGGATGTGTACTTTGGCATGTAGAGGGATTTATTTCTAAAGAATGGGAAACATCTGTAAAATATTCATGCAAAGCTAGAGGAAGAGAAGAAAGATGAATGGACTATGGGTAGACTCAAGGATAGCCTGAGTTAATAGTAAAACTATCACAGTGTGAAGGGCTAGAGTCAGTGATAGTGTCAGAAGTTGCTCATTGCAGTGAAGCCATGGTGGGGCTTGATCAATAGGAAGATTCACCAGTTTCAGATAGAGCCCTGAAAGTTATGCCCATAGGGTTATCAGCCACATACATTACAGTGGAGCCACCAGGATGCAAGGGAATGCACCTGCATCAACCTTAACTGGGTAAAGCTGTCTATTCATGATCCAGGGACCAGGAGGAAGCCAACTTGATCCCCTTCCACCAGCATAATAATATCAAGTAAGCCCAGTAATATATTCCTGCTGTCATTGTAGAGATAGGAAGGGTAAGATATAATCTGAAAGACAAAAAAATTAACACAAGGAGATAAAATGTTTCCTTAACATGTTCCTTTGAATATACCATGGTCCATATAAGCCAAAAGGAAATACAGTCATTACTGTACATATGTCCATTGATTCTTTGACAGTCTCTTCAAAAAGTACAGTCTAATTCTCCCTTCTGAGTGTAGCTAGAATGAGTGACTAGCCTACAATGGATAGAAAGAAGCAGAAGTTCTATTGTGTCACTTCCAAGAGCAGGTCATAAAAGGCATAGAGGAATCTATTTTCATTGGTCTCTCACTTAGATGACTTACTTTGGGCAAAACCATATGCCATATCAAGAGGATACTCAAGTAGCCTATGAGGAGGTCACATGGCATGATGCTGAGACCTCCTGCTAGTAGCCATGTGGATGAATCATCTTAGAGTTGTATTGTCCACTCCAGTCAAACCTTCAGATGACTGCAACTCTGGCCAACATCCTGAAGGCAATCTCATGAAAGACTTTGCATTAGAATCACCCAGCAACTAAACTGCTCCTGAATTCCTGGCCCATAGAAACTGTGAGATAATAAATGTTTATTGCTTTGAGCCACTACATTTTGTGGCACTTTGTTACAAAGCCAGAGATAACTAATGCAAATACCAAAACATTTATTTGTGGTATGAGCAATGTCATTTGATTAGGAGCTTGTATATAATGTTAATATGTAAGAACCAACTGGGCTTCCTTAATTTAACAATAATTTGAAATAGATATGGAGAAATGAAGTCCATGAACTTTGAGGTCCTAGAGAAGGAAGACATATCATATTATTTCTGTATTTTCCATTGTGCCTAGCAAAAGGCCTTATGCTCCTTAGTTGAAAGTAAATGTTCCTTGATTGGAACAGATTTATAGTAGTCCAGAAATGTAAGGAAGCCTTGAGTTCATGTACCTCAAACTTTCTTTTTTAACCTGCAATAAAAATTAGTTCCAGGAACATGAGGTGACCTCCCCAAGGTCAGGCAACTGGTTAGAAGTATACTGGGAGTAGCATTTTGGTGTCCTGGCTCCTAGTTTACCAGTCTTAATTTCTCAGTGCATGTTTCTACATTAGAGGATTGTGGAAATGATTGGAAATGTTTAGGGAAGGGTTAGGAGGAAAGAATTAAGAGAATATTGTGAGTTAAGTGGGTGAGGGCACTTGCAGTGATGAGCACTGGGTGTTGTATGTAAGTGATGAATCACTAAATTCTATACCTGAAACTAATATTACACTGTATGTTTACTGGAATATAAATAAAAACTTGAAGAAAACAATATTTTTTAAAATCATTTCCAAAGAAAAAATACTGTGAAAGAAAGAGAATGTGTAAATCCCTGTGACCCCTCACTTCTAAATTTTTTAATGTCTGTGTAGATTTGAGGGCAGGACTAGCTTACACAAAACCATTGAATGTTGTGTGTGGAATAGGACTCACTCCCCACAGGTCTTTCTTCCTCTTTACTTGGCTGTGTCTTTACTTCATCAAGGGACTGGAGCAGGATGGGATACTGTATTAAAGGCAACTATGTATAGGCTGGACATTGGGAAGGGTAGCAGCCTCTGAAGGAGGTTTACACATAACTGCCACACTGTGATTCCTTTATTTTTGATACTGGCAATTGCACTCAATGAAAATATTCTTCTTGGAGAAATACAAGTACAGGTTTCACTTAGATGGGCTAGGCTCCTCAGACTAAGGCTGTATCCCAGGTGATGGTGACCCTTTCTTCTTCTGGTTCTCTTGCCTGCTGAATAACTAAGACTTAGAGACACCAGAATGATATCCATATCAAGAGAGCAGTGAATAAATAGCCAATGAGGATAGTGTTGTAGGGAAGGCTGTGGCGCTGAGAGAGAGTTAGGGTATATTGGGAAACAATGAGGATTTCCTCATTGTCCTTAAAAACATTGTTTCTACTCCATAGTTTGAGCTTTGATCTCTGGTCCCTGGATACCTGGGAGATGTGTGTCCGGAAGACAGGGATTTGGGGGAATGGGTTAGTTGGCATTCTCCAACAGTTAGGGAAGCTCATTGTGTGTCTGTGTAGTGAAGTCTTCTACTACACAGGGGCCAGAAGACCCATTCACAGGCACCTGGGAAATCTATAGCCCCATGGATGTGATGACACTTTTTACTTACAGCCTATGCCTTTGGATCCCGGAAGCTAGGTCCAGAAATGGAGGATGCATCTGTTTGACCATCTGTAGTAGACCAATTCCCATATTTATTGGTCACCCAGGGATTTAAGTAGAGTTTATACTCATATTTCAGGTCTTATGCCTTCTGTGGTTCTCTAGCTTTCAGGTCTCCCCTCTTCTTAAATTTTCAGCTGCTCTTTCAGACCTAAACTCTATTTTGTCTTATCTTCCCGCTTGGGTGTAAGGCTGTCTGTCATTTCCCTCCACTGTAGTTGTGGAAGTTGGGGAGCACTCTACAATAAGAAAGCCATAAATTCTTAACTCTTACTCTTTCTCCATCGTTGTTTTTCGAGAATAAACTCTCTTTGGCTTCTGCCTGCTTTTTGATGCTTTCCATACCTTTAAATATTTGTTTTCTTATACTCTTTACCAGATTTCATAATTGTTATCTGTGGGACAGTTCACATGACTTTTTCATCCATTTTGTTCTGTAGTTCTGGACTATATTTTAAAACCCCAGGGGTGCATGGGTGGCTCAGTCAGTTAAGTGTCTGCCTTTGGCTCAGGTCATGATCCCAGGGACCTGGGATCGAGCCCCACATCGGGCTTTTTGCCCAAGCAGGGAGCCTGCTTCTCCCTCTCCCTCTGCTGCTCCCCCTGCTTGTGCTCTCTTACTCTCTCTCTGTCAAATAAATAAATAAAATCTTTTTTAAAAATAAAAATAAAACCTCAAAGAGAGGAAATTTATGAAATTTGTGCAAGCATTTTAAAGGAACAGTACAGTGGAGATTTGATATACTATAGGTGAAGTTTTCCCCCATTAATACTGCATTCTGTTGAGACTCCTCAGTAAAAGTTACACTAACACACAGGCTCACACTAACACACAAACAGCAAGATAAATATAATGTTTACAGTATTGATATCACATTGTAATTATTGATAATAACTCTTCAGTAATACTTCTCTTTTCCTTCCTATCCCACTTGAATTTGATCAGTTGAAATGTGTACTGGTTAAGCAGCCATACAGATATTGAATCTGACAAGTACATTCTCCTTTCCATGTCCACAGTAAGTCCAGGAATGGAGCTGGATCCCTGGAACTCCAAGACTTGAAAGTCCTCTGGATACAGAAACAGTACATACTTACCACTCCAAAGGAAGGACCAAACTGGGCGATTATTTTGTGGTTGAGAAAAGTAAATTATTCCACTGTGCTAAAGAGAATGAGGGGGAGGCAGCTCCTGTCCATGGTCCAGCGGATCTTCCCTGCCCAACCCTGTGCCCACTCCAGTCTGTCTGTTGCTCCTAGATCTGTCTGGTCCTTGTTTGCATGCCTCATGAGGTATACAGAACTGCATTTTTAACTTTGGCTCTTCTCTGTGTTCAAAAGGAGCAGGGCTGCTTGCCAGGGGGATAAGGCCTGGAACCTGAAAGATTTTTAAAAAGAGGCTGTCACTGGAGCAGGAGAGGAATGTTAAGAGAGGGAGAGAAAGGGGCTTTCCTTAAGGAGGGAAGTAATAGCCAGGGTGTCAGTCACTCCTCTCTTAGTCCCTATTTTTTGCATCACGTAGTCACAGCTTTGCCAGCAACCCAGAGTCTGATTTTGAGAATGTTACTTCCTCATTGTGGATATGCTAGTTTCCTCATCTGTATACTAATGGGGTCTCTTGTACACCTGCAAATTAATGTCACGCTCCCCTAGGTTATCTCTGCATATCATTTCCAGCTACTGCTCAAGAAAGGGATTATTTCCAAAGAAAATCTTGAGGAGATATTTGTTTCTTTCCTTTCTTCCTTTGTTCCTTTTTTTCCCTCCCTCTGTTAATGGCTACAATCCCTTCACGTCACTTAGGTAACAGTCTTTCACCTTCTGGCTCACAAACCTTGTAGAATTTTCTGTAAAGTGTTATCTTACCTGTTCTCACTGTCCCTGTAGTAATTCTTTTTTTTTAAGACTTTATTTATTTATTTGACAGAGAGAGAGACAGCCAGCGAGAGAGGGAACACAAGCAGGCGGAGTGGGAGAGGAAGAAGCAGGCTCCCAGTGGAGCAGGGAGCCCCATGTGGGGCTCTATCCCAGGACCCTGGGATCAGGCCCTGAGCCAAAGGCAGACGCTTAATGACCGAGCCACCCAGGCGCCCCCCACCATGCTAATTCTTAAAGCACTCACCATTTACCTGCTCTACATTAAAAGCCAGGAGAGCTGTGTTCTCACCTCAGAGGGGACTGTGTGGCCCTGGTTGCTTCCCCTCTCTGGACTTCATCCCTTTGTTTGTAAAATGAGGGGTCTGACCACCTTGGTCTCCAAGTGGAGGTTAATTAGGATTATAGAGAGGGCTCTGAAATGATAGTCAAGAGCCCTGAACTCCAGTAACAGTTTCATCACTACCTATCATGTGGTTTAGTTCCAGTCCCTTCCCACTTTTGAACCTCAGTTTCCCACCTGAACATCCATTTCTGACAATTGAAGACTCTGCAAATAAGACCTGGGGCCTCTGATCTGCCTGTGTCTGACTTTCCAAAACCCTTACCTTAAGCATATGGAGTGTTGTCTTAGCCTTTGGATTGCTTCTGGGAAATGTCTCTAGTAAAGAGCTCTTTCTCTTGTGTTTGATTCTTTATCATCCCTGATAAGCCTTCAGCTCCCTCTTCCTTGGGCCCCTGGGGCCTGTACCTATGGGCTTTAATGACAAAAGGTTATAAATTAGTGTAATTACAGTGTTCTTCCATCTTGGCCCTCTCCCTCTGCTGTCCTCCTTCCATATCAGTTTCCCTCTTATTTTAACTTACTGAGCAGAACTTCTGGCTGCATCACAGTAACGATCAGAAGCTAAGGCCAGTTAAGCCATGACTGAGTCATTAGACACCTAAGCTAATTATAGAGTCCAGAATACTGGATGGAGGAGAGAGACCAACAGGAAGGAAAATAGGGTAGGTCTTAGCTGGAGAGAAGTCAGCAGCTCAGTCGGTGAGGGCTGAAAGTATGTACTCGTAGATCTCACTGCCCATCGGTTCCACTAGACAGAGGACTACAAGATAGGGCACAATGAGAACACCTTGGAATGTGGGCAAGTGAAGACTTCCTAATCCAGTGGATTTTTCTAGAAAATGACAGTAACAAAAAACCTGTGTAATGTGGTTTAATGCCCCCTGTTCACAGTCTGGCTTGTCAGCCTTGTGGTGGTGGTGCCGCTGGTGCTGCTTGGTGAAGGTGGGGGCGGTAAGGGTGGCATTAGGCTATTAATCACCAAAGACCATAAGAGTATCAGGTGATTCTCACCTACAAGAAATTCCTCCTCTTTCAATACCCTCTCTACATTCACAGGCTCCCACTCATTTTCACTGGGAGAGCAGAGCTTTTGTCTGCATTACCGTAGCAACCAGAAGCCAAATAGCTTAGAAGGGTGTCATGCTGGGTCCTCAAGAACAATGGTCAAGAGAGAATTCTTGAGACATTTACAGTGCAACTTAGTAATTTTATTTAAAAAGCACAAGACTGTGGGCAGAAAAATCTGTAATTATTGCGGTGTGAGACTGGCGGTAATCAACCTTACTTAGTAGCAAAGGGAAGGGACCATGCAGGAAGTAGGAGATTACAAAAGCTTCTTTGAATTTCTTTGAATTTCTACTCCTAAAACTACTTTTGCAAGATTCCTCTGGATTTCTTATCATTCAGTTCAAACAGCCTTCAGGCTAAGGTAGACCCAAAGAGCTGCCTTTGGTCAGTGAGGCCTTTGCATTATTCACCTATAGCAGTGTAGAGGAGAAAGGTAATGAGTCAAATCAGCAGCTGGCCACTCCATCACTACTCACACCCTTCTCTTTTCTCTGTGGAAGCTAAGCGTCTAGCAGAGGTGAAAGACAGAGATAGAGTCCATTGTGGAAAATGCTAAACACTGGAGAGAGTGGAAAGGGAGACTGGGTAGCTCAATGACAGTTCCCTCAAAATCTTCCCTGGCTATTTATATACTAAGAATTTTTAACTCTCGTGCATTCAATTTGGTGATTTGAATTTTCCTAGATAATCATTTTTTAATCTGAATTTTCAACTTCATTTGCATAATACTCTCTTTTTAGTCTTAATTTCTTCTCTACTGCTGCATTAAAAACAGACAGACAGACAAAAAGTAACTGGATGTCCCAATTAAAAAAACAGTATGGATGAGCGTATAAGGCACATTTTCAAGGAATTAGAAATTAAAATTTTGAATTGAGATCCAAGTGAGAGTAATCCATTTGCCTTAGTCCTCTAAACTGGAATGACCTTTGGATCCCCAAGTTTAGATTCCAAAGTAACCATTATTCAGGATGCATGAAATATCTCAGGCCTCTAATCCTGTTTAACCCCAAGGCCTCATTAGAAAGATGTTTTGAGTTGCAAAATACATGGGCAGGGGAGGCTCTTCTCCCTGTGGCCAGGGCCTATTCTAGTCACAACCAATTATCAATAAAGCCCAGTACTACTCCCAAATCCCTAGACATCTTAGTCTCACTGACTCATAGAGAACTCTTTTTTTTTTCATAGAGAACTCAAAGTGATTCCTGAACTTAAACTAATGACTCATCCTGTCCCCAGTCCTTGATGAGTTTGAATATCCACATCAAACAAAAGGACCTCCAGATTCCCATTGCATTATAGCTGCCTCTAAACAATTGTCAGTCAATACAAAGAGTATTTGCTTTTTACCATATTTCATAAAATTTAAATTTTGTCTTTGGGCACTCAGGAGTGTGATCAGGTCCAATTTGATACAGCCACCGTTCACCCAAAAGGAGATTTCATTAGGAAGTTGCTCTGTTTCTCTCTGCCAGGGTTTGCTACCCCTCTCTCATATTTTCCTGCCAGTACCTTCCAATGAAAACGTGGGTATTTCGAAAAGAGATCAAATCGGGAGGAGTTTGCTATAGGACCATGCTATAGGGAAAACAGACCCTGCTATTCGGGACAATATCCTTAGTCAAGGACACTGACTCTCAATCCTTGACCAACAAAGTGCTTTGAGATCTGGAGATCCTAGCCTACCTCCAGTCCTTGTTTGGACATATGAAGCCTTGAGCCCAGTTCACGTGCAACCACTAATCAGTGAAGTGCTTTACAATTCCCAAGAATAGTCCTATTAATATTTACTCCTTAATAGTCAAATACTTTGAGTTTCCAAAGTTCCAGAGTGTTTTGAAATTCCTAACCCAGTGCTGAGTTTAGCCTTCATACCTGGCATGTGAGCCTGTTGGGAATCAAAGGCCAGGAAGAATTCCAGGCTCACTCCTGGTCAGCAGAGTTTTATGAGGATCCCACAAGCCACTGACAGAACAGATCCAGAGTTCCAGTTCTATAAACTACATTGACATTCAAAGTCCATTCCCTGCTCTACCTTAGGTTTACCTACCTGGCATCCCAGTCTGTCCCAGTCTCTCTTCAAACAACTGTCATAAAGTCCTTGGTTCAGAGCCCAGTTCATTCATAATCTAAAGGCAACTTTATCTTTGTATATTTACCCACAAAGCAGAAATGATAGAACACCTATAAAGTGCAAGTACATGGCTCCATTGAAAAGATAGTAGTAGCATATAAAATGATATAGAGTTATATTCAAGTTTTACTGAAGAGGATTAAAGTAGGGTACAAGTGCTTAGAATGATTCAGTTTTTTCTAATATTTTGTTATAAAGCCCATCAAACATCCAAAAAAGTCAACCAAGTTGTACAGTGAAAATCCATGTAACACCACCTAGAAACTACAATATAAACAGTTTTCTATCCTTCCTTAATTGCATATGTATCTCTGTGTCCATCCATTATCTATCTAGCAATTCCTGTTATTTTTTTAGATGCCTATTAAAGTAGCTGTATGCAACAGTATTTTCCAACCCTAGATAATTCATCACCCAAATGATTAACTAGAGCTCAACATTTGTTTATGGTTTCTTTTTTTTCTTGTTGAAGTACTTTACATAAAGCAAAATGCACAAATCCTAACTGTACCATTCACTAAGTTTTGACATTTGCATACACCTGTATAACCCAAACCTCTATCAGTACACAGAACATTATCCTCACCCCATGTCTCTTCCCAATCCATTACCTTCCTCTATCCCTCACAATCAAACTCTAGTTTTTGTTTCTATATATTAGTTTCTATAGATCAGTTTTGCTATTTCTAGATCATTATATAAATAGTATCCTAAAGTATATCCTGTTTTGTGTTTGTCTTTTTTCACTCAGCAAAAAGTTTTTGAGTTTCATATATGTTGTGTATATTCATATTTTTTTCATTTTATTTATGATTACTATTACATTGTATGGATATACCAGACTCAGTTTATATAATCTCATCATCAAAATGTTTTTTTTAAAGATTTTATTTATTCGAGAGAGAGGCAGAGAGAGAATGAGTGGGGGAAGGGGCAGAGGGAGAGGGACAAGCAGACTCCCCGCTAAGCAGGGAGCTGGACCAGGGCTCAGTCCCAGGAGGCTGAGATCAGGACCTGAGCTGAAGGCAGACGCTGAACCGACAGAGCCACCCAGGCACTCCTCTCATGGTTGAAATGTAAAAGAAGGAGGAGAAGGAGACAGAGGAAGTGGAGGGGAATTAACTTGTATATTTGCAAAAAGAAAAGTATACTGCAGTATGTTACACCCAAGTATTGACAGCGGTTGTCTGTAAATGATGGCATTTGTGTGTCATTGGATAACAGTTCTTCAAAAGCACCTACTCCTCTAGACTGATGAACTTATTCTTTGTAATAATTCCATCCCTTATATAGCAAATAGTCTCATTGAATTAAGGAGGAAGTAAACAGTGTTAGTGAGTCGTTAACAAAACATTGGAATATCACTTCCTGGAACATTCTGTGCCAATTTATGTGTCAAAAAACTTGGGCATACCACTCAAAGTGATAGCTTGGGTGTTTTGGGTTGGGTTAGATCTGTAATGGAGGAGGACTATGAGAATTTAAAAGGCTCTTGCCATGCCACAGAGAGGTTAGTTCCTCGATCATAAAGAAGAAGCAAAAGAATGTTTGAGACAAACATGAAGAAAAACCTAAGTAGGCAAACATCAGAGGATTCATAAACCTGACCAATATCAAATTCTTCTCAATCACCAACCTAAAAATGTGAGCATGACAACATAAATCCATTGTGTCTCTACAGGCCAAGGCATGGGCACAACATTTGACAGATGTCCACTGTAGGACTCTAGGTCCCAAGCTCACATATCCACCTGGCTACTGAATATTTCCGCTTGGATATCTTGTTATGCCTCAAATGTAATACTTACACATGGTAACTCAGTATTAATTCTAATTCTAATAATTGCTGTGAGACAGTGTGCTAAGAAATCACATTACAATAGCCCGGTGATGGGTATTCAGGAGGGCACATATTGCATGGTGCACTGGGTGTTATACACAAACAATGAATCATGGAACATTACATCAAAAACTAATGATGTACTGTATGGTGACTAACATAACATAATAATAAAAAATACAAAAAAAACCCCAAACGTTTCTACAAGTGGAATTTGATGCTCATGGAATATTAATGTCGCAAATATTTTAAACATTACTGTAAATCGTCCTCCATATATTATGGGACAGATTTTTATTCACGTAGGCGGGGAGGAAAATACCCATTTCTTCACACTAATTCCTACATTATTATACCACTTGTTATATTTATTCAATGCAATGATATATGTAATACATAAAATTTTTTTCTTGTTTACATTTTCATTTCACAAATACTACAGTTCATGGATTAAAATCAGTGAGTGAAAATAAGCAAACAAGAAGAAAATATAATTAAACTGAAGAAAAATAAAAGCAGCTGCAATCATAGAACCCTAAGAAAAAACTATTAAAATGTGTATCTAAGTCCTTCTGTGTGTGTATTTATGTGTATGTATGTATGAATATATACACATATGTATAAATAATTTATGATATGTATAACATTCAAAGAGAAATAGAGTTATCCTCCACAAGCTTTTTAGATTTACCATCATTGTCTTTTTCTTTAGTCATTTATTCACTCACACTTCTTACAGTTATATTGTAGAGATTTCTGCTCTTGGGAAGATGGAATATACTTATGTTTCCCTATTTCTTCCCCTAAGTTTAGCTTAAAACCCTGGACATTACACATTAAACTATCATCAAAAGATCCTGTGAAGTCAGGAAATAAGGCAGACATGTGAGAGACCTCAGTACCTGAGGAACAACATAGTGGTGAGGTCCCTGTGTTTGTTTTTTTCAGTACACATCTGTATTTTTTATGCCAGAAACCTAGAAATTCCAGTGAGAAAAATCATAAAAAGTCCAAATAAAGCTTACTGTCTCTAGTCAAAGTATGAGGAAAATGGCAACTTCGCAAGACAGACAACTTTTAGACAGTAGTCACTCTACTCTAGCCCAACACAGAAAAAGAAGAAAAAAAAACCCTGCAGTCTCATCTCCCTCCCCATCAAAGCAGGCTGTGCACAATGGATTGAAAAATACATATGGGTAAATATAATAGACTTTCCTCTCCTCTTGAGTTTTCTAAATTATGTTTGAGATAAAGCAAACATAACATTGTCTGATGTAGTTTTCAGTGTAGATGGTGGAAATATTTACAAAAAATATATACAAATGGGGAGTAAAAGGATATAGAGGGAGGTAAGTTTTCTACACTTCATTTAAACTGGTAAAAAATTTGATACTAGTAGACTTTGATACATTATGTATGTATAAGTACTATAATACCTAGAGACCACTAAGAAAACTGTACAATGAGGTAAACTGAAAGACAGTATAGAGAAATCAAAATGGAATTTGAAAAAATGTTCAAGAAACCCGCAGGAAGGTAAGATAAAGAAAATGGAAAGATAAAAAAATGAGGAGAAAAAACAGAAAACAAAAAATAAAAAGGCATATTTATATCTTATATATCAAAAATTATATTAAATGTAACTGGTTTGTGTATAGCATCTAAAAGAGATTGGTAGAGTGGATTAAAAATCATTGCCCAGGGCTCCTGGGTGGCTGAGTCAGTTCAGTGTCTACCTTTGGCCCAGGTCATGATCATAGGGTCCTGGGATCAAATCCCGCATTAGGCTCCATGCTCAGTGGGGAGTCTGCTTCTCCCTCTCCCTCTGCCCCTACCCCCTGCTCGTGCACGCTCTCTGTCTCTCTCACATGCTCTCTCTTGCTCTCAAATAAATAAAATCTTTAAAAAATAAAAAATAAACTCATTGCTCAGCTATATGCTATTTATAAAGTCTCACTTCAAATATAATAATACAGGTATGCTGAAAGAAATAGGATGGGAAAAGATATGCAACACGATCAATCAAGAAAAAGCAGGAGTGGCTATATCAATATCAGATAAAGCAGATTCAGAACAAGGAAAATTTTCGAGGACAGAGAAGAGAATTACAAAATAAAAGAGTATATTAACCTGGAAGACATGTAAGTCTTAGTGTGTATGTATCAAACAATAACTGCAAAATGTATGAAGCAAAAACTGATAGAACTAAAAGGAGAAATAGACACAGCTCCAATTACAGTTGATGGCTGCAAGACTCCTCTAAGTGATTCATAAAATGATTAGACAGAAATTCACCAAGGATATAGAAAAACTCAACAACACTATCAGTCAATAGGATGCAGTTGACATTTATACAACACTCTACCCAACAAGAACAGATTACACTTTTTCAAGTGCCCACAAAACATATAATGAAATAGACCATTTCCTGGGCCATATAAAAAACCTCAACAAATGTTCTATATTGAAATAATACACAGTGTTTTTTCTAAACACAGAAAAGCAAAGTAGATATCAACAACAGAAAGAAAAAAGGAAATGTAAACATCTAGAAGTTAAAAAACATGCTTCAAAAGAATCCAAGAGAAAAGAGAAAATCAGTAAGGATAAAACCTAACTTAAAAAGTTGTTTCTTTGAGAAAATGAATAAATTTAATAAAGTCCTAGCAAGACTAATGAATATAAAAAGATAGGAAACACAAATTACTTATCTCAGGAATGGAATAATGAATATCACTACACACCCTGCAGATGTCAAAAGGTAACAAGGGAACACTATGAACAAATCTACATACACAAATTCTACAAGTTAGGAAAAAACAAAAAGCAGAAACTACTGCAACTCACCCAATAAAAGGTAGGTACTTTGAATAGCCCTATCAGTATTAAAGTAGTTGAATTTGTTGTTAAAAATATCCTCCCCCTCCCCCCAAAAAAAAACTCCAGGCCTAAATGGCACCACTGGAGAATTTTTCCAAATATTTGAATAGGAATTAATACCAATTTTACACAATCTCTTCCCGAAAATATGAGGGACAACTTCCCAGTTCTTTCTGACAAAGTCAGTATTGCCATGACGCCAAATCCCAAACATACTAACTGTAAAAAGAGAATATCACATACCAATATCACTTACGAATATAGATGCAAAAATTCTTAACAATATATTAGCAAATAGAATTGAGCTATATATGTACACACACAAAAATTATATGCCACGACTAAGTGGAGTTTATCCCATAGATGTAAGGCTGGTTCAATATTTGAAAATCAATCAATGTAGTACATATTTTTAAAAGATTTTATTAGAGAGTACATGAGAGAGAGAGAGAGCATGATTTGGGGGAGGGAAGGGCAGAGGAAGAGGGAGAAGCAGACTCCCTGCTGAGCAGGGAGCCACCCTAGGACCCTGAGCTGAAGGCAGACACTGAACTGACTGAGCCACTCAGGCACCCCTGTAATCCACCATATTAACAGGATAAAGAGAAAAAAATCATATGATCGAATGCAGAAAAAAAGCATTTGACAAAATTCAAAAGCCATTCATGATAAAAAACTCCCAGAAAATTAAGGGAATTTTCTGCAGTTTTTTCATATCACTTTTATTTGTAATAGTGAAATTCTGGAAACAACCCAAATGTACCCTAATAGGTAAATGATCAAACAAACTGTGGCATAGTCACACCATGGAATACTACACAGCAGTAAAAAGGGACAGACTATTGATACACACACCAACTTGGATAGATCTCAAGGTTACTATTCTAAGTTAAAAAGTCCATCTGAAAAAGTTACATGCTATATGATTCCATTTATATAACAATCTTGAAATGACAAAATTATAGAGATGGAAAACAAATCAGTGGCTGTTAGGGGTAAGGGATGGCAGGAGCGTGTGTGGGGTCAACTGTGGGTGTGATTACAAAGGCAAGAAGAAAACATTTGTTGGGATGGAATAGTTCTATATCTTGTGTGGTGGTGTTTACATGTGTAAAATGACATAGAACTATACACATACATTATATCATTGTCAGTTTCCTGGTTTTGATATTGTACTATATAGCAGTAATCGTGGGAAAGTATTGGGTAAAGAGTACACAGAATCTCTCTGTACTACCTTTGCAACTTCCTGTGAATTGGTAATTATTTCAAAACAAAATGGTTAAAAACTACATTTTGCAATTTCCCACATTTTCAAATAATCTTCTAAGACATCATTTGCAATGTTTGTAATACCTTAAATTCTCATGAGCAAATCCTACTTTCTCAACTGTTTCTATTATTGTTGAGTATTCAGTGTGATTCAAATTGTCATTTTATATAAGTGGTGGTGAATAGAACATCCTTGTATTTAAATCTGTGCTGACAGCCAAAATTAATTATGGGACAAAGATTTCATGAGATTAAGTGGCACTTAAGTGCCTGTGTATTTCAGCTTTGAATGAAATGTTACCAAATGGCTTTCATTGAAGTTGCTCTAATATAGAGTCCCATGATACAGTGCCCAAATGAATGCCTCCAATGTGTATCTTTAATTACATTGGGCCTGTGGTCATTTAATTGACTAAAACTATTTGGTTCTCCTTACTGTTTTGTTCAGGCTTTAAAAAATATTGTTATACAAGAACCTGTATATTGTTGCACATAAATAATAAACCATGATAAGGAGATAAAAAAAATAACCAGAATTCCATGTAACACATAGATGTGAACAAAGCTTAATTTGAGAGCATTCTATTTCATTGTATAAATTTTATGTATACATGCCTATTTTTAGAAAAGTATAACCTTACCAAATATTTGCTTTTTATCATAAAATGATACATCTTCAACATTTATGTGCCTTGAAATATTTTTTCTGTTTCTTCCTGTTCAGTGACAGAATTCCATCCAATTTAATGGGAAAAAAATCCCATTTTCTGTAACTAATTTTTGGTTTTAAATCCAGTTTTAGCCTGTTCAATCAATATTTTTATGGACTCCATATAGCCAAATCTATATTTATCTGCTCAATTATTTACTGAGAAAACCTTCAAAAGTGTTATTTTGCTGCCAAAAGACTCTCCATAAAGGAGCTGTTTTTATCTATGCTCCTACCCACAGCATAAGAGATTTTTCTCAACTCAACTCAACCCACACTCAAGCATTAAAATTATTTTTTCACTTTTCAAAAGAAAGAGGTCATCACAGTATATCTTTGGTGTTTTCTTCAATTCATTAGAACAAATGTAATTTAACTGTGGAAAATTAAGAAAGTGTGTATTATAATATATGCAAAAATAGTACCTGCAAAACTGCTAACCAAAATGAATAAAATTATAATGTGGCTGGAGAAATAGTCCTTTTTCATTCCGTAGAAATTAAGTTATACTGTTAATACTGTCTCCTAAAGTAACTTGCTTGCCATTAACCATTACTGTACATCATCATTTCTAATGTCTGTATGCCATTCTATTACATAGACTTTTTTTAGTAATTTTTATTTTGTTATATTAGTCACAATACAGTACATCCCCAGTTGTTGATGCAATGTTCCATGATTCATTAGTTGCGTATAACACCCAGTGCACCATGCAATATGTGCCCTCCTTAATACCCATCACCAGCCTATCCCATTCCCCCACCCCCACCCCCGACGCCCTCAGTTTGTTTCCCAGAGTCCATAGTCTCTCATGGTTCATTCCCCCTTCTGTTTACCCCCCCTTCGTGCTTCCCTTCCTTCTCCTACTGATCTTCATGCTATTTCTTATGTTCCACAAATGAGTGAAACCATACGATAATTGTCTTTCTCTGCTTGACTTATTTCACTTAGCATAATCTCCTCCAGTCTCGTCCATGTTGCTGCAAATGTTGTGTAATCATTCTTTCTGATGGCTGAGTAATATTCCATTGTATATAAATAATCCTCCAAGCCAAATGTAATTTCACATCCAAAAATAGTTTCTCAAAATTCATTCTTAGAAATGGAACTGTAATGTACTACAACATAATCATTTCTTTAAATTTTTTGTGTAGTATTTAATGTAGCCCTATATAACCCACTCCTTATTTATATTTCTATGAGACATGAGTACATGAATTTTTTTTCCTTCTGCATTCTCCTACCATAGATATTACAATACTTTTATTTTTTACAGTCATAAGCTGACAACCAGAGGCTTATTGTTACTGACAGATTCAACTGCTTTAAACATTGTATCTTATTTATTCAAATGTTAATTCTTTTCAAGCAAAGTAGAAACTTAAATTAATCTAAATTTCTCTACTTTCTGGTAAGCACTTGTATTAATTTCCTATTGCTTCTGTAACGAATTACTACAAACTTGGTAGTAGTATTATTTTATAATTCTGGAGATCAGAAGTCCAAAATTAGTCTCACTGGACTAAAGTCAAGGTCTCAACAAGCTAATTCTTTCTCAAGGCTCTGAGGGGAGAATCCATTTCCTTGCATTTTTCAGCTTCTAGAGGCTGTCTGCATTTGTTGGTTCATGACCTTTTCCTCACATCACTTCAATCTCTTGCTTCCTTTGTCACATCCCCTACCACTAATTCTGATCCTCCTGCCACCCTCTTATAAAGACTATTTTGGGGACGCCTGGGTGGCTCAGTCAGTTAAGCGTCTGTCTGCCTTCGGCTCAGGTCATGATTCCAAGGTCCTGGGATCGAGTCCTGCATCGGGCTCCTTGCTCAGTAGGGAGCCTGCTTCTCCCTCTGCCTGCTGCTCCCCCTGCTTGTGCTCTCTCTCTCTCTCTCTCTCATAAATAATTTTTAAAATAATTAAAAAAATAAAGACTATTATGATTACATTGGGTCCATCTGGATAATCCAGGATAATCTCTAATCTCCCTATCTCAACATCCTTAATCCAATAATATCTGAAAAGTCCCTTTTGCCATGTAAAGAAACTAATTCACTAGTTTCAGGGATCATTACCTGGACATCTTTGAGGGACTGTTATTTTGTCTATCACATCTCTATTCATAATTTTTAAAAATATGTTTCCAATATTTGCACATACATTTTATAAAACAATATTGACTCTGTATTATTTCAAAGCTTTCATTTTGTAGTTAACAACATGTATTGAATATAATTTGTTATTCTTTAATAGTCTTCTACTCCATCATTCCCAAATATTTTATATTGTTCCATTGAAAGGAGGGACCCTAATTCTATTAACAAGTAAAACTAAAGTATATGCTGTGAGAATTTAAGTTGACTTCAACTTTTACCTATTAAAATAAATGCTGTGTTCTGGTCGAGATGTGGAATGACATCTCTCTTTTCCCTCTCTTTCCCAAATCCCATTGAAATTACACTGAAGATTTATGAAAGGAGTAAATTATAAGACCACAGAATCTTAAAAGGCAGCAAAGATTTGGATAAATATCTTAAAGACATATGTAATAGGAGAAGACTTCCATGGAGCAGGAGGTATTCTCTTCAGAGGAGACTCAAAGAGCCTCCAAGCTCAGAAAGACATTGTGTCTGTGCCTGAAGGACTGCAGTGGAACAGCTGCACCAGACTGCATGTAACTTCATCCTTTCTCCCCAAGAGGGAGAGATTGGCATCAGAGACAGCCTGAGAGTCTCTTAGAAATTAATACCTACTAAAGATTAGCACACAGACATGAGTGATAAAGCACATATGAAAACTCACCACCGGGACACCTGGGTGGCTCAGTTGTTAAGTGTCTGCCTTCGGCTTAGGTAATGATCCCAGGGCCGGACTGAGTCCCACATCGGGCTCCCTGCTTAGTGAGGAGCCTGCTTCTCCCTCTGCCTGCCGTTCCCCTTACTTGTGCTCTCTCTCTCTTTCTCTGACAAATAAATAAATAAAATCCTAAAAAAAACTTCTTTTTTTTTTAAAGATTTTATTTATTTATTGGACAGAGATAGAGACAGCCAGCGAGAGAGGGAACACAAGCAGGGGGAGTGGGAGAGGAAGAAGCAGGCTCATAGAGGAGGAGCCTGATGTGGGGCTTGATCCCATAACGCCGGGATCACGCCCTGAGCTGAAGGCAGACGCTTAACCGCTGTGCCACCCAGGCGCCCCCCCCTAAAAAAAACTTCTAAAAAATTAGAAAAAGAAAACTCACCACCATTAGATATTGAGCAGACCCAACAAATGGCAGAATTAATGAAAAAAATAGGCAAATATTTTTAAAAATTTAAAATAAAACTGATGAAAATGTTTAAAGAGATGAAAAAGGGATTGGAATCCATAAGAAAAGAACAGCATCCTATGGACTCTGGGAAACAAACTGAGGGCTTCAGAGGGGATGGGGGTGGGGGATTGGGATAGGCTGGTGATGGCTATTAAGGAGGGCACATATTGCATGGAGCACTGAGTGTTATACGCAAATAATGAATCATGGAACACTACATCAAAAACTAAAGATGTACAGTATGGTGACTAACATAATAAATTATTATTAAAAAAAGAACAGCATCCTTATTTTGAAAAAAGTAAGGTTTATTTGAAAAAGCAACAATTAGAAATTCTAGAAAGGAAAAAGTTATTCACTGGAAAAAACCTTAATAGATTAGTTATATAGTTGTGCAGTCTCAAAGCTGAATAGAGAATTAGAACATACAGAAGGTAGGGCCACATTTGATTAATCTCTGTGCCCCAGTGTCTACTATAACTAGGCCAGCATATAGCAGATGTTCAACCAATAGCTTGTTAAACTGAACTTGACAGGGGCACCTGGGTGGTGCAGTTGGTTAAGCCTCTGCCCTCGGCTCAGGTCATGATCTCGGGGTCCTGGGATCAAGCCACGCATCAGGCTCCCTGCTTGGTGGGGAGTCTGCTTCTCCCTTTCCCTCTGCCCCCACCCCCCCGCTTGTGTGTGCACTTTCTCTCTCTCTCGCTAATAAATAAATAAAATCTTTAAAAATAAAAATAAATAAACCGAACTGGGCAAGTGGCCTTTTAACAAGCCTGACTTCCAAGGGCTCCTTTAGTGTAGATGAATCTCAGAGGCCAGGCCAAACAGCTTTTGGTTTGGGCTGAACTGGGTCTGACTCCTTGTGGGTAGGTTTGGCAGTGAAGACCATACAAACGAGGGTTGGGTGCTGCCATTGATCTCAAGGGCCAGTTTGTTCCCGGTCATAGCTGGTCTTTTACTTCTGTTCACTCAACATGTCTGACTACTGTTCTTCTTCCCTGTTAGGAACTATGAGCATGTCCATGCCCATAGTTGTGTAGGGAGACATGATATAAAGGGTTAGCAGTTGTGCCAAAGCTCCCTCTCACTTCTTCCATCCTAGGCCTTGCACTCCTCCCGACCTCCAATCCAGAGAAAGGAGAGCAGTCCTATGTGCAAGTAGTTCTCTACAGCTGGATCTCAGGGGTTCTCCCTCACTGTCTGGAATTATGAACATCTTCTAGAACAGCAGTCCTCTTTGTCTTGCAGAACAAGACCAAACCACACTGGAGCCATCCCAAGGCACCCTGTTGTCACCACTCTCACTGGTAGGGAAGTTCTCTGAGCTGTGGTCCAAGCAGGTTAAGGCATGAGAACAGAGGGCAGCTTCAGAAGCAATGACTATCCTTGTGTTTTCCCTTTCTCCATATTACTTCTCTTCTATATTTTGAGGAAAGTGGATGTTTAGAGGACAGAGATCCTACCCTGGCCAGCCCATGCCAAACCAAGTGCTCTAAGAAGAAAGGCAGTTTGAAATAAGGCCACTCAGAAAGAGAAAATTTTCTAAAAACAACACCATTTACAATTTCACCACAAAAGAATATAAGATACATAGGAATAAACTTAACGAAAGAGGTGAAAGACCTGTACTCTGAACACTGTAAAACACTGATGAAATTAATTAAGGTTGACACTAACAAATGGAAAGACATTCCATGCTCGTGGGTTGGAAGAATTAATATTGTTAGAATGCCCACATTACCCAAAGCAATCTACAGATTCAATGCAATTCCTATCAAAATACCAACAGCATTTTCACAAAGTTACAACAAATAATCCTAAAATTTGTATGGAACCACAGAAGACCCTCAATAGCCAAAGTAATTCCAAGAACAAAGTGGAGGTATCACAATTCCAGATTTCAAGATATACAAAGCTGTAGTAATCAAAACAGTATGGTACAGGCACAAAAACAGATACATAGGTCAATAGAACTGAATAGAGAACCCAGAAGTAAACCCATGATTATATGGTCAATTAATCTATGACAAAGGAGGCAAAAATATACAATGGGAAAAAGATAGTCTTTTGAATGAACGGTGCTAGAAAAACTGGTCAGCTACATGTAAAAGAATGAAACTGGACCACTTTCTAACACTATACACAAAAATAAACTCAAAATGAATTTAAGACCTAAGCATGGGGGCGCCTGGGTGGCACAGCGGTTAAGCGTCTGCCTTCGGCTCAGGGCATGATCTCAGCGTTATGGGATCGAGCCCCACATCAGGCTCCTCTGCTATGAGCCTGCTTCTTCCTCTCCACTCCCCCTGCTTGTGTTCCCTCTCTTGCTGGCTGTCTCTCTGTCAAATAAATAAATAAAATCTTTAAAAAAAAAAAAAGACCTAAGCATGAGATCTGAAACCATAAAAATCCTGGAAGAGAGCACAAGCAGTAATTTCTCTGACATTGGCCATAGAAACATTTTTCTAGATATCTCTCCTAAGGCAAGGGGGAAAAAAGCAGAAATAAATAATTGAGACTACACCAAAATAAAACAAAAAAAAACCTATTTTACAGTGAAGGAAACCATCAACTAAACAAAAAGACAACTTACGGAATGGGAGAAGATATTTGCAAATGATTTATCCAGTAAGGGGTTAATATCCAAAATACATTAAAAAACTTATCAACTCAGCACCTAAAAAAAAAAAAAAACAATCTGATTAAAAAGTGGACAGAGAAACTGAATAGACATTTTCCCAAAGAAGACAGATGTCCAACAGACACTTGAAAAGATGCTCAACATCACTCATCATCAGGGAAATGCAAATCAAAACCACAATTACGTATCGCCTCACAACAGTAAGAATGGCTAAAATCAAAGTGACAAGAAATATAAAGTGTTGGTGAGGATATGGAGAAAAAGGAACCCTCGTGCACTGTAGGTAGAAGTGTAAATTAGTATAGCCGCTGTGGAAAACAATATGGAGATTTGTCAAAAATTAAAAATAGAAATACTGTATGACCTAATAATTTCCCTAGTGGGTATTTGCCCAAAGAAAACAAAAACACTAATTTGAAAAGACATATGCCCTCCTATGTTTATTGCAGCATTGTTTACAACAGCCAAGATATGGAAGCAACCTAAGTGCCCATCAATAGATGAAGTTATAAAGAATCTATATGTAATGAAATATTACACAGCCATTAAAAGGATGAGATTGTGCCATTTGAGACAACATGGATGGACCTAGAGGGTATTATGCTAAATGAAATAAGTCATACTGAGGAAGACAGATACCACTCACAAGTGGAATCTCAAAAAAATGAATAAACAAAAAGCAGAATCATACCTATAAATACAGAGAACAAACTGATGGTTGCTAGAGGGGAAAGGAGTGAGGGGTTGGACAAAATGGGTGAAGAAGATACAAGCCTCCAGTTATGGAATGAGTAAGTCATGGGAGTAAAAGGCACAACCTAAGGAATACAGTTAATGATATTGTAATAGGGATGTAACATGACAGATGTTAGCTACACTTGTGGTGAACATAGCATAATGTATAAACTTGTCAAATCACTAAGTTGTATATCTGAAACTAATGTAACATTGCATATCAAATACTCAAAAAATAAGTAATAAAATAAGAAATAAGGCTGCTCAGACATTAGGATTGAGCTCCCAACTCCCTTCCTAAACCTGCCCTTTTTAAAAGAAGATTTTATTTATTTATTTGAGAGGGAGAGAGAGAGCGTGCACAAGCAGAGGGAGAGGGAGAAGCAGGCTCCCCACTGAGCAGGGAGCCCGACATGGGACTCCATCCCAGGACCCTGGGATCATGACCTGAGCTGAAGGCAAATGCTTAACCGACTGAGCCACCCAGGCACCCCTAACCCTGCCCTTTTATCAGAGAAGTAATCCTCGCTGTTTGGGACTCCCTGAGTGGTATGTAAAGCAGGTGATTCCTAATAGTCACTGAGACCTGTTTAAAGAGATCACACAGAAACCCCTAGAAAAGTGTCTTGTGGATGGGTGTTTGCAAAGAATATGTTATTAATGCAGCTAAGTTTTACAATTCATAACTACCTGGGGCTAATATTCACCTGAAATAATTGTTTTTAAAAACCCAAATACTAGTAATTCTAAGAAATCTGTATTCATTTGAACTCAGCTACCAAGGTGTTGATAAGTAGTCTTAAAAGCAGTGTGAAGAATTGAAATATCACTAGACTAAGATACAATTGGCCTGGGTTATAGTTCTGACATCATCAAATAGTAAGTAAGTATGTGACCCTGGGCTTTTCTATCAATTTCTTGAAAGTAGCTGTAAGTTGTTTAGATAGGGATGTTGAGTAACTTGCCCAAGGTCACACAGCCAGCATTGTCCAGATCCAGAGTTCATAATCATTCTGATATACTGCCCCCTCCTTATCATAAGCTTAGTGTATTCATATGAGGCCTAGAACAGAAATGTCTGCAAGAGCTAGGGCCCACTCTAATAATTCTTTTCCAGCTTCCTTTACAACTAGCCTCAAACCCTGTCTGCAGAGAATTCCTTAAGACATTGCCAAGTACTCATTGAGGGGGAAAAGAAACTATGTAGAGTGAGAAATCTCACTCTCTGGATATCCCCACTAGAAAGGTAGGAGGAGACTGGGATCCTTGTCTGAACCTAAAGGGTGCTTACAGGCTGGTCTAGATTGTTGGTATCAGAGGGTCTAGGGGCAGCAATCCTAGGGCTGGGAGAATTGCCTTGAAGTCCACATGTGCCAGTCCAGCTCAACTTTTCCTTGAATTGTAATGTTCATTTGTGATGGTTTGAGTGTGTGTACAGAAACTGATGGAAAGAAGGCGGAAAAGTCTTCCCTAACCACCCATCTTCTCCAGAAGCAGACACTCCTGGGCCTCAGCAATGGAAAGTGAATGTATTGTCAACGTTTTCTTTCCAGGAAGGATTAAAGGGGAATCTGAATGGTATTGTATATATAGGATTATGAGCCCGTATCTAACCAACACCCATTCCGCAAGTCCTAACTTGGCCATAAGTTCAATACTTGTGGTGCTGATGGCCCAAAGAGTCTGCAAATGAACTCAGACTGTACCATTTTCCAAATTAATTCACACAGATAAAAAAGGATTTTTGGTTCAGTGTTTAAAGGCTTAACAGTGATTGTCCATTGAATTAATTCATGCAGCATCCTTCATAAGTCTTGTTTACCAGACACCCACTTCCATCACTATTTTTCCTAGGGGGTGCTAATTCTAATTTGGTGTGTGTAAAAAGGAGAGTACCCAGACCTCTCATGGCCTTCAAAGAAATGGCTGTAGCCACAGAGAGACTACGAGCCATAGGCATGGCTCCATCAAGTCTCAGCTTTGTCACTTCTGGGAAACTACATGTGGCATCTTTGACACAGGGGCTATTTCCCACTTCTGTTTTTGCATCCTGAGCTCCCCTTGGCAAAGCCTGAGCTCTGTCAGGTCATTGTTCTTTCAGGATTGCAAAATACATTGCCAGACACTTCTAGAGGTCCAGAAATGGTGATGTTTGAGTTTCCCTGGGTGAAAGCCAGCGGATAAGGCTGGAAGCTTGCAGGAAGAGGGCAAATTGGGGAAGACTCATAGGACAGAGTAGGGAGATTAGACAAAAATGCACGTTCTACACCTAGACAGCTCTCATGGAGGCTGAGAGATGGAAGAGGTTAAGAGCCTGGAAAATTTCAGCCTCACTTTCATCCTCCTCCAGAGGGCTATCGTTTTGCCCCTCCTCCCATCATGTCATGCAGCCCTTCCTTATATTTCTTGAGAATCAATAAATTCGAGTGAAAACATAGCACAAGCTGGAGGGGGCCTATGATGTAGTGTACTGGCAAGAGTGTGAACCATAGCCAAAGGCAGCCTTAGTCTCCAATCCCAACATTCATTGACCTGCTGTGTGACCCTGGGCATATTATTTAAGCCTCAGTTTCCTACAGTGTCAAATGAGGCTATTAAAAGGCTTCTTGGAGAACTAGTGGAAAGATTAGAGCTAAAGGTGGTGAAGAACCCAGCACAGTACCTAGCACAAATTTAGTACTAAAGAAGTTGGCAGCTTTACACTATTGTCGGGATGCTACACCTTCCCCTTGGCAGGTTTCTCTCTACTGGTACCGCCAGAAAAGCTGATATTCTCGAGGATCCAGAAACTGCACCACCCAAAAAATCAGAGCAAGAAAAACTTGGCGTGTTAATCTGCTTGCCCCTCTCCCCTGCCCCAAAGCATGTACAGATTAAGGGTTCAAGGAAGCTAAAGAAAGAGAGGCTCTCAGCACGTAGGCAGGACCCTACTTCAAGATCCCAGATTTTGAGTTAGTAACTCTCCTGCCTCACAACTCCACCCCACATCCCATTTTCCAGAACCCCTTTAGCTGTAGCTAGAGAGAAATCCTGCCCTTAGTGTTCAGTCCCCCCCCCCCCCCCCGCATGCTATGACAGGGGAGATCGCTGAGACAAGGTGGGGGTGGTATCTCCCGGGCAACCGCGGAGTGCGCATGCGCAGTGGCTTCCTCGCGGCTGTAATTTGACTTCTGCAGGCAGCGGGATTTGGGATCAAAACGGTGTTATCTCCCTTCTTCCCGTCCCCTCCCCCGGCAAAACGGCTGTGTCATCCTCTTCCTGAGGTTGACGAAAATGTGAGGAGAGTCTTCTCTCACTTGCTAGGAGGTGGCATTTTGGGGGTAGCCCTTCGTGATTAAATGGATGATGAAAGGACAGAAAGCTATGGGTGCCAGGGGTTGAGGAAACATAAAACCTACGCCACTGGTAGGCATCTCCCCCACCCCTGAGTCCTAGGTGACTTTCCATATAACATTCACTACTGAGCCAGGGCTCCCTTATAGAAATTGTCATTTGCAGGCTTTCTAGGGAAAGCTTAGGGAAAGCCGTGTGCAGGGTTAGAAGCTGCGTGAAGGATCAGGATGAAGAGAGCCAAAATACTCACTCACCTTAACAGCTTAGGTGCAGAAATAAACTGCACTGGCAAAGGTTGCTGGGCAGAGCTCCAGGTAGATTGTTGGGTCTGACCCAAGATCCAAGACCTTCAGGAGAACCATTGTTGATTCCCAAGACCCACTCTCGAGAATATGGGTCTTCCTTATCTCTGCCACAGGCTTCCCTCTCCCACTTCCCCCTTGAACTGAACATTGTCTTTGTGAATTTCCCAAAAGGTGTTTTACATACTGCCCCTGACTTCATAAACAATCCCTCCCTCCCCCACCACAACCTCAGGTCTTAGAATAGAAGTCACTAAAAGACAACTGATCCTCAGCCCTCCATACCGCCTAATTATCCCCTACCACCACCGCATCCACTCCCCCACTAATCCTTTCCTTGACACTCCCTGCCCCTCCCCCAGCCCTTCTTGTGCCCCATTGCCTTCTCCCCCGTCCCATCCCAGCACCTACAGTTTAGTTGGCAGTTACTCCTGTGGCCTCTCCTAGAACTCTAAGCTTATCTTTATTATACATCTTTGCAGCAGCAATGAAACAATTTCTGGTTTATTTCCATGGCCCCTCCCCCTTAAGCCCTGGGTTCAGCCGGGTTCTCTTCCCAGCACAGACCATGGCAGGTGCTTAATAAATATTTGTTGAATAAAAGAGTGCTTAAGCATGGGGTCTAATTCATTATACTTTTATTTTTCACTACATTTTGAAACAGCAAAGCAAATACAGGTAAATGCCAGCTTTTTTTTTCCTTACACAAGAATAGTCACAAAGAAGGCATCCACAGATAAGTGATTTTGTGTTTGTTTTTGTTCTGTGTGTTGTTACTATTGTTACTTAACTTCTGCACCACACCAATTTACTAATTATTTCAAACAGTTAAAGAACAACTTTATATTCTCCACGTCATAGAAAGATGTAAATATGACCAATACATTTTACACAACTATCTGAGCTTTTATATTAAAATAAGACAGGGATGGCAAATGAGCAATTTCATTTATAAACAATGATCATGAAACTAATTCAAGGGTATATAATAAGGAAGGAAATACTATTAGGAATAGAACACAAATAGCAAGCACAATGTGTACTTTCCACCCCAACCCCGACTGACTTCTGATTTGGGGCCCCAGTGCCCATTTCCCCAGGGCCCCTTTAACTGATGCCACAAAACTAAAGTGATACATTTCCCCAGATATTACATGGGGCCAAAGAAGAACATGGCAGTTGCCTCAGATCTGGCTCTGGCTTCCTCATCTTCAACAGCCTCCCTATATTGCTCTGGCCAGTCCTGTGGTCGCTTTCTGTAGAGCCCGGCCATATACTCCAAGGCTTTCATTTTGGTGGTTTCAAGGTGAGCTCGAGGACCCCAGAGAAGCTCATATTCAACTGGATTAGAGTAGGACAGTGGCCTGCATTCCAAGTAGCGCTGCCTCATAAGCTTGCAGGTGATGGCATGCTTTCTCCCTACATCCACACCAAATCTTCGAAGCAGGTTCCAGATGTTAGCCTCTTTGACACGATTGCCCATCAGGAAGATCAAACCCAAAATTGGCATCACATATTCTTGAGTGGGTCTCCCCAGGCTCTCTAGCATCATTTGCTCTTCTTCTGATTCTGGCTGCTGGACGAGGAGATAGATGTGCTCACTGGTATCAACCTCAATCAGAGAGAATCCATAGAACAGATCAAGGATTAGAGTAGCCCGACTGAGGATATTTGGGAACACTTCCTCAAATTCTTTGCCAGTGTGAGCCAGTAGCTCATCCTGATGTATAGGCAGCAACTCCTCAGTGACATTAATGGCCAGCTGGACCAAATCATTGGCCTTATCATTCATAGTGTCCTCTGACCAGAATTCCAAGCCAGCAGCCTGTCTTCTTTCTTTGGCTTTGTCAGCTTCCAGGGCCTTGTTATATTCTTCTGGCCAGCTCCAGGGTTCTTCATCATGGGCCTCTGCCACAAACTTCAGGGCTTCCATCTTTGTGATTTCCCTATGGGCTCTAGAGCCCCACAAGAACTCAAATTCGAGGGGATTAGTGCCATACACTGGCCAGTACTCCAAGAACCGCATGCGCACAAAGTCAGTAATGAGCAGATTCCTTGTGTTCCCAAAAAGGTTGTTGATCCTCTGAGGATCACCCAACAAATCAACCTTTAACAGCAGGTCCCAAATGGATGCTTCTCTTGCCCGGTTACCATTCAGGAGGATGTGGCCTAGGACCAAGGCCAGGAGACCTGCCTTTGGCACATCCAGGGATTCTGCTATGCGATCAGTGTTCTGGTAACCCCGTTTGCTGATTAGATTGTAAATGTCAGCCTGGGGATCAAGAACCCTCAGGGTCAGCCCAAAGACCTGATCCAGGTGGGCTGAGGCTCGTCTGAGGATCTCAGGAAACTGATCTGAGTATTCTCTGAGGAACTCCAGCATCTCTGCCTGCTGGATAGAACCCTCGGTTTGGCTTTTCATTCGCATGAAATTCACCAAAGCAATCGACCTGTCTTCTAGAGGGTCGTGGACCCTGAGCGCCCCCAAACGTTGGGACTGCTCTTCGATTAGGACCTCGAGGTCGTTCGGGTCCTGCGCAGCCTGGGAAGCGCTGGCACCCTGAGGGTTGATTGGCGCATGAGGGCCCTGGAGGGCCTGGGGAACTAGCATGGAGGTCGGGGACCCGGAGGCGTTACTAGCCTGCATCTCACCCTGGCCGTCGCTGTAATCTCCAGTGGTCTCTGCGCTGCCGCGGCGCGCGTTCTGGCTTACCAGAGACATGGTTCCAGGAGTCAGGAGCAGGAACGAGGTGGTCAGCAATCTGTCAGAGAGAGGATGGTAGGAATGTCGGCGCCTGGGCACAAGTCCTAAGCCAGAGACCGGGGTCAGGAGTGAGAGCTGGTGAGAGGAGCGATCTTTCTACACAAACACCAGCGAGCAATGACCGCTAGCCTCTCAGTGCTTGGCTTTGCCGCAGCCTACGCAGGCGCAGTCTGGTTCTGCGACATGGTGGCCACGCCCCGCTTCCAGCCCCGCCCCCCCCCCCCCCCCCCCCACCTCTTGCGCACTACCTCTGCCAGCAAGGCTAGGCTGAAGTGGTTACTGCTGAATGCAAACTTGTTAGAGCAGAGAATTCAAGAAAGTGGGCAAAAAACGGAGGTAAAGCAAAATGAACAAGGGATGGGAGATGTTCAGTGACCCTCTACTGGATAGTTTTTGTGTGAGGTATAAAGCATGACGTTAATAGATAGTAGAAGAGTCAAAGAGGAAGAGGAGGATGCTAACAAGGAGAATTATTTTATGGATTCATTAATTTATCCACACACTCAACAGACATTTTTTGAGTACATACGACATGCCAGGCACAGTGCTGGGTAGGGGCACATCAGAGGACAAATGTATGATTTTCTTTTTCTGTGTGTGTGGCATTTGCATTCTGGGGTAGGTTCAAACATTGGTGATAATAATGAGAGCTGACCCTTATGAAGCATTTACTATGTACCAGGCAGTTTCTGGTACTTCCACTTGTCCCATATTAAAACAATGCTAGTTATGAGGTAGCTACTCTTAATGGTCCTCATTTTACAGATGAGAAAACTGGGTCAGAGAACTGATTTTACTTGTTCAAACTCAGGCAGCAACAAATGGAAGAGAACAGGATTTGAACCCGAGTCTGTCAGAGCCTCAAGCATAAGTACTTTCTCTGACACCATCTGCCATTCAAAGAGTTTGTTTAACCCTGTTCATTTAAAATGACTCATATAAAGTAGATGGAAATAGTCGCTCTAATATAGGGTCAACTAACATAGAGTATAAACACAGAAGGAGCAAGCAATTAACTGCAGCTTAGTTTGAGATATCTTGGAATGCGGGCACATGCCTCAAGGAGGAATTGAGCTCTAAGTGACAGATAGGATGGAAAGGGTCTATAAGGGAATTCTAGGCTGAAGGATCAACATCAGGAAAGACCTAGAGATGTGAAAATCCAGAATAAGTTTGCATTACAGCTGGTTACCCAAAGTGGCGAGAGCCAGTGTACTAGGATGGGTGGGAAATGAGGATGCAGATGGTGAGCCAGGAATAATTGGATTTCCTGTTTTCTAATTTAGCAGTATAACAGAATTGGTTGGGGTCCCACAAGCTGGGAATGGCAACACCAGAGTAGGGCCTGGTTATCTAGAGGTTGGTCATGTGTTTGAGGAAGCATAACCAAGCACTTTGACCAGGAAGAGGGGTCAGCTGTTTTATTTTCAGGGAGTGCTACCAAAATAATTGGGCTAGATCCTACCTCTCAACCATCAAGTTATGTGGTTAACTATTGGGAAAGGAGAAAAAAATTACATAAGGTTGCCATCTGCAGCCACAGTTGAAATCCTTCCTGAAATTCTTGATAGTAATAAATACTGTTACATTTAGTTATCCTGTGCCCAGGTATTTTTTCAGAGAGCACTACCTTCACACGTGGAGGCCACTTACCTCTGACATTTTCTACATTTCAGATGCTCTCTTACAGTAGCAAAGCAGGCAGCTCAGGACCATGGATTTTGCCAAACTGGGATACAGAAACAATGTTTGTACAAATGAATATGCATGTTTTACAAGATAGAAGTGTGTGGTTTGTGTGTTGATTATATCTTAGGAGAATCTTGTGGAAAGCAGTACCAACTTTGAGCTGCAAAAAAGGTGTAACTGAGATCAGATCTGATAGGATCTCTCAGTCTGGTCTTTCCATTCCCCCAGGATAGCACCATGTTCTTTGTCTAGACAGGGGCTGCCTAGGTGTAGATTCAGAGAGGATTTTTAATCCCAGTCGCAAAAGAAAACAGATACATATTTTCCTGAAACCCAACTCACATTTTGTCATGAGTTGAAACTTCTACTAACCCTCCATCTAATAACAAAAAACCAACATTGAATGGTAGCATTTTACCTCTGAAATAACATCCTAATCTAATTCCACAGATTTCAAGTCCTTCACGAATCGGGCCCCACCTGGATTTCCATCTTCATTTTTATCTTCCAGCACTTCATTCATGAATTCTACTCCCAAGTCACATTGAGCTACACTCCTGGTGTCAGCCATTTATATTCTACTGGTCTCTGATGTAGTTCTAGTTTTTGCTAAATGAAAACTTAAGGAGTTGTGCCTGTGAATGTGACATATGGTTTATTTTACACTCTAAGTGTAAATGAAAAAGATGGGACCATACTCACCATTCTGGACTTCTAGCAATATATTCTGACATCCTTTTTGCAATTTAAAAACATAAATATCTTAAATTCCACATGTGAGTGAAATCATAGGGTATTTGTCTTTTTTTCTGACGGACTTACTTTGTTTAGCATTATACTTTCTAGCTTCATCCATATCGTTGCAAATGGCCAGATTTCATTCTTTTTATGGCCGAATAATAATCCATTGTGTGTGTGTGTGTGTGTGTGTGTCTGTGTGTGTACACACCACACCTTCTTTATCCATTAATCTATCGATAGACACTTTGAATGCTTCAATAATTTGGCTATTGTAAATAATGCTGCAATAAACACAGGAGTGCATATATCCCTTTGAATTAGTGTTTTGTATTCATTGGGTAAATACTCAGTAGTGCAATTACTGAATCATAGGGTAGTTCTGTTTTTAATTTTTTTGAGGAAGCTCCATACTGTTCTCTACAGCAATTGCACCAGTTTGTATTCCCACCAACAGTGCACAAGTTCATTTTTCTCCACATCCTCACCAACATTTGTTGTTTCTGTGTTTATTTTTATTTTTATTCCAGTCAGTAGCCATACAGTGTTCTATTAGTATCAGATATACAATATAGTGATTCCACAATTCCATACATCACCTGGTGCTCATTGCAAGTGCACTCCTTACACCCCATCACTATTTAATCCTTTCCCCCACCCCCCACCCTCTGGTAAGCATCACTTTGTTCTCTATAATTAAGAGTCTGTTTCTTTATTTGTCTGCCTCGTGTTTTTTCCCTTTCGTCATTTGTTTTGTTTCTCAAGTTCCACGTATGAGTGAAATCATATGGTATTTCTTTCTCTGACTGACTTATTTTGCTTAGCATAACACTCTCTAGCTCCATCCGCATCCTTGCAAACAGCAATATTTCATTATTTTTTATAAGTTATAAATTATTCATTATTGAATAATATGCAGCTATTGTAATTTGGCTATCGTAAATAATGCTGCTATAAACATAGGAGTGCATGTACCCCTTTGAATTAGTGTTCTTGTATTCTTCAGATAAATACCCAGTAGTGCTATTGCTACATCATGAGGTAGTTCTACTTTTAACTTCCTGATGAACCTCCAGAAGGTTTTCCACAGAGGCTGCACCAGTTTGCATTCCCACTAACAGTGCACGAGTGTTCCTTTTTCTCCACATCTTCGCCAACACCTGTTGTTTCTTGAGATTTTTATTTTAGCCATTCTGACAGGTGTGAGGTGGTATCTCACCGTAGTTTTGATTTACATTTCCCTGATGGTAAGTGATGATGAACATCTTTTCATGTGTCTGTTGGCCATCTGGATGTCTGGGAAAATGTCTGTTCATGTCTTCTGCCCATTTTTTAATTGGATTACTTGTTTTTTGGGTGTTCAGTTACATAAGTTCTTTATAGATTTTGGATACTAACCCTTTATCAGATATGTCATTTGCAAATATCTTCTCCCATTCAGTAGCTTGTCTTTTAGTTTCGTTGATTGTTTCCTTCACTGTGCAGAAGCTTTTTATTTTGATGCAGTCCCAATAGTTTATTTTTGCTTTTATTTCCCCTACCTCAGGAGACATATTGAGAAAAATGTTGCTATAGCTGATGTCAGAGAAATTACTGCCTGTGCTCTCTTCTAAGATTTTTATGGTTTCAGGTCTCACCTTTGGGTCTTTAATCCACTTTGAATTTATTTTTGTGTATGGTGTAAGAAAATGGTCCAGTTTCTTTCTTTCTCATGTAGCTGTTTAGTTTTTCCAACATTAATTGAAGAGACCGTGTTTTTCCCATTGAACATTCTTGCTTCTTTTGACAAAGATTAAATGACCATACAATCATGGGTTTGTTTTAGGGTTTGTTGTGTCTTTTTTGTGCAAGCACCATACTGTCTTGATTACTACAGCTTAGTAGAATAACTTGAAACCTGGAATTGTGATACCTCCAGATTTGTATTTCTTTTTAAAGATTGTTTTGGCTATTCTTGATCTCTTGTGGTTCCATACAAATTTTAGGATACTTTGTTCTAGCTTTGTGAAAAATGATGTTGGTATTTTGGTAGGGATTGAATTAAATCTGTAGATTGATATGGGTAGTATGGCATTTTAACAGTATTTTCCTTCCAATCCATGAACATGGAGTATTTATCTTTTGGGGGGCATGGAATATCTTTCCTTTGTTTGTGTCACCTCAATTCCTTTCATCAATGTTTTATAGTTTTCAGAGTACAGGTATTTCAGCACCTTGATTAAGTTTAGTCCTAGGTATTTTATTATTTTTGCTGTAATTGTAAATGGGATTGCTTTCTTAATTTCTCTTTCTGTTGCTTCATTATTAGTGTATAGAAATGAGTGGCTTTATGTGCATTGATTTAAATTCTGTGACCTTACTGAATTCATTTACTACCTTTACAGTTTTTGGTGGGGTCTGTAGGATTTCTATATAGAGAATCGTGTCATGTGCCAATAGTAAAATTTCAGTTCTTTCTTACTAGTGTGGATGCCTTTTATTCCTTCTGCTTGTCCGATTGCTGTGGCTAGGACGTCCGGTACTATGTTGGATAAAAGTGGTGAAGAGTGGACATCCTTGTCTTGTTCCTTACCTTAGAAGAAAGGCTCTGTTTTTCCCCATTGAGTATGATGTTTGCTGTGTGTTTGTCATATATAGCCTTTATTATGTTGCTGTATATTCCCTGTAAACCTACTTTGTTGAGGATTTTTTTTAAATCATGAATGGATGCTGTATTTTGTCAAATGCTTTTTCTGTACCTTTTGAGAAGATCATATGATTTTTATCCTTTGTTTTGTTAATGTGGTGTATCATGTTGGTTGATTTACAAATATTGAATCATCCTTGCATCCTGGGAATAAACTCCACCTGATCGTGGTGAATGACCTTTTAATGAATTGTTGTATATGGTTTGATAATATTTTGTTGATGATTATTGCATCTGTGTTCATCAGGGTTACTGATCTGTAATTTTCTTTTTATGTGATGTCTGTCTGGTTTTCATAGGAGGGTAATGATGAACTAGCAGAATGCATTTGGAAACATTTCTTCTTCTTAATGAAAATAGGTACTATCTCTTCTTTAAATGTCCACTAAAATTCACTTGTGAATCCATCTGGTCCTAGACTTTCATTTTTTGGTAGTTTTTTCATTACCAATTCAATTTCATTTCTTGTGATATGTCTGTTCATATTTTCTGTTTCTTCATAGTGCAGTTTTGGAAGATTGTATGTATCTAGGAATTTATCCACTTCTTATAAGTTATCCAGTTTATTGGCATATAATTATTCATAGTATTCTCTTATATTCCCTTATACTTCTGTGGTGTCACTTTTTACTTCTCCTCCCTCATTTTTGATTTTATATATTTCGATCCTTTCTCTATTTTTTTCTTGATGTGTTTGCATAAAGTTTGTCTCTTTTTTCTTTTCAAAGAACCAGCTCATGGTTGATATGTTTTTAGTCTTAATATCATTTATTTCTGCTCTGATCTTTATTATTTCCTTCTTTCTACTCACCTCCACCTTTGTTTGTTCTTCTTTTTCTAGTCAAGTCAGATTGTTTATTTGAAGTTTTGCTTGTTTTTTTGTGGTAGGCCTGTATCACTCTTACAACTGCTTTTGCTGTGTCCCAGAGATTTTGGACCATTGTGTTTTATTTTTAATTTGTCTCCTTCTGTTTTTCAAATTCCTTCTTTAGTTGATGCCTTGACCCATTTGTTGTTTACTGTCACAATTTAGTCTCCATGTATTTGTGGGAGTTTTTTTCCTTGGGGTTTTTTTCTACTTCTATACCATTGTGGTTGGCAAAGATCCATGGTATTATTTCCGTCTTCTTAAATTTATTGAGACTTCTTTTATGGCCTATTATGTGATCTGTTCTGGAGAATGGGTGTGCCTGGGTGGCTCAATTGGTTATGTGTCTGATTCTTGCTTTCCGCTCAAGTCCTAATCTCAGGGTCATGAGATCAAGCCCCACATCAGGCTCTGCTCAAAATTCTTTCCCTCCCCCTCTGTGCCTAACCCTATTCATGCTCTCTCTCTCAAATAAATAAACAAACAAATAAATAAATAAATAAATAAGAATTTTAAATAATATTCTGAAGAATGTTCCATGTGCACTTGTAAAGAATTATATTCTGTAATTTTTGGATGGAGTATTCTGTATATATCCATTGCATCCATCTGGTCCAGTATATCATTTAAAGACATACTTTCCAGTTGACCAAGATTAGAGCAGAAATCAATGAATTAGAAACCAGAAGTACATTAGAGCAGATCAACAGGACTAGAAGCTTGTTCTTTGAGAGAATCAATAAAATTGACAAAACGCTGGCAAGACTTATCTAAAAGAATAGAGAAAGGACCCAAATTAATAAAATTAGGAATGAAAAAGGAGAGGTCACGACCAACACCAATGAAATTGGAAGGATTATTAGAAACTTTTATCAGCAGCTATATGCCAATAAATTAAGCAATCAGGAAGAGATGGAGGCCTTCCTGGAAACCGATAAAATACCAAGACTGAAACAGGAAGAAATTGACTTTTTAAACAGGCCAATTAATTATGAAAAGATTGAGTCAGTGATAAACAACCTTCCAAACAAAACTCCAGGTCCGGACGGTTTTCCTGGGGAATTCTACCAAACATTCAAAGAAGAAATAATATCTATTCTCCTAAAGCTATTTCAAAAAATAGAAACAGAAGGAAAGCTACCAAACTCATTCTATGAGGCCAATACTACCTTGATCCCCAAACCAGGCAAAGACCTCATCAAAGAGGAGAATTACAGACCGATTTCTCTAATGAATATGGACGCCAAAACCCTCAACAAGATCCTGGCTAATAGAATCCAACAGTACATTAAAAGGATTATCCATCATGGCCAATGATCCATACCTGGGATGCAAGTGTGGTTCATTCAACATTCGCACTCGATCAGTGTGATACATCATATCAACAAGAAAAGACTCAGGAACCATATGATCCTCTCAATAGATGCAAAAAAAGCATGTGACAAAATACAGCATCCTTTCCTGATTAAAACCCTTCAGAGAGTAGGAATAGAGGGTACATTCCTCAATCTCATAAAAACCATCCATGAAAAGCCTACTGCAAATATTATTCTCAATGGGGAAAAGGTAGAAGCCTTCCCTTAAGATCAAGAACACGGCAAGGATGCCCACTCTCGCCACTATTATTCAACATAGTACTAGAAGTCCTTGCAACAGCATTCAGACAACAAAAAGGGATAAAAGGTATCCAAATTGGCAAAGAAGAAGTCAAATTGTCTCTCTATGCAGATGACATGATACTCTATATGGAAAACCCAAAAGAATCCACTCCCAAACTATTAGAAGTTATAGAGCAGTTCAGTAATGTGGTGGGATACAAAATCAATGCTCAGAAATCAGTTGTATTTCTATACACGAATAATGAGACTGAAGAAAGAGAAATTAGAGAATCCATCCCATTTACAATAGCACCAAAAACCATACGTTAACTAGGAATTAACTTAACCGGAGACATAAAGGACCTATATTCTAGAAACTATAAATCATTCTTGGAAGACATTGAAGAAGGCACAAAAAGATGGAAAAATATTCCATGCTCATGGATTGGAAGAAATAACATAGTTAAAATGTCCATGCTACCCAGAGCAATCTACACTTTCAATGCTATCCCGATCAAAATACCAAGGACATTTTTCAAAGAACTGCATCAAATAGTCCTTAAATGTGTATGGAACCAGAAAAGGCCCCGAATCTCCAAGGAACTGCTGAAAAGGAAAAACAAAGCTGGGGGCTTCACAATGCCGGATTTCGAGCTGTACTACAAAGCTGTGATCACAAAGACAGCATGGTACTGACACAAAAACAGACACATAGACCAATGGAACAGAATAGAGAACCCAGAAATGGACCCTCGGCTCTTTGGGCAACTAATATTTGATAAAGCAGGAAAAAACATCCGGTGGGAAAAAGACAGTCTCTTCAATAAATGGTGCTGGGAAAATTGGACAGCTACATGCAAAAGAATGAAACTTGACCACTCTCTCACACCATACACAAAAATAAACTCCAAATGGATGAAAGACCTCGATGTGAGACAGGAATCCATCAAAATCCTAGAGGAGAACATAGGCAGCAACCTCTACGACATCGGCCAAAGCAACCTTTTTCATGATACATCCCCAAAGGCAAGAGAAACAAAAGATAAAATGAACTTGTGGGACTTCATCAAGATAAAAATCTTCTGCACAGCCAAGGAAACACTCAAAAAAACTAAGAGGCAGCCCACGGAATGGGAGAAGATATTTGCAAATGATACTACAGATAAAAGGCTGGTATCCAAGATCTACAAAGAACTTCTCAAACTCAATATGCAAGAAACAAATAAACAAATCATATAATGGGCAGAAGATATGAACAGACACTTTTCCAATGAAGACATACAAATGGCTAACAGACACATGAAAAAATGTTCAAAATCATTAGCCATCAAGGAAATTCAAATCAAAACCACACTGAGATACCACCTTACGCCAGTTAGAATGGCAAAAATTGACAAGGCAAGAAACAACAAATGCTGGAGAGCATGTGGAGAAAGGGGATCCCTCCTACATTGTTGGTGGGAATGCAAGTTGGTTCAGCCACTCTGGAAAACAGTGTGGAGGTCCCTTAAAAAGTTAAAAATTGAGCTACCCTATGACCCAGTCATTGCACTACTGGGTATTTACCCCAAAGATACAGATGTAGTGAAGAGAAGGGCCATATGCACCCCAATGTTCATAGCTGCATTGTGCACAATAGCTAAATCGTGGAAGGAACCGAGATGCCGTTCAACAGATGACTGGATTAAGAAGTTGTGGTCCATATATACAATGGAATATTACTCAGCTATCAAAAAGAACGATTTCTCAACATTTGCTGCAACATGGATGGCACTGAAGGAGATAATGCTAAGTGAAATAAGTCAAGCAGAGAAAGACAACTATCATATGATTTCTCTCATCTATGGAACATAAGAACTAGGAAGATCGATACGGGAAGAAAGGGATAAAGAAAGGGGGGGTAATCAGAAGGGGGAATGAAGCATGAGAGACTATGGACGCTGAGAAACAAACTGAGGGCTTCAGAAGGGAGGGGGTGGGGGAATGAGATAGACTGGTGATGGGTAGTAAGGAGGGCACGTATTGCATGGTGCACTGGGTGTTATACGCAACTAATGAATCATCAAACTTTACATCAGAAACCAGGGATGTACTGTATGGTGACTATAATAAAAAAAACATTAAAACAGGGGCGCCTGGGTGGCACAGCGGTTAAGCGTCTGCCTTCGGCTCAGGGTGTGATCCCAGCGTTCCGGGATCGAGTCCCACATCAGGCTCCTCCGCTGGGAGCCTGCTTCTTCCTCTCCCACTCCCCCTGCTTGTGTTTCCCTCTCTCGCTGGCTGTCTCTATCTCTGTCCAATAAATAAATAAAAATCTTAAAAAAAAAATTAAAATAAATAAATAAATAAATAAATAATAAAATAAATAAAAAATAAAAATATAAAAAATACATACTTTCCTTATTAATTTTATGTCTGGATGGTTTATCCATTGATGTAAGTGTAGTGTTAAAATCCCATGCTATTATCATATTACTATTAATTTCTCTCTTTATGTCCATTATCATTAGTTTTATGTATTTACGTGCTCCAGTTTTGGGTGCCTAGATATTTACAGATATTATATTCTCTTTTTGTATTGGTACTTTTTTGTGTTCTTTTGATTTTTTTTTATTATATTATGCTAGTCACAATACAGTACATCCCTGGTTTATAATGTAAAGTTCGATTCATCATTTGTTTATCATTTTATGATTTGTTTATTTGTTTCTCACGTATTGAGTTTGAGAAGTTCTTTGTAGATCTTGGATACCAGTCTTTTATCTGTAGCATCATTTGCAAATACCTTTTGTCCCTTTTTGTTGTCTGACTGCTGTTGCAAGGACTTCTAGTACTATGTTGAATAATAGTGGTGAGAGTGGGCATCCTTGTCGAGTTCCTGATCTTAAGGGAAAGGCTTCCAGCTTTTCTTCCTCATTGAGAATGATATTTGCTGTAGACTTTTCATAGATGGTTTTTATGAGATTGAGAAATGTACCCTCTATCCCTACACTCTGAAGGGTTTTAATCAGGAAAGGATGCTGTATTTTGTCACATGCTTTTTTTGCATCTATTGAGAGAATCATAGGATTTTTGAATTTTTCCTTCTGGATAAAATCTATGACACAGATAGATTTGTGAATGTTGAACCACCCTTGCATCCCAGGGATGAATCCCACTTGGTCATGATGGATAATTCTTTTAATGTACTGTTGGATTCTATTAGCCAGGATCTTGTTGAGGATTTTGGAGTCCATATTCATTAGGGAAATCGGTCTGTAATTCTTCTCTTTGATGGGGTCTTTGCCTGGTCTGGGGATCAAGGTAATATTGACCTCATAGAATGAGTTTGGTAGCTTTCCTTCTGTTTCTAATTTTTGAAATAGCTTTAGGAGAATAGGTATTATTTCTTCTTTGAATGTTTGGTAGAATTCCCCAGGAAAACCGTCCAGGCCTGGAGTTTCGTTTTTTGGAAGGTTGTTTATCACTGTTTCAATCTCTTCATAATTAATTGGCCTGTTTAAAAAATCAATTTCTTCCTGTTTCAGTCTTGGTAGTTTATAGGTCTCCAGGAAGGCCTCCATCTTTTCCAGATTGCTTAATTTATTGGCATAAAGCTGTTGATAAAAGTTTCCTTCCATTTTCAATCGTGTTGGTTGTGACCTCTCCTTTTTCATTCCTAATTTTATTAATTTGGGTCCTTTCTCTATTCTTTTGGATCAGTCTTGCCAGTGGTCTGTCAATTTTATTAATTCTTTCAAAGAACCAGCTTCTAGTTCTGTTGATCTGCTCTACTGTACTTCTGGTTTCTAATTCATTGATTTCTGCTCTAATTTTGGTCAACTGCTTTCTCGTGCGTGAATTAGGCCTGTCTGTTGCTGTTCCAGCTTCTTGAGGTGAGAATATAAAAACTGCATTTTAGATTTTTCTATTCCTTTGAGTGAGGCTTGGATGGCTATGTATTTCCCCCTTAGGACTGCCTTTGCAGTATCCCATAGGTTTTGGACCGTTGTGTTTTCATTCTCGTTGGTCTCCATAAATTGTTTAAATTGATTGTTGATTTCCTGGTTTATCAAATCATTCTTGAGCGGGATGGTTCTTAGTCTCCAAGTGTTTGAGTTTCTTCCAAATTTTTCCTTGTGGTTGAGTTCCAATTTCAACGCATTGTGGTCTGAGAATATGCAGGGAATAATTTCAGTCTTTTGGTACTTTTATCACTATGTAATGCCCTTCTTTGTCTCTTGTTAATCTTCATTTTAAAATTGAATTTTCTGATATAAGTATTGCTACCCTCTTTTTTTCACTTCCATTGCATGGTTAATATTTTTCCATCCCATCACTTTCAGTCTGTATGTAGGTCTTAGGTGAGTCTCTTGTAGTCAATGTAAAGATACGTCTTGTTCTTTTATCCACCACTCTATGTCTTTTTATTGATATATTGAGGACATTTACATTTAAAGTAGTTATTGATAGGTGTGTACTTACTGCCATTTAAAAAAATTGTTTTCTGGTTGTTTTTCTAGTTCTTCCATGTTCCTTTATTGTTCTCTTGTTTTTCTGTGTTTGATGAGTACCTGTAGTGTTTTCTTTGCCTTTCTTTCTCTTTTTTATGTGTATCTATTACAGATTTTAGGTTTGTGGTTATCTTGAGGTTCTTATATAACATCCTAAAAAATAGCAGTCTCTATTAATTTGATAGTCATTTAAGTTCAAACACACCATCTTCTTTTTTCTTTTTCCCCTTCTATTCCTTTTATACTCCCTTCTCGATGTTCTAAGAATATGTTGTCATATTTTACATCTTTTCATTCATATTTTTCTTATAACTAATTATGGCATTTCTTTTCCACTTAAAGAAGTCACATTAGGGGCCCCTGGGTGGCTCAGTCATTAAGCATCTGCTTTGGCTCAGGGCATGATCCCAGGGTCCTGGGATTGAGCCCCGCATCAGGCTCCCTGCTCCACTGGGAGGCTGCTTCTTCTTCTCCCACTTCCCCTGCTTGTGTTACCTCTCTCACTGGCTGTCTCTCTCTCTCTCTCTGTTAAATAAATAAATAAGATCTTTTTTAAAAAGTCACGTTAACATTTCTCATAAAGGTGGTTCAGTGGTGATAAACTTCTTTATCTTTTGTTTGTCTTGGAATCTTGTTATCTCTCCTTCAAATCTGAATTATAACCTTGCTAGGTTGAGTATTCTTGGTTTTAGCTTTTTTTCCTTTCAGCATTTTGAATATATCATGCCAAATCATCCAGTTTGCAAAGTTTCTGCTGAAAAATCAGCTAACAGGCCTTATGGGGTTTCCATTTTAGGTGTTTTTTTGTATTTTTCTTGCTTCTTTTAAGATTCTTTATCTTTTCTTCTATGTAGAAAACCCAAAGGACTCCACCAAAAAAATTGCTAGAACTAATACATGAATTTGTCAAAGTTGCGGGATAAAAAATCAATGTGCAGATCTGTTGCATTTCTATACACCAATAATGAAGCAGCAGAAACAGAAAAGACCCCAAATAGCCAAAGGAATGTTGAAAAAGAAAACCTGGAGGCATCACAATTGTGGACTGCAAGCTGTATTACAAAGCTGTAATCATCAAGACAGTATGGTACTGACACAAAAACAGACACATAGATCAATGGAACAGAATAGAGAACCCAGAAATGGACCCTCAAGTCTATGGTCAATTAATCTTCAACAAAGCAGTAAAGAATATCCAATGGAAAAAAGACAGTCTTTTCAACAAATGGTGTTGGGAAAATTGGACAAGAACATGCAGAAGAATGAACTGGACCACTTTCTTACACCTTACACAAAAATAAATTCAAAATGGATGAAAGACTTAAATGTGAGACAGGAAACCATCAAAATCCTAGAGGAGAACACAGGTAGCAAACTCTTTTGCCTCACCCATAGCAACTTCTTGCTAAACACGTCTTCAAAGGCAAAGGAAACAAAAGCAGAAATGAACTCTTGGGACTTAGTCAAGATAAAAAGCTTTTGCACAGCAAAGGAAAAAGTCAACAAAACCAAAAGACAACTCACAGAATGGGAGAAGATATTTTCCAATGACATAATAGATAAGGGGCTAGTATCCAAAATCTATAAAGAACTTATCAAACTTAACACTCAAAAAACAAAAATCAAGTCAAGAAATGGACAGAAGACATGAACAGACATTTCTCCAAAGAAGACATACAAATGGTCAACAGACACATGAAAAAATGCTCAATATCACTCGGCATCAGGGAAATCCAAATGAAAACCACAATGAGATATCACCTCACACCAGTCAGAATAGCTAAAATTAATAACTCAGGAAATAACAGATGTTGACAAGGATGTGGAGAAAGGGGAACCCTCCTACACTGTTGGTGGGAATGAAAGCTGGTGCAGCTGCTCTGGAAAACAGTATGGAGGTTCCTCAAAAAGTTGAAAATAGAGCTACCCTAGGACCCAGCAATTACACTACTGGGTATTTTCCCCAAAGATACAAATGTAGTGATTCGAAGGAGCACCTGCACCCCAATGTTTATAGCAGCAATGTCCACAATAGCCGAACTGTAGAAAGAGCCCAGACGTCCAGCAACAGATGAATAGATAAAGAAGATGTGGTACATATATACGATGGAATATTGCACAGCCATCAAAAATGCAATCTTGCAATTTGCAATGATGTGGATAGAACTGGAGGGTATTATATTAAGTGAAATAAGTCAATTAGAGAAAGGCAATTATCATTTGATCTCACTGATATTGGAATTTAAGAAACAAGATAGAGGATCATAGGGGAAGAGAGAAAAAAATGAAACAAGACAAAACCAGACAGGGAGACAAACCATAAGAGACTCTTAATCATAGGAAACAAACTGAGGGTTGCTGGAGGGGAGGTGGGTGCAGGGATGGGGCAACTGGCTGATGGACATTAAGGAGAGCATATGATGTAAGTAAGGAGAACATGTGATGTATATAATACCCATCATATGGGTATTATATAAGATTGATGAATCACAGCCCTGTACCTCTGAAACCAATAATATATGTTAATTAATTGAATTTAAATTTTTAAAAAGGTAAAAAAGATACAATTAAATACAATTCTGTTTTCAAAAGAAATCTTTATGATTTGAATCATTTTAAGAATTTCATAAAATTAATTCCTTGTAAAGATATTCTTTAAAACATAACATTCATTATATTTATAGCATTTATTAGGTTAGTGAATATAATATTCATTATTATAATGGTCATCTGTAGATGAATATTATTTTACACATATAATTTTGTATTTAAACAAGTTACGAAAAATGTAGAAAGTTATTTCACTCATAAACTAATGTAAGGAAGTTAAGAAATTTTAATAAAAAGAAATTTAGCCCTGGTCCTTAACAAACCGAAATATTGTTCTAACATTAATTTGGTATTGTAAATTAATTTTTTAAAAATCTAAATTATGACAATACTCTCCTTTTATCTTGAAATGAAAGCTTTTCCTATTACCTCATTGCTATAGTAAGAGAAGTTATGGAAATAAGCTTTTCAGTGTCCCTCCATAAACCCCATATTTTAATAATTTTCTTTCTATTTTAATAACTGCTTATCTAGACTAGATATTCTTAAAATATGCACAGAAAAACTGCATGATTTCTTGATCAGTTAATCTTTAAAGTTTCTCAAGAGAGAGTAAAGGAAAGGAAATGGAAAGGAAAAGAAATGAGAGGGAGTTGACTCCTGACAAATATGCAATTATCACTGCAAAAGCTAATTATATTCTCTCTTCAAGAAGAGAGAAGAAAATTTAGATGTAGAAAATATATTTTGCCATAAACGTACACAAAAAAGAGTGACACACAACTGATTTTGAAATATTACTGTCCTTTACAATTTTATTAAGCTTGTGATTAAAGTCTACCACATATTGGGGTGCCTGGATGACTCAGTGGGTTAAGTGTCTGCCTTTGGCTTAGTTCATGATCCCAGAGTGCTGGAATCAAGCCCCAGGCTGAGCTCCCTACTCAGTGGGGAGTCTGCTTCTCCATCTCCTTCTCCCTCTTCCCCTCCCTCCCCACTCACGTTCTCTCTCTGTGCGTCTCAAATAAATAAAATAAAATCTTTAAAAATGTCTGGCACTTATTAACCCCCAGACTATAGAAATGAAGGGGATTTCCCCCATGTTAAACAGAGTTATCTTTCCTTTTAGTAAATAAGACTTTAGAGGGGGAGTTAAGATGGTGGAGTAGTAGGGTGACCCTATGCTTGCCTCAACCTTCAAACACAGCTAGAGAAATATCAAATCATTCTGAACACCCAAGAAATTGATCTGTGGACTGAGAGAATAAAATGAACATCTCGAGGGAGAAAAAAAGGCCACCTTGTGGAAGGTAGAAGCTGTGGGAGTTGATTTGGGGGAGAAAAGAATCACAGGTGCTACAGAGGGGGGAGAGCCCTGATCATGGAGAGAGGAGAGAGACAGAGAGAGAAAGAGAGAAAGCAGAGTGCAGGGCATTGCACAAGAGAAACACTTCCCCAAAACAATTCATTGGGAAAAGGAGAGGGGCTGATTATTACAAGTTATTACAAGGATTGGAGCTCAAAGTCTGAAGTTCTAGAAATCCACGTCATTGCCAGGGTCATGCCTAGTGGGCTTAGCAGTGATCCTGTGGAGAAGGAGGGCTGAGGTCTGGGAGCAGACAACATGCTCTGAAGATCCCGTGGGTCACACTGGGAGAGACAGTTCCCCGCCTTGGAATGCATTTGGGAAATGTGACCCAAGCTCTCAGAGGAAAAAAGAGAAGGTGGGCACCATTGAGTGGCCCCATCAATTAGGCCCCATTAATTAGCATAGCAGCAGAGGCACCTGCTGAAGGCAGCTAACCTGAAAGTGAGCTTTTGCCTGTGCTTTACCATAAACTCCAAGCCCCTACATGGTCATGCAACTGCTTCCTGGGACAAATTGGCACCAGCCACAGTGTGGCAGGACCCTCCCCTAGAAGATCAGCATGGGTCTGCACCATATATATACGCATTTCTTATAGACAAACAACATTCAAGATATTAACCAAGCAGACAACCCACAGAAGCAGATTTTAAATGTGATCAGATTTTTAGAGATCCCAAGGGATCTTATTCCTAGGAACATAAAATAAACCCAATGCTGAAAACCTTTAATAAAACATCAGAATTCAATTCAATGTGAGCTTACCTTCCAACTAAGAGAAGGTGGTGCCTGGAACAGATAGCGACACAAAGAGTCTCTGATGCTTATGCTCACCTGATAGAGACACAGGTTTCTATAACATGCTATTACTGAGTCAAGGGTTCTGGTCCAAAGTAGTGTGAACTTCAGCTGAATATCAGTGGTCTTCATTTCTGTCAAAGTCACTGTTTCTGTATATTTTCTCTCTTTCTTTCTGGGCTGTGTTACTTTTGGGCTCTCTGTTTGCTTAAAGCATCCCCTTTAACATTTCTTGCAAGGCTGGTTTAGTGATCACAGATTCTTTTCATTTCTGTTTGCCCTGGAAGCTCTTTATCTCTCCTTCCATTTGGGATGGAACAATCTTGATGGATAAAGTATTCTTGGGTACATGTTTTTCTTATTTATGAATATATCATGCCAGCCCTTTCTAGCCTGCTGGGTCTCTGTAGATAGGTCTGTTGCTAGTCTAATGTGTCTACCCTTGTAGGTTAAGACCTCTTTTCTCAAGCTGCTTTCAGGATTTTCTCTTTATCTCTGAAATTTGTAACATTCACTATTATATGTCAGGGTGTTTATCTATTTTTATTGATTTTAAAGGGGGTTCTCTGTGCTTCCTGGACTTGAATGCCTGCTTCCTTCCACAGATTAGGAAGTTCTCAGCTATGATTTGCTCCAATATGCCTTCTGTCCCTCTCTTTCTTCTTCCTCTGGGACCCTAATAATTCTAGTATCGTTTCGCTTTATTGGTATTGCTGATTTCTCAAAGCCTCTCCTCATGATCCATTAGCTGTTTTTCTCTCTTTTCCTCAGCCTCCTTATTTTCCATCATTTTGTCTTCTATGTCACTGACTCTATTCTGCCTTAGTTACCCTAGCCATTAGAGTGTCCATGTTAGACTGCATCTCACTTAAAGCATTTTAAATTTTGGCCTGATTAGATTTTAGTTCTTTTATTTCCACACTTATGGATTCTCTAGTGTCTTTTATACTTTTTTTCAGTCCTACTTAATATCTTCATAATTGTTTTTCTGTATTCTAGGTCCAAAATTTTACTTATATCCACATTGATTTTATCTATGGCAGAGATTATTACCTCTGTTCTTTCCTTTGTTGTGAATTTCTCCTTCTAGTCATTTTGTCCAGAGAAGAATAGATGAACAAGAGAACAAAATCAAAAATGTCAAACATGACCTCAGCAAAGTACACACTAGACAAATCCGAAGAGATCAGAAACCAAAAAAGGAAAAAACAAAGGTGGGGGGTAGGAGGAAAGAGAGAATATAATCTAACAGACACTAGATCCCAAAATTGTAAAGGAAGAAAAATTTATATGTATACAAAAATGAAATTGAATACAGTGAAAGGAAGCCAAAAATGAAGAATATATCTATAAAATGTAAATGTAAATTAAAAATGGACTTACAAAAGAGTTGATAAAATAAACTAGTTGAAATGGAGAAAAAACGAAAAAAGGAAAAGGGAAATTATAATTGAAAGACTAAAGAAGCATGAGAAAAAGCCTCGAATTCTATATACCGTTTTCCCCTAGTGTGGGAGTTTTTCAGTTCTCTGTGATTCATAAACTTGGTATTAGCCTGCTGTTTCTGCTCATCTTCTGTGGGAGGGGCCTGTTGCACTGATTCTCAGGTGTCTCAGGTGTTGCAATGCCCCTTGATAGGGGTCTGGGCTCAGTGTAATCTGCTTCTGGTTGCTCTATGTGGCTTTTGTTCCCTATAGGCTTTCTGAGCCACTTTAGAGAATGAAATAAAAATTAAAATGGTGGCATCCCAATCTCCAGCCCCAGATCTGAATGATCACAGCCCCCACTCTTCAGTGCACCCTCATGGAGAAGCAGTCAATTACTTTTGTGTGTGCCAAACTCTGCAGACTCCTGTGGTGCAAACCTGCACCAATCCTACCAGAGGAAGGAGGCGGTTTCTCACTATGGCTCTCCTGCTTGCTTGGCCTCTGCTCTGTGAGCAGTTGCCCCATAGTGTGTGCACCCGGGCAGCTCCTCCTGGAGGAAGAAGGAGGGCAACACCACTTGCTGGGCCCTCGCTTGAAGAGTGGGCCCTAATTGTGCCATGGTTCATGGTTTATGGCATCACCTAGCTGAGAGCCCACTATGGGGCTCGCTAATTTTAGCTGGCTTCCCTGCTCCAATGCCTGGGAACTCTGCCACACTCAGGCATCCCTGGGGTTTTTTTGTGACCCTGGGGATCTTGAGACCACACTGTCCCACCTAGAATTCTGCCCCCTTTGCCACCTAAGCACGTTTCAGGCAGGGACATCCTTCAGCCGAGCAGACTTCTAAAAGTTCTGATTTTGCACTCATTGATATAACACTTTCCAGTAGCCAGATGATGGAGGCTCCTTCCCCCTGCAGTTTATCTTCCAAGATATCCCATCAGATTCACTTCTCTGCACATCCTGCCTTGCCAAAAGTGGTCACTTTTCTATTTGTAGAATTGCAGCAATTCTTTTCTTAGGTCTCAGGTTCAATTCACAGGTGTTCAGAATGATTTGATAGCTATCTAGCTGAATTCAAGGGACCAGATGAAATGAGGGTCCCCTACTCTTCTGCCATCTTCCCTCCTCTCCCCCTAAAGGTGTTTCTTTCTCTTGGTATTTAGTTTTCAGAAATTTATGACATGTCTTTACATGTATTTTTCTTTTGGTTCACCTATTTTTGGTGCTTTACTCAGGAGTTTCAGTCTTTAGATGTATATCTTTTCTCATTATTTCAGTGTTTGAGACTATTATTTTTATTATTTGTTATGTATTTTATTTAAATTCTAGTATAGTTAGCATACATTGTTATATTAGTTTCAGGTATACAATATAGTGGAATTCAACAATTCCACACATCACCCAGTGCCCACCATGACAAGTGCACTACTTCATCCCCATCACCTATTTCACCACCCTCCACCCACCTCCCCTCTGGTAACCATCAGTTTGTTCTCTATAGTTAAAATTCTGTTTTTTGGTTTTTCTCTCCCTTTCTTTTTTTTCCCTTGCTCATTTGTTTTTTTTTCTTAAATTCCACAGATGAATGAAAGTATCTGTCTTTCTCTGACTGAATTTTCACTTAGCATTATGCTTTCTAGCCCCATCCATATCATTGCAAGTGGCAAGATTTCATTCTTTGTTATGGCTGAATAATATTCCATTTTTTATATATTCCACTCCTTTTTTAAAAAAAGATTTTATTTATTTATTATTTATTTATTTATTTGATAGAGAGAGAGATAGCCAGTGAGAGAGGGAACACAGGCAGGGGGAGTGAGAGAGGAAGAAGCAGGCTCCCAACAGAGGAGCCTGATGTGGGGCTTGATCCCAGATCACTGGGATCACACTCTGAGCCGAAGGCAGACGCTTAATGACTGAGCCACCCAGGCACCCCTATTCCACATCTTCTTTATCTGTTCATCAGTTGATGGATACGTGGGCTGTTTCTACATCTTGGCTATAATAAATAATGATGCTACAAACACAAGGGTGCATGATGCCTTTGAATTAATATTTTTGTATCCTGTAGATAAATACCTAGTAGTGCAATTGCTGGAACATAAAACTGTTCTATTTTTAACTTTTTGAGGAATCTCCATATTATTTTCCACAGTGGCTTCACCAGTTAGCATTGCCAGCAAAAAGACACAAAGGTTTGTTTTTCTCCCTTCTCACCAACGCTCATTGATTCTCGTGTTTTTTATTTTAGCCATTCTGACAGGTGGAAGGTGGCATCTCATTGTAGTTTTGACTGCATTTTCCTGATGATGTGTGATGATGAGAATCTTCTCATGTGTCTGTTGGCCATCTGTATGTCTTCTTTGGAGAAATGTCTGTTCATTTCTTCTGGCCATTTTTAAATTGGATTATTTGGGTTTTGGAGTGTTGATTTGTATGTGTTCCTTACATATTTTGGATATTAACCCTTTATCAGATATGTCACTTGCAAATATCTTCTCCCATTCTGTAGGTTGCCTTTCAGTTTTTTTTTTTGATTGTTTATTTCACTGTGCAGAAGCTTTTTATTTTGATGAAGTACCAATAGATAATTTTTGCTTTTGTTTCCATTGCCTCAGGAGATATATCTAAAAAGATGTTGCCACAACCAATGTCAGAGACCTTACTTCCTATGTTTTCTTCTAGGTTTTCTATGGTTTTAGGTCTCACATTTAGGCATTTAATCCATTTTGAATTTATTTTTGTGTATGGAGTGCAAAAGTGGTCCAATTTTATTATTTTGCATGTATCTGACCAGTTCTCCCAACATCATTTGTTGAAGAGACTGTCCTTTTTCCATTAGTTCCTGCTTTGTCAAAAATTAATTGACCATATAATTGTGGATTCATTTCTTTTTTTTGTTGTTGCATTCATCTATTTTTTTAATGGTTTTTTATTATATTATGTTAGTCACCATACAGTACATCCCTGGTTTCCGATGTAAGGCTCGATGATTCATTAGTTGCGTATAACACCCAGTGCACCATGCAATACGTGCCCTCCTTACTACCCATCACCGGTCCCCCACCCCCCTCCCCTCTGAGGCCTTCAGTTTGTTTCTCATAGTCCATAGTCTCTCATGTTTCATTCCCCCTTCTGATTACCCCCCCTTTCTTTATCCCTTTCTTCCCCTACTGATCATCCTAGTTCTTATGTTCCATAGATGAGAGAAATCATATGATAGTTGTCTTTCTCTGCTTGACTTATTTCACTTAGCATTATCTCCTCCAGTGCCATCCATGTTGTAGCAAATGTTGAGAACTCATTCTTTCTGATAGCTGAGTAATATTCCATTGTATATATGGACCACAACTTCTTAATACAGTCATCTGTTGAAGTGCATCTCGGCTCCTTCCATGATTTGGCTATTGTGGACATTGCTGCTATGAACATGGGTGTGCATATGGCCCTTCTCTTCACTACGTCTGTATCTTTGGGGTAAACACCCAGTAGTGCAATGGCTGGATCATAGGGTAGCTCAATTTTTAACTTTTTAAGGGGCCTCCACACGGTTTTCCAGAGTGGCTGTACCAACTTGCATTCCCACCAACAATGTAGCAGGGATTCCCTTTCTCCACATCCTCTCCAACAATTGTTGTCTCTTGCCTTGTCTATTTTTGCCATTCTAACTGGCATAAGGTGGTATCTCAGTGTGGTTTTGATTTGAATTTCCTTGATGGCTAATGATTTTGAACATTTTTTCATGTGTCTGTTAGCCATTTGTATGTCTTCATTGGAAAAGTGTCTGTTCATATCTTCTGCCCATTTTTTGATTTGTTTATTTGTTTCTCGTGTATTGAGTTTGAGAAGTTCTTTGTAGATCTTGGATACCAGTCCTTTATCTGTAGTGTCATTTGCAAATATATTCTCCCATTCCGTGGGCTGCCTCTTAGTTTTTCTGACTGTTTCCTTGGCTGTGCAGAAACTTTTACTCTTGATGAAGTCCCATAAATTCATTTTATCTTTTGTTTCTCTTGCCTTTGGGGATGTGTCATGAAAAAGGTTGCTTTGGCCGATGTCATAGAGGTTGCTGCCTTTGTTCTCCTCTAGATTGAAACAGGAAGAAATTGATTTCTTAAACAGGCCAATTAATTATGAAAAGATTGAGTCAGTGATAAACAACATTCCAAATAACAGAACTCCAGGCCCGGACGGTTTTCCTGGGGAATTCTACCAAACATTCAAAGAAGAAATAATATCTATTCTCCTAAGGCTATTTCAAAAAATAGAAACAGAAGGAAAACTACCAAACTCATTCTATGAGGCCAATATTACCTTGATCCCCAAACCAGGCAAAGATCCCCTCAAAAAGGAGAATTACAGACCGATTTCCCTAATGAATATGGACACCAAAATCCTCAACAAGATACTTGCTAATAGAATCCAACAGTATATTAAAAGGATTATCCATCATGATCAAGTGGGATTCATACCTGGGATGCAAGCGTGGTTCAATATTCGCAAATCAATCAGTGTGATACATCATATCAACAAGAAAAGACTCAGGAACCATATGATCCTCTCAATTGATGCCGAAAAAGCATTTGACAAAATACAGCATCCTTTCCTGATTAAAACCCTTCAGAGTGTAGGAATAGAAGGTACATTTCTCAATCTCATAAAAGCCATCTATGAAAAGCCTACTGCAAATATTATTCTCAATGGGGAAAAGCTGGAAGCCTTTCCCTTAAGATCAGGAACTCGACAAGGATGCCCACTCTCGCCACTATTATTCAACATAGTACTAGAAGTCCTTGCAACAGCAATCAGACGATAAAAAGGGATCAAAGGTATTCAAATCAGCAAAGAAGAAGTCAAAATGTCTCTCTTCACAGATGACATGATACTCTATATGGAAAACCCAAAAGAAGCCACTCCCAAACTATTAGAAGTTATAGAGCAATTCAGTAACGTGGCGGGATACAAAATCAATGCTCAGAAATCAGTTGCATTTCTATACACGAATAACGAGACCGAAGAAAGAGAAGTTAGGGAATCCATCCCATTTACAATAGCACCAAAAACCATACGTTACCTCGGAATTCACTTAACCAGAGACGTAAAGGACCTATATTCTAGAAACTATAAATCACTCTTGAAAGACATTGAGGAAGACATAAAAAGATGGAAAGATATTGCATGCTCATGGATTGGAAGAATTAACATAGTTAAAATGTCCAAGCTACCCAGAGCAATCTACACTTTCAATGCTATCCCGATCAAAATACCAAGGACATTTTTCAAAGAACTGCATCAAATAGTCCTTAAATTTGTATGGAACCAGAAAAGGCCCCGAATCTCCAAGGAACTGTTGAAAAGGAAAAACAAAGCTGGGGGCATCACAATGCCGGATTTCGAGCTGTACTACAAAGCTGTGATCACAAAGACAGCATGGTACTGGCACAAAAACAGACACATAGAACAATGGAACAGAATAGAGAACCCAGAAATGGACCCTCGGCTCTTTGGGCAACTAATATTTGATAAAGCAGGAAAAAACATCCGGTGGGAAAAAGACAGTCTCTTCAATAAATGGTGCTGGGAAAATTGGACAGCTACATGCAAAAGAATGAATCTTGACCACTCTCTCACACCATACACAAAAATAAACTCCAAATGGATGAAAGACCTCAATGTGAGACAGGAATCCATCAAAATTCTGTGGGTTCATTTCTGGGCTTTCTATTCTGTTCCAGTGATCTATGTGTCTATTTTTGTGCCAGTACCATACTGTCTTGATCACTACAGCTTTTCAATATAACTTGAAGTCTGGAATTATGATACTTCCAGTTATGCTTCTCTTTTTCAAAATTTCTTTGCTATTTGGGGTCTTTTGTGGTCCTATACAAATTTTAGGATTTTTTTGTTCTAGTTTTGTCAAAACTGCTATGGGTATTTTGATAGTGATTGCATTAAATCTGTACATTTCTTGGGTAATACAGACATTTTAGCTGTATTTGTTCTTCCCATCCATAAGTATGGACTGTCTTTCCATTTCTTTGTGTCATCTTCAGTTTCTTTCATCAGTGTTTTATAGTTTTCAGAGTACAAATCTTTCACTTGATTGGTTAGGTTTATTCCTATGTATATTATTTTTTGGTACAATTGTAAATGGGATTGATTACCTGATTTCTCTTTCTGCTGCTTCATTATTAGTGTATAGAAATGCAACAGATTTCTGTGCATTGATTTTGTATCCTGCAACTTCACTGAATTCATTTATCCATCCTAGTAGATTTTAGATGGAGTCTTTAGGGTTTTCTATATACAGTATCATGTCATCTGCAAATACTGAAAGTTTTACTTCTTCTTTTTCAGTTTGGATGCCTTTTATTTCTTTTCATTGTCTAATTGCTGTGGCTAGGACTTCCATTTTTCTGTTGAATACAAATGGTGAGAGTGGACGTGCTTGTCTTGTTCCTGACCTTAGGGGAAATGCTCTCAGTTTTTCCCCTTTGAGTATGATGTTTGCTGTTTTCATATATACCCTTTTATTATGTCAAAGTATGTTCCCCCTGAACCAACTTTGTTGAGGGCTTTTACTATGAATGGATATTGTATTTTGTCAAATGCTTTTTCTGTGTCTATTGAAATGACCACGTTTTTCCCCCCTTTTTCTCATTGATATGATGTGTCATATTGATTGTGAATATTGAACCACACTTGCATTCTTGCAATAAATCCCACTTAATCTTGGTGAGTGATTTTTTAATATATTGTTAGATTCTCTTTGTTAGTATTTTGTTTAAGAATTTTGTATGTATGTTCATCAAAGACATTGCCTTCAGTTCTCTCTCTTTTTTGTGGCGTCTTTATCTGGTTTTGGTGTCAGGGTAAAGCTGGCCCCATAGAATGAATTTGGAAGTTTTCCTTCCTCCTATATTTCGGAATAGCTTGAGAAAAACAGGTATTACATTTTCTTTAAATGTTCAGTAGAATTTGCATATGAAGCCACCTTTTCCTGGACCTTTGTTTGTTGGGAGATTTTTGATTACTGATTCAATCTCTTTGCTGATAATTGATTTATTCAAATTTTCTTTTTCTTCCTGCTTCAATTTTGGTAGGTCACACGTTTCTAGAAATAGTGTCTCTTCCAACCAGACTGGAACACCACATAATCCATGGGGTAGAGGGTAAGGTACTCAGAAGAGTCTTGTCTCAGGAGTGAGAAATAATTATCCTTAGACTAAAGAGTGTTCTGGTCCCACATAACAAATAATAAAAACAGAACCAATAAAAACCTCAAACTCTTTCCATGTAATTTAATCACATCACAAAGCAATGCTCAAGAATATTTATTGGAATACAAAAATATCCAGCATGAAACAGTAAAACCCATGATGTAAGCAATCCAATACAAAATTACCAGGTATGCAAAGAAGAAAGCGACCCATTATGAAGAAGAAAAATAATTTAATTGAAACTTACCAGAACTTAGAGACTTATGAATTAGCAGACAAGAAGGTTAAAGTTATTTTAACTGTATTCTATATGTTCAAAAAGTTAAATAGAGCTAAAGATTATTTAGAAAAAAAAAACAATTCAGGGGTGCCTGGGTGCTCTGTTGGTTAAGTGTCCAACTCTTGATTTCAGCTCAGGTCATGATCTCAGAGTTGTGAGATCGATCCTGTGTCAGGCTCCACGTGGAGCCTGCTTAAGACTCTCTCTTTCTCTACCTCTGCCCCTCCCCCTCTTTAAAAACAAAACAGAACAAAACAAAACAAAAACCAAAAAACAATTCAGAATTCTAGACATGAAAACTACAATAACCAACATAAAAATATACTAGATGGAATAAAACAGTAAAGCTTTAAAGAAGAATAGACAAGTCAACTTGATGATATGGCACTAGAAACTATCTGAGGTAAAACATAAAGAGAAAAAAGTTGTTTCAAAAAAGAACAAAGTATCAGCAAACTGAGGGAAAACTTCAAGAGGTATAGTGTGCATGGAATTTGAGTCCTAGAAGGAAAAGAAAAAATAAAGGAAAAAATTTGAATGATAATAACTAAAAGTTATTTAAATTTGATAAAAATAGTTCCAAGAAGCCCAAGAATCCCTAAGCACAAAAATGTGAAGAAATATAAAGCAAGGCATATAACCATATTATCCAAAACAAGTGAAAAATATCTTAAAAGCAACCAGAGAAAAAAGACATTACATATAGAGGAACAAATACAAAGATGACAGTAGATGTCTCATTGGAAACAATGCCAATAAGAAGATAGTACATCAACATCTTTAAAGTACTTGATTGTTAAATTTGTCAACCAAATTGACACATATTTGGTTGAAGATTATCCTTGATGTTTCTGAGAGGTTATTTTTTGGATGAAATTAACATTTAGATTGGTGACTTTGAGTAAAGCTGTTTGCCCTCCATAATGGTCGGGCCTCATCCAATCAGTTGAAGGCCTTAATAAAACAAAGATTAACTTCCCCTGGGTAAAAACAATCTATAACTGTGTGGCCCCTCCCCAATATCTTGCACATCTTATTGGTTTTCTCTGGATTACCCTAATACAAATACTGAAAGAGGAAAAACTGTCAGTCTCGAATTCTATACCCAGAAAAAAAAATCTTTAAAAAATGTAGGTGAGGTGAGAATTTTTTCAGACATACATCAGCAGCAGATTTACAGTACAAAAATGTTAAATGAGGTCATTCCGACGTAAGGAAAATGATGCCAGGCGGAAATATGGATCTACACAAAGGAATCAAGATCCCCCAAAATGATAAGTGCATGGGAAAACATATACGGTAATTTTTATTATTTAAATCACTTTAAAAGTTTACTAACGGTAGTTTCTGATATTACCTGGAAGATAGAGAAATGTGGAAAGAACATTATGTTGACCCACAGAACAAGAAAAATGCTGGACAAAATGTAAATTAGCAACTCTTCTTGAACTTATCAGATAATTGAAGTCAAACGACAGACAACTGACCTGAAATCTGGAGAGAGTTGCCTGCAGATAAAAACAGGGCAGGATCATTGAATACCCAGAATAAATGTCACAAATGCCATATAACCTTCAAGAAGATTAAATTGGAAATATTTAGTGAACTGCTAAAGGCCAACTGTGGATTAGAATGAGAGCAAGAATTAGCATGGATTAGGATAAGGGCCACAGCAGAAGTGTGTTCTCACCTATTTTGCAGGCCTTCCCCCCCCCCCCGAGAAACCCCAGAGGTAAGACTGAAGAGAAACCTAAGAAAGCTCCCCCATTTTTGGGGATGGAGGAAAGGAACAATAATAGCCACTGTTAAAATCAACGTAGTTCAACATCCTCCCCCACTCCATCTGAACTACAGAACAAAAGACTTCATCTTCAAGGTAGTGCATTAGTAGAAACCCATTGCAGCTCAGTGAGGGAAATGCATACCACAAAAACTGCACCCATATTTACCTTCCTAAAATCCTCTAGGAATAGGAATACTTGTGAAGAGCATGCCTCAAAACTCAGGTTAAAAATATTTGCCTAACCCCAAAGCTTAAAAAGAACATCAGAATGTCCCCTTCGCCAACTTCCCCCTCACCAAGCTAAGAAACCTCGAGTAAATATTTTAGTGAAGTACGGCTGAAACGATGACAAGAGACTGGCTATGGGGAGCAAAACAAAGGAAAGATCCAAATTCAAGAGGAGAGACAAAAACAAGGTATCACTAGAGGTTTTTGAAATCTCCTGTGCCCATAGCAACAACAAAATCCAACTCAGATAACCATAGCAACAAGTTCCAACTCCTGTAACCATAGCAACAATAGGCACTAAGCAAATTTCAAACCTAGTCCAACTCCTGACTAGATCAACATAAGCATCCACACTAAAAGCCCAGTAGAAGGAAAAACATGCTAATCCTGAAGTATAAAAAAAAAGTATCTCAGTATCTACTACTCTATACATGTTCATATTTAAACAAAAAATCTACGTGGCATGACAAAAAAAGCATGAAAACACAGTTTGAAGTGGCAAAAAATCATCCAAAGCAGACTCAGATATGACATGATTGTTAAAAATATCAGAAAGGGAATTTAAAACAACTATGACTAACATGTTTAAGCACTGGTTATCAAAGGAGGAGGGGCAATTTTGCCCACAGGGAACATTTAGAAATGTCTGGAGGTATTTATCATTGTTATAAGATGTGCTATGGCATCTAGTGGGTAGAGACCACGGATACTAAGCATCCTACAATACACAGACAGCACCTTACAATAGAATTATCTGGTTGGAAATGTTTATTATGCTGAAGTTGGGATACCTTGGAAACCGTGTTAAAAGCTCTAATAGAAAAAGTAGAAAACATGCAAGATTACGTAAGTACTTGAACAGAAAACAGAAACTGGAGTGTCTGGGAGGCTCAGTCAGTTAAGTGTCTGCCTTCGGCTCAGGTCGTGATCCTGAGGTCCTGGGATCAAGCCCTGCATCCAGCTCCCTGTTCATCGGGGAATCTGATTCTCCCTCTCCCTCCGCCCCTCTCCCCTGCTCATGCTTTCTCTGTTGCTTGCTCTATCTCTCTCTCTCTCAAGTAAATAAATTAAAAAAGTTTCTTACAGTTTCTGTAAGAAGGAATAAAATGGAGATGCTAGAAATGAAAAACAGAGATCAGAAATTAGATCGTCTTTGATAGCTCATCAGTATGCTCACTACAGTTGAGGAAGGAGAGGGGGAGACGAAGCATGAAAGACTATGGACTACAGAAAACAAACTGAAGGTTTCAGAGGGGAGGGGGGTGGGGGGATGGGTTAGCCCAGTGATGGGTATTAAGGAGGGCTCCATTGCATGGAGCACTGGGTGTTATACGCAAATAACGAATCATGGAACACTACATCAAAAACTAAGGATGAACTGTAAGGTGACTAACATAACATAAAAAAAAAAGAATCACTAATCTTGAAGATGAGTAAATAGAAATTACCCAGACTGAAATACTAAGAGGAAAAAGAATAGGAAAATAGTACAGAAGCTGCAAGCATTATGGAAAATAACAAATGGTGCAATACACATGTCAGTGGAATCCTGTAAGTAGAAGAGAGAGAACAAAACAGAAGAAATATTTGAAGAATAATAGCTGTGAATTTTTCAAAATTACTAACAAACACCAAAGATTCAAAATTTTCAGAGAACATCAAGCAAGATAAATATGAAAGAAAATAGAAACAAATATGAACACTTAGGCAATTATATTCACACTACCAAAAAACAAGCAGCAAGGAGAAAATCTTTTTTTAAAGTTTTTATTTAAATTTCAGATTAGTTAGCATACAGTGTAATATTAGTTTCAGGTGTACAATATAGTGATTCAGCACTTCCATACAACACCCGGTGCTCATCACAAGAAGTGCAGTCCCTAATCCCCATCACCTATTTAACCCATCTTCCTCCCCACCTTCCCCTTTGGTAACCATCCGTGTGTTCTCTATAGTTGACTCTGTTTCTTGGTTTACTTCTCTCTTTTTCCCCCTTTGCTCATTTGTTTGGTTTCTTAAATTTCACATATAACTGAAATGATATGGTATTTGTCTTTCTCTGACTGACTTATTTTGCTTGGCATAATACTCTCTAGCTCCATCCATGTCTTTGCAAATGGCAAGATTTCATTTTTTTTTTTTTTTGGCTGAGTCTTACCCCCGTCAGAATGGCTAAAATCAACAACACAAGAAACAACAGGGGTTGGCAAGGATGTGGAGAAAAGGGAACCCTCTTGCACTGTTGGTGGGAATGGAAACTGGTGCAGCCATACTGGAAAACATTGTGGAGGTTCCTCAAAAAAGTTAAAAATAGAACTACCCTATGATCCAGCAATTATGCTACTAGGTATTTACCCAAAGAATACAAAAATACCAATTCAAAAGGTTAGTTGCACCCCAATGTTCATAGCAGCGTTATCTACAATAACCAAACTAAGGAGAAAATCTTATAGTCAGTCAACAGTGGGGCCATATTACCTACAGAGGAAGAAAAATAAGAATTATAGACTTCTCAGAAAGCATGCAAGCAAGAATACATATTTGAAGTGTTGAATGAAAAAAAAACCTTATCAGACTAGTATTCTATACCAAGTGAAAATACCCTTCAAAAGTCAACCAATGTGGTCTAACTGACCTTTCTAAAACACCTTGCCCCAAACAGCAAAATACACATTCTTCTCAGGCACACACAAAACATTCACAAAAATAGACTGTACCGTGGGCCATAAAACAATTTTTTTTTACATTACATCCCTAGGACTTGTTTATTTTATAACTGTAAGTTTGTTTCTCTTGATCCCCATCACACATTTCACCCAGCCCCCCAACCCCATTCCTTCTGGAAACCAATCTGTTCTCTATATCTATGAGTTTTGCTTTGTTTTGTACAAAATTTGCTTTGCTGTTTAGATTCCAAATATAAGGAAATCATGTAGTACTTGTATTTCTCTCTCTGACTTATTTTACTTAGCATAATACCCTCAAAGTCCATGCATGATGATACAAATGGCAAGATATCATTCTTTTCATGGCTGAGTAGTATTTGGTTATATATAACATCTTCTTTATTCATTAATCCATCAATGGACACTTAGGTTATTTTTTTAAATTTAAACTCAATTAGCCAAGCTATAGTACATCATTAGTTTTTGATATAATGTTCAATGATTCATTAGTTGAATATAACACCCAGTGCTCATCATATCATGTGCCCTCTTATTGCCCATCACCTAGTTACCCCATCCCACCACCCATCTCCCTTTCCACGACCTCAGTTTGCTTCCCAGAGTCCAGAGTCTCATATGGTTTGTCTCCCTCTCTGATTTCTTCTCATTCAGTTTTCCCTCCCTTCCCCTATTTTGCTCTGCACTATTCCTTATGTTCCACATATGAGGGAAACCATATGATAATTATGTCAATTGACTTATATCATTGCTATTATAAATAACAATGTGATGAACATAGGGGTGCATATTTATTTTTGAATTTGTTTTCATTTTCTTCAGTTAAATACCCAGAAGTGGAATTGCTGGATCATATACTAGTTCCAATATTAATATTTTGGGGACCCTCCATACTGTTTTCCTTAGTGGCTACACCAATTTACTTTCCCACCAACAGTGCATGAGCGCTCTCTTTTCACGACATCCTTGACAACACTTGTCATATTTTTGTTATTTTTTAAATGATAGCCACTCCGACAAGTATGAGGTGATATTTTCTTGTGGTTTTGATTTGGATTTCCCAGATGATGAATAATGAGCATCTTTTGATGTGCCTGTTGGCCATCTGCATAGCTTCTTTATAAAGAGTCTATTCAGATCTTCTGCCCATATTTAATTCGGATTTTTTTGTTATTGAGATACATAAGTTCTTTATGTATTTTAGATATTATCCATTATTGGATACATAATTTGCAAATGTTTTCTCCCATTCAGTAGGTTGACTTTTATTTTGTTGATGGTGTCCTCCACTGTGCAGAAGCATTTTACTTTGATGTCCCACTTGTTTATTTTCATTTTTATTGCCATTGCCTTTGGAATCAGATCTACAAAAATATCACCAAGAGTGATGTCAAGGAGTTTACAGCCTGTGTTTTCTTCCTGGAGTTTTATGGTTTCTCATCATATATTAAAGACTTTTATCTATTTTGAGTAAATTTTTGGTGTGGTGTATGATAGTGGTCTAGTTTCATTCTTCACATGTGGCTGTCCAGTTTTTCCAGCACCATTTATTGAACCAACTGTGCTTTCCTCATTTTATATTCTTGCCTCCTTTGTCACAGATAAGTTGACCATATATGCTTGTGTTTATTTCTGAGCTTTCTATTCTGTTCCATTGATGTATGTATCTGCTTTATACCATTAAATACTGTTTTTACTACTGTAGCTTTATAATGTACCTTGAAATGTGGAAGTGTGATACCTCCTTCACCATTTTTCCTCAGGATTTCTTTGGCTATTTGGGGTCTTTGTCATTCCATTTAATTTTAAGAGTGTTTTTTTCTACTTTTGTAAAAAATGTCCTTGGCATCTTGATAGGGATTGTACTGAATCAATAGATGGCTTTTGGTAGTATTGACATTTTAACAATATTAATTCTTTCAATCTATGAACACGGAATACATTTCCATTTATTTGTGTCTTCTTTGATTCATTTCATCAGTGTCTTGCAGTTTTCAGAAAAGAGATCTTGGTTAAATTTATTCTGAGGTGAATTTTTTTGGAGGGTGCGAATACTATTCCAAATTGGGTCATTTTCTTAATTTCTCTTTCTGGTATTTTATTGTTAGTATATAAAAGTACAACAGATTTTTGTATACTGATTTTGTACCCTGCAACTTACTGAAAAAAAATTTTTTTACCACTAACAGATTTTGTTTTTGGTAGAGTCTTCAGAGTTTTCTATATATAATGCTATGTTATCTGAAAATAATTATAGTTTAATTTGTTCCTTTTTAATTTGGATGTCTTTTTTCTTTTTCCTGACCAATTGCTCTAGCTAGGACTTCCAATACCGTGTTGAATAAAAGTGGCAAGGGTGGACATCCTTGGTTTCTTCTTTATCTTAGAAAAAAACCTTTCAGTTTTTCATATGACTATGATGTTAGCTATTGGCTTCTCATATATGGCCTTTATTATGTTGAAGTACATTCCATCTATAGCCATATTGTTGAGAATTTATAGCATAAATAGATGTCAAATTATGTCAATTTTTGCATCTATTAAGATGATCATAGGGTTTTTTTGCTTCATTTTGTCAATGTGGTGTATTATGTAGATTGATTTGCAAATGAACCATCGTTGTATCCTTAGAATAAATCTCATGTCGTCGTGGTGTATGATTCTTTCAATATATTGTTGAATTCAATTTGCTAATATTTTTATGATTTTCATCTGTTTTTTATCAGTGTTATTGGCCTATAATGTTATTTTTCTGTGGTGTCCTTCTCTGGTTTTGTTATCAGGGTAATGTTGGGCTTGTAAAATGAATTTGGGACCATTGTTTCCACTTCAATATTTTAGAAGAATTTGATGAGGATATGTATTAAATCTTTGAATCCTTGGTAGAATTTACCAGTAAAACCATCTGGTCCTGGACTTCTGTTTGTTGCAAGGTGTTTGCTACTTCAATCTCCTTACTAGTAATTGGTCTATTCAGATTTTCTATTTCTTCATGATTCAGTCTTGGAAGATTGTATATTTTTAGTAATTTATCAAGTATTTCTAAGTTGTCCAGTTTGTTGGCATATAATTGTTCATAGCAATCTGTAATTATTCTTTTTAATTTTTTTGAATCAGTGTAATTTCTCCTCTTTTATTTCTGATTTTATTTAAGCCTTCTCTCTTTTTTCTTAGGCCAGCTAAATGTTGGTCAATTTTGTTTATCTTTTCAGAGAACTATGTCTTAGTTTCATTGATCTTCTCAGTCTCTATTTTTTTCCCTCTCTGATATTTATATTTCCTTCCTTATACTAAATTTGGGTTTCACTTGTTTTTCTTTTTCTCATATCTTTAAGTGTAGTTAGATTGTTTATTTGAGATTTTTCTTGTTTCTTGTGGTAGGCCTGTATCACTATAAACAACTCTTGGAACTGTTTTTGGTTCATCCCATAGATTTTTGTATGTCATATTTTCATTTGTCCAAAGGTATTTTTTTGATTTCTCCTTTGATATCTTCATTGACCCATTAGGTATTCAGTACCATGTTGTTCAATCTCCATATATTTTCAGGTTTTCCAGTTTTCTTCTTGCAATTCATTTGTAATTTCATACCACAGTGGTCAAAATGATGGTTGAAATTTTTCAATCTTCTTAAGTTTATTGAGACTTGTTTTCTGGTCTAACATATCATTTATCCTGGAGTATGTTTCATGTGCACTTGAGAAGAAAATATGTTCTGTTGCTTTTGAATGGAATGATCTGTACATATCTCTTAACTCCCTTGTATAATATATCATTTAAAGCTGATGCACACCCCTGACAAAAAAAATAAAGCTGATATTTCCCTATTGATTTTCTGCCTAGATGATCTGTCCTTTGATGTAAGTAAGGTATTAAAGTACCCTACTATATTGTATTGCTGTCAATTTCTCTCTTTAAGTCTGTTAATATTTGCTTTATATATTTAGATGCTTCTACGTTAAATGGTTATTTTCAAATATTATATATTGTTGGATTTCTACCATTTATCATTATATAATGCTTATCCATCTTTATTTTTTAATTGCATCATTGTTTTAAAGTCTTTTTTGTCTGATATACCCCCAATTAGTTTTTGGTTTCCATTTGCATGAAATATCTTTTTCCATCCCTTCACTTTCAGCCTGTATGTGTCCTTACATCTGAGGTGAGTCTCTTAGCAGGCAGCATATACAATGGTTTTGTTTCTTAATCCATTCAGCCACACTATGTCTTTTCATTGGAGAATTTAGATGATTTACCTGACAAGTAATATTGATAGGCATGTAGTTATAGCCATTTTGTTAGTTGTTTTCTGGCTGTTTTGTACTCCCTCTCTATTCCTTTCTTCTCTTTTATTCTTTCCTGTGGTTTGATGATTTTTTGTAGTGTTATTAGATTTATTTTACATTATCTTTAGTGTATTACTATAGATTTTTACTTTGTGATTATAATGAAGCTCATATATAACAGTCCATATCTATGAGCCTGTTTTAAGTTGATTCCAAGTTACAATTGAACACATTCTAAAACTGCATTTTTATCCCCCACCATGTTTTATGTTTTTCATATCACATTATACATCTTTTTATTTTGTATATCCTTTAACTAATCATTGTTGTTATCATTATTTTTATTTTTATCTTGTAACCATCACACTAGTTTGGTAAGAACTTAATCCAATTCCTTTGCTACATATTTACTTCTACTCATGAGATATTTACTGTAGTATGTGTTCTTCTTGCTAACTAGAGCCCTTCCTTTTCAGTTTAAAGCCATTCCTTTAATATTTCTTGCAGGCTGATTTACTGGTGATGAACTCCCTTAGTTTATATTTATCTGGGAAATTCTTTATTTTTTCCCTTCAATTCTAAATGATAACCTCATTGGGTAGAGAATTCTTTTTTCCTCTCAGCACTTTGAATATATCATGCCACTCCATTCTGGCTTGCAAAGCTTTTGCTGAGAAATCTGCTGATAGTCTTATGGAGGGTTCCTTGTATGCAAAAAGTTATTTTTCTCTTGCTGCTTTTTTTTGAAAGCATAAAACAGTTTTATTAAGGACAGTACACTCTCAAGGTGGGAAAGCAGACAGGCCCAGAAGTGGCAACTGCTGTGAGCCTTCAGGGCTCCTTTCCTTTTATGTGAGAGGCGTCTTGCATCATGGACTGGGTAGTCTCTAATGGAGGCTGCTTCTAATCATTTGGGGGACTCTTCCCACAGATTGGGAGGGGTAGTTTTTGACCCTACAAGATTTGTACTGGAACCATGGTAGCAGCCTTCCTCCATCAGGGGGACTATAACTGCAATGAAAATGCATTATAATGAATCTAAGGTTTACCTTGGGGCAAAGGTGGAAGAGGCCAGCACGTGATCTGTACCTGTGGCTCTTGGTCTGTAGCCCCAGGGTCTTGGAAGCCACAAAATCAGGATATCATAAGCCACAAAATCAGGATATTGTGTCCTCAGGCTTCTAATGTGTAACTTATTTATCACCATCCTTGCCTCCAGCTCCTGTCTAATTTCCAACTCTATCACTCCCTTGTCAGGGAGTTGGGGCTCTAACATCTTTCAGGTCAGGGGATGAAGTTTCCTTGGGGTGTTCCTTCCACTGCTCATATTTAGCTTCTACCTAACATCTCCACTGCTGCTTCAGAGAGTTTGGGCCTACTATTCTTGTGATCTGTCAGATGGAAGAATTCCCAGGTGTGATGTCTGTCGAGGGGTCCCATGTAGATGCAGGTGTTTTGAGTAGAGATGGTCTGGTAGCCTCAGCATTTGGATGCTTATTTTGAGTTTAAATGCTTCTTGTCTGTGGGACACAAATTTTATAGGTAAATTAAATAAGGGTGGTCCTGCAAGAAGAAGAGCAATTATGGAAATTAAGAGCCCCGGAAAAGGAAGGAAACAGCCATGATAGCCAGGATCAGGTATTTTCCCAATTTGACCACCCTCAGTTAGCTTGATCATGAAACACCTAAGCATTTTCTAAGAAAGTTTTATGTTTGTTTGTTTTGTTTTTGTTTGTTTTTTAGAGAGAGCACATGGGGGTGCAGAGGGAGAGGGAGTGAGAGAAGAGAATCTTAAGCAGGCTTCACACCCATTGCAGAGGCTGAGGCAGGGCTCAGTCTCACAACCATGAGATCATGACCTGAGCCAAAATCAGGAGTCAGATGACTAACTGAATGAGCCACCCAGGTAGCCCTCTAGGAAGGTTTTGATGTGTTGTACCTGGATATTTTGATTGACCCCAAAACATTCTTCTCCTAGTAATGAATAGGTTCCTCCACTTCTAGCTGTAAAGACATCAAGGGCCTGGCAGTTCTGTAAGACCATAGGTGCCAAGGAGTTCATTTGTATCTGGATGTCAGAGAAGGTGGCTGCAATGTCTGCATTTATTTTGGGCAGAGATTTAGATAGATTATAATAAATTTGGTGGGAAGCATGGGTGCTGTAGATTCCTGTGGTCACTCCTGCAATCCTGGTAAGAGACGAGATTCCTAGTAAGCTAGGTATTAAAGGCACAGCCTGTTTGGTCTGTCAAACCAGTGGTGATGGGGAGGGGTATGGGGACTGATCCCTCAAGGTAGGAAAATTAAGGGAGGACATGAGCCAAGGTGCAAATCCCTGTCCAATTTGTGGAGAGGCAAGAATAACCCTTGTTGCTGCAGACAAAGAGGATCTTGGCTGACAATAAGAGGCACCCATGTGCATTATAAAATATCCTCAGCTATCCAATTAGTTAGGGACCTATATTTCCACAGGAAAGTTATGGCTTGTGTTGCCAAGGAAACAGTATTAAAACATGGGGCTTCAGAGAAGGAAGGAAAAGGGGTGGATGAATTTAACTGACCAGGTTGCCAATGAGCCATCCCTTCTCCCTGGGCTAGGTATAATTTTCCTTTGGTGGAGTTAAAATGAATCAAGATGCCGTGTTTTAGGAACTTGTTTATGAGGGGCTGGAGTCCTTGTCATGCCTCAAGATGGACAGGGTATTGTCACTTATTAGGGTTCTTTAGCTCTATTAACACAGGAGTGGTGGTGATCATTCATTCTGGCAGCCCATCATCCCATATCCTAGGGTCTACTAACAAAATCTCTTCTAAAGAACTGGGCTCCAGAATTTCTTAAATTGGTAGAAATTGTGGGGGGACTCAGGTAGCTGTGGTTCCTCCCAGAATGAGCCTAGCTCCTAGTTTATGTAATATACTTCTTCCCATTAGGGGACAAGGGCACTCTAGCATAACCAGGAAGGAGTGGCAAAATCTGTAATCTTCCCATAGGCAACAAAAGAGAGGGATGAAAGGCTTAGTTATTAGTTTGGCTGATACTTCCATCACTTTGCAGGAGTCTTAATCACAGAGAAGGAGGTCAGGACAGAGTAAGTGGCCCCAGTATCCAAAAGGAAAGTTGTTGTTCTGCCTGCCACATCCATCTTTACACGTGGCTCCAGTCCATTGATGGTTACTTCTTGCAAGTGGGTGACTAGAGCAGAGGCCCCCTTCATCCATCAACATCAGTGGGGCAGCAGTTTCTGAATCCAGGGTCCTTTGACCTTGGAGGCAGTTATCTGCCCAGTGTCCTGCCTGCTGAAGTTTAAGACAGGGTATTTTAGGGGGCTTGTCCTTAATAGGGCATTCTCACACCCATGGCCAGTCCTACAGGTCAGGCATTTTCCTGATCTCTTTTCAGGATGGAGTTGGACACCCTTGGAGTGGGCTTGGTCCTGTAGGCCCACTAGCAATTGGGCCTACCTTACCTCCTTCCTTTGCTCCTTCTCTCAAGCCTCAGCCTCTTGCTCTTGGTCCCTGTTATAAAATACAGTAGTTGTTGCAGAAAGAAATTCCTTGAGTGGTGCTTGATTCTCTTACCAGTTTTTGCAGCTTCCACCTGATATCTGGAGCAGATTAAGAAAGGACTTTGTCTTTTAGTATTATCTGTCTCTCAAAAGACTGGAGATCAAAGTTAGTATATTTAGTCACAGCCTCTTTGAGTCTTTCCAGAAAGGTGATTGGGTTCTCATTTGGCTCCTGGATGACTGCAGATATCTTAGAGTAGCTGATGGATTTTTGTCAGCTGGCTTTTAACTTTGTCTTAACACAGAAAGTACTCTCATTCTTATCTCTTTGAAGGTTGATTATAATCCCATCCTGGATCCATGGGAGGGACAGCAGTCTTTCCTATTGGGTATTTGGTATCAGAAAGGTGAAGACTATTAACATAAACCCTGGCTTCCTTAAGAACCTTTTTCCTTTTTGGTCTTTGAAAGAGTCTGTCTTAAAATGATCATCACATCTTTCCAAGATAGATCATAGGCCAAGGTCAAATGCTAGAAGGCCTCTCTGTAACCATCTGGGTTACCAGAAAACTTTCCCAGGTCTTGTTTAATCTGTTCAACTTTATTAAAGAGAAACGTTTTTGAGTAACCTGAAGTCCAAACTCCTTGGCCACTTCCACCAGGGGACACAGCTTAAGGTGGAAAGCCCCTGGATATGGAAGCAATAAAGGCCGAGGGTCACAGGTTGGGAGAGGTGGATACAAAACAGCTGGCCTGGGAAGAGGAGAGGAGGGAGGAATAGAGGGTGGAGAATATGGTTTGGGTAGTGCAGGTGCCTTCTGAGTTTCTTCCTCACAGAGAGATTCAGCATCTCTTGATAGGGAGTCTCTCTTGACAACTGCAAAGAAAGACATGAGAAAATCTATGGCAGCGAATATTATGTGTTAAAAGACAGGCTAGAAGGAGAAGGTCAGACTGCCGGGGGTCAGAGGCTTCAGCCAAGAAAGGACTATAGTGAAGAGGGTGGTAGCCGGCACAGATGCAACAGGCAAATGTGTGATAGGAAACGAGATGGTGAGGTGAGAGCCTCACAGACTAGTGGTCCCCAGCAGTAATAAAGAAGAGGGTTAAAGTCATGAGTTAAAGCACTTTCAAGAAAGCATGGGATAGGTGGGGGAGGTTGGGAGGCTATACCTTGAAGGTGATGGTCCTCTAGGAATCCAAGTTTGAAGTAGTTGGGGAGACGGGAGCCAGCCAAGAAAGGGGCAATTCAAACCATTGTCCTCTAGAGGAGGCAAACAAGCAGAGTCAGAGGCAAAGTGATCTAAGTCACAGCACCAAAAGTTGTCAGCATGAAAAGTGTTCTGTCTCAGCTCTTGGCATGGACACAATAAAAAATTAGAGATCAAGTGCCCAAAGCAAAAGCAGCAAAGAGTTTGATTAAGGACAGTACACTCTCAAGTTGGGAGACCAGGAAGACCCAAAGGTGGCAACTGCCTCTCTTGCTGTTTTTAATGTTATCTCTTTATATTTTGACATTTATATTATAATGTGTGTTGATGTGGGTCTCTTTGGGTTCATCTTGTTTGGAATTCTGGAACTGGAGGATTTGGGAGATTCCTGGATTTCCATGTCTCCTTACTTCCACAGGTTTGGGTAGTTTTCAGCCATTATTTCCTCAAATATTTTTTCTTTTTTTAAGATTTTATGTATTTATTTGAGAGGGAGAGAGCCCAAGAGCAGAGTGAGGGGCTGAGGGAGAAGCAGACTCCCTGCTGAGCAGGGAGCCTGATGTGGGGCTCAATCTCAGGACCCTGGGATCATGACCTGAGCTGAAGGCAGACACTTAACTGACTGAGCCACCCAGGTGCCCCAATTTCCTCAAATATTTTTTCTGCCTCTTTTTCCCTTCTCCTGGGGTCCCAATAATGTGAGTTATTCCGCTTAGTGTTGTCTCATAGATCTGTTACTGTATCTTTACCTTTTTAAAATTCTTTTTACTTTCTGCTGTTCTATTTTGGTGAGTTCCATTGTTCTGACTTTCAGATCGCTGATTTTTTTTTTCTGCCTCATTTGTCTGCAGTTGCACCTCTCTAAACTTTTTTAGATCAGTTAATGTATTTTTCTGCTCTGTGTCTTCTTGTTGGTACCTTTTATATTTTGCTGAAGTTCTCACTGTATTCATTCATTCATCTCTCATGTCTGGAAAGCCTTTTTATGACCATTACTTTAAACTCTTCGTGAAGTAAATTACTTGTCTCTGTATTATTAAGGTTTTTTCCTGGGGTTTTATCTCGTGCTTTCATTTGGAACAAATCCTGTGTTTTCTCATTTTGCTTGACTCTCTGTCCATCTCTATATGTTAGGCAAGACAACTATCTCTCATAGGTTTTAAATGTTGGCCCTTTGTAGGATGTGAACTTTACTATTTATCCTTGCCCTAGTTCTTAGTTGTCTCTCAACCTGTCTATTCAATTGTTTCAGGCCTCCTGTGCCCAGAAACACAGCTCACCTGGCCGGAGTCCAGCACTCAAGGGACATCCTCTGTATGGGCTGTATATACCCACTTCTTTTAGGGGACAATATGGGGGTGGTGTGCTCACCTACTGCAGGAGTGGCACAGGGGGATGGGGTGCTTGTTGGCTTTCTCTGACAGTGTTGCAGGAGTGGCGTGGGGTGGCAGGCATGAGCAGGTAGGGATAAAAGTGAGAAAATTGTACCTGCTAGCACTAGTGCTAACAAGGTAGAGGGAGAACATAAGAATGGCATCCGTTAGTACCTCTGTCCCTGGAGAGAGTCTCAACAGGCTTTTAATACTCTGGAAAATGCATTAAGATTAGCAAATGAATCCCCTTCACATGTGATCTAGCTTCTTTTTAAAGTGCTCCTTTTGGGGGCACCTGGGTGGTGCAGTCCGTTAAGTGTCCAACTTATTGTTTTGGCTCAGGTCATGATCTCAGGGTCCTGGGATCGATCCCAGAGTCGGGCTTCACACTCAGAGTGGAGTCTGCTTGAGATTCTCCCTCTCTCCCTCTCCCTCTGCCCCTCCCATTCATGTTCTCTCTCTCTCTCTCTCTCTCTTTAAAATAAATAAATAAAATCTTTAAAAAATAAAAAAAAATTAACTCTTCCCTTTGTGCTGGGTCCTGAAGTGACTGAATGAATCTGCATGTGAATCTTTTAAGTATGGAATCTCAATTACCTATAGCCCTATGGTTCTCCTAAAGAATGCCCCATTGCTTTGACAAACCAGATATATTGAGGCCTCATCTATCCAATATCAGTCTAAAAGGTTGTGGTGCCTGATGTGGAGCACAAACCACTTGTTCCTCAGGGAGAATTTCCTTGTTTGTGAGATCCCTCCACTTTGTGGGTTGCCACTCCAGGGATGGATTTTTAATGACACCACATTTCTGACTCACTTATCTCTCTCAGTGTGGCCCTTTTATTCTTTGTTGGAGAGTAGCTATTCAGCCAGTTCTCAGTTTTTTTCCCAGAGGGAATTCTTCCATTTAGATTTGTGGTGTCTGTGGGATAAAGTGAATTCAGGATCTTCCTACAATGCCATCTTAAATTATTTTTTTATTGAAGTATAGTTGATGCACAATGTTACATTAGTTTCAGGTGCTCAACTTAGTGATATGGCAAGTTTACATATTATGCTATGTTCACCACAAATGGAGCTACCATTTGTCTTGTTACATTGCTATTGCAATGTCATTTATTATACTCCTTATGCTGTGCCTTTCATTCCATAACTAGAAAACTGTATCGCCTTCTCCTTTCCACCCATTTTTCCCATCCCCACATCTGCCTCCCCTCTGGCAAACATCAGCTTATTCTCTGTATTTATGTCTGCCTCTACTTTTTGTTTGTTTATTCATTTGTGGGTTTTTTTTTAGATTCCACATATGACTGAAATCATATGGTATTTGTCCTTCTCAGTCTGACTTATTTCACTTAGCATAATACCATTTAGCATCATTCATATTGCAATGACAAGATCTTATCAGTATTTTGGCTACTATATATTTATGTCCCTCTCTCTCTTTCTCTCTCTCTCTCTCTATATATATATATATGGCATATATATATATATGGCATATATATATATATATATGGCATATATATATATATATATATATATATATATATGTATGCTTTTTGTATTTAGGTACTCCAATATTGAGTTCATAGATATTTGCAAGTGTTATATCCTTTTGTTGGATTGATCCCTTTATCATTATATAGTGTCCTTTTGTCTCATGTTACAGTCTTTGTTTTAAAGCGTATTTTGTCTGATATAAGTATTGCTACCCTGGCTTTTTTTCACTTCCATTTGCATGAAATATCTTTTTCCATCCTTTCACTTTTAGTCTTTTTGTGTCTTTAGGTCTGATGTGAGTTTCTTGTAGGCACCATAGAGATGGGTCTTGTTATTTTATCCATTTCATCACCCTTTGTTGATGATGATTTAAGCCACCTACATTTAAAGTAATTATATGGGTAGGTACTTACTGCAATTTTCTTAATTACATTCTGGTTATTGTTGTAGTTTTTTCTGTTCCTTTCTTCTCTTGCTCTCTTTTCTTGTGATTGATGACTTCCTGTAGTGTTATGCTTGTATTTTTTTCTCTTTATTTTCTGTGTAAATGTTATAGGTTTTTGGTTTGTCGTTATCATGAGACTCATATATAACATTCTAAGTATATAGCAGGCTATATTAAGTTGACAGTCATGTAAGTTTGAACACATCTAAAAGAAATTCCTTTTTACTACCCCCTCAACATTATATGTATATGTCATATTTTACATATTTTTATATCATAAGTTCCCTGAACTAATTTTGAGATATAATTGATTTTACTACTTTTGTCTTTTAACCTTCATACTAGGTTTATATGTGAATGCTCTGCTACCTTTATTATATGTTCACTTTTGCTCATGAAATGTTTTCCTTTCATAATTTTCTTACTTTTAATTATGACCTTTTCTAAACTGTGGAAAGAGCCACGAAGTCCATCAACAGATGAATGGATAAAGAAGATGTGGTATATATATATATATATATATATATATATATATATATATATATACACAATGGAACACTACTCAGCCAATAGAAAGCATGAATACTTACCATTTACATCAATGTGGTTGGAACTGGAGGGACTTATGCTGAGCAAAATAAGTCAATCAGAGAAAGATAATTATCACATGGTTTCACTCATACGTGGAATATAAGAAACAGTGCAGAAGATCATAGGGGAAGGTAGGGAAAGCTGCATGGGAAATCATCAGAGAGGGAGAAAAACCATGAGAGACTTGTTAGGAAACAAACTAAGGGTTGCTGGAGGGGAAGTGGGTAGGGAGCTGGAGTGATTGGATGATGGGCATTAAGGAGGGCATGCAATGTGATGAGCCCTGGGTATTATACACAACTGATAAATTATTGAACACTACATCTGAAACTAGTGATGTACTATATGTGGGCTAATTGAATTTAAATTTAAAAAATGAAAAAAATTATGGCCTTTACTTTTCCGTTTAAATATGTCCCTTTAACATTTCTTGTAAGGCCTGTTTAGTGGTGGTGAACTCCTTTAACTTTTGTTTGTCTGGGAAATCCTTTAACTTTCATTCAAATCTGAATGATAACCTTGCTAGGTAGAATACTCTTGAATATAGGTTTTTTATTTTCTTTCAGTGCTTTAAAGATATTATAACACTGTCTTCTGACCTGCAAACTTTTTGCTTAAAAATCCACTGATAGCTATATAGGGTTTCCCTTGTATGTAACTAGTTGGTGCTCTCTTGCTGGCTTTAAAATTTTCTCATTTTTAATTTTTGACTTTTTAATTATTATGTGTCATGGTATGAACCTCCTTGGGTTTATCATGTTTGGAACTTTCTGTACTTTCAACCTGGATGTCTGTTTCCTTCCCCAGGCTAGAGAAGATTGTAGCTATTATTTCTTCAAATACATTTTCTGCCCCTTTCTTTCTCTTCTTCTTCTGGAATCTCTATAACGCAAGTGGTTATTTGCTTGATGTTGTCCAAGATATTGCTTAACCTATCCTAATTTTTTTCTTTTCTCTCTTTGTTGTTCAGCTTGTCTGCTTTCCAGTACCCTGTCCTCCAGATCACTAATTTGTTCTCCTGCATACTTAATCTAATGTTGATTCCCTCTTGTATATTTTTCATTTTAGTTATTGTATTTTTCAGCTCTAATTGGTTCTTTTTTATTATTTCTATTTTTTTTTGTTGAAATTCTCAGTGAGTTTATTTCCTGTTTTCTCCAGTTCAGTGAGCATCTTAATGACTATTACTTTGAAGTTTTTATCAGGTATGTTACTTATCTTCATTTCATTTAGTTCATTGTCTGGCACTTTGTCTTATTCTCATTTTGCTTAACTTTCTGTGTTTGTTTCTATGAATTATGTAGAACAACTACTCCTAAACTAGAATGAACGTGTATGGCTGTCCCTTTGTAGACTGTGTGTACCTGATGACTTTGGATAGCTGGCTGGAGCTGTGGCTTTTATGGGTTGGGGTTTTGGAGGCACCCTGAGCTGGAGCTACCCTGGTGGAATGGCCAGAGTGGAAGTGTATTCCCAGGGCTCTGTACAGAGGGTGCCCTGTCTGACAGCTGAAGTTGAACTGGGTGCAAGCTAGGAGATCCTGTATAATTCTGTGGAAAGGGCACCCTGGCATGCTGGCTGGTGCCAAAATGGGTGCAGGCCAAGGGGGTCTTGAGTGCTTTATGCAGGGGGCACAATTTTGAGGTAGCTGAAATTAAGACAGTAATGGATGGGGTTTCCTTGGGTACTCTGTGGAGGGGTGTTATGGTGGAAGCAGCTGGAGCTTGGGCAGGGGTGTCAGCTGGGAGCCCCAGGGTGCTGTGTGCAGGTGGTACACTGATGGGACGGCTGGAGTTTAAGCCAGTGCAAACTGCTGTATTCCAGTATGCTCCATGCAAGGAGCACCATGGAGGGATGACTGGAGCCAAGACAGGCATGAATCAGGGTCCCTGAGCACTCTGCACAGAGGTGACCCTGATGGGACAACTGGAGTTGAAGCAAGTGTGGGCTGGGATGTCCTGTAATGCTCCACACCAGGGGTGCCTTAGCAAGTTGTCTGGAACTAAAATTGTATGGGTCTGGCATGTTCCAAGGTGCTTTTCATCTTTGTCACTTTGGCAAGATCACTGGAAATTGTAGCGACCACTGCCCAGGGGTGTTAAGCATAAAGGGAATTGCACAATGGAAGAAGAGTTGAGATTGGATGTTTTCAATGCAGTATAACAATATAAGTATTGACTAATGTCAGCAAAATGGTGGACTCAGAAATTCTAAGCCCTTTTCTCCAACAGAAACATCAAAGGAAAAAAAAAAAAGTAAGAACTGTCTTAATCAACTTTTCCAGAATCTACAATACAGTTAAATGTTTGCAGCAACCATGCAAACATTCAATCAAGAAAAATCCATTTTCAAAATGGTAGGAAACTTCTGTGGTGTTTTACTCAACCTCTCCTTTGAGGTGATGGATTAGTTTTAAAGTGGAAACAGCCTGTTTCTCATTTCTCTTCTTCAAACTAGAGGGAACAGAGCACACCTCATTTGCAAATTTTTGTGTACATTTGTTCTATCCTGTCTGGGGGATAGCTGAAGGACTCATACAAGGTGTTCAACTCTATTTTACTTACCTTGGAACTCCAAGGCAACCACAGAATCACAGACATACGGCAAGAGATTACAGGTGGAGACATATAATAGACTAAGACCTGAAAGAGAAGCTGAAATGAGATTCTTTGGGAAGTTAGCACATTCAAAAGCAACCATGTATCTATAAGAATTTAGAAAGCATATGTATGATAAGGCAAGACACATACTCAGAAAAGACCTTAGAAGACCTTAAGTGTTGGTGGGAGAGGCTGATCTCTAGACTCAGAGCAAGCCTAACTAAGACTTGAAGGAGTGCCCTTGCTCAGAGCCAATCTGCAAAGTTGTGGTGACTTTCTGTCATTGAAATAAATAATTCTCAAAACATTAGTTGAGGGGAGGAGTTAAGATGGCAGAGGAGTAGCAGTCGCCTTTTTCAGCTGGTCCCCTGAGTCGTGCTAGATAGGTACCAACCATCCTGAAAACCCACGGAATCAGCCTGAGATGCAGGAAGATACATCTGGATCTCTATAAATGAACATCTCCAGCACTGAGTATTGAGGTACAAATCGGGGAGCAGTGAATCCATGCACAGATATTGGAAGATAAACTGAAGGGAGAGGGAGCCGACGTGCTCGGGCACTGGGAAGCAGTAGCCACCTACACTTGGGAGCAGGCCGGACTCACGGACCGGCACCTGTGAGAGAGCATACTGAGACCGTGAACCTGGGAATGCGCATGCAAAAAGTCTGAAAACCAGAGCTCTGGAGTGCTCACTGGAACCAGACTGATACCAGCTTGGGAGGGAGTGCGGGAGTGGCTGGCAGTGTTAGAAACACATCCCTAAGGTCCCTATAAAACAAGTGCACACTGCCTGGGTCCTGGTCAATAATTTGGGCTCTGGACAACACTGCAACTTCTCCTCATCAGAATGATGAGAAGGAGAAATCCCCCCCAGCAAAGAAAAGATGAGTCTGTGGCCTCTGCCACAGAACTGATGGATATGGATATAACCAAATTATCAGAAATGGAGCTCAGAGTAACAATGGTCAAGAGAACGTGTAGGCTTGAAAAAAATATTAACGAAAATATTAACGAGAATATAGAATCTCTAAGGGCAGAAATGAGAGCAAATCTGGCAGAAATTAAAAATGCTATGAATCAAATGCAGTCAAAACTAGATGCTCTGATGGCCAGGGTAAATGAGGCAGAAGAACGAATTAATGAATTGGAGGATGGGATGGTAGAAGAGAAAGCTAAAACAGAAACTTGGCTCAAAAAAATCCAATCTCAAGAATGTAGATTACGGGAGATTACTGACTCAATAAAAGGTTCCAATGTCAGAACCATTGGCATCCCTGAGGGGGTGGAGAAAGAGAGAGATCTAGCAGAGATATTTGAACAAATTGTAGCTGAAAACTCCCCTAATCTAGCAAAGGAAACAAGCATTCATGTCCAACAGGCAGACAGGACCCCTCCCAAATTCAACCATGACAAACATATGCCACGTCATGTCATAGTGCAATTTGCAAATATTAGATCCAAGGATACAGTATTGAAAGAGGCCAGGGCAAAGAAATTTCTCATGTACAAAGGCAAAAATATTAGAATTACGTCAAACCTGTCTTCACAGACCTGGAATGAGAGAAAGGTTTGGGAGGGCACTTTTAAAGCTCTTTCAGAGAAAAACCTGCAGCCAAGGATCCTTTATCTATCACGGCTGTCATTCAGAATTCAAGGAGAAATAAAGACATTTCAGAATCGCCAGTCACTAACCAATTTTGTAACCACGAAACCAGCCCTACAGGAGATATTAAGGGGAGTTCTATGAAAGTAAAAAGGCCCCAAGAGTGAATCAGAACAGAAATTTACAATCTATAGAAACAAAGACATTACAGGCAACATGACATCATTAAAATCATATCTCTCAATAATCACTCTCAATGTGAATGGCCTAAATGCTCCCATAAATGCCACAGGGTTGCAGATTGGATCAAAGACATGACCCATCCATTTGCTGTCTACAAGAGACTCATCTTGAACCTAAAGATACATTCAGACTGAAAGTGAAGGGATGGAAAACCATCTTTCATGCCAATGGACCTCAAAAGAAAGCTGGGGTAGCAATTCTCATATCAGACAGATTAGATTTTAAACTAAAGACTGTAGTTAGAGATACAGAAGGACACTATATTATTCTTAAAGGATGTATCCTTTAACAAGTGGCTATGACAATTATAAATATATATGCCTTCAACAGGGGAGCAGCAAGATACAAAAGCCAACTCTTAACCAGAATAAAGAGACATATAGATAAAAATATGTTAATAATAGGGGACTTCAACATTCCACTCTCAGCAATAGACAGATCATCTAAGCAGAAAATCAACAAAGAAACAAGAGCTTTGAATGACATACTAGACCAGATGAACCTCATAGATATATATAGAACACTACACCCCAGAACCAAAGAATACTCATTCTTTTTGAATGCACATGGAACGTTCTGCAGAATAGTTCATATGCTCTGTCACAAAACAGGTCTCAACTGATACCAAAAGACTGAAATTATTCCCTGCATATTCTCAGACCACAATGCTTTGAAATTGGAACTCAATCACAAGGAAAAATTTGGAAGAAACTCAAACACTGGGAAACTAAGAACCATCCTGCTCAAGAATGATTGGATAAACTAGGAAATCAAAAATCAATTTAAACAATTTAAGGAGACCAACGAGAATGAAAACACAAGGGTCCAAAACCTATGGGACACTGCAAAGGCAGTCCTAAGGGGAAAATACATAGCCATCCAAGCCTCACTCAAAAGAACAGAAAAATCTAAAATGCAGTTTTTATTTTCTCACCTCAAGAAGCTGGAGCAGGAACGGAAGAACAGGCCTAACCCACACATGAGAAAGCCGGTGATCAAGATTAGAGCAGAGATTAATGAATTAGAAACCAGGAGCACAGTAGAGAAGATCAACAGAACTAGAAGCTGGTTCTTTGAAAGAATAAATAAGATCAATAAGCCACTGGCAAGACTTAGTCAAAGGAATAGAGAAAGGACCCAAATTAATAAAATTATGAATAAAAAGGGAGAGGTCACAACCAACACCAATGAAATAGGAAGGATCACTAGAAACTTTTATCAACAACTATATGCCAATAAATTAAACAACCTGGAAGAAATGGATGCCTTCCTGGAAACCTATAAACTACCAAGACTGAAACAGGAAGAAATTGATTATTTAAACAGAAAGATTAATTTTGAAGAGATTGAAGCAGTGATCAAAAACCTCCTGAAAAACAAGACTCCAGGGACTGATGGATTCCCCAGGGAATTCTACCAAACATTCAAAGAGGAAATAATACCCACTCTCCTGAAGCTGTTTCAAAAAAGAGAACCAGAAGTAAAACTACCAAACTCATTCTATGAGGCCAGTATTACCTTGATCCCCAAACCAGGCAAAGACCCCATCAAAAAGGAGAATTACAGACCGATTTTCCTGATGAATATGGACGTCAAAATTCTCAACAAGATCCTAGTTAATAGGATCCAACAGTACGTTAGAAGGATTATCCATCATGACCAAGTGGGATTCATCCCTGGGATGCAAGGGTGGTTCAACATTCGCAAATCGATCGGTGTGATAGATCATATCAACAAGAAATGAGTCAAGAAACATATGATCCTCTCAATAGATGCAGAAATAGCATTTGACAAAATACAGCATCCTTTCCTGATTAAAACACTTCAGAGTGTAGGGATAGAGGGTAAATTCCTCAATTTCATAAAAACCATCTATGAAAAGCCTATAGCAAATATCATTCTCAATGGAGAAGAGCTGAAAGCCTTTCCCTTAAGATCAGGAACACGACAAGGATGCCCACTTTCACCATCATTATTCAACATAGTACTAGAAGTCCTTGCAACAGCAATCAGACAACAAAAAGGGATAAAAGGTATCCAAATCGGCAAAGAAGAAGTCATACTATCTCTCTTCACAGATGACATGATACTCTGTATGAAAAATCCGAAAGAATCCACCCCTAAACTACTAGAAGTTATAGAGCAACTCAGTAATGTGGAGGGATACAAAATCGATGCTCAGAAATCAGTTGCATTTCTATACACGAACAATGAGACTGAGGAAAGAGAAATTAGGGAATCCATTACATTAACAATAGTACCAAAAATCATACGTTATCCCAGAATTAATTTAGCCAGAGACGTAAAGGGTCTATATTCTAGAATCTACAAATCACTCTTGAAAGACATTGAAGAAGACACAAAAAGATGGAAAAACATTCCATGCTCATGGATCAGAAGAATTAACATAGTTAAAATGTCTATGCTACCCAGAGCAATCTACACTTTCAAGGCCATCCCGATCAAAATACCAATGACATTTTTCAAAGAACTGGAACAAACAGCCCTTAAATTTGTGAGGAACGAGAAAAGGCCCCGAATCGCCAAGCAATTGTTGAAAAGGAAAAACAAAGCTGGGGGCATCATGTTGCCGGATTTCGAGCTGTACTACAAAGCTGTGATCACAAAGACAGCGTGGTACTGGCACAAAAACAGACACATAGACCAATGGAACAGAATAGAGAACCCAGAAATGGACCCACGGCTCTTTGGGCAACTAATCTTTGACAAAGCAGGAAAACACATCCAGTGGAAAAAAGACAGTCTCTTCAATAAATGGTGCTGGGAAAACTGGACAACTACATGCAAAAGAATGAAACTTGACCACTCTCTCACACCATGCACAAAGATAAACTCCAAATGGATGAAATACCTCGAGGTGAGACAGGAATCCATCAAAATCACAGAGGACAACATAGGCAGCAACCTCTTTGACATCAGCCACAGCAACTTTTTTCATGACACATCTCCAAAGGCAAGAGAAACAAAAGAAAACATGAACTTGTGGGACTTCATCAAGATAAAAATCTTCTGCACAGCCAAGGAAACAGTCAAAGAAACCAAGAGGCAGCCCACAGAATGGGAGAATATATTTGCAAATGATGCTACAGATAAAAGACTGGTATCCAAGATCTACAAAGAACTTTTCAAATTCAATACACACGAAACAAATAAATCATAAAATGGGCAGAAGATATGAACAGACACTTTTCCAGTGAAGAGATAGAAATGGCTAACAGACAATGAAAAAGTGTTTAAAATCATTAGTGATCAGGGAAATTCAAATCAAAACCACCTTGAGATACCACCTTATGCCAGTTAGAATGGCAAAAATGGACAAGGCAGGAAACAACAAATTTTGGATGTGGAGAAAGGTAATCCCTCCTACATTGTTAGTGGGAATGCAAGCTGGTACAGCCACTTTGGAAAACAGTGTGGAGGTCCCTTCAGAATTTAAAAATTGAGCTATCCTATGATCCAACAACTGCACTACAGGGTATTTACCCCAAAGATACAGACGTAGTGAAGAGAAGGGCCATACACACCCCAATCTTCATAGCAGCATTGTCCACAATAGCTAAATCGTGGAAGGAGCTGAGATGTCCTTCAACAGATGACTGGATTAAGAAGATGTCATCCATATATACAATGGAATATTACTCAGCCATTAAGAAGAACGATTTCTCAACATTTGCTGCAACATGGACAGGAGTGGAGGAGATAATGCTTAGCGAAATATGTCAAGCAGAGAAAAGCAATTATCATATGGTTTCACTCATTTATGGAACATAAGAAGTAGGAAGATCAGTAGGAGAAGAAGGGGAAGAAGAAAGGGGTGTAAACAGAAGAGGGAATGAATCATGAGAGACTATGGACTCTGGGAAACAAACTGAGGGCTTCAGAGGGGAGGGGGTGCGGGAATGGGATAGGCTGGTGAGGGGTATTAAGGAGGGCACATATTGCATGGTGCACTGGGTGTTATACGCAAGTAATGAATCATGGAACTTTACATCGAAAACTAGGGAGGTACTGTATGGTGACTAACATAATCTAATAAAAATAAAAAAATAAATAGTGAAAAAAATTAGTTGAACAGGTGCCAAAGGAGAAAAGACTTCAGTGATCTTATATGATAAGGAGTAGTCTTTGCAAAATTAGCTTGAAAGTCACAAAACAGACAACTACAGCCTTAAACAATAATAATAATAGTAATAGTAATAATAATAATAAAAACCCCAGGCAAGAGAAAAAAACCTGATTTCCAATATTCAAAAAAAAAATATTACAAAGCATATGGAGAAACTGGTCAGCATGGCCTATTCAAAGGGACAAAATAAATGGACAGAAACCATCCCTTAGGAAGCCCAGGTATAGGACTTACAAGATTTTTGCCAGCTTTATCGAGATATAAGTGACATAACATTATGAAAGTTTAAGGTGTGCCTGTAATGATTTGATACATGTATATATTGCAAAATGATTACCGTGATAAGGTTAGTTAACATCTTTCACCTCATATAATTACAGTATTTTTTGTGGTGAGAGCACTTAAGAGCTTCTCTCCCCACAACTTTCAAATATATAATACAGTATTTTTAGCTATAGTTGTCATGCTGATTATTACATCCTCAACACTTATTCAACTTAACTGAAAGTTTGTACTCTCTAATCAACATTTCCTCACTTCCCCCATTCCCCAGCCTCTGGCAACCACTAAAACTCTCTGTTTCTATGAGTGTAGCTTTTTTCTTTTCAGATCCCACATGCAATTGAGATCACACAGTATTTTTCTTTTTCTGTCTGACTTATATGACTTAGCCTAAAGGCCTCAAGCTTCATCCATGTTGCTGCAAATGGCAGGATTTTCTTTCTAGTGTCTTAATATTACCTCCTTGTATATTATCATATTTTTAATCAATTTATTCATTTATAGACAGATTGTTTCCACATCTTGGCTATTATGAATAATGCACCATTGAATGTTGGGGTGCAGATATGGCTTTTAAATATTGATTTCACTCCCTTTGGATAAATACGTAGCAATGGGATTGCTGGATCATATGATAGCTCTATTTTTAATTTTTTGATGAACCTCCATACTGTTTTACATAGTGGCTACATCAATTTTCATTTTCACCAGCAATTAACTAGGGTTCCTTTTCCCCCAAATCCTGGACAACACTTGGTATGTCTTATAATTTTGATGATAACCATTTCAATAGACATAGGTTTATATTTCATTGTAGCTTTGACATTTCCCTGATTATTAGGGATTTTGAGCATTATTTCATGTACCTTTTGGCCATTTGGATGTCTTCTTTGAAAAAATATCTATTCAGTCCTGTACATTTTTCCATTGGATGATTTGTTTGTTTGTTTGTTTTTCCTATTGAGTCATAGGAGTTCCTTATATATTTTGGATACTAACCCCTCATCTGATATATGGTTTGCAAATTCTGTACATTGTTTTCCAGTTTTGTTTTCCAATTCTGTACATTGTGTCTTTATTCTGTTGACTGATTCTTTTGCTATACAAAAGATTTATACATTGATGTAAGGCTACTTGTTGATTTTTGCTTGTGTTCCTTATTATTTTGTTGTCATACAAAAAAATTGTCTCCAAAACCAAGGTCAAGGAGATTTTTCCCTATGTATTTTTCTAGGAATTTTATGGTTTCATGTCTCAAATTTCAGGTTTTAATTCATTTTGAATTAATTTTTGTGAGTGGTATAAGATAGAGGTCCAATTTTATTCTTGTGCATGTGAATGTCCAGTTTTCCCACACCATGTACTGAAAAGACTCTTCCCTGTTGAGTATTCTTGGATGCTTGTCAAATATTAGTTGACTATATAAGCATGGATCTGTTTCTGGACTCTTGATTCTGTTCCATTGGTCTATGTGTCTCTTTTTTTTTGCCAGTACCATACTATTTTAACTAGTATAGCTTTGCAGTATAGTTTGACATCAGTAAGTGTGATGCCTCTAGCTTGCTTATTCTTTCTCAAGATTGTTTTGTCTATTCAGAGCCTTTTGGGGTTCCATAAAGATTTTAAGATTATTTTTTCTATTTTTCTGAAAAATACAATTGGGATTTTCATAGAAATTGCATTGAATCTATAGATGGCTTCAGGCAGAATGACCATTTTAACAATATTAATACCTCTGATTCACAAACACAGGACAACTTTCCTATTTGTGTCTTACTATTTTCTATTAATGTCTTGTAGTTTTCAGATCTTTTCCCTTCTTAGTTAAATTTATTCCTAAATATTTTATTGCTTTTTATGCTATTGTAAGTTGGATGATTTTCTGTATATCTCTTTCAAATATGACATTGTTAGAATATAGAAATGCAACTAATTTTTGTATATAGATTTTAAATTCAGCAACATTACTGCATTCATTTATTCTAAAAGATTTTTGGCAGAGTCTTTAGGAGTTTTTATACATAAGATTGGCATCTTCAGATGGAAACCATTTCTCTTTTTTCCTTTCCAAAATGGATGCGTTTATTTCTTTTTCTTGACTAATTTCTCTTCTTAGAATTTTCAGAACTATGTTCAATATGATTGGTGAGAGTGAAAATTCTTGTCTTATTATTAATATAAAGGAAAAACTTCCAACATTTCACCATTAAGTATGATGTTAGCTGAGGACTTCTCATATATGAACTTTATTAAGTTGAATAAGTTATGATTCTTCTATATCCAATTTTTTCTCCTCTTTACTTTTTATTTATTTTTTATTTTTTTTCAAGCACAAGTCTTGTGTTTATTAAACTGTTATTTACAAAATGGAATGTGCCAGTCATTTATTACTGTTGTTTCCAAGTCCATTAACTACTGATTACCCCATCTCTTATAGCTACAGCAGTTATATTTATTTAGTGATGGGAGGGGGCAGGAGGAGAGATGGTAGTGGTGGGTCGGCTTAGGAAATACACTAACCTATGCAACAGATGTGTGATGTCAATGAACAATAATCATCGGATCTTTAGGCATTCTAACACTATTGAGAATGATCAATGTTGCCAAAATATTCAGAAATGGGAACATTTATTCACAATTTCTACATCCCAAATTTCTTTATGTTGGGGTGCTCTCTGCTTGCAACTTCATGTTTCAAAAGAGTCCCTTCAGCTTCAAAAGGGGCAGAATTTACAATCTGGGATTAACTCAGCCTTGGAAGAAAAAGTCAATGAAGGGGCGCCTGGGTGGCTCAGTCTATTTAAGCATCTGCCCTTGGCTTAGGTCGTGATCCCAGTGTCCTGGGATGGAGCCCTGATTCATGCCTCCTGCTCAGTGGGGAGCCTGCTTCTCCCTCTCCCAACTACTTCCATGCTGTGCAACAGCTCCCCCTGATTGTGCCCTCTCTCTCTCTCAGTCAAATAAGTAATGTCTTTAAAAAAAGAAAAAGAAAAAGTCAGTGAATACCAAATATATAGAAACTGGTGAAATATCAATTCAATTTGCACCACAGGGAAAGGGAGTCTTAGCTGCAATCCAACTCAGTGAATTTCACTGTGTGGCGAGGGCTTCTGACCTACACAGGGAATGTCCCTGTACCAAGCAACCTCTCTTAGCAAATCCCCTTGTCCTTTGAGCCATTCTTCTTCCCTATTTTGACATTAAAAGAAGAGCCATTCTTCTTCCTTATTTTGATGTTAAAAGAAGAAGAATGAATGAATGAATGGATGAACTTCATAATAAACCTCTTTAGACCAGGAGCACTTGGAAATGTCAAAAATGCTCTTAGATAAGGCATGGTCAGAGGCTCAGATTTCCCATCTCTCTTGCATGAAAATGCTGACCCTTTCTTCCCCACATTTCACCATCCTCAAGGTTCATTTCTTTAGGCCCCTTGTAGTCCCTGAGGACTGCAGCCAATTGCAAAATTAAGGTTCTTTATCTGAGGATTGGGTTGCCTTCTTCATAAGCTGCTTTGGATTCATTGTAAGAGGATTATGACCTGACAAACACTTAGGTCTTTTCCTCTGTGACTCATCAATATTTGTTTCCTATTTGGAAACATCCTCATTAAAACTTAGGCTTTGGGGTGAAAAGGATAGAAAATACCTTATTCTTGGGTTGGTTCCAGGTATCTGGGGCAACACTAGGGGAGTTACATAGCTAAAGCGATAAATCTCTATCTGCTCTTGATTGCCCTTGCCTCTGCCCCTCATCTTAGGCCACACATATTTGTTTTGATTTATAATGTAACTATCAAAATATGTCACAGAGAAAATTGTCACTTACTATGTGCTAATCTAAAGCGCTCAATGAAAATACTGATTCAATATCCCAATGACTGAATTTATGTTTGTATCTGTTCAAGGATAAGCATTCTATAAGTTACCATAAAACAGAAATTATGCAGCAACCAACATTCTTTCAAAGTGCTCTCACATGTGTTATCTTATTTCTTTTATTATATAATTCTTTTTATATTTTCCACATTTTATTAATTTTTTTAATTTAAATTCAATTAACATATAGTGTATTATTTGTTTCTGAGGTAGAGTTCAGTGGTTCATCATACTCATATAATACCGATTGCTCATTACATCACATGCCCTTCTCAATGTCCATCACCCAGTGACCCCATCCCCCACCCTCTCCCCTCCACCAATCCTCAGTTTGCTTCCTATGATTAAGAGTCTCTTACGTTTTTCTCTCCTTCTCTGATTTCATCTTGTTTTATTTTTCCCTCCCTTCCCATATGACACTCTGTTTTGTTTTGTAAATTCCACATATGAGTGGGATATTATGATAATTGTCTTTCTCTGATTGACTTATTTCACTTAGCATGAGACCCTGTAGTTCCACGCACTTCATTGCAAATGGCTAGATTTCATTATTTGATGGCTGAGTAGTATCCCATCATATATATATATACCACATCTTTATGCATTCATATGTCGATGGTCATCTGGGCTCTGTCCATAGTTCGGCTATTATGAACATTGCTGCTATAAACACAGGGGCGCAGATACCCCTTCGGATCACTACATTTGTATCTTTGGGGTTAATACCCAGTAGTACAATTGCTGGGTCATAGAGTAGCTCTATTTTCAACTTTTTGAGGAACCACCATACTGTTTTCCAGAGAGGCTGCACCAGCTTGCATTCTCACATACAGTGTAAGAGGGTTCCCCTTTCTCCACATTCTCGCCAACCTCTGTCGTTTCCTGACTTGCTAATTTTAGCTATTCTAACCAGTGTCAGGTGGTCTCTCATTGTGGTTTTGATTTTTTTATTTGTATTTCCCTGATGCTGAGTGATGTTGAGCATTTCTTCATGTGCCTGTTAGCCATTTGTATGTCTTCTTTGGAGAAATGCCCATTCATGTCTTCTGCCCATTTCTTGATTGAATTATTTGTTCTTTGGGTGTTAAGTTTGATAAGTTATTTATAGATTTTGGATACTAGCCATTTATCTGATAAGACATTTGCAAATATCTCCTCTCATTCAGTCGGCTGTGTTTTGGTTTTGTCAACTACTTCCATGCTGTGCAACAGCTTTTTATCTTGATGAAGTCCCAATAGCTCATTTTTGCTTTTGTTTCCTGTGCCTTTGGAGACATATCTAGCAAAAAGTTTCTGTGGCCAAGGTCACAAAAGTTGCTGCCTGTGTTCTCCTCTACGATTTTGATGGATTCCTGTCTCACATTTAGGTCTTTCACTGATTTTGAGTTTATTTTTGTGTGTGGTGTAATAAAATGGTCCAGTTACATTCTTCTGCATGTGGATGTCCAATTTTCCTAACACCATTTGCTGAAGAGATTGTCTTTTCTCCATTGTATATTCTTTTCTGCTTTGTTGGAGATTAGTTGACCATAGGGTTAAGGGTCCATTTGTGGGTTCTCTATTCTGTTCCATTACTCTATGCGTCTGTTTTTGTGCCAGTACCATAGTGTCTTGATAATTACAGCTTTGGGTTTTTTGTTTTAGCACTCAGAAGAATGTTGATGTTGTTTTCATAGGGATTGTCTTGAATGTGCTGATTGCTTTGGGTAGCATAGACATTTTAACAGTATTTGTTCTTCCAATCCATGAGCATGGAATGTTTTTCCATTTCTTTGTGTCTTTCTCAATTTCTTTCATAAGTATTCTATAGATTTCAGAGTCCAGATTTTTTACCTCTTTGGTTTGGTTCATTGCTAGGTATATTATAAGTTTTGGTGCAATTGTAAATGAGATCAATTCCTTGATTTCTCTTTCTTCTGCCTAATTGTTAGTGCCTAGAAATGCAACTGAGTACTGTGCATGGATTTTGTATCCTGCAAGTTTGTTGAATTCCTGTATCAGTTCTAGCAATTTTTTCGTGGAGTCCTTCAGGTTTTCTACATAGAGTATCATGTCATCTGCAAAGAGTGTAAGTTTGACTTCTTTGCCAATTTGGGTGACTTTTGTATCTTTTTCTTTTCTGATTGCTGAGGCTAGGACTTTTGGTACTATGCTGAACAACAGTGGTGAGACTGTACATCCTTGTCGTGGTCCTGACCTTAGGGGGAAAGCTCTCAGTTCTAAACCATTGAGGATGATATTTGTTGTGGATTTTTTGTATAACGGCTATTATGATATTGAGGTATGTTCCCTCTATCCCTACAGGGCAGAGGGCTGTTACCAAGAAAAGATGCTGTATTTTTCAGATGCTTTTGCTGCATCTGTTGAGAGGATCATATGGTTCTTGTCCTGTCTTTTGTTAATGTAGTGTATCACGTTGATTGATTTGCAGATGGTGAACTACCCCTGCAGCTGAGAAATAAATCCCACTTGGTCATGGTGAATGATTCTTTTAATGTACTGTTGGATCCTATTAGCTAGTATCTTGGTGAGAATTTTGACATCCATGTTCATAAGGGATATTGGTCTGTAATTTTCCTTTTTGGTGGGGTCTTTGTATGGTTTGGGGCTCAATATAATGCTGGCTTCATAGAAAGAGTTTGGAAGTTTTCCTCCCATTTCTCTTTTTTGAAACAGCTTCAGAAGAATAGGCATTATTTCTTCTTTAAATGTTTGGGAGAATTCTCCTGGGAAGCCATCTGGGCCTGGACTCTGGTTTTTTGGGAGATTTTTGATTACTGATTCAATTTCCTTGCTGGTTATGGGTCTGTTCAGGTTTTCTATTTTTTGGTAGTTTTTATGTCTCTGGGAATGCATCCATTCTTTCCAGATTGCCTAAGTTTGTGGCATATAGTTGCTCATAATATGTTCTTATAATTGTTTGTATTTCTGTGTTGGTGGTTGTGATCTCTCACCTTTCATTCATAATTGTATTTATTTTTGTCCTTTCTCTTTTCTTTTTGGTGAGTCTGATTATTAATTATTCCAAAGAACCAACTCCTAGTTTTGTTGATCTGTTCTATTTTTCTTTTTAATTTCTATATCTTTGACTTTTTAAAAAAAATTAGTTTCTGGGGCACCTGGGTGGCTCAGTCAGTTAAGTATCTACCTTCAGCTCAGATCATGATCCTGGGATCCTGGGATCAAACCCTGCATTGGGCTCCCTACTCATCAGGGAGCCTGCCTATTCCTCTCCCTCTGTCACTCCCCCTGGTTGTGCTCTCCCACTCTTTCTTTGTCAAAAAAATAAAATGTTTTAAAAAATAAAAATAAAAAAAATTAGTTTCTGAGGTAGAATTTAGTGATTGATTGGTTGCATGTAACACCCAGTGCTCATTCCATCCAGAGCCCCTCTTTAATTATCCCATCACCCAATTACCCACCTCCCCTCCAGCAACCCTGTTTGTTTCCCAGATTTCAGTGTTTCTTATGTTTTGCCTCTGTCTGTATTTTCATCTTATTTTATGATTCCTTCCCTTCCACTATGTTCATATATTTTGTTTCGTAAATTCCATATATGAGTGAAATCATATGGTATTTGTCTTCCTCTGAATGACTTATTTCATTTAGCATAATACCCTCTAGTTCCATCCATATCATTTTAAATGGCAAGATTTCATTCTTTTTGATGGCTGAGTAATATTCCATTGTGTGTATATATGCAACATCTTCTTTTTCCATCCATCTGTCAATAGACATCTGAACTCTTTTCATATTATGCCATGATATACTCAACATGCTAAATGGGAAAATATATAACCAAGAATACTTTATCCAGCAAGGCTCTCATTCAGAATAGAAAGAGAGATAATGAGTTCCCAGGACAAACAAAACATAAGGGACTTAGTGAACACTAAACCAGTTCAGCAAGAAATATAGAAGGGGACTTTAATCAGAGAGAGAGCCCAAAAGTAACAAAGACCAGAGGAAACAGAGGCAATCTACAGAAACAGTGACTTTACAAGTAACACAATGGCAGTAACTTCATATCCTTCAGGAATTACTCTGAATGTAAATGGACTAAATGTTTCAATCAAGATACATAAGGTATCAGAATGGATTTTTTAAAAAAAGCAAGACCAATAGATATTCTGTTACAGAGACTCATTTTAGACCCCAAAACAACTCCAGATTGAGAGTGAGGGTGTGGAGAAACATTTATCATGCTAATGGTCATCAAATGAAAGCTGGAGTAGCCATCCTTATACCAGACAAACTAGATTTTAAACCAAAGACTATAATAAGAAATGAAGGTCACTACACCATTATAAAAGGGTTTATCCAAAGAAGATCCAGCAATTGTAAATACTTATGCTCCCAACATGGGAACAGCCAAATATATGAACCAATTAATAACAAAATTAAAGAAACTGATAAGAATACAATAAAGTAGGGGACTTTAACACCCCACTCACAATGGACAGATCACCTAAGCAGATAACACGGAAACAAAGGCTTTGAATGACACACTGGACCAGACTGCTTAACAAATATATTCAGAGCATTTCATTCTAGAGTAAGAGAATACACATTCTTCTCACGTGCACATGGAACATTCTCCAGAATAGATCACATACTAGGTCACAAATCAGGTCTCAACTGGTACAAAATGATTGAAATAATACCTATTCTCCTGAAGCTGTTTCAAAAAATAGAAACAGAAGGAAAACTACCAAACTCATTCTATGAGGCCAATATTACCTTGATCCCCAAAACAGGCAAAGACCCCCTCAAAAAGGAGAATTACAGACTGATATCCCTGATGAATATGAATGCCAAATTTCTCAACAAGATCCTAGCTAATAGGATCCAACAGTACATTAAAAGGATTATCCATCAAGACCAAGTAGGATTCACACATGGGATGCAAGGGTGGTTCAACATTTGCAAATCAATATGTTGATAGATCATATCAACAAGAAATGAGTCAAGAAACATGATCCTCTCAATAGATACAGAAAAAGCATTTGACAAAATACAGCATCCTTTCCTGATTAAAACCCTTCAGAGTGTAGGGATAGAGGGTACATTCCTCAATTTCATAAAAACCATCTATGAAAAGCCTACAGCAAATATCATTCTCAATGGGGAAAAGCTGAAAGCCTTTCCCTTAAGATCAGGAACACGACAAGAATGCCCACTCTCGCCATTATTATTCAACATAGTACTAGAAGTCCTTGCAACAGCAATCAGACAACAAAAAGGGATAAAAGGTATCTAAATCGGCAAAGAAGAAGTCAAACTGTCTCTCTTCACAGATGACATGTTACTTTATATGGAAAACCCAAAAGACTCTACCCCCAAACTACTAGCACTTATAGAGCAATTCAGTAATGTGGCGGGATACAAAATCAATGCTCAGAAATCAGTTGCATTTCTATACACAAACAATGAGACTGAAGAAAGAGAAATTAGGGAATTCATTCCATTTACAGTAGCACCAAAAATCATACGTTATCTCGGAATTAACTTAACTGGAGATGTATAGGATCTATATTCTAGAAACTACAAATCACTCTTGAAAGACATCGAAGAAGACACAAAAAGATGGAAAAATATTCCATGCTTATGGATCAGAAGAATAAACATAGGTAAAATGTCTTTGCTACCCAAAGCAATCTACACTTTCAATGCCATCCTGATCAAAATACCAATGACATGTTTCAAAGAACTGGAACAAACAGCCCTTAAATTTGTGTGGAACCAGAAAAGGTCCCGAATCACCAAGGAATTGTTGAGAAGGAAAAACAAAGCTGGGTGCATCATGTTGCCGGATTTCAAGGTATACTACAAAGCTGTGATCACCAAGACAGCATGAAACTGGCACAAAAACAGACACACAGACCAATGGAACAGAATAGAGAACCCAGAAATGGACCCTCGGCTCTTTGAGCAACTAATCTTTGACAAAGCAGGAAAAAACATCTAGGGGAAAAAAGACAGTCTCTTCAATAAATGGTGCTGGGAAAATTGGACAGCTACATGCAAAAGAATGAAACTTGACCACTCTCGCACACCATACACAAAGATAAACTCCAAATGGATGAAAGACCTCGATGTGAGACAGGAATCCATCAAAATCATAGAGGACAACATAGGCAGCAACCTCTTTGATATCGGCCACAACAACCTTTTTCATGACACATCTCCAAAGGCAAGAGAAACAAAAGAAAACATGAACTTGTGGGACTTCATCAAGATAAAAATCTTTTGCACAGCCAAGGAAACAGTCAAAAAAACTAAGAGGCAGCCCACGGAATGGGAGAAGATATTTACAAATGACACTACAGATAAAACACTAGTATCCAACATCTACAAAGAACTTCTTAAACTCAATACATGGGAAACAAATAATCAAATCAAAAAGTGGGCAGAAGATATGAACAGACACTTTTCCAATGAAGACATACAAATGGCTAACAGACACATGAAAAAATGTTCAAAATCATTAGCCATCATGGAAATTCAAATCAAAACCACATTGAGATACCACGTTATACCAGTTAGAATGGCAAAAATGGACAAGGCAGGAAACAACAAATGTTGGAGAGGATGTGGAGAAAGGGGATCCCTCTTACATTACTGGTGAGAATGCAACTTGGTACAGCCACTTTGGGAAACAGTGTGGAGGTCCCCTAAAAAGTTAAAAATTGAGCTACCCTATGATGCAGCAATTGCACTACTGGGTGTTTACCCCAAAGATACAGACATAGTGAAGAGAAGGGCCACATGCACCCCAATGTTCATAGCAGTATTGTCCACAATAGCCAAATTGTGGAAGGAGCTGTGATGCCCTTCAACAGATGACTGGATTAAGAAGTTGTGGTCCATATATACAATGGAATATTACTCAGCCATCAGAAAGAATGATTACACAACATTTGCAGCAACATGGATGGTACCGGAGGAGATTATGCTAAGTGAAATAAGTCAAGCAGAGAAAGACAATTATCATATAGTTTCACTCATTTATGGAACATAAGTAATAGGAAGATCAGTAGGCAAAGGAACGGAAGAAGGAAGGGGGGTAAACAGAAGGGGGAATGAACCATGAGAGACTGTGGACTCTGGGAAATAAACTGAGGAGTTCAGAGGGGAGGGGTGTGGGGAATTGGGATAGGCCAGTGATGGGTATTAAGGAAGGTACATATTGCATGGTGCACTGGGTGTTATACACAAATAATGAATCATGGAACATTACATCAAAAACTAGGGATGTACTGTATGGTGACTAACATAACATAGTAAAAAAATTATTTAAAAAAGAAAAAAATGATTGCAATCATACCATGTATATTTTCAGACCACAGTGCTTAAAATTGTGAAGTCAAATACAAGAAAAAATTTGGAAGGACCACAAATACCTTGAAGTTAAAGGGCATCCTACTAAGAATGAATGGGTCAACCAGGAAATTAAGGATGAACTGAGAAACATACAGACAAAAATGAAAATGAAAACACTACAGTTCAGAACCTTTTGGGATGCAGCAAAGGTGTTCATAGGAGTGAAGTATATAGCAATACAAGCCTTTCTCAAGAAACAAGAAAAGTCTCAAATATATGACCTAACATTACACATAGAGGAGCTAGATTAAGAACAACAAATAAAGCCAAAAAGCAGCAGGAGAAGAAAAATAATAAAGATTAGAGTAAAAATCAATGATATAGAAATTTAAAAAAACAGTATTACATAATACAGTATTACAGTATTAACAATGTAACTAAGAGCTTGTTTTTTGAAAGAATTAATAAGATCAATAAACCCCTAGCCATACATATCAAAAAGAAAAGATAAAGACCCAAATAAATAAAATCATGAATGAAGGAGATCACAACCAACACCAAAGAAATACAAATAAGTATAAGAGAACACTATGAACAGCTATATGCCAACAAATTAGGTAATCTGGAAGAAATGGTTAAATTCCTAGAATCATAAAAATGACCAAAACTGAAATAGGAAGAAATAGGAAACCTGAACAGATCCTTAAGCAGTGAAGAAATTGAATCCGTAATCAAAATTTCCCAATAAACAAGAGTCCAGGGTGGGTTGGCTTCTCAGTGAACTTCTACCAAACATTTAAAGAAGAATTAATATCTATTCTTCTGAAACTATTCCAGAAAATAGAAATGGAAGGAAAACTTCCAAACTCATTCTATGAGGGAACCCTAATGAAGTTTTGGTGGGAATGAAGTCTGGTGCAGCCACTCTGGAAAAGAGTATGAAGATTTCTCAAAAAGTTAAAAATAGAACTACCCTATGATACAGCAATTGCACTACTACATATCTACCCAAAAGATAAAAAATACTAATTTATAGGGATATAAGCACCCCAAAGTTTATAGCAGCATTATCTACAATAGCCAAATTTTGGAAAAAGCCAAAATGTCCATCGACTGATGAATGAATAAAGAGGTGGTATATATAATGGAATATTACTCAGCCATCAAAAAGAATGAAATCTTGCCTTTTGTAATGACATGGATGAAGCTAGAGAGTATTATGCTAAGCGGAATAAGTCAGTCAGAGAAAGAGAAAAACCATATGATTTCACACATATACAGAATTTAAAAAACAAATTAAATGATCACAGGGAATAAAAAGAGAAAGAGGCAAACCAAGAAATAGACTAACTATAGTAAACAAACTGGTAGTTGCCAGAGAGGAGGTCTGTGGGGGGTTGGGTTAAATAGGTGGTGGGGATTAAGGAGTGGACTTGTGATGAGCACTGGGTGTTGCATGTAAGTGTGGAATCAGTAAATTCTACACCTGAAACTAATATTACACTGCATGTTAACTAACTGGAATTTAAATAAAAGATTAAAAAAATAAAGTAGCAAAGGAATCCAAAAAAAAGAAAGAAATACAAAGGATTATAAGAATACTACAAAACAAATGAAATGAAAAGAAACTGAACAACCTGGATGAAATGGATAAATTCCTAGAGATACATAATCTTCCAAACCTGAACCACAAAGAAATGGAAAATCTGAACAGACCAGTTAAAAATAATGAAATTGAATCATTAATCAAAAAATAACAAAACATTAAAGTCCATACCAAATGGATTCATAGTGGAATTCTACCAGACATTTACAGAAGTGTTAGTATACATTATCTTCAGGGGCGTCTGGGTGGCACAGCGGTTAAGCGTCTGCCTTCGGCTCAGGGCGTGATCCCGGCGTTATGGGATCGAGCCCCACGTCAGGCTCCTCCGCTATGAGCCTGCTTCTTCCTCTCCCACTCCCCCTGCTTGTGTTCCCTCTCTCGCTGGCTGTCTCTATCTCTGTCGAATGAATAAATAAAATCTTTAAAAAAAAGTATACATTATCTTCAAAATATGCCCCCCCAAAAAAAACAGAAGAGGAAGGAAACCTTCCAAAACATTTGCAAGCCCAATGTTACCTTGATACCAAAACCAGACAAAGACACCACGAAGAAAAAAAAGAACACTACAGCTCAATACCTTTGATGAAGATAGATGCAAAAATCCTCAAACAGCAAACTGAAACCAACAATATATTGAAAAGGTCGTTCGTCATGATCAGATGAGATATATTGCAGGGATGCAAAGATGGTTCAAATTAATAAATGTTATACACCCTATCAACAAAATGAAAGATAAAAATCATATCATCATATCAGTAGATGCAGAAAAAGCATTTGATAAGATTCAACATCCACTCACGATAAAAATTCAAAACAAACTCAGTTTAGAGGGAACATACCTCAACAAAATTGCCATCTATGAAAATGCCACAGCTAACAACATACTCAATGGTGAAAAACTGAAAGCTTTCCCTCTAAAGGTCAGGAACAAGACAAGGATGTCCACTCTCATCACTTTTATTCAACATAATACTGGAAGCCCCAACAACTGTAATTAGACAAGAAAAATAAACAAGAGCATCTATATTGGTAAGGAAGTTAAAATGGTTTTGATTTGCACTTTCCCGATGTTTAGTTAAGTTGAGCATTTTTTCATGTGTCTGTTCGCCATCTGTATATCTTCTTTGGAAAAATGTCTAGTCATGTCCTCTGCCCATTTTTGAATTGGATTGTTTGTTTTCCAGCACTATTTTAATCAGATTGTCAAGTTTTCCCAGCACCATTTATTGAAGAGACTTTTCCCTGTTGTATTTTCTTCCCTCCTTTTTAATAGATTAATTGACCATATAATCATGGATTTATATCTCGAGTCTCTATTCTGTTCGATTGAGCTACATGTGTATTTTTTGCTACTACCATGCTCTTTTGATTACTAGAGCTTTGTAATATATCTTGCAATCTGGGATTGTTTTACCTCCAATCTTTGTTCTTTCTCAAGATTACTTTGGCTATCCGGGGTCTTCTGTGGTTACATACAAATTTTAGGATTATTTGTTCTAGTGCTGTGAAAAATGCTGCTTAGATTTTGATAAGGATTGCATTCAATCTGTTGATTTCTTTGGGTAATACAGATATTTTAATAATGTTAATTCTTCCAACCCATGGGCATAGAATATCTTCTATTTCTTAATGTCATCTTCAATTTATTTCATCAGTGCGTTATAGTTTTCAGAGTACAGGTCTTTCTCCTCTTTGGTTAGGTTTATTCCTTGGTAGTTTATCTTTTTGGTGCAATTGTAAAATGGTGTTTTTTAAAATTTCTCCTTCTGCTACTTTGTTATAGTGTGCAGTAATGTTACCAATTACTGGGTATTACTTTTGAATCCCGCCACTTTACTGAATTCATTTATTACTTCTTGTAGGGTTTGTGTGTGTGTGTGTGTGTGTGTGTGTGTGTGTGTGTGTGTTAGTCCTACTGTTTTCTATATATAGTATCATGTCATCTGCAAATACTGAAAGTATTACTTCTTCCTTACCAACTTTAATGTCTTTTATTTCTTTTTCTTGGTCAGGACTTCCAGTACCTTGTTAAAGTGGTGAGAGTGGACATCCTTGTCTCATTCCTGATCTTAGAGAAAAAGCTCTCCATTTTTTCATAAGTATGATGTTAACAGTGGGCTTTTTATAAGACCATTATTATGGTGAGGTATGTTCCTTCTAAACCTGCTTTGTTGAAAGTTTTTATCATGAATGGATGTTGAAGCTTGTCAATCATGTGGCTTTTATTCTTTCTCTTGGTAATGGGATATATCAAGTTAATTGGCTTAGAAATACTGAATCACCTTTGCAACCCTGGAATAAATCCAGCTCGGTTGTGGTGAATGAATTTTTAAATGTATTTTTGGATTTGGCTTGCTAATATTTTGTTTAGGGTTTTTGCATCAATGTTCATGAGAGGTGTTCTTCTTTTTCTCCTTCTCCTCCTCCCCCCTCCTCCCCCTCCTCCTTTCTTCTTCCTATTCCTTTTCTTCTCTTCTCCTCTCCTCTCCTCCTCCAGCTGCTGCTGCTGCTGCTTCTTCTTCTTCTTCTTCTTCTTCTTCTTCTTCTTCTTCTTCTTCTTCAGTAGTGTCCTTGTCTGCTTTGGGTATTAGGGTAATGCTGGCCTTGTAGAATGTATTTGGAATCCTTCATTCCTCTTCTATTTTGGGGAATAGTTTGAGAAGAACAGGTTTTAACTCTTCCTTCCTTAAATGTTTGGTAGAATTCACCTGTGAACCCATTTGGTCCTGGACTTTTGTTTGTTGGGAATTGTTTTTTTTTTTATTACTGATTCAATTTCATTGCTAATAATCAGTCTGTTCAAATTTTCTATTTCTGGGGCGCCTGGGTGGCACAGCGGTTAAGCGTCTGCCTTCGGCTCAGGGCGTGATCCCGGCGTTGTGGGATGGAGCCCCACGTCAGGCTCCTCCGCTATGAGCCTGCTTCTTCCTCTCCCACTCCCCCTGCTTGTGTTCCCTCTCGCTGGCTGTCTCTATCTCTGTCGAATAAATAAATAAAATCTTTAAAATTTTTTTCTATTTCTTCTTTACACAGTTTTGGAATGTTATATTTTCTAAAAATTAATACATTTCTTTTAGATTGTCCAATTTGGTGGCATAGGATTTTTCATAATATTTTGTATTTCTCCAGTGTCAGTTGTTATTTATCATCCTTCAGTTCTGATTTTGTTTGGCTTCTCTCTCTCTCTCTGTCTCTCTGTCTCTCTGTCTCTCTCTCTCTCTCTCTCTCTGTCTCTCTCTCTCTCTCTCTCCCCTGAGTCTGGGTAAATGTTTATCAATTTGGTTGATCTTTCCAAAAACCAGTTCTGGATTTCATTGATCTGTTCCATTGTTATTTTTATTCTCTATTTCATTTATTTCTGTTGTAATTGTTATCATTGTATTTTTTCTCCTGGCTTTGGGCTTTGTTTGTTCTTCCTTTTGTAGCTCCTTTAGGTGTAAGATTAGGATGCTCATTTGTGACTTCTCTTACTTCTTGAGGTAGGGCTGAATTGCTATAATCTTTCCTCCTAGAACAGTTTTTGCAGCATTCCTAAGATTTTGCACTGTTTTCATTTTCACTTGTCTCCATGCTTTTTTTTATTTCCTCATGGTTTCTTGGTTGACTCACTTGTTTTTAGTATCAAGTTATTTAGCCTCCATGTATTTGTGTTCTTTCCAGACTTTTTCTTGTGGTTCATTTCTACTTTTATATCATCATGATTTGGAATGATGCAGGATATGATTTCAATTTTTTAAATTTGTTGAGACTTGTTTTATGACCTAACATGTGATCTATTCTGGAGAATGTTCCATGTGTTTTAAAAGAATGTGTATTCCACTGTTTTCGATGGAATGTTCTGAAATTATCTGTTTGGTCCATCTGGTCCAAACTGTTAGTCAAAGCCACTGTTTCCTTGTTGATTTTTATCTCTGGATGATATATCAATTAATGTAAACAGAATGTGAAAGTGTTTTAATATTATTGTATGACTTAATTTTTCCCTCATATATATTAATAGTTGCTGTATTTATTTAGGTGTTCCTATTTTGGGTGCATTAAATATTTACAATTGTTATATCTTAAAATTGTTTGATTGTTTCCCTTTATGATTATGTAGCATCCTTCTTTGTCTCTTGTCATAGTGTGTTTTAAAGTCTATTTTGTCTGATATAATATTGCTAAAGTTTCTTTTTTCTTCCATTTGCATGATAATTTTTTTTTCCTCTTTCTTCACTTTCAATCTGCATGTGTCCTTAGGTCTGGAATGAATCTTTTCTAGGCAGTATGTAGATAGATTATCCTTTTTTATTCAGCCACCTTATCACTTTTGATTGAAGTAGTTAATCCTTTTATATTCAAAGTAATTATTGGTAGGTATGTACTTATTGTTTTGTTACTTCTTTTATGATTGGTTTTTTAGTTCTTCTAGTTCCTTTCTTCTTTCATTCTGTTTTCTTATATTTGGATATCTTTTTAAATCATATGCTTGCATTTCCTTCTCTATTTTTTACATATCTATGACAATTTTTTATTTGTTGTTAGCATTAGGTTTACATATAACATCCTGTGCATCTAGCTGTCTATATTAAGTTGATGGTCATTTAAGTTGGAATCCATTCTAAAAGTACTAAATTTTTATTCCCCACCCCATGTTTTATGTATATGATGTCATACATTACATCTTTTTATTTTGTGAATCATCAGCTTGATTTTTATAGATATAATCCATTTTATTGCTTTTGTACTTTAACCTACATACTGATTGTATGAGTATTAATCTACTACTTCTGTTATGTTTCTTTTTTTTACCTGTAATTTTTTTTTCTTTTCTAATTTTTTACTCCTGATTCTGGCCTTCCACTCAAAGAATTCCCTTTAATGTTTCTTTTACACAGTTTAGTGGTGATAAAATCCTTTAACTTTTGTTTGTCTGGGAAAATCTATATTTCCTTCTATTCTGAATGATTGCCCTGTTGGATATTGATTTCACATTTTCCCCCCTTCAGCACTTTGATAATTCCACTCTCTTTTGCGTTGCAAAGTTTCTGCTGGAAAAAAAATCACTTGATAGACTTATGGGGTTTCCCTTGTATGTATCTCTTTTCATTATTCTTGCTTCTTCTAAAATTCTCTATTACTACTTTTTGCCAGTTTAATTATTATGTGTCTTGGTGTGAACCCCCTTGGATTGGTTCTCTGTGCCTCTTGAATCTGGATGTCTGTTTCCTTCCCAGATTAGGGAAGTTTTCAGCTATTATTTCTTCAATAAATTTCTGTCCCCTTTTCTTTCTCTTCTCTTTCTGGGATCCCTATAAGGTGAATGTTATTATGCTTGATGATGTCACTAAATTCTTGTAAACGGTTTTCATTTTTTTATTATTTCTTTTTCCTTTTGCTGTTCAGGTTGGTTGCTTTCAATTACACTGTCTTCCAGCTTGCTGATCCATTTGTCTTTCTCTAGCTTGTTATGGGTTCCCTCTAGTGTATTTTTAATTTTGATAATTTAGTTCTTTATGTATGATTTTTAAAAATAGCTTCTATCTCTTTGTTGAAGTTCTCACGAAGATCCTCCACTCTTCTCATGTTCAGTAGGTATCTTTATCACTATTGCTTTGGATTCTTTATCAGGCATATTGCTCATCTACGTTTCATTTAACTCTTTTGCAGTAATTTTTTCCTATTTGTTAATTTAGAATATATTGTTCTGTCTCCTCATTTTGTTTAAATCTGTGTTTGTTTCTATATATTAGGTAAATGAGTTATGTTTCCTGATCATGAATGTAATAGCCTTATGAATAAGAGGTCCTGTAGTGCTTTATAGTGCAATATCCCCTGTTCCTAAAACCATGGTGCTTCAGGAGCATCTCCTGTGTGTATTGTGTGTACCCCACTCTTGTGGCTGAGCCTTGTTTGCCTTCACTCCAGTCAGGTGCAATGGCCCCCTTTGCCTATTGTATGCAAGATTTGTGCCTCTGCCCATAAAGGTCCAGTCTGGAGCCACCTTGGGCTTGTAGTTGGGTCAGACAAGTTGCCTGCCTGAGGCCATTTTCCAGGTCTGTGGTCACACTTAACTGCAGAGTGCTTTCCCTGCATTGCACCCTGAGAGGCTTGTTTGTGGGCCTGGCCTCTAGTCATATCAGATGTCTGTCCCTAGGGGCACCTGGGTGGCTCAGTTATTTAAGCAGCTTCCTCCAGCTCAGGTCATGATCCCAGAGTCCTGGGATCAAGCCCCACAATGAGCTCCCTGCTCAGCTGGGAGTCTGCTTCTCCCTCTCCCTCTGCCCTCCCCCTGCCCCATGTTCTCTCTTTCTCACTCTCTCTCAAATAAATAAATAAATCCTTAAAAAAATATGTTTGTCCCTAGCCCATTGTTGTGGCTAGAATCAAAGAAGTGTGTGTCATTATGTTCCCCTCTCCCTAGAGCAAGAGTCATTTTGGAGTGGTGCTGGTCACACCAGGAGCAACTTTGGAAGGATTCCTGCTAAGTGAGGAACTTGGATAGGCTGATTTCACAGGAAAAATTGGGGGAGGGGCACATGGTATTAGTAAACTATGTGGGGAGTGTTTGTGCTGTTTGCCACAAGTGTCTGGATATCTAGCCTAGGATGGAGGGTGAGAAACGGCATTTGGAAGTTCTCCTATTCTTGAAGAAGTCTCCTAAAGATTACTGCCAGTTCTGCACACATTCTTAGAATAAATAAATCTCTTTCCCATATACTTCAGGTGCTTTTTAAACTACTGCTTCTGTGTTATATCTCAGTGGGGTTATTTGTTATGCTGTCTTGTTATGGGCAGGAACTCATTTTCCTATCACCCTCTGGCTCTCCCTGAGCTAAGCCCACTGATTTTTAAAGAGTTAAGCTTTCTTGATTGTAAAAACTCACAAAGTTAAATCCCACTGGTTTCCAAAGCCAAATGTTATGAGGAATCATCATTCAGTGTAATTCCCCCATGTGTGTGTTGCCTGGTGTGGGGTCTCTTCCTTTCTGTTCTCCATGCTTGTGGTGTCCCTCCTATTTGTGATTAGTGTCACCAGAAGTTTGGTTCCTGACCATGTCTCCACCTCTCCCACCATTTCTGATGAGGGTTTTTCTCTATGATTAACTGTGAAGAGGTTTGGGTCATTTTCTAAGTTAGATACACTGATATGTTGGTTATCTATGTGTATCCTAGGACAAGGTGAACTTAGGATCCTTCTCTGGTATCTTCCCAGGTTCCTCCTGAAAATATTTTCAGATAATATATCTGCTAAGGGGTTAATATCCAATATCCAAAATATAGAAAGAACTTATACAACTCAACACCAGAGGAAACCAACCAATCTAATTTAAAAATGGGCAGAGCTCCTGAACAGACACTTTTCCAGAGGAAATGTGGGGATGGCCAACAGGCACATGAAAAGATGCTCAACATCACTAATCATTGGGGAAATGCAAATCAAAACTGCAATGAGATATCACCTTACCTGCCAGAATGGCTAAAAGTAAATAGACAAGAAATAACAAAAAATAAACAAGGATGTGGAGAAAAAGGAGTTTTGTGCACTGTTGGTGAAATGTCAATTGGTAAAGCCACTGCAGAAAACGCTATGGAGTTTCCACAAAAAATTAGAAATAAAAACACCATATGATCCAGTAATTCTTCTACTGGGTATTTACCTGAGGGAAATGAAAACACTAATTTGGAAAGATACATACATCTGTATGTTTATTACAGCATTATTTACAATATCCAAGATGTAGAAATAACCAAAGTGTCCATTAATGGACAAATGGATAAGAAGTGGTTATATATATATATATATATATATATATATATATATTGGAATATTGTGCATCTATAAAGAAGGATGAGATCTTGCCATTTGTGACAACATGGATGGACCTACAGGGTATTGTGCTAAGTGAAATAATTCAGATAAAAAAATACCATATGATTTCACTTATATGCAGAATCTTAAAAAAATGAGTAAACAAAAAGCAGAATCAGACCTATAAATACAGAGAACAAACTGATAGTTACTAGAGGGAAGGAGGGCAGGGGGATGAGTAAAATGGGTGAAAGGGAGTGGGAGATACAGGCTACCAGTTAGGAATGAGTAAGTTACAGGAATAAAAGTCACAGCATAGGAAATACAGTCAATGATACTGTAATAATATTGTATGGTGACAAATGGTAGTTATGCTTGTGGTGAGCATAGCATAATGCATGAACTTGTCAAGTCACTATGTTGTATGCCTAAAACTAATTTAGCAGTGTGTGTCAAATATACTCAAATAAAGAATTTTTTAAGTAAATTTATAGAAAGAGAAAATAGATTAATAGCTGCCTTGGGATTGGTTTGGGGACATGGATTAAATGTAAATGGAATACAGGTGTCTTATTGGGGTGATGAAAATGTTCTATGATAAGATTATGGTGATGGTTTTATAACTCAGTAACTTTGCTAAAATTTATTATTATCCAGAATATACACAAAGAGTATGCAAATCTTATTACAAATAAATAATAAAAAGATTAATAAGTTAATTTCAATGTAGTCAAAAATCTTAATATCCTCCAAATAAGTTACATGAATCACCAATAAGAGCATAAAAAGTATCTCAATATCATTAGATATTAGGCAAATGCAAATTGAAACCATATGAGATAGCAATTAACACCCATGAGAATAGCTAACATCAAAAATCTGTTAAAAACAAATGCTGATGTGTATGCCTCATAATAGGAACTTTCATTCATTTTTGATGCAATGTAAGATTGTGCGGTCAATTTGAAAAACAGTCTCACAGTTCTTCAGAATGTTAAACAGAGTTACCTAACAATGACCTAACAATTCCACTCCTTGGTATACACCCAAGAGAAATGAAAACATGTCTTGACAAAACTTGTATAAGAATGTTTGTTACAGTACATGCAATAGATTAAAAAGTGGAAACAACCCCAATTGCCATCACCCAGTGAGTGGATAAACAAATCATGATATAGCTATATAATGGAATATTACTTGGAAATAAAAAGAAATAAAATTCACAGCACAACATGAGTGAAAATCAAAAACATCTGAACAATTTAAAAAAACCCATAATGCCTTGTGAAAGAAGCCAGACACAAAAATCTACATACTGTATGATTCCATACATAAGAAATCTAGAAAAGACAGAACTATAGGGAGAGAGAGCCAACCAGCAACTGGCATTGGGCATTGGCAGAGACAGGGATTTACTGCAAATAGACAGAAGGGAACTTTTGGGGAAAATAGAATGGTTCTGAGTATGAATTGTGCTATAAACTCATTAATACACACATAAATCAATGGATTTTTATTTTATGTATACTATACCACAATAAAGATGTTCTCGCTCAAGACACAAAATCACTTCTGTAGTATTGTGATCCAGAATTCATAGCCTGCAAAGCTTACAAACTTTTCCAGATTCAAGATAACAAAAAGATATGACAAATAGCTTTATGTGACCATGAACTGTAGGAGGAAACTCTTATCATGTTTAATATTCAATCAATTAAAAAATTGAAATATGGTTGATAGAATAAAGAAAATGCACTGTATCAGCATTAAATTTCCTAAAGTTGAAAATTGGATGTAACTTATATTGTTGAATGTCCTTGTTCTTTGGAAATAATCATGAAATTATTTGGGTGTAAAGGGGAATGACATCTACAACTTACAATCAAGTATTTCAACAAATACGGCTGGATGGATATATAGATATAGATAGATGATAGATAGATAAATAGAGAATGATAAAACAAATGGTGCAAACCCTTAAAGACTTGATCAATCTGAGCAAAGAGAATACAGCAATTTTTTGTACTATTCTGGCATCATTTCTCTGAGCTTTAAATTATTCTTGAATAATAAGCAAAAAGATATATGACAGTAGAATGTTTATTAAGGATTTTAAAAGGCAACAACTGCATCTGGATCAAGACTCACAACAACAGTTATGTTTAGCTCTAGTTTGATACCTTTACTCCTCCAAACGTTCTTCATGGAATCTCAAACTCATTACAATGTAATTAAATTATTAATAAATTGGATTATTCAAATGATATAATGTAGTACTGAAAAGTCTTCTAGTTGAAGAAGTTTCTAAATAAATACTGGAAAATTATAGGCCAAACAAAACAAGCAAAAAACAAAGAAAATTAGCTCCAGTAAAAGAATGTCCAAGATACCATGTCCAAAGTGACAGATTGGCAAAAGACTTGCAACACAGAATTTAAAATGAGAAAATAGAAATTGCTAAAACACATAAAAATGCTTAATCTCACTAACTAATTAAAGATATGTGAAATAAAATACCACAGAACATGGATCTATGCTTACCAAAGTCACAAAGATTTTAAAAAATAGTAATCTGGGAGTGCCTGAGTGGCTCAGTTGGTTAAGCCTCTGACTCTTGATTTTGGCTCAGGTCATGATCTCAGGGTCATGGGATCTGAGCCCCAAGTCAGGTTCCACACTCAGCACGATGTCAGCTTGAGTTTATCTCTCTCCCTCTCCCTCTGCCCCCCCATGCTCTCTCTCTCTCTCTCCCTCTTTCTAAAATAAATAAATCTTAAAAAAAAAGATAATCTTAATGTCAATAAGGAAAAAATGAGCACATTCATATACCACTGGTGAAAATAGTTAATTGCTTCTTGATAGATGCTTCATAAAGACAGGAATATTTGGGGTTTTTAAAAAATATTTTATTTATTTATTTGAGAAAGAGTGAAAGAGAGAAAGCACGAGAAGAGGGCCGGTCAGAGGGAGAAGGAGACTCCCTGCTGAGCAGAGAGCCTGATGTGGGACTTCAACCTGGGACTCCAGGATCATGACTTGAACCAAAGGCAGGTGCTTAAACAACTGAGCTACCCAGGCACCCCAGGAATATTTGTTTTGCCCACTTCTATACCTCTACAGGCTAGAAGAGTGCCTAGCATGTGGTAAGCACTCCGTATATGTTGAATCAATTAAGAATTTTCTCACAAATTAGTCTTGGAGCAAAGATGGTGGTGTAGTAGAAGGATCCTAGACATGTCTTGTCTCTCAAACACAAAAAGATAACTATCAAATCATTCTGAATACCCAAGAAATCGACCTGAGGATTGACAGAACAAACTGCACAACTACAGAGAAGACGCCACCTGGAGGAAGGTAAGGAAATGGAGAGTTGTGGTTTGGGAGAAAAACGGATCATGGATACTTTGGAGGAAAGGAGCCCTGTTCACAGAGAAAGGTGACAGAGAGTGGAATATGCAGGGATATCCACAAGGAGAACACTTCCCCAAAACCATTGGCTTGGCAAAAGAGAGGGGCTGATTTTTGTCACTTGTTTCAACCCGGGGGGCTCAAAGACAGGAGTTTTAAAGGTTGGCAGGCTTGGCTAGGTTAGAGCCCAGAGGGCACTGCCCTACTCCTGGAGAAAACCTAGGGCAGAGGGGGGGATCTGAGGATCACCTAAGGCACATAGGGAGAGACCGTTCACCCTTCTTGAAGTGCATGTGTGAGAAGTGGCATTCACAGAGACACCTCTCTGGGGACAAAAGAGCCAGTGGGCACCATTTCCCTTCCCTCTCCTGCCCTTGAGCATGGATGCAGAAAACCTGCTGAGGGTGGCTGACCCAGACACTGGCTATTTAGCCTGCTTTGCTCCAAATCCCATGCCCTTTTGCTCTGGTGTGACTGCCCTTCTTAGTCAAAGCTTCATCCATCCCAGAGCAGCTAGACCCTACCCCAGAAGAGCAGCAAGTGCAGGCCCCTGCCAAAGCATGTCCCTGAAGTTTGGAGTTTTAAAAGTCAGCGGGCTTGGCTAGGACAGAACCCAAAGTGAACTGCACTGCTACAGGCAAGCAAGCAACCCAGAGAAAAACAGCACAAAACAGTATTCTGAAACATTGCCTGCTTTTTCTGGGACATGAAGGGAAAGATACTCATTCTTCTGGGAGTGCTTCCCTGAGAACAGCAAAGCATGGTGATATCTGTCAGGACAAAGGAACTGGCTGGCACCACTTTCCCTGCCACCCCTCAGCATAAGCATAAAAGGACCTGCAGTACACAGCACAGTTCTAACACTGGCTGCCTAACCTATTTACAACAAGTCCTGCCCCCTAAGCTCTGCTGGTAATGCCATTCACTAGGAAGTGGCCCTCAGTCCCACTGTATCAGGCTCCTTCCCCAGAAGACCAGCAGAAACCCCTTCCCACACCATGTCTCCCACCAGAAACTTCTATAAGGCTTCAGTTCTAGTGGAAGTAGCATCTGGACACATTTAACAAGCAGACCAGAGCACATCCAGTTAAAACTCACCACACTTTGGTCAAGATCCAAACACTGCCCACTGCAGGCAAAGAGAGCTTCTGGAGACCACTGGCCTGAAGGATAGAGCAACCAAAACACAGTAGGAGACTGTGTGCAGCACACACCAGAGACAAGCCCTGAAGCACCAGGCCTTAGACAGTATATGGCTCTTCTTCATAAAGCCATTACTCTCAGGAGCAGGAAAGATAACAGACTTTTCTAACAAACACAAGAATACAGAGACTTAGACAAAATGCCAAGTTGGAGGACTTAATCCCAAAAGAAATAACAAGAAAAGGTCACAACCAGAGATCTATGCAAAACAGATAAAAGTAATATGCCTGATGGAGAATTTTAAGCAAAAATCATAAGGATATTTGCTCAGCTACAGAAGAGCAAAGAAAACATCAGGGAGACCCATACTTCAGAGATAAAAGACTTAAAAAACAGAAGAGAAAAAGACAATAACTGAGTTTCAAAACACATTGGATGTAACTACCACAAGGATGGAAGAAGCAGAGGAAAAAAATAAGTGATAGAGAAGCTAAAATACTGAAAAATAAAGTGGCTGAACGAAAGAAAGAATTACGGAGCATGACAATAAACATAGGGAAATCAGTGACTCCATCAATCATAATAACACATGTTTAATAGAAGTCCCAGAAGAGGAAGAGAGAGTAAGGGGGCCGAAGGTTTATTTGAGGAAACAATAGCTGAAGACTTCCCTAATCTGGGGGAAATCTGGGAGTCACAGATAATTCCATCAAAATCAACAAAAGAAGGCTAATACCATGACATATTGTAATTAAATTTGCAAGATATATGATAAACAAAAAATCCTAAAAGCAGCAAGAGAGAAGATGTACAAGGAGATGTACAAGGAGAGACCAATAAGGCTAGCTGAAGATCTATCCACAGAAATGTGGCAAACAAGAAGACAGTGGCATGATATATGCAACACGCTGAATGGGAAAAACCTGCAGCCAAGAATACGCCATCCAGCAAGGCTATAATTCAGAATAGAAGGAGAAATAAAGAGTTTCCCTGACAAACAAAAACTAAAGCAATTCATCACCACTAAACCAGCCCTGCAACAAATATTAAAGGGGACTCTTTGAGTATGAAGGAAAGAACAAAGGTGGCAAAGACTAGAAAGGAACAGAGAAAATCACCATAAACAATAACAAAACAAGGAATAAAATGGCACTAAATACATATATATTAATTACTCTGAATGTAAATGGACTAAAGACTCCAATCAAAAGATATAGGGTGTCAGAATGGATTTTTTAAAAAAGACCCATCTATATGCTGCCTACAAGACAACCATTTTATTTTTTTAAATTTAGATTTAATTAGCCAACATATAGTAGTACATCATTAGTTGCAGATGTAGTGTTCAATAATTCATCAGTACTGTATAACAACCAGCACTCATCACATCATGTGCCCTCCTTAATGCCCATCATCTAATTTCCCATCCCCCATCCCACCTCCCCTCCAGCAACCCTCAGTTTGGTTCCTATAGTTTAGAGTCTCTCATGATTTGTCTCCTGCTCTGATGACTTCCCATGCAGTTTTCACTCCTTTACCTATGATTCTCTGCGCTGTTTCTTATATACCACATATAAGTGAAACCATATGATAATTCACTTTTTCTAATTGACTTATTTTGCTCAGAATAATACCCTCTAGTTCCATCTATGTTGATGTAAAGGTAAGTATTAATTGTTTCTGATGGCTGGGTAATATTCCATTGTATTTATATACCACATCTTCTTTATCCATTCATCTGTCGATGGACATCTGAGCTCTTACCATAGTTTGGCTATATTGGACATTGCTGCTATAAATATTGGGATGCAAGTGCCCCTTCAGATCAATACATTTGTATCTTTGGGGTAAATACCTAGTAGTGCAATTGCTGGGTCATTGAATAGCTCTATTTTTAACTTCTTGAGGAACCTCCATACTCTTTTCCAGAGTGGCTGTACCAGCTTGCATTCCCACCAAAATTGGAAGAGGGTTCCCCTTTTTCCACAACCTCGCCAACATCCGTTGTTCCCTGGGTTGTTGATTTTAGCCGTTATGACTGGTGCGAGGTGGTATAGCATTGTGGTTTTGATTTGTATTTCCCTGATGCCAAGTGATGTGGAGCATTTTTTCACGTGTATGTTGGCCATTTGTATGTCTTCTTTGAAAAAAATGTCTGTTCATATCTTCTGCCCATTTCTTGACTGGGTTATTTGGTTTTGGGGTGTTGAGATTGATAAGTTCTTTATAGATCTTGGATACTAGCCCTTTATCTGATATGTTATTTGCAAGTATCTTCTCCTATTCTGTAGATTGCCTTTTAGGTTTTTTGACTATTTCCTTTGCTGTACAGAGGCTTTTATCTTGATGAAGTCCCAATAGTTCATTTTGCTTTTGTTTCCCTTGCCTTTGGAGACATATCTAGCAAGAAGTTGCTACAGCTGAAGTTGAAGAAGTTGCTGCCTGTGTTCTCCTCTAGGATGTTGATGGATTCCTGTCTCACACTGAGGTCTTTCATTAATTTTGAGTTTATCTTTGTGTATGGTGTAAGAAAATAGTCCGGTTTCATTCATCTACATGTGGCTGTCCACTTTTCTCAGCACCATTTGTTGAAGAGACTGTCCTTTTTCCATTGGATATTCATTCCTGCCTTGTTGAAGATTAGTGGACCCTACAGTTGAGGGTCCATTTCTGGTCTGTTCCATTGATCTATGTGTCTCTTTTTGTGCCAGGACTATATTGTCTTGATGATTACAGCTTTGTAAAAGAGCTTGAAGTCCAGCTTTGTGATGCCACCAGCTTTGGTTTTCTTTTTCAACATTCCTCTGGCTATTCACAGGTCTTTTCTGATTCCATACAGATTTTAGGATGATTTGTTGCAGCTCTGTGAAAAATGTCAATGGTATTTTGATAGGGATTGCTTTGTATGTGTATATTGCTCTGGGTTGCATAGATATTTTAACAATATTTGTTTTACTTGTAAAGCATCTGGTTCTGGGGTTTTGTTTGTTGGGATATTTTTGATTACTGCTTCAATTTCCTTGCTGGTCATGGGTCTGTTCAAGTTTTCTATTTCTTCCTGTTTCAGTTTTGGTAGTTTATAAGTTTCCAAGAATGCATCATTATTCCCAGATTGCCTAATTTGCTGGCATATAGTTGCTCATAATATGTTCTTACAATTGTATTTCCTTGGGGTTGGTCGTGATCTCTCCTCTTTAATTCATGATTTTATTAATTTGGGTCCTTTCTCTCTCCCTCTTTGATATGTCTGGCTAGGGGTTTATCGATCTTATTAATTCTTTGAAAGAAACAGCTTCTAGCTTCATTGATGTGTTCTACTTTTCTTCTGGTTTCTATTCCATTGATTTCTGCTCTAATCTTTATTATTTGTCTTCTCCTGCTTGGTTTAGGCTTTATTTGTTGTTCTTTCTCCAGCTTCTTCAGGTTAAGGTTAGCTTGTGTATTCAAGACTTTTCTAATTTTTTGAGACAGGCTCATATGGCTATGTACTTTCCTATTAGGACCACCTTTGCTGTATTCCAAAAGTTTTGGTCAGTTCTGTTTTCATTTTCATTTATTTCCATGAATTTTTAAAATTCTTCTTTAATTTCCTGGTTGACCCATTCATGATTTAGTAGGATGTTCTTTAACCTCGTAGTGTTTGAGTTCTTTCCAAAGTTCCTCTTGTGATTAAGGTCAAGTTTCAAAGCATTGTGGTCTGAAAATATGCAGGGAATAATCGCAGTCTTTTGGTACCTCTTGATACCTGATTTGAGACCCAGTATGTGATCTATTCTGGAGAATGTTCCATGTGCACTCAAGAAGAATATGTATTCTGTCCCTTTAGGATGGAAGGCTTTGTATATATCTGTGAATTCCACCTGGTCCAGTGTGTCATTCAAAGCCCTTGTTTCCTTGTTGATCTGCTTAGATGATCTGTTCTTTGCATTGAGTGGGGTGTTGAAGTCCTCTACTATTACTTTACTATTTCCAGTGTGTTTCTTTAATTTTGTTATTAATTCATTGATATAATTGGCTGCTCCCAAGTTAGGAGCATAAATATTTATATTTGTTAGATCTTCTTGTTGGATAGACCCTTTAAGTATGATATAGTGTCCCTCTTTATCTCTTATTACAGTCTTTGTTCTAAATTCAAATTTGTCTAATATGAGAATTGCTACCCAGCTTTCTTTTGATGTCCATTTGCATGATAAATGCTTCTCTACCCCCCTCAGTTTCAGTCTGGAGGTGCCTTTAGGTCTAAAATGAGTCTCTTTTAGACAGCTTTTAAATGGGTCTTGTTTTTTTTCTTCCCAATCTGGTACCCTGGTTTTTTCACTTTAGCATTTAGCCCATTACATTCAGAGTAACTATTGAATGAAATGAATTTAATGCGATTGTATTACCTGAAACATCCCTGTTTCTGTAGATTGTCTCTGTTTCTTTCTGGTCTATGTTACTTTTGGTCTCTCTCTTCACTTACAGGGTCCCCTTTAATATTTCTTGCAGGGCCAGCTTAGTGATCACAAATTCTTCTAGTTTATGTTTTTCCTGGAAACTCTTTACCTCTCCTTCCATTCTGAATGACAGCTTTGCTGGATAAAGTAGTCTTGGCTGCATGTTATTCTCATTTAGTACCCTGAATATATCATGCCAGCACATTCTGGCCTACCAGGTCTCTGTAAATAGGGCTACTACCAGTCTAATGTTTCTACCATTGTAGGTTAAGGAGTTCTTACCTCAAGCTGCTTTCGGGATCTTCTTTTTATGTATGAAATTTGCAAGCTTCACTATTATATGTTGAGGTATTGACCTATTTTTACTGATTTTGAGGGGTCTTCTCTGTGCCTCCTGGACTTGAATGCCTGTTTCCTTCCCCAGATTAGGGAAGTTCTCAGCTATGATTTGCTCAAATATAACTTCTGTCCCACTCTCTCTCTTTCTTTTTTTCATCTGGCACCCCAATCATTCTGATATTGTTTCGCTTTATGGCATCACTGATTTCTTGAAGCCTCTTGTCATGGTCCATCACTTGTTTTCTCTCCTTTTCTCAGCTTCCTTCCATTCCCTCATCTTGTCTTCTATGTCACTGACTCTCTCTTCTGCCTCATTTACCCTAGCTGTTAGAGCATTCCATTTTAGACTGCATCTCAGTTGAAGCATTTTTAATTTTGACCTGATTAGATTTTATTTCTGCACTATGAGATTCTCTAATGTCTTTTATGCCTTTTTAAAGCCCAGCTAGTAATTTTACAATCATTATCCTGAATTCCAGCTCTGACATTTTACTTATATCCTTATTGATTAGCTCTGTGGCAGAGTATTACCTCTGGTTCCCTCTTTTGTATCGAATGCCTCCTTCTAGTCATTTTGACCAGAGAAGAATGGATGAATGAGAGAACAAAATAAAAAATACCAAACACGATCCAATCAAAATACACACCAGACAAATCCAAAGAGGTCAGAAACCCCCCCAAAAAATAATAATAATAAAGTGAAAAAATAGAGGACATAATTCCCACCTGAACAAAACTGTATGATCCAGTTGGTCTTACGTGTATTTTGGTCTGTTTGTTATAATACACTAAGTGCCAAAATTGTAAAGAAAGCAAACCTTATATATTTACAAAAATAAAATTGAAAACTGTGAAAGGGAGCCCAAAATGAAGAATATATGTATAAAATGTAAATATAATAATGACAGTTTTAAAAAGACAAAAAAACAAACAGTTGATAAAATGAGAAACTAGTTGAAAAGGAAAAAAATTTAAAAAGAAAAGGAAACAATTAAACTGAAGGATAAAAGAATCATGAGAAAAAAACCCTCAAATTCTATATACTCTTTTCCCCTAACACTGGATTTTGTAGTTCTGTGTGCTCTGGAAACTTGGTTTTCACCTGATGTTCCAGCTGGTCTTCTGGGGGAGGGGCCTGCTGCACTGATTCTCAAGTGTCTCCCTGGGCAGAGTTGCAGCACCCCTTGCCATAGGGCCAGGCTCAGGATAAGCTACTTCAGGTTGCTTTTGTTCAGGTGTCCTTTGTTCTCTGAAGGCTTTCCATGACTCTTTAGAGGATGAAAATAGCAATGGTGGTGCCTTGAACTCCAGCCCTGGAGCTGAGCGATTGTGGCCCCCTCTCTTCAGGAAAACCGCAGGGAAAAGCACTCTTCACTTTTGTGTGCCCCAAACTCTGCAGACTTCTGAGGTGGGCCCCCGTGCCAATCCTCCCAAGGGGAAGGCAGAGGGTTGCCACATTTCTGCCCTTTGCAATGCCCCCAAACAGAGAGTGGTCACCTGATCATTACTCAGTTTGTGGTATATGGCGAACCCAGCTGAGATCCCCCTCCCAGGCTGGCTTACCATAACTGGTTTCCCTGTTCAAATGCTTGGAAACTCTGCAGGCTCAGGCACCCCCATTCCTTCTTTGACCTTGGGAATCCTGAGACCACACTGTTCCACCTAAGATTCTGCACTGCTTTGCCACCTGAGTACCTTTCAGGCAGGGAAGTCTCTTCTACAAGTCCTGACTTTGTGCACCAGGACTATATCATTTTCTGGACCTGGCTTATGGAGGCTCCCTCCACCATTTATCTTCTGATATATCCTCTATGATTCACGTCTCCACACTTACCTTGCAAAAGTGGTCACTGTTCTATTTGTAAAATTCAAGCAATACTTTTCTTACATGTCAGGTTAAATTCATAGGTGTTCAGAATAATTTGATAGATATCTAGCTAAATTCAAGGGACCAGATGAAATGATGTCCCCTACTCTTCTGCCATCTTGCCTACCTCCCAAGACACTCCTTTTAGACCTGAAGACACCTCCAGATTGAAATTAAGGTGACAGAGAAAGATTTACCATGCAAATGGGGGTAAAAAAAAAAAAGCTAGAGTAGAAGTATTTATGTCAGAGAAACTAGATTTTAAACCAAAACTGTAACAAGAGATGAAGAAGATCACTATATCATAATTAAGGATACTATCCAACAGGAAGATCTGACAATTGTAAATATTTATGGCCCAAACATGGGTGCACCAAAATATATGAAAAAAATAATAACAAACATAAAGGAACTCATCAATAATAATACAATAATACTAGGGTACTTTAACAACCCACCAATGGATAGATCATCTAAGCAGAAAGTCATCAAGGACACAATGTCTTTGAATGACACACTAGACCAGATGGACTTAACTGATATAGTTACATCATTCCATCCTAAAGCAACAGAATACACATTCTTTTCGAGTGCACATGGGACATTCCCAGAAGAGATCACATCCTGGGCCACAAATCAGACCTCAATAAGCAGAAGAAGATGAAGATCATACCAAAACTTGAAGTCACCCATAAGAAAAAATTTGGAAATAAAACAAAAACAGGGAGGTAAAAAACACTACTAAAGAATGAATGGGCCAACCAGGAAATTAAAGAAGAAAATTTTAAAAATACATGAGAGCCGGTAGGACAAGGAAGGGAAGAATGAAGGGGGGTAAACAGAAGGGAGAATGAACCACGAAAGACTATGGACTCCGGGAAACAAACTGAGGGCTTCAGAGGGGAAGAGGGTGGGGGATTGGGATAGGCCAGTGATGGGTATTAAAGAGGGCACATATTGCATGGTGCACTGGGTGTTATAAGCAAATAATGAATCATGGAACATTACATCAAAAACTAAGGATGTACTGTATGGTGACATAACATAATAAAAAATTATTATAAAAAATACATGAGAACCAATGAAAATGGTAACATGACAGTCCAAAACCTTTGGGACACAGCAAAAGTTGTCCTAACAGGGAAGCATATAGCAATACAGGCCTACCTCACGGAACAAGAAAAATCTCAAATACACAACCTAACCTTACACCTAAAGGAATTAGAAAAAGAAAGTAAATGAAGCCTAAAGCCTGCAGAAAAAGGGAAATAATAAAGATTCGAGCAGAAATAAATGATACAGAAACAAGAAAGAAAGAAAGAAAGAAAGAAAGAAAGAAAGAAAGAAAGAAAAGAGAAAGAAAGAAAGAAAAGAACAAACAGAAGAATAGATCAAGGAAACCGGGAGGTAGTTCAATGAAAATTTAGTTAAATTGATAACCCCCTAGCCAGAATTAACAAAAAGAAAAGAGAGGGGCGCCTGGGTAGCGCAGTCGTTAAGTGTCTGCCTTCAGCTCAGGGCGTGATCCCGGCGTTCCGGGATCGAGCCCCACATCGGGCTCCTCTGCTGGGAGCCTGCTTCTTCCTCTCCCACTCCCCTGCTTGTCTCTCTCTCACTGGCTGTCTCTCTCACTGGCTGTCTCTGTGTCAAATAAATAATAAAAATCTTTAAAAAAACAAACAAACAAAAACAAAACAAAACAAAAAGAAAAGAGAAAGGAGCCAAATACCTAAAATCATAAATGAGAGGAGAAATAACAACCAATACCACAGAAATATAATTATAAGAGAATATTATGAAAAATTATATGCCAACAAATAGGGCAATCTGGAAGAATTGGATAAATTCCTAGAAACATATAAATGACCAAAACTGAAACAGGAAGAAATAGAAAACTTGAACAGACTCATAACTAGCAAAGAAATAGAATCAGTAATCAAAAATCTCTGAAACAAATAAGAGTCTGAGGCCAGGTGACTTCTAAGGGGAATTCTACCAAAAATTTAAAGAAGAGTTAATACCTATTCTTCTCAAAATGTTGCAAAAAATAGAAATGGGAAGGAATACTTACAAATTCATTCCATGAGGCCAGCATTACCCTGATTCCAAAACAAAAGACTGCACTAAAAAAGAAACTACAGGCCAATATGCCTGATAAACATGGATTCAAAAATTCTCAGCAAAATACTAGCAAATTGAATCCAATAGCACATTAAAAGAATCATTCACCATCATCAAGTGGGCTTTATTCCTGGGCTGCAGGGGTGATTCAATATTTGCAAATCAATCAATGTGATACACCACATTAATAAAAGAAAGGATGAGTACCATATGATCCTCTCAGTAGATGCAGAAAAAGCATTTGAAAATGTAGACATTCATTCATGATAAAAATCCTCCAAACAGTAGGGATAGAGGGAACACACCTGAACATCATAAAGGTCATATACAAAAAACCCACAACTAATATCATCCTCAATGGAAAAATGATAGCTCTTCTTCTATGGTCAGGAACAAGACAGGGATGTCTACTGCTACCACTGATTTTTAACATAGTACTGGTAGTCCTAGCCTTAGCAATCAGAAAACAAAAAGAAATAAAAGGCATCCAAAGTGGCAACGGAGAAGTCAGTCTTTCACTATTTGCCAATGACATGATACTCTAATTGGTAAACGCAAAAGACTCAAACAAAAAATTGCTAGGACTGATTCATGAATTCTGTCTAATTGCAGGATAAAAATCAATGTACAGAAATTTGTTGCATTTCTATATACAAATAGTGAGGCAGTAGAAAGAGAAATCAAGGAATCAATACCATCTACCATTTACAATTGCACCAAAAACTATAAGATTCCTAGGAATAAACCTAACCAAAGAGGTAAATAAACTGTACTCTGAAAAATAGAAAACACTTCTAAAAGAAATTGAATATGATGAAATAAATGGAAAAACATTCCATGCTTATGAATTGGAAGAAAAATATTGTTAAAATGTCCATACTACCCAAAGCAGTCTACATATATAATGTAATCCTTATCAAAGTACTGCCAGCATTTTTTCACAGAGCTAGAACAAACAATCCTAAAATTTGTATGGAACCAGAAAGACCCCAAATAGACAATACAATCTTGAAAAAGAGAAGCAAAGGTAGAGGCATCACCATTTCAGACTTTAAGTTATATTGCAAAAATTAGTGGTCAAGATAGTGTGGTACTAGCATAAAAAGAGACACATAGATCAATGGAACAGAATAGAAAACCCAGAAACAGACCCACAACTATATGGTCAACTATTCTTCAACAAATCATGAAAGAATATCCAGTGGGCAAAAAGACAGTCTCTTCAACAAATGGTGTTGTGAAAACTGGACAGTAGCATGCAGAAGAATAAAACTGGACTACTTTCTTACACCATACACACAGAAAACTCAAAATGGAATAAAGAATTTAATATGAGTCCTGAAACCACAATAATCCTAGCAGAGAGTACAGGCAGTAATGTCTTTGACATTGGTTATAGCAACTTCTTTCTAGATAGGTCCTCTGAGCTAAAAGAAACAAAAGTAAAAGTAAACTATTTGAACTACATCAAAATAAAAAGCTTTTGCACAGCGAAGGAAGCAATCAAGAAAATTAAAGGCAACTATGGAGTAGGAGAAGATATTTGCAAATGACATATCCGATAAAGGACTAGTATTTGAAATCTATAAAGAACTGCTAAAACTTAACACCCTGGAAACAAATAATCCAGTTAAAAAATGGGCAGAAGGCATGAACATACATTATTCCAAAGAAGACATACAGTTGGCCAGTGGACACACGAAAAGATGCTCAAAATCACTCATCATCATGGAAATACAAATCAAAAATACAATGAGATACCACCTCACACTTGTCAGAATGACTAAAATTAACAACATGGGAAACAGGTGTTGGTGAGAATGGGAAGCAAATGAAACACTACTGTTTATGGGAATGCAAACTGGTGCAGCCACTCTGGAAAACAATATGGAGGTTCTTCAAAAAGTTAAAAATTGAACTACACTATGATTCAACAATTGCACTACTATTTACTCAAAGAATGCAAAAATACTGATTGAAGGGATAAATGTACCTTGATTTTTAAAAAAGATTTTATTATTTTATTTTTATTTTTGAGAGAGAGAGAGAGAGAGAGAGAGAGAGAGATTGATGGTGGGCACAGAGGAGAGGGAGAGAGAGAATCTTAAGCAGGCTTTATGCCCAGTGTAGAGCTTGATGTGGGGCTTAATCTCACAACCTGAGATCATGACCTGAGCTGAAATCAGGAGTCATATGCTTAACCAACTGAACCACCCAGACGCCTCTGTACCACAATGTTTATAGCAGCATTATCAACAATAGCCCAATTATGGAAAGAGCCCAGATGTCCATTGACTGATGAGTGGATAAAGAACATGTGCTATATAAATACAATAGAACATTACTCAGCCATAATAAAGAATGAAATCTTGCCATTTGCAAGGATGTGGACAGAGCTAGAGAGTATTATACTATGTGAAATAAGTCAGTCAGAGAAAGATAAATACCATATGATTTCACTCATATGTGGAATTTAAGAAACAAAACAGCTGAACATAGCAGGGAGAAAAGAGAAGCAGATCACAAAACGACTCTTAACTATAGAGAAGAAACTGAGGGTAACTGGAGGGGAAGTGGGCAAGGGGATGGGTTGAGTGTGTGATGGGTGTTAAGGAGAGTCCTTGTTGTGATGAGCACTGGATAGTGTACGTATGTGATGAATCCCTGAATTCTACACCTGAAACTAATATGGCGCTGTATGTTAACTAACTGGAATTTATTTCATTTTTAAAGTTTTTATTTATTTATTTGACAGAGAGAGAGAGAGCACACAAACAGACAGAATGGCAGGCAGAGGGAGAGGGAGGAGGAGAAGTAGGCTCCCTGCTAAACAGAAAGCCTGATGCGGTGCTCAATCCCAGGACCCTAGGATTATGACCTGAGCCAAAGGCAGGCACTTAACCGACTGAGCCACCCGGGCGCCCCAACTAACTGGAATTTAAATAAAAACTTCAAAATAAGTTAAAATGTAATAAAATTTAGGAAGCAAAACAAGGTAAAATGTATTATTTTAACCCTAAAAAGTCCCCCAAAATACCAGTATAGGAACTGGAAAATTTATATCAAAATTTAATTGCGGTAGACTGAGTATGGCTCCGTCCCTTGCATTACTGTAAAATTTCTAATTTTTATAATGATATATATTATTGCTATAATAATGAAAAAAACAGTAAGCTATCTTTTAAAATCTGGATCTAGTAAATGAGCAATATAAGGAAAAAGATAAGTTGGAGTGAGGGCAGGGGTGGGATTCCGCCAATATAACATGCAAAAGAAAATTCAACCTAACAACTTTAAAAGATCACTTTAAAAGATAATAATACTCTTTTCATTTCTCAAGTTGGCAAAGATATTTTTAAAGATATATTTCAAGAGAGTATCCCAATATTCATGGCAGCAGAAATATGCCCAATCTATTTTTTTTTTAAAAAAAAACACTGTGGGTGAAGGAAATGAAGAGCAGTTGATTCCTTTTTGTGACACTCTCCTGCCACCTACAGAAAACTATTTTAAAAACAACCAAGAACTTATTACTTTGATCTAAAAGCCACTGCAGCAGATATACCCCCAAATAAATAAGCAAAAGAAACATGATATTCCTCTTGAAATTTTGGCTTCTCTGTAGTTTACAGAAATAAAATAGAGATGAAGAAGTAGGAAGTCACAAACCTATCTTGCAAATGTGCAATTATCAAATTAAGACAAGGAAGAGATTGATGTGAATAGGAACAAATGTATTGAAGCAGAAGGAATCAAGAACGTCTCCTGGAATGTAAGAAATACTTCACCCACTATAAAAGAACTGAAATCATACAGAATTTATTACCTGACAAGAATGTAGTCAAACCAGAAAACAACAGAAAGACAACAGGAAAAATCTCAAAACACTTGGGAAGCACATAACACCCTTAATGATCAATGAGTCAAATTAGAAATCCAAAGGAAATAAAAAATAATTAGAACTAAATAAAAATATCAATGCAGCATAATACAATATATGAGATGCAACCAAAAACAGTGCTGAGAGGGAAATTTATACCACTAAATACATGCTTTAGTAAAGAAGGAAGTTCTGAAGTCTATAAATTCCTACCTTAAGAAACTAGAATAACCCACTCTTCCATACTACTTTCATGGCCACAGCCAGACTCAGTGGGTGAGTGACCCGCCCCCCCCCCATGCTACTTCTGCAGTCACTGCCAGATCCATCTAGCAGGTGAGCACAGCCTACTGAGGTAATGCCCCTTGTGTGCCTAGCTCTGGTGGCCTAGGTGGATTTCATTTCTGGGACTAATGAGTCTAAAACAATTAGAATTGTTAGTTCAAGAGACAATAAAACCTAGGTCAAACTTAAATGATAAGGTTCATTTTCTACACAAATCCACTCCTTCAAGACTGGGAGAGATAGCTGTTTCTAACTAATACATAGAAACAAACACAGAGATCCATGTAAAATAAGAATATGAAATACATTCCAAACAAAAGAACAAGAAGAAAAAACTGGGGAAAAACCTTAATGGAGTAGAGGTAAGTAATTTATCTGATAAAGAACTCAGAGTAATAGTCATAAAGATGCTCACTGAACTTAGGAGAATGGCTGAACACAGTGAAAATCCTGCAAACAGGTAGGAAATATAAGAAAATAACAAACAGGAGAGTTAAGATGGCGGAGGAGTAGGGGACCCCTTTTTCAGCCGGTCCCCTGAGTCAAGCTGGATAGGTACCAGACCAGCCTAAATAACCACAGAATCAGCCTGAGACGCAGGAAGATGCATCTGGATCTCTACAAATGAACATCTCCAGCGCTGAGTATTGAGGTACGAAGCGGGGAGCTGTGAAACCGTGCACAGATATCGGAAGATAAACGGAAGGGGGAGGGAGCCGCCGCGTTCGGGCGCCGGGAAGCGGCAGCCACCTGCACGGGAGAGCGGGCGGGGCTCGCGGACGGCACCCGCAAAACAGCAGACTGAGACTGTGAGCCGGGAGCGGCGCGACCAGGCATCTAGCGGAACACCGGAATCCCGGTGCGCTCACGGGATCCAGACTGAGACCGGGAGCTCCCGGAGCGCGCCCGGGGCAGCTGGCGGCTGGCGGGCCACCTGCACGGGGGAGCGGGTGGACTCGCGGTCGGCACCCGCGAAACAGCAGACTGAGACCCTGAACCGGGTGCATGCGCCACCAGGCTTCTCACGGAACTCCGGAATCGTGGTGTGGTCACCGGGCATAGACTGAGACCAGGAGATCCAGGAGCACGCGGGGCTGCTGGCGTCGTTAGAAACACAAAGGAGGGAGGCGTGCCGGCCCTGGAAGTGAGGGCAGGGACAACGGGTGTGGGGCGCACATCCCGGGACGCTGCAGGGTTGAGCAGCACCAACAGTAACAGAGTTAAAGTGGCCAGAACATCAGTGGAGAACGGGCCACAATCCCTCTGTTCTGTGACAATTCAGCCTCTGCTGCTCTGACTCTCAGAAGAGACATAGCCAGCCGCCAGGGAAAGCCGCCAGAGAACAAAAGCCTGGAAATACCGGCTCAGAGAGTGCCCATCCCCATCCCCCCTCGCAGGGGACACGGAGACTCTACCCAGACAGGGTTGCCTGAGTATCAGCGCGGCAGGCCCCTCCCCCAGAACACAGAAAGCAGGCTGAAAAATCAAGAAGCCCACAACCCGGGGCGCCTGGGTGGCGCAGTCATTGAGCGCCTGTCTCCGGCTTAGGGCGTGATCCGGCATTCCGGAAAGGAGTCCCTCATCGGGCTCCTCCACTGGGAGCCTCCTTGTTCCTCTCCCACTCCCCTGCTTCTGTTCCCATTCTTGCTGACTGTCTCTCTCTCTCAGATAAATAAATAAATAAAATCTTTAAAGAAGAAGCCCACATCCCTAAGATCCCTATAAAACAAGGGGCACGGCCTGGGACCCAGTCAATAATTTGGGCTCTGGACAACCCCGCAACCTCTCCTCATTAGGATGACAAGAAGGAGAAGCCCCCCCCCCCCAGCAAAGAAAAGACACTGAGTCTGTGGCCACTGCCACAGAAATAATGGATATGGATGTAACCAAAGTATCAGAAATGGAATTCAGAGTAACGATGGTCAAAATGAATTGAAAAAAGTATTAAGGAAAAGGTTACTGAGAATATAGAATCCCTAAGGACAGAAATGAGAGCAAATCTGACAGAAATTAAAAATTCTATGAGCCAAATGCAGGCAAAACTAGAGGCTCTGATGGCCAGGGTCACCGAAACAGAGGAACGGGTTAGTGAATTGGAGGATGGGTTAATAGAGGAAAAAATGAAAATAGAAGATGGTCTTAAAAAAATCCACGCCCACGAATGTAGGTTACGGGAAATTACTGACTCAATGAAACGATCCAATGTTAGAATCATCGGCATCCCCGAGGGGGTGGAGAAAAACAGAGGTCTAGAAGAGATATTTGAACACATTATAGCTGAAAATTTCCCTAATCTAGCGAGGGAAACAAACATTCGTGTCCAAGAGGCAGAGAGGACCCCTCCCAAGCTCAACCACGACAAACCTACGCCACGTCACTTCATAGTGCATTTCGCAAATATTAGATCCAAGGATACAGTACTGAAAGCGGCCAGGGCAAAGAAATTTCTCACGTACCAAGGCAAAGGCATCAGAATTACGTCAGACCTGTCTACACAGACCTGGAATGAGAGAAAGGGTTGGGGGAGCATATTTAAAGCTCTTTCAGAGAAAAACATGCAGCCAAGGATCCTTTATCCAGCAAGGCTGTCATTCAGAATTGATGGAGAAATAAAGACATTTCAGAATCGCCAGTCACTAACCAATTTCGTAACCACGAAACCAGCCCTACAGGAGGTATTATGGGGGGTTCTCTAAAAGTAAAAAGGCCCCAAGAGTGATACAGAACAGAAAGTCACAGCCAATACAAACAAGGACTTTACTGGCAACATGGCATCATTAAAATCATATCTCTCAGTACTCAGTCTTAATGTGAATGGCTTAAATTCTCCCATAAAGTGCCACAGGGTTGCAGATTGGATAAAAAGAAATGACCCATCCATTTGCTGTCTACAAGAGACTCATTTCGAAACCAAAGATGCATTCAGACTGAGAGTAAGGGGATGGAGTACCATCTTTCACGCAAATGGACCTCAAAAGAAAGCTGGGGTAGCAATTCTCATATCAGATAAATTGGATTTTAAACTACAGACTATAGTTAGAGACGCAGAAGGGCACTATATTATTCTTAAAGGAAGTATTCAACAAGTGGATATGACAATTATAAATATATATGCCCCCAACAGGGGAGCAGCAAGATACACAAGCCAACTCTTAACCAGAATAAAGAGACATATAAATAAAAATACATTAATAGTAGGGGACCTCAACACTCCACTCTCAGAAATAGACAGAACACCCTGACAAAAACTAAGCAAAGAATCAAAGGCTTTGAATGGCATACTCGTGGAGTTGGACCTCATAGATATATATAGAACACTACACCCCAGAACAAAAGACTACTCATTCTATTCTAATGCCCATGGAACATTCTCAAGAATAGACCATGTTCTGGGACACAAAACACGTCTCAACCGATACCAAAAGATCGAAATTATCCCCTGCATATTCTCAGACCACAATGCTCTGAAATTGGAACTCAACCACAAGAAAAAATTTGGAAGAAACTCAAACACTTGGAGACTAAGAACCATCCTGCTCAGGAATGACTCGATAAACCAGGAAATCAAAAATCAAATTAAACAATTTATGGAGACCAATGAGAATGAAAATACAACAGTCCAATACCTATGGGATACTGCAAAGGCATTTCTAAGGGGGAAATACATAGCCATCCAAGCCTCACTCAAAAGAATAGAAAAATCTAAAATGCAGTTTTTATATTCTCACCTCAAGAAGCTGGAACAGCAACAGAGGGACAGGCCTAATCCACGCACGAGGAAGCAGTTGACCAAAATTAGAGCTGAAATCACTCAAGCAGAAACCAAAAGTACAGTAGAGCAGATCAACAGGACTAGAAGCTGGTTCTTTGAGAGAATCAATAAAATTGACAGACCACTGGCAAGACTTATCCAAAAGAAAAGAGAAAGGACCCAGATTATTAAAATTATGAATGAAAAAGGAGAGGTCACGACGAACACCATTGAAATTGGAAGGATTATTAGAAATTTTTATCAACAGCTATATGCCAATAAACTAAGCAATCTGGAAGAGATGGAATCCTTCCTGGAAACCTATAAACTACCAAGATTGAAACAGGAAGAAATTGATTTCTTAAACAGGCCAATTAATTATGAAGAAATTGAGTCAGTGATAAACAACCTTCCAAATAACAAAACTCCAGGCCCGGACGGTTTTCCTGGGGAATTCTACCAAACATTCAAAGAAGAAATAATACCTATTCTCCTAAAGCTATTTCAAAAAATAGAAACAGAAGGAAAGCTACCAAACTCATTCTATGAGGCCAATATTACCTTGATCCCCAAACCAGGCAAAGACCCCCTCAAAAAGGAGAATTACAGACTGATTTCCCTAATGAATATGGACACCAAAATCCTCAACAAGATACTTGCTAATAGAATCCAACAGTTCATTAAAAGGATTATCCATCACGATCAAGTGGGATTCATACCTGGGATGCAAGCGTGGTTCAACATTCGCAAATCAATCAGCGTGATACATCATATCAACAAGAAAAGACTCAGGAACCATATGATCCTCTCAATCAATGCCGAAAAAGCATTTGACAAAATACAGCATCCTTTCCTGATTAAAACCCTTCAGAGTGTAGGAATAGAAGGTACATTTCTCAATCTCATAAAAGCCATCTATGAAAAGCCTACTGCAAATATTATTCTCAACAGGGAAAAGCTGGAAGCCTTTCCCTTAAGATCAGGAACTCGACAAGGATGCCCACTCTCACCACTATTATTCAACATAGTACTAGAAGTCCTTGCAACAGCAATCAGACGACAAAAAGGGATCAAAGGTATTCAAATTGGCAAAGAAGAAGTCAAAATGTCTCTCTTCGCAGATGACATGATACTCTATATGGAAAACCCAAAAGAAGCCACTCCCAAACTATTAGAAGTTATAGAGCAATTCAGTAACGTGGTGGGATACAAAATCAATGCTCAGAAATCAGTTGCATTTCTGTACATGAATAACGAGACCGAAGAAAGAGAAATTAGGGAATCCATCCCATTTACAATAGCACCAAAAACCATATGTTACCTTGGAATTAACTTAACCAGAGACATAAAGGACCTATATTCTAGAAACTATAAATCACTCTTGAAAGACATTGAGGAAGACATAAAAAGATGGAAAGATATTCCATGCTCATGGATCGGAAGAATTAACATAGTTAAAATGTCCATGCTACCCAGAGCAATCTACACTTTCAATGCTATCCCGATCAAAATACCGAGGACATTTTTCAAAGAACTGGAACAAATAGTCCTTAAGTTTGTATGGAACCAGAAAAGGCCCCGAATCTCCAAGGAACTGTTGAAAAGGAAAAACAAAGCTGGGGGCATTACAATGCCGGATTTCGAGCTGTACTACAAAGCTGTGATCACAAAGACAGCATGGTACTGGCACAAAAACAGACACATAGACCAATGGAACAGAATAGAGAGCCCAGAAATGGACCCTCGGCTCTTTGGGCAACTAATATTTGATAAAGCAGGAAAAAACATCCGGTGGGAAAAAGACAGTCTCTTCAATAAATGGTGCTGGGAAAATTGGACAGCTACATGCAAAAGAATGAAACTTGACCACTATCTCACACCATACACAAAAATAAACTCCAAATGGATGAAAGACTTCGATGTGAGACAGGAATCCATCAAAATTCTAGAGGAGAACATAGGCAGCAACCTCTACGACATCGGCCAAAGCGACCTTTTTCATGACACATCCCCTAAGGCAAGAGAAACAAAAGATAAAATGAATTTATGGGACTTCATCAAGATTAAAAGTTTCTGCACAGCCAAGGAAACAGTCAGAAAAACTAAGAGGCAGCCCACGGAATGGGAGAAGATATTTGCAAATGACACTACAGATAAAGGACTGGTATCCAAGATCTACAAAGAACTTCTCAAACTCAATACACGAGAAACAAATAAACAAATCAAAAAATGGGCAGAAGATATGAACAGACACTTTTCCAATGAAGACATACAAATGGCTAACAGACACATGAAAAAATGTTCAAAATCATTAGCCATCAAGGAAATTCAAATCAAAACCACACTGAGATACCACCTTAGGCCAGTTAGAATGGCAAAAATAGACAAGGCAAGAAACACCAATTGCTGAAGAGGATGTGGAGAAAGGGGATCCCTGCTACATTGTTGGTGGGAATGCAAGTTGGTACAGCCACTCTGGAAAACAGTGTGGAGGTCCCTTAAAAAGTTAAAAATTGAGCTACCCTATGATCCAGCCATTGCACTACTGGGTGTTTACCCCAAAGATACAGACGTAGTGAAGAGAAGGGCCATATGCACACCAATGTTCATAGCAGCAATGTCCACAATAGCCAAATCATGGAAGAAGCCGAGATGCCCTTCAACAGATGACTGGATTAAGAAGTTGTGGTCCATATATACAATGGAATATTACTCAGCAATCGGAAAGAACGAGTTCTCAACATTTGCTACAACATGGATGGCACTGGAGGAGATAATGCTAAGTGAAATAAGTCAAGTGGAGAAAGACAACTGTCTTATGATTTCTCTCATCTATGGAACATAAAAACTAGGAAGATTGGTAGGAGAAGAAAGGGATAAAGAAAGGGGGGGTAATCAGAAGGGGGAATGAAACATGAGAGACTATGGACTATGAGAAACAAACTGAGGGCCTCAGAGGGGAGGGGGATGGGGGAATGGGATAGACCGGTGATGGGTAGTAAGGAGGGCACGTATTGCATGGTGCACTGGGTGTTATACACAACTAATGAATCATCGAGCCTTACATCGGAAACTGGGGATGTACTGTATGGTGACTAACATAATATATTAAAAATCATTATAAAAAAAAAGAAAAAGAAAATAACAAGCAGAAAACAGACAGTTGAAGGTTAAAGTAATTGAACAGCAACAACAATAAAATACACTAGAGTGATTCAGCAGTGGACCAGATGAAGCAGAAGAAAGAATTAGTGAGAACAGGTAGAGGAACTCACCCAAACAGGGCAACAAAAACGAAGGCAAAAAATGAAGATAATTTAAAGGATGTATGTGAGAACATCATGCAGAATAACATTTGCATTATAAAGGTCTCAGGAGGAAAAAAGAGAAAGAGTCAGAAAACATATTTGAAGAAATAATAGCCATAAACTTCTCTAGCCTGGGTAAGAAAACAGAAACCTAGATCCAGGAAGTCTAGAGAGTTCAAAATAAGATGAAACCAAAGAGACTCACACCAAGACATTTTATAATTTAACTGTCAAAAGTTAAATATTAAGGCAGAATATTAAAAGCAGCAAGAGGAAACAACCTGTTATATACAAGGGTACCCCCATGAGATGATTAGCAGATTTTTCACCAGAAACTTTGCAGGCCAGAGTATAGTGGCATGATATATTCAAAGTGTTGGGGAAAAGAAAAAAAATTCAATCCAAGAATACTCTACCTGGCAAGATTACCATTAAGAATTGAAGGAGATAACAAGTTTCCCAGATAAGCATAAACTAAAGGAGTTCATCGCCATTAAACCGACCCTAAAAGAAATGTTAGACTGCTTTAACCTGAAAAGAAAACACACTAATTAGCAAAAAGAAAATGTTATGAAAGTAAATTTTCACAAATAAAGGTAAATGCATATTAAAGGAAGTGTATTAAAGATTTATAAAGCTATTGTGAAGGTTAAAAGACAAAAGCTCTAAAAATAAGTATAACTAAACTGTAAGACAATGTCTTTCCTCATTCATTATGTTTGTACATCGTGAACCAAGACTGCATTTTTGGACACCAAATAAAGATTGTATTCCACTTGAAAAAAATAAGTATAACTATGTGGATCCTCAACCAAGTATTGGCATACCAAATTCAACAATACACTGAAAACATCATATACCAATATCAAGTGGGATTTATTCCAGGGATGCAACCAAGTTCAAAATCTGCAAATCAATCAACATAATACATCACATTAACAAAGTGAAAAATAAAAATCATATGATGAACTCAAGAAATGCAGAAAAAGCATTGACAAAATTCAACATGCACTTAAGATAAAAACTCTCTACAAAGGTGGTATGGAAGGAATGTACCTCGACATAATTAAAGCCATATAGGTCAAGCCTTCAGCTACCATCATACTCAATGGTAAAGAGATGAAAGCTTTCACGTTCAGATCAGGAGCAATATAAGGATACCCAGTCTCACCACTTTTATTCAACATAGAAATGGAAGTCTTAGCCAGAGCAATTAGACAGGAAAAAGATAAGAGGTAGCCATATTGGAAAAGAAGAAGTAAAACTGGCCCTATTGGCAGATGACACAATTTTAGACTCCACAAAAAAACCCCAGAACTAATAAATTCAGTAAAGTTGCAAGGCATAAAATCAATGTACAAAAATCTGTTGCATACTTATATATTAACAATGAATTATCAGAAAAAGAAATTAAGAAAACAATCCCATTCACAATTGCATCAAAAATAATAAAATGCCAAGCAATAAATGTAATCAAGGTGGGTAAGGGCCTGTAAACTGAAAAATATAAGACACTAATTAAAGAAATTGAAAAAGACACAATTAAATGGAAAGATATGCCATGCTCAAAGATAGGAAAAATCACCGTTTTTCTGATACCCTTATTACCAAAAGCAATCTACAGATTCAGTGCAATCTCTAACAAAATTCCAATAACATTTTTCACAGAAATGGAACAAACAATACTAAAATTTTTGTGGAACTACAAAAGGTCCTGAACAACAAAAACAGTCTTGGGAAAGAATAACAAAGTTGGAGACAACACATTCCTGTATGTCAAACTATATTACAAAGTTATAGTAATCTAAACAATATGACATTGACATAAAAATAGACACATAGATCAATGAAACAGAATAGAGATTTCAGAAATAAAGCATGCATATATGGTCAATTAACTTACAACAAAAAAAGCAAGAATACATAATGGGGAAAGAATAGTCTCTTCAATAAATGGTGTTGGGAAAACTGGTCAGCCACATGCAAAGGAACAAAGCTGGACCAATATATTTCTAAAATTTTTTTTAAGATTTTATTTATTTATTTGAGAGAGAGAGAGAGGAAACGAGCTGGATGGGGGAGGATCAGAGGGAGAGGGAGAAGCAGACTCCCTGCTGAGCAAGGAGCCTAACATAGGACTCAAACCTAAGACACTGAGATCATGACCTGAGTCTAATGCAGATGCTTAACCAACTGAGCCACCCAGGTGCCCTGGACCATATCATACCACACAAAAAAATTACCTCAGAATAACAGTGGAGAGCTTGTTTGGAGATTCTAGCATGGGAGTGCAGCTACTCTTACACCCTTGACCAGAGAATGGTCCTCCTCTATCTAGGAAAGTCGTCTTCTTCGACCAAGCTCGAAGCTTCCGGACGGACACACATGGAAACTGAGGGCTTCAGAGAGGAGTGGGTGGGGGGATGGGTTAGCATGGTGATGGGTATTAAGGAGGGCATGTATTGCAATGAGCACTGGGTGTTATACACAAACAATGAAGCATGGAACACTACATCAAAAACAAAGTACTGTATGGTGACTAACATAACATAATAAAAAAATAAAACATAAAGAAAATAAATTCAAAAAAATAACAGTTAAGGTGTATTTTGACATGAATTCTGAGAATTAATAAAGGAAATAGAATCCATAGAACTTTTTGACTAATTGGATACGGGAAATAAAGAAGAATCAGGGTTCCAGCATGAATCCCACATTTCAGAATAAGATTTGGGAATGCATGCATTGAGCTAAAACAAACAAACAAACAAACAAACAAGAGGCGGGACGATGAGTGGAATTTGAGAGCTGAGTTTGAAGAGTCTATGGGACGGACATTCTGATGGAGTTGACTAGTTAGAGGGAGATCTGATCAGAGATATAAATCTGATAGCTGTTTCTTAAGGTTTAATTGAGCTGTTCAAAGGAAACTATGAAGAACTGTAAAGACACAAGGATCAGAACTATTTATGAAGAAGAAAAAAGGCAGGCAGAAAGAGTAAAACTGAGAGGGGGGAGAGAGAGAGAGAGAGAGAGAGAAAGAGAGAGGCGAATTGTGTCCAATGCCCTGGGTTGAGTACAGTAAGCCCACGATATCTATCGAGAGGTCATTGACAGCCTTAGCAAGAGCAGCTTTAGTGGAATGGTAAGGGCAGAAGTCAGGTGGCAGTGGGTCGAGAAGGGAGTGGGAGTTAAAGAAGAGATGGCAATGACCATAGAAAGTTCTTCCGAAGAGTCGAAGCTAGAAAGAGGCATGAGGTGCAGGGACTTTTTAAAATGGTGGTGAAATACACGTAACAGAGAAATTTACCCTCTCAACCATTTCTAAGTATACAGTTCAGTAGTGTTAAGTATATCCACACTGCTGTGTGACGGAACTAGTTCGTCTTGCGAAACTGAAAAGCTACACCCTTTAAACAACAACTTTTCATTTCCCTGACCCCCCAGCCCCTGGCAACCACCACCTTTCTGTTCCTATGAATTTGACCACTTTAGATACCTCATATAAGTACAATCACATAGTATTTGTTTTTTTGTGACTGGCTTATTTCACTTAGTAGAATGTCCTCGAGGTTCCTCCATGTTCTTGCCATGTGACAGTATTTCCTTTGTTTTTAAGACTGAATAATATTCCGTTGTGTGTGTGTGTGTGTATGTACAATATATATATACATATGTGTATATATAAATATATATACACACCACATTTTGTTTATCCATTCATCGATGAGTCTTTGGGTTGTTCCCACCTTTTGGCTATCATGAGTAGTGTGTGTGTGCGTGTGTGTGTGTGTGTGTAATGAGTAATGTTGCTATGAACATGGGTGTGAAAACACCACTTTGACACCCTGTTTTCAATTCTTTTGGACTTATACCCAGAAGTGAGATTATATTTTTAATTTTCTGAGGAACCTCGGGGACTTTTTAAATTATTATTTTAGGTTTAGATGGACTGAAATGTGCTTGCTTGCTGGGAACTGGCCTTACAGAAAAGACTGTCCAGGAGGAGGGTGAGCTTGGTGTATCTCCAGAGAAACTGAATGAAGACGGGTAGCAAAAACAGGAAATCGAGGTCTCTGTTTTCTCTATGAAGCATGAGAAGGCAGCTGAGAGCAAGAGGGAACGTGTTAAAGTCCTGTCTTGAGAAGAATGCCTTAGAAGTCCTGCATAGCAGCTCGGAGGGAAGGGAAAACCAATCTAAAGGAGGTGGAGGGGCATTTTCAGGGAACAGCTAAAACTAGAGCACACGATTCTGCAAGGATAGCAGTCTGTATGTAACCCAGAGGTTCAAATGTAAGACGGGGCATCCACATGGATGTCGGACATTAGTGAGTGTGGAGGCCTGAGCAGGAGGTCAATAGACAGCAATAAAACGGAAGGGTAGGCTCACGAGGATGGCCAAATCTGTATACATAACAGCTGAATAGGAATAGAATCTTAGGAAACCCAACTGGCCTTTTACCTGAGAAATCACTTATGTAATTTCCTTTATCTGATGCTTTGGGCACATTAATTGCCTTTAAATTTAAAAAAATACAATATTCTGTATACTATCCGCATGGTTTGTTAGAATTATTTTATTTATTATTATTATTTTTTAATCAGGGAACTTCTCGCTGCTCAAATTTTCACAGCCTTAGATACTCTCACGGACCAGGAATTGGGGTCCTCACAAGATTGGAAGATCTGTACGCGCAAACAGCAGGAGGTAAAACTGTCATCCGGAGCCTTTCCCATTGCCAGGCCAGGCAGAGCTATCAAAAGAAGCATTGGCCTATGCGCTCACACCTATTGTTTCGGATGGACTCAAGGCAGCTGGCTATTAAAATGAGGGAAAGAGGAGTGGGCCAGGAACACAAGACAGTACCTAAAAGGGGAGAGTTGGTGGACTTTAAGGACTATACTGAAGAAACATGAAGCATCTGACTTTGGCTCAGGTCGTGATCTCAGGGTCCTAAGAGGGAGCCACCGCATCTGGCTCCACACTCGCTCTCCCTCTCCCTCTGCCCCCCCTCTGCTCATGCTCTCTCTGCCCCCTCCTCAAATAAATAAAGTCTAAAATAAATATAGTAGCATGTGAGAAAGTGCATCTCAAAAAAAAAAAATGGAACAAAGAGTCCAATTCATGCAGACAGGCTAGAAGCCGTAATTGGTATGAGGCAGAGTGTCCTTGGGCAATGAGGTCACTGAGATATGAAACAGGAATCGAGTAGCGAAATAGGCAGATAGTATTCAGGGTTGCGGTTCTCATGGACTGTTTGGCTATTGGACTCAAGACAGGAAAGCAAGTTCGACTGGCCTCGAAACTTGCGACTAAAAGTTGCGAGGAGGAAAACAACAACTGGGGCTGCGGTCAGAAATCATGTGAGAGAACGTTCTGTGAAAACAGAACCCCTGACTGACAAAATGTAGCAAGGGCCCGATAAGAGAGATGGTTGGTGCCATCTTGCCGAAGCTGTGGCATGTATGTGAGTGTGGTGATCGTTTCCCAGGACTGTTTTGTGGTCAGGAGGAAGTACGCCGGCCCCTTAAGAGGCCATCCTGGCCATCTGACACAGTTGTCACAGGAGGTGACACAAGGCACTGCGTTCCTTATGCCATAGGCCTCACAAGTGCCTGAAAATCTTGCTCCGTCTTGGGTAGCAGTGGCCAGGAACGGCTGACATGCTGACATTGACACCACCTCATTACCTCTCCCTTACTGGAAGAAAGGTCCGGCCATTCACTAGTCCCCATAAGTCCCTCTCAGCTTTGTGTCATGTCCACAGTCTCACCGCCATCCTGTCCCCTTACCATCAAAGGTAGCTCTAGTGTTCCCAGGGGTGCTGTGATGAGAGTGCTGCCAGGCTGGCCACGGACTCCAGCTACTGCTCTCTCGTTGCTGCTGAGCAGATTTGCCTCTCAGGAAGGAAAACTCAAGAAACACCATTTAATATCCATAATACCAATTAGTGACAAACGTGGACCTTGAATCAAGTCTTAATTCCTCCATCTACTGTTTTCCTACAGGGTCCCTCTCCCTCTCCCTCCCCCTCTGCCTCTCTCCCTCCCTACTCCCTCCCTCCCTCTTTCTTTCTTTCTCTTTCTTTCTTTCTTTCTTTCTTTCTTTCTTTCTTCCTTTCTTTTAATATTAAATGGGAAGAAGCATACTCAACTTGTAGAGTTATTCTGAGATGAACGATGTAGTGTGAAGCCTAATTTAGAAAAGCTGCTCCCTTCATGAAAACGAGGCTTTTATTTACTATGAATCAGTAGCTGTATAAAGAAAGGAGGGGCTGCTCCCTGCTGCCACCTGCAGCACAACTTAAAGTCAGAAGGCCTGCAGGATCCCTGAGTACTCTACCGGGGACCAAGAGACAATTCAGGCTCCTTGTCCAGAAAAACACAAAAACCAGAAAAAGTGACCAATTGCAAGTGAAACCGACACATCAACAAATGTTTGCCCGTTCTACCCTAAAGAAGCTCTGGCTTATTTGATTGAGTCCCGAGTCTGTTTTGCTGTAGTTGACCAACCACCTGTGAGACTAGCTAAGACTGGAACTAAATCTGGAAGAATTCTTGGAGCTGCGTGGAAGGGACCAAGAGTGAACTAGAGTAACCTCTGTGACGACGCACCCCGAGATCTCTCCCGTTCATCATGCTTATGCCACCATTTTCTGAACGTGTGTCCCGTGAAGAGGCCTGATTCTCGAACGCACATGCTCAGAAAGGAGGCCACCTCCTCTGTCCCTCTGTGCAGTCAGGGTATTCCATTCAACCCTACATACCCTTGACATCCTGACCTGTGGTCCTTAGATACACCCAACCCCAACCCTTTGTGGAGGCGGATTTGAAAAAGGTTCTCCCGTCTCCTTGCTTGATGCCCTGGAATAAAAACCATTTTCCCCTCCTAAAAGCTGGAGTCAGTACTTGGCTTGCTGGGCCTCTGGGGAAGGACCCTCCTCTGATAACAAAAGCGGCAGTGTCTTGTAAATGAACGGAACCTGCAGGATGTGGGGTGGGTCCCTTGAGCAGAATTCACGGATGAAATCTGCGATCTCTAGGGCAACTGGAGGCCAAAGTTGGCCCTTCAAACCTATGCATAGTGAGGAAGCAGGTAAGTCTGGAGTAGCAACACTTCTCCTGGGTAGGTTTTGGGGATTCAGAACCTCTAATACTTTGAGAGACAGGCAAGACAGTCCAATGAGTCCTAGTAGAAGGTATCCATTCCTAAAAGGAAGGACCCTCACATGCATGCTCTTTCACTTCTCACTTCCAAGGTCCCTGGTGTGCCAGGGGATTGTGTTGCCTACAGTACAGATAGGCAGACCCCATCCACCCCACCCATAAAGCAGACCGGAGACTAAGAAGAGAGGGCTCCCATTATAGGGCTGGATGTTATTTTGCCATCCCACCTACGACACGTTCTTACCTGAGTGTATAAGACCCTGGTTTATTTTGCAAAGGGTGCTTGCGGGTATTATGAGAGCTTCCCTTCTTGGTACCCCACCTTCAATGCGGCATCACCTTTTTACCCTCAGTGGGGTTTACATTCCATTTAGTTTATATTTGATCTCCTCTTTGCGTTCCTAATTTTTCGTATGCAGTAAATACCTCATGAAGTTTCTCATCCAATCTCCGGTATTTGTTGATAGCCTACTCAGAGGTGTGCCCGTATGTGGCTAAGCCCTAGGTGTATAATAGTGAGCAAGTGCCTTGTAAGAAGGCACTCATCCTAGTGAGAGATACTGTTACACTGAAACTGATCACCAAAAAAGAAAGAAAAAGAAAGAAAGAAAGAAAAAGGAAAAAACAGGTAGTAGTAATTGGAATGACAGAGATTCCACGAAGCAATACAGCGGCTGACGTATATTAGAGGAGTTCCATGATTATTTGTTGGATGAATGGATCGATAACAATACGTCCAGGGCTTTATGGGAAGACAGAGAAGTGTTCTAAGGTATCCTTGGGGGATGGTGGAATCTACGCAACTGAGGTGAACACATTTCAGGCTAAGGTTGGAAGCTTCGGATGCATTAAGTTTCCAAGAAAATCCTGGGAATGTTGATTTAATATTGTTCATGAATAAGGGTAAGGAAAGAATCATTCTGTAAACTGCAGAGTCTGGATCACATGGGACTCAGAGGGCCCCATACCAGTCAGCGTGTGTGTGTGTGTGTGTGTGTGTGTGTGTCTGTCTGTCTGTCTGTCTATCTGTGGGAGAGTAGATGTTTAAGCGAGAAGGCGCCGCCCTAGGCACAGCAGGGGTCATTCAAAGTGATTTGAAATCAGGCCAGATTTAAAAATCACCTCCTCCTTGGAAATTACCAACGTTATTCTCCTCTTCAGTCTCAGGGCCTGATGGTTTATGGTTAAGGTATGTCATTTTGTATTTCAGAGGCACCTGAATTTTCTTATCTGTATGACCTTGGGCAGGTTTCTAAAGCTCACGGAACCTTGGTTTCCTCACTTCAGAAGTGGAGGTTATAGTCACACTTGCCTCACTTGGTGGCTTTGATGATAGCATTACATAATGAGTGAACATATGAGCTCTTAGCACAAGGCCTGGAGCCTAGTAAATGCTCAGTAAATTCTTGATCATTCAGAATGCCATAGACTTTCCAGACAGAGCTCAGACTGAGGCTCTGAGACTCCCCCCCCCCCAAAGGTCCCTTTGTTCCACATCTGCTACGGGAGAGGGAGGCCTGGGGCAATGAAGGGGGAGAAATAGGCATAAGTTAGCCATGGTACTTGTGCGTCCAGCTGCAACTTCCTGGTGCTGTGCTGAACTAGGGCTGTCAGGTTGGTTGGGCATAGACCCCAGTCGTGCGCGTCTTGCTGCAGTGGCTCATGACTTTCCTCAAGGGAAGCTCTGAAAGCTTCACTAGGCAAGCACAATACCAGAATGATATCGCCAGGACTTTGGGCTTTAGAGGCAGCAGCCCTGAGTTTCAAGAAGAAAAATGAACTAGGCCCAAGGCTGGTCTCTACACATACTCACTTTTTTCTCTTTCCCCTCTTTCCTTCCTCTGCCTTTATCCTGTGTGTGTGTGTGTGTGTGTGTGTGTGTGTGTCTGTTTCTCTCTTCCTCCTCCCTCCCTGTCTCTTCTCCTCTTCCTCTGCTCCTTCTTTCCTTTTTTGCTTTCTTATAATCACAGAACATTTTTTATAGAAACATAAAAACAGTATTAATGTTATTAACACTTGATAAGCCAAGCTCCAGCTCTAAATTTTCTCAGCTAGAAATGTGGCAACGTTTTTGTCTCAGTTGTGTGGTGTGTGTGTGTCCCCAAAGGATCAGAACAATGTGGTCATTTAGGACTTGGATCAATTCTTCACTCAGAGCCTTCTGAAGCCTTCCCCATGCCCATATTTCCAATCTCCTTTGTCATTCCATTCCATTCCATTGTATTCCATTCTTGGGTGAGGATATGGAATCGTCTGTCAGGATATGCCATCAAGCCTGTCCATGCCCAAGCCTGGTGACAACCTTGGTGGCCCTCACACACCCTGTCTGGGGCTGCTGAATACGTTGATGCAGAGCTCACTAGGAGTTCCGGAGCATGCAGAGAAGAGGTAGGGCTGAGATCGGTGAGGAGCCTGTTCTGCTGACCTGGTGTTAACCCTGTTTTTATTCAGCCACATCTACAAAAGGTCCGGGGCTCTGGACCCAGGCATCGCCACCAGATTTCTCTGCGAGTGGTTCCTGTGGCGCTTGGTGGCACAGGGGCATCCTTTGGTCTGACCAAAGGCCCACCAGTTGCACATGGCAGTCACCCACCATGAAAGGGAGCCATTTGGCCTGTGCTGAGCGATTGGCACCGCTTCATCGCTCTTATTATGGAAACAACTCTCAGGTTTTACTCTCAGCCCCTCGTTGGATTCCTAGCCGATCCCATGGGAACTGGGCCAGGAAACAAACCTGAGTAAGGGATAGCACCATTTCCCTCAAACAGCCACAGTGCTGTTAGTGGCCCCAAGCTGGGCTTCCCGGTTCTCTCTTCCTTAGGATGTCATTTCCTAGTATCCTTTTCCATCCCTAAATCGAATAGTCCTCTGATAGAGAAGAAATGGTACCTCACTGTGACTAAATTTCTATTTTTTTTTAAATGTTTGTTGCCTAACCAAGAAACAGACTCTTAACTATAAAGAACAAGCTGATGGTTACCAGAAGGGAGGTGGGGGTGTGGGGGTGGGTGGGTTACATGGGTGATGGGGATTAAGGCGTGCCCTTGTCGTGATAAGCACTGGGTGTTGTATGGAAGGGTTAAACCGCAATATTGGACACGTGAAACGAATATTATCCTGCATGCCCACTAACTGGAATTTAAATTAAAAACTTGAATATTTATATATTTTTTTTCTTTTCTTTCCTTTTTTTTAATTGCCTGACTAATGTTGGGGTTAAGTGTCTTTTTTCCATGACGGATGGGGTGTGTGGGCAGGGGGCAGGAAGGCCATTTCTGCAGATCTTCACACATCCTCAGCAATGTCTGGAACGCAGCAGGGGACACCGCTGAATCTCATGGTAGTGAGTTACATGTCACGTTATCCTACTTCCATAGGAGAGAGACCGGTGGGGAGTACCTTAAGAACTAAGAGTGATTCTACATTTGGTTGTGGAATTATGGTTGATTTTTAAATTCATTATGGTAACTTTCCCAACTTCCCAAATGTTCTCTGGTGAGGAGGTCAAGTCCATAAGCATGGGTTCAAGGCAAGAACAAGATCTGGAAGCAGCGCTGGTCAGAGAAGACTGAGTGAACCGGCTCCAGGGGCGTTGCCTGAGGCCATTACCGGAGGTGAAAGGAAGCAAGACAGAGGAACCTTCTGGGCCCTGGCCCTGAACCATCAGGTAATAGTTCACGACCCTCAAAACTATTTGTGCCCCATTGGCTTTCCTGTACACCTCCAAACTGATGAAATTTCCAGAGGCCTGGATTTCCAAGGATTTGCTCATTAGAATGTCTTGACTATGGACTCTGGGAAACAAACTGAGGGCTTCAGAGGGGAGGGGGCTGGGGGATGGGGATAGGCCGGTGATGGGTATTAAGGAGGGCACATATTGCACGGTGCACTGGGTGTTATACGCAAGTAATGAATCATGGAACATTGCATCAAAAACTAATGACGTACTGTATGGCGACTAACATAACATACTAGAAAATTATTATATAAAAAGAAGAAGAAGAAGAAGAAGAAGAAGAAGAAGAAGAAGAAGAAGAAGAAGAAGAAGAAGAAGAAGAAGGTTTTGACCTAACCGGGGCACTATGCGTGTGGCTCTGGGGATCGGTCCTCCTGGCAGGATCCTCTAGGTAAGGAAGGCTTGGAGGTGCCACAGGGCCACTGAAAGTCTAGCCTCTCTTGTATTGCATATACTCCACTTCCCCATCCTGGGTTAGCAGTGCAGACTGTGGGAAATTACGCAACTAGGGAGGGGACAGTCGTACTGGAGGAGGGAGCCTTGGAAGTTCGGGGGATTCACATGGACAGAAAAAGGCAGAGATGAATGACCATAAGGATGATGATGATTGTTGCTGTTTCCTAGAAAGGCCCCAGTCAATAGGCTCAGAGCTGCTGTTTCCGGCAGGCAGTGTGGATGCGCTAAGATGGAAGGTAGTTGTCGTCACCAATCTAATGGTCTCAGTGGTGGCTGGGGACCGTGTTTCTTCTCAGAGGGTGAGCTGTAGAACAAGAATTCAGCATTGACCAGACAGGTACACCAGCGATGCTATTGGTGGAAAGCTGCGTAGCGATATGCACAGTATTTGTGGATATGGTCGACAGATACGCTTTATTCAAATGTTGGCATGCACACGGGGTAGGTAAGCAGACTTGGTGAGCCATCACGCTTCGCCATCAAAAGCTGGGTTGAAAAAAAAAAAAAAAAGCCTGTGGATGTGGTCATGTATCATGGGGCTCCGTCACCCCAGAAACAGGAGATTTTATTAAAAGTATAAAACGTGGAAGTCTAATTGGATGACGGATGTGAACACAAAAGCCCATGCCATAAGGTTCTACACATTTACTGCCTGTTGGCCAGAGATGTCGATCTACGTTTTCAAGCTGCCTAAATGGAAAGCGGGAAAGGTGATCACCAGCAGGAGTCACAGTATCCCCGGGGTCAAACCTGAATGACTGCACAGAAGGAATGACCATGCTTTTCCCTGAGGTAGGTTTCTCCCGTGAGTCATCGTAGGGAGGCTGCTGTGTAACGAGTGAACGAACTTCCTCTTCGGCATTGTCCTAACACCAGATACAACAACGACATTCATGGAGATATTTTATACAACACTCTCAGCGCGAGCACCGCTGGGCAAAAGGAGTTTGTTTCCTTACCCTCACCACCGCCACCAAACTGCTTGTGAACCGTGTTCATGTATTCATGGATGCTCTACCGTGTTGTTGGCTTTGCTTGTCTGTTTTGCTGTTTGGTGTGCTATTCACCGTCTGCTTCTGTTCCTTAGGGTTATTTACCCTTTGCCTGTTATATGTATTGGAAATATGTTTCTTTGTCTTGGGATTTTGTTGAGGATGGTGCAACCACAAGGGGAAACTGAGGGAAACATAATTCTGTGGGGGACATTAACATCTCCCTCTCATTGTTCACTGGATTAAAACAAATTGAGTAAACGTGGAGGATGTTGGTAACACATATTTATTCATGCAACAAACATTTATTGAGCACCTCGTCCATGCCAGTTGCTACTGAGACAAAGAAATTAGTGAGCGATCAGACACACATACTAAACCACCACCACAACCACCACCCTGGCTTTGAAGGGCTTGCTGCCCCCTAGTGGGAAGAGACAAGCGAACAATCATAAAAAAGGAAGTAAATTACATCATGTGTTGAAAAACAAAATAAGACAAGGTAAAGGGGAATTGTACGTGTGGTGGGGAGGCGCATTTGAAATGAGGTGTTTAGGGGTAAGCCACATTGAAAGGCGACATTTAATCAAAGGCGTAAAAGAGATGACGGAAGGAGTCATGCAGACATTTGGGGGAAAGAATATTTCAGGCAGAAGGAACAGATGGTAACCCAAGCGGTTACTTTAGGAGCAGTAAGAAGGTCACTGTGGCCAAAGGGGAACGAGAAAGGAGGAGAGTACTATGAGATAAGGAAAGAGAGGTAACTAGTGGACGAATCACATATGGCCTTGTAGGCAATTATAAGGACTCTGAATTTACCCTGAGCGAAATGAACGCTGTTGGTTTTAAGCAGAGGCCTTATATGGTCTGATTTTATGTTGTAATAGCATTATTCGGGCTGCCGGATTATCAGTGGGGGCAGTCTGGAGGGGGGTGGCGGGTGGTGGGCGGGAGGGTGAAGCAGAGAAAGAAGTCAGGCAACAATTTCAATATGCTGGGGGGGAGGGGCGGGAAACTGGTGGTGGCTTGTACCAGGATGTTAGCAGTGCAGGTGGTGAGAAGTGGTCAGATTCTGGGCATATTTTGTTCAAAAGAGATCACAGGGTGTCCTGACAGGTTGAAAATGAGGGGTGAGTACAGCAGCAGAGTGAGGGATCACTCTCAAGTCCATGGCACAACAAGTGAATGGGAAGAGTTGCCATCACCCTGCAAACACCGCAGCTGAAGAAGTGTCATAGGGGAAGATGGGGGGAGTTCAACTTCGGACTTGTTAATTCGGGTTGACTCCTATGCAATGTTCTCAAGGAATTAGAAAGGGAGGTCCTCAGCTAAGAGTGAGGAGGGGAAAGGCAGTGTTGGAGGTTTGAAGAGAGAAAGGAAGTTGCGAAATGGAAGGGTGGATAGGGATGGTGGCATGAGAAAAAAAAAGTAGTTTGAGCATTGGAACCAAATATCTTGTGGAAAGGTGTTTTAGTTTAAATAGCGACACTGGGTGTTCCAGATCAGACAATGTTCACTCTTGATGATCCAGTCAGAAAACTGTAGCTCTTGCTGGCCTTCCGGCCTGTGAATACAGGTTTGCTCCTGCTGGAGAGAGTGGTATGGATAGGCCTGAGCGAAGGAATCAGTTATCTGTGTTTACAATTACTTCCTCAGTTGTGCTGAAGAAGCAGAGATGGGCCTACGACAAGAGCTCACACAATGAGGCCATTTGTCCCAAATCTGAAAGCGAGAGACAGGTTGGAAAGGGCATTCAGAGGATGAGAAAGGAAACCAGTGAGCCCCACCCTCTTATACCAATGGGAGATAAGTAGGGACCGGCTTGTGAACAAGTTTCAAAGCCCTGCTGGCCTGCTTGGTCCAAACCGCTGTATGAATCTTTACAGATCCTACCAAGGGCTTCCTTTGAGACCCTGATGCCAGTATTGAGGGACTAAGAGCCGCGCTACAACTAGAAGAGGTGAGACGTCGCTAATTACTGCAGTTTAGGCATGTCAGAGAATGGGAGTGTATACACCCTTTCCCCCAGTTGGAACTTCTTCTTCTAAACCAGGCAAACACGGAAATTCTCCTGTTTTATATACACACATATATATGCACACATATACACTTATATGTGTGTATCATATCATATATATTATAATCAGATTAATTAAATTATATCATTTTACACACCATATTATATGTTATGTATTACATATATGTTCTGTTATTACATACTATTACATTAATTATATTATATTATTGTATATAATTATGTATTACACTATTATATTTAAATATATTCTATATTAATGTTAAATGATTGATATAAATAAAATCTATAGAGTTGTGTGTATGTCTGCACACACACATATATGTATATGCGCACATATACTTCTATGTACACACACACACACACACACACACACACACGGATTTTTCTTCTGGATGAGGCCTCCCTCAAACCTACTTACTTACGGGTTCGCTGATAGCAAATCAGATGCAGGGGAGGGTGGAAATACTGACTGATACAAACTTCAACTTGGGCCTATAAGCAAACCCCACACAAAGCGTTATCAGACAAACGAAAACTCAAGGGAGGCGATGAGGCCGTTTGACTCGCTCTCTACCCAGTTTTCCAAGGAATCAGAAGTTGTGGCTGCAAAGTAGCCGGCAAAAGTGCCTCCCCTTGCCCCCTCCACCACCAACCTATACTGAAGCCAGGTACCTGGGTCCACAGGTCTTAGAGGGGCAGCCTTCCCCACCGGTTCCCCCAAGGGTTAGAAGATTGTATCTAGGATCACATTACTACTGTGCAGGCTACCCTCAGCCTCCATGTAGTTAGTACACCAGGCTATGTCCTCCCTCATTTCACCACCAGATGGAGATACTCTGCCTCCCCTTTCCCTGAATTCCATTTGCCAGGGAGGCGGGACCTTCCACCACAGTTCTGAGTCCTGCCCTTGCAGCTCCTGGCGTGGAGCACGGGAGAAAAACACAGAGGCTTCTGTCTGTCTGTGCTGCTGTGAGCTACAAGCGGTGGCCGGCCATCTCCATGGCCCTTTTCATTCTCCTGAACTTCAGGGAGAACTTGACAAGTACCGCCAGAGCTTCCCGTAGTTTCCCTCTTCCTTGACTTGCACACAGCACCGTGCTTCCTAGTACCGTTCCCATCAGCCTTCCCCAAAGCAGGGTCATGTAGCCACTGAACCTCAGTGAGGATCATTTAATAGCTGCTAATTAGTGGGATATGGCCTGGCGGTGCTGACTACAAGAGCTATCCTTTGGGATACGGGTTGCCCCCCCCCCCCCCCGCCCCATTCTACAGAGGCCTTACAGGGCTGGAACCTACAAAATAAAAGTTCTGGAAACACTTTGGCCAGGAGGGCTGGGCATTTAAGGAGCAGCATCCCGCACGCCTGTACTATCTACCTGGCCCCACATGGGGATATGCTGCTGGTATCCCGCCTCCTCTAGGTGCCCATGTTACTCGTCAACTTTTCCATGAAGTTCAGGAAAATAAACAGGGCCATGGAGATGCCTGGGCGTCCCCTCCCTTCAACAACATCCATTCGACATCCTCCTACCCCCATCCCAGTCACTGGTCACATACAATTTGTTTTCTCCTTATCCTCATTTCCCATAAGTGTAAGGAACACACCCCGAACCTCTTACATAGTGAACAGGTAGCTTCCTGGCAAGCGGTCCTACATGCCAAAGAAACCAGCAATGTGTGCTCTCTAATAGTCGTTTAGTCACGGAGCGTGTGCAGCATTTTACAAATATGCATCAGAATCCACTGAAAGGTGTTTTCAGCCACAGATGGTTGGGCCCTGACCCCAGAGTTTCTGACTCGGTAGGTCTGGGGCGGGGCCTGAGGACTTGCATTTCTAACGCATGCCCAGGTGAGGCTGCTGCTGCTGTTTTGGGGACCACACTTTCAGAAAAAACTGGACTAGAGACAAAGCTGGATTGAA